>NW_028301621.1:6875000-7500000 GCF_987345545.1 Pholcus phalangioides
TTTACAGGTTTCATTTTGGGGGCCCTGGATGAATCTCATTCTTTTCTGTTGTAGAATTCGCAACAGCCGAAGCCCGAGATAAAGCCAGTCTGGGGCCCCACCAAAAGTATGCGAATTGGTGTCCCGGGTAATTGGTTGGGGGCCCTGGATTTTATTCGTTGGTAAAACGAATACAAATGAAAATTTTTCATGGCACTCACTCCGGGGGATGACCGACAAGCTTCCAAGTCGGGGGCCCCATGTTTACAGGTTTCATTTTGGGGGCCCTGGATTTTATTCGTTGGTAAAACGAATACAAATGAAAATTTTTCATGGCACTCGCTCCGGGGGATGACCGACAAGCTTCCAAGACGGGGGCCCTATGTTTACAGGTTTCGTTTTGGGGGCCCTGGATGAATCTCATTCTTTTCTGTTGTAGAATTTGCAACAGCCGAAGCCCGAGATAAAGCCAGTCTGGGGCCCCACTAAAAGTATGCGAATTGGTGTCCCGGGTAATTGGTTGGGGGCCCTGGATTTTATTCGTTGGTAAAACGAATACAAATGGAAATTTTTCATGGCACTCGCTCCGGGGGATGACCGACAAGCTTCCAAGTCGGGGGCCCTATGTTTACAGGTTTCATTTTGGGGCCCTGGACGAATCTCATTCTTTTCTGTAGTAGAATTCGCAACAGCGGAAGACCGAGATAAAGCCAGTCTGGGGCCCCACCAAAAGTATGCGAATTGATGTCCCGGGTAATTGGTTGGGGGCCCTGGATTTTATTCGTTGGTAAAACGAATACAAATGGAAATTTTTCATGGCACTCGCTCCGGGGGATGACTGACAAGCTTCCAAGTCGGGGGCCCCATGTTTACAGGTTTCATTTTTGGGCCCTGGATTTTATTCGTTGGTAAAACGAATACAAATGAAAATTTTTCATGGCACTCGCTCCGGGGATGACCGACAAACTTCCAAGTCGGGGGCCCTATGTTTACAGGTTTCGTTTTGGGGGCCCTGGATGAATCTCATTCTTTTCTGTTGTAGAATTTGCAACAGCCGAAGCCCGAGATAAAGCCAGTCTGGGGTCCCACCAAAAGTATGCGAATTGGTGTCCCGGGTAATTGGTTGGGGGCCCTGGATTTTATTCGTTGGTAAAACGAATACAAATGGACATTTTTCATGGCACTCGCTCCGGGGGATGACCGACAAGCTTCCAAGTCGGGGGCCCTATGTTTACAGGTTTCGTTTTGGGGGCCCTGGATTTTATTCGTTGGTAAAACGAATACAAATGAAAATTTTTCATGGCACTCACTCCGGGGGATGACCGACAAGCTTCCAAGTCGGGGGCCCCATGTATACAGGTTTCATTTTGGGGGCCCTGGATTTTATTCGTTGGTAAAACGAATACAAATGAAAATTTTTCATGACACTCGCTCCGGGGGATGACCGACAAGCTTCCAAGTCGGGGGCCCTATGTTTACAGGTTTCGTTTTGGGGGCCCTGGATGAATCTCATTCTTTTCTGTTGTAGAATTTGCAACAGCCGAAGCCCGAGATAAAGCCAGTCTGGGGCCCCACCAAAAGTATGCGAATAGGTGTCCCGGGTAATTGGTTGGGGGCCCTGGATTTTATTCGTTGGTAAAACGAATACAAATGGAAATTTTTCATGGCACTCGCTCCGGGGGATGACCGACAAGCTTCCAAGTCGGGGGCCCCATGTTTACAGGTTTCATTTTGGGGCCCTGGATTTTATTCGTTGGTAAAACGAATACAAATGAAAATTTTTCATGGCACTCGCTCCGGGGGATGACCGACAAGCTTCCAAGTCGGGGGCCCTATGTTTACAGGTTTTGTTTTGGGGGCCCTGGATGAATCTCATTCTTTTCTGTTGTAGAATTTGCAACAGCCGAAGCCCGAGATAAAGCCAGTCTGGGGCCCCACCAAAAGTATGCGAATTGGTGTCCCGGGTAATTGGTTGGGGGCCCTGGATTTTATTCGTTGGTAAAACGAATACAAATGGAAATTTTTCATGGCACTCGCTCCGGGGGATGACCGACAAGCTTCCAAGTCGGGGGGCCCATGTTTACAGGTTTCATTTTGGGGCCCTGGATTTTATTCGTTGGTAAAACGAATACAAATGAAAATTTTTCATGGCACTCGCTCCGGGGGATGACCGACAAGCTTCCAAGTCGGGGGCCCTATGTTTACAGGTTTCGTTTTGGGGGCCCTGGATTTTATTCGTTGGTAAAACGAATACAAATGAAAATTTTTCATGGCACTCGCTCCGGGGGATGACCGACAAGCTTCCAAGTCGGGGGCCCTATGTTTACAGGTTTCGTTTTGGGGGCCCTGGATGAATCTCATTCTTTTCTGTTGTAGAATTTGCAACAGCCGAAGCCCGAGATAAAGCCAGTCTGGGGCCCCACCAAAAGTATGCGAATAGGTGTCCCGGGTAATTGGTTGGGGGCCCTGGATTTTATTCGTTGGTAAAACGAATACAAATGGAAATTTTTCATGGCACTCGCTCCGGGGGATGACCGACAAGCTTCCAAGTCGGGGGCCCTATGTTTACAGGTTTCATTTTGGGGGCCCTGGATGAATCTCATTCTTTTCTGTTGTAGATTTTGCAACAGCCGAAGCCCGAGATAAAGCCAGTCTGGGGCCCCACCAAAAGTATGCGAATTGGTGTCCCGGGTAATTGTTTGGGGGCCCTGGATTTTATTCGTTCGTAAAACGAATACAAATGCAAATTTTTCATGGCACTCGCACCGGGGGATGACCGACAAGCTTCCAAGTCGGGGGCCCCATGTTTACAGGTTTCATTTTGGGGGCCCTGGATGAATCTCATTCTTTTCTGTTGTAGAATTTGCCACAGCCGAAACCCGAGATATAGCCAGTCTGGGGCCCCACTAAAAATCTGCGTATTGTGTCCCCGCTACTGGATGTGGGGCCCTGGATTTTATTCGTTGTAAAATTGATAAAAATGAAAAATTCTCACAGGGGGGTGTCCGACAAGCTTGCAGGTCAGGGCTTCATGGAAATGTTGGCAGGTTGTAATTCGGTGCCCCTGAATGTATCTCATTGATTTTTGTGGTTTAACATTGTAAAATTTGCAACACATCGGTAGCCCAAGATATATCCAGTGTGGGGCCCCACTGAAATTCAGCGAATTGAATCTGGGGACCCCCATGGGGAAGTTTTCTGGGGATACTTGATGAATCTCATTTGTTTTTTGTTGCTTTATTATTATTTTCATTAAAATTCGCTTCTTCAGTAGGCTGGTGCTTTCACACGTCCCTTTCCCCTTTTCCATAGCACGCTGATGAAGTGGGACGAAATAAACAAGATATGTCCGGGAGAGAAGTGGGGGGGGGGGGGTTGGCCGCCAAAGGTGGCATGGGGGCAGAGCCCCCCTAGTATTCTATAATATAAAATCACAAACAAACTCGAAAAGGGCCTGTTGCTAAGCAACCGAGTGACGGAAGTGGGTGAAATTTTTGAGTGACGGAAATCTGTTACGGAAGTGGGTTCGATTCATATATCGATATTCACATTCATATATCGTACATTCATATATCGTACATTCATATATCGATATGATATCATATATCGATATGATATCATATATCGATATTGGGTCGATATTCACATATCGGGACCCATTTGACCCATCGGGACCATGTTATGTGCATGTACCAAGAGGCTCCTACATCCTACAGCAGAGCCCTTAGGCTGGAATTTAGATTTCGAGCCCCCAAACCAGCTTTTCAGGGGCCCCTCTGTGATTAATTTATAGTGTGAAAAATCAAAAAGTGATAAGAATCGTTGTGGCCCCTGTCAGCCCTTCCTTTGTGGGGGGGGGGGGGAGGTCCATGCCGAGAGGTATATATATGTATAATATACACACACAACAGCAGTGCTCCCAACACAGGGTCGGGGTACCCGGGGAAGATTTCACGTATAATAAAAAGTTTTCATTTCCAGGGGCCCTTGCTGGATCTCATTGTTTTCTTGCTGCTTTAACGTTGAAAAATTTCGATAGCGGAAGCAAAAGATATATCCAGTCTGGGGCCTCACCAAAAGTATGCGAATTGGTGTCCCGGGTAATTGGTTGGGGGGGTCCTGGATTTTATTCGTTGGTAAAACGAATACAAATGAAAATTTTTCATGGCACTCGCTCCGGGGGATGACCGACAAGCTTCCAAGTCGGGGGCCCCCATGTTTACAGGTTTCATTTTGGGGCCCTGGATTTTATTCGTTGGTAAAACGAATACAAATGCAAATTTTTCATGGCACTCGCACCGGGGGATGACCGACAAGCTTCCAAGTCGGGGGGCCCCATGTTTACAGGTTTGATTTTGGGGGCCCTGGATGAATCTCATTCTTTTCTGTTGTAGAATTTGCAACAGCGGAAGCCCGAGATAAAGCCAGTCTGGGGCCCCACCAAAAGTATGCGAATTGGTGTCCCGGGTAATTGTTTGGGGGCCCTGGATTTTATTCGTTCGTAAAACGAATACAAATGCAAATTTTTCATGGCACTCGCACCGGGGGATGACCGACAAGCTTCCAAGTCGGGGGGCCCCATGTTTACAGGTTTGATTTTGGGGGCCCTGGATGAATCTCATTCTTTTCTGTTGTAGAATTTGCCACAGCCGAAACCCGAGATATAGTCAGTCTGGGGCCCCACTAAAAATTTGCGTATTGTGTCCCCGCTACTGGATGTGGGGCCCTGGATTTTATTCGTTGTAAAATTGATAAAACTGAAAAATTCTCACAGGGGGGTGTCCGACAAGCTTGCAGGTCAGGGCTTCATGGAAATGTTGGCAGGTTGTAATTCGGTGCCCCTGAATGTATCTCATTGATTTTTGTGGTTTAACATTGTAAAATTTGCAACACATCGGTAGCCCAAGATATATCCAGTGTGGGGCCACACTGAAATTCAGCGAATTGAATCTGGGGACCCCCATGGGGAAGTTTTCTGGGGATACTTGATGAATCTCATTTGTTTTTTGTTGCTTTATTATTATTTTCATTAAAATTCGCTTCTTCAGTAGGCTGGTGCTTTCACACGTCCCTTTCCCCTTTTCCATAGCACGCTGATGAAGTGGGACGAAATAAACAAGATATGTCCGGGAGAGAAGTGGGGGGGGGGGGGTTGGCCGCCAAAGGCGGCAGGGGGGCTGAGCCCCCCTAGTATTCTATAATATAAAATCACAAACAAACTCGAAAAGGGCCTGTTGCTAAGCAACCGAGTGACGGAAGTGGGTGAAATTTTTGAGTGACGGAAATCTGTTACGGAAGTGGGTTCGATTCATATATCGATATTCACATTCATATATCGTACATTCATATATCGATATGATATCATATATCGATATTGGGTCGATATTCACATATCGGGACCCATTTGACCCATCGGGACCATGTTATGTGCATGTACCAAGAGGCTCCTACATCCTACAGCAGAGCCCTTAGGCTGGAATTTAGATTTCGAGCCCCCAAACCAGCTTTTCAGGGGCCCCTCTGTGATTAATTTATAGTGTGAAAAATCAAAAAGTGATAAGAATCGTTGTGGCCCCTGTCAGCCCTTCCTTTGTGGGGGGGGGGGGAGGTCCATGCCGAGAGGTATATATATGTATAATATACACACACAACAGCAGTGCTCCCAACACAGGGTCGGGGTACCCGGGGAAGATTTCACGTATAAGTAAAAAGTTTTCATTTCCAGGGGCCCTTGCTGGATCTCATTGTTTTCTTGCTGCTTTAACGTTGAAAAATTTCGATAGCGGAAGCAAAAGATATATCCAGTCTGGGGCCTCACCAAAAGTATGCGAATTGGTGTCCCGGGTAATTGGTTGGGGGGTCCTGGATTTTATTCGTTGGTAAAACGAATACAAATGAAAATTTTTCATGGCACTCGCTCCGGGGGATGACCGACAAGCTTCCTAGTCGGGGGCCCCCATGTTTACAGGTTTCATTTTGGGGGCCCTGGATGAATCTCATTCTTTTCTGTTGTAGAATTTGCAACAGCGGAAGCCCGAGATAAAGCCAGTCTGGGGCCCCACCAAAAGTATGCGAATTGGTGTCCCGGGTAATTGTTTGGGGGCCCTGGATTTTATTCGTTCGTAAAACGAATACAAATGCAAATTTTTCATGGCACTCGCACCGGGGGATGACCGACAAGCTTCCAAGTCGGGGGCCCCCATGTTTACAGGTTTCATTTTGGGGCCCTGGATTTTATTCGTTGGTAAAACGAATACAAATGCAAATTTTTCATGGCACTCGCACCGGGGGATGACCGACAAGCTTCCAAGTCGGGGGGCCCCATGTTTACAGGTTTGATTTTGAAGGCCCTGGATGAATCTCATTCTTTTCTGTTGTAGAATTTGCCACAGCCGAAACCCGAGATATAGTCAGTCTGGGGCCCCACTAAAAATTTGCGTATTGTGTCCCCGCTACTGGATGTGGGGCCCTGGATTTTATTCGTTGTAAAATTGATAAAACTGAAAAATTCTCACAGGGGGGTGTCCGACAAGCTTGCAGGTCAGGGCTTTATGGAAATGTTGGCAGGTTGTAATTCGGTGCCCCTGAATGTATCTCATTGATTTTTGTGGTTTAACATTGTAAAATTTGCAACACATCGGTAGCCCAAGATATATCCAGTGTGGGGCCACACTGAAATTCAGCGAATTGAATCTGGGGACCCCCATGGGGAAGTTTTCTGGGGATACTTGATGAATCTCATTTGTTTTTTGTTGCTTTATTATTATTTTCATTAAAATTCGCTTCTTCAGTAGGCTGGTGCTTTCACACGTCCCTTTCCCCTTTTCCATAGCACGCTGATAAAGTGGGACGAAATAAACAAGATATGTCCGGGAGAGAAGTGGGGGGGGGGGGGTTGGCCGCCAAAGGCGGAAGGGGGGGCAGAGCCCCCCTAGTATATATATATATATCCACGTTCAAGGCCCGTTTTGAACGATAGGCTACTTTAAAAGTATGTCAAAGCTGGGCAAATGCTCGAAATGGGCGACAAATTGTCGGGCAACAATGGTCCCCTTTGGGCTTGACAATGATTTTTGGAATGTTTACTTTGGTTTCCGTAGTTTCAGACATGTATATGCTTTTACAATGTTTTCTCACTTCTTTAATGCTGCCGGTATATGTATAATAATTTATTCCTTTATTATGGTTTGTCACATTTTCCATCCTCCCAGTAATTAAAGAAGAAACGGGCAGCGCCGGATATTATTGCTAGTACGGTGTATAGTAGAAGAATACATAACGGAAGTAAAAAGAACTACTTTTTTTTCATAGGGTTGCAAGAAAGCTTCGTGGTGATGAGGAAAGAAAACGTAGTGAAGTTTGAATTTATTCCACTTACTCTTGGACGTAATATTACGTCCTTGATAGCAAAGTAGTTAACGGGTGAGCGCAACGGGGACCAAGGCTTTGAGTTGAACAAGGGTCCTTCAATTTATTTATTGAGAGACTTTTTCTTTCTTCAGTTATGAATTTTCATATTCAATATTTAACTTTGTTTCTGATTTATTTTCTAATTAAATATGAATTTCCATTGACGCAGATATTATTTTCCCATGGAACATGAGAATTCCATTAATTCTAAAATCGTTTCCCATCAAAAATGTTAATTTCCTTCGATTCTGAAATTATTTCTTATTGACTACGAATTTTCATTTATCATGAGATTAGTTTGAAAAAACGCAATTTTCAAAAAGTTCGAAACACTCGCAAAACCATTTCTTTCATTAATTACGAAATTATTTCTCATTAAACCTGAAACTATTTCTCTCATTAGTTATGAAAAGTTTTTGTAAAAGTAATTTTGAAATTGCTTCTTTCACCAATTCTGGAATTCATTGAGATTTTCCCCAAAATTCCTATAACTTCTGAATCTATGTAAGGCACCGGCGGCCCACTGCGAAAAGCTTCGAGGGCCACTGTGAAAATTATGAAACTAATTCATAGTCAAACACATTGACTAGGCGCAGGGAATCCCGTAATATAAGTTTAATTGTATAGAGAGATAGACAGATACAACCGTACAGCATGGCCGCGTTAACAAGACTGATAGTTGCCACTCATATCAAAAGTAAATTGTACAAGATAAACACAAAACAGAAGAGTTGCCATTCTGTAAACCAGCAGAATATAAAACTTCAACACTCCCACCAATTCTATGGTTTACAGGTAATATATATATATATAAAACAAACATTGTAAAATATATATATATATAATCATGAAATTTTCACATTGAGCATATTTCGCAATTTTTCAAACCTCTCTTCTGGAAAGCGTTTGGTGAAAATATCGGCTATTTGATCAACTGATTTAACATATTTCACACAGATGGATTTATCCTCATATTTTTCTCTTATGAAATGGTACCTAACGTCTATGTGTTTGGTTCGCTTATGAAATACCGGGTTTTTGATGAGTTTTATGGCACTTTGGTTATCAATGCACAAGGGTACTCCATCGGCATTAATAATTTCACCAAAATCCTTGAGAAGTTGAGTTAACCACAGAGTTTCTTTCACAGCTGTCGAAGCAGAGATGTATTCCGCTTCGGTGGTTGATGTAGACACAACTGACTGTTTTTGGGTAGCCCATGTCACAGCTCCATCGCTAATCTTGAACACATATCCTGATGTCGATTTTCGAGTGTCCACATCATTCGCAAAGTCAGCGTCAGAATAACCAACCAAGGTTGATTCATCACAGCTCTGTTGTGTATACTCGATTCCGTACGATGATGTACCTTTCAGATATCTGAAGATTCTTTTGATGGCATTCCAATGACACAGTCTAGGATTTTCTTGGTACCTGCTCACGATATTAACGGCAAACATTATGTCGGGACGAGTAGTGATAGCTAGAAACATTAATGTTCCGACTGCTTCACGGTAAGGTACTGAACCTTTTTCAAGTGGTGTTGAGTCTGCAGATATTATAGCATTGGGATCCGCAGGAACACTGACAGGATTTGCATTCTCAAGAGAGAATCGTTTCAGCATTCTATGAATATAACTTTTCGAACGGATGAAGATGGAATTTTTCTTCTCAATGAACTCTATACCAACGAAAAGTCCCTTTTCACACACCACAGCTTCAAAAGTGTTCTTCAGGTTATTGACGATTTCGATGAGTATGTCTTCATTTTCACAAAATAGTAAACCGTCATCTACGTAAAGGGCTAGTAACACAGTCTTTAATTTGAATGTCCCAAAATAAACTGAAGAATCTGCAACTGATTGTACGAAACCATAACTTTTTAGAAAGTCTGAGAATTTCTTGTTCCAACATCTTGAAGCTTGTTTCAGACCGTACAAAGATTTCTTTAGTTTGCACACCTTGTTGTCATCGCTTGTTAATCCCGGAGGTGACTCAAGATATATTTCTTCCTCTATTTCACCATGGAGAAAAGCGGTCTTTATGTCAAATTGCATTATCTTGAGATTGCGTTGGACAGCAATAGCAAACAGAACCCTTATCGTGTCGTATCTTGAAGTTGGTGAATAGGTTTCTTAGTAATCAATTCCTTCAATCTGCGAAAAGCCTTTTGCACACAGCCTTGCTTTGAACTTCTTAATTTTTCCATCTGGGAAATATTTAATTTTGAATACCCATTTTGAACCTACAGTCCTTTTGCCATCTGGTAGATTGACAAAGTCAAAAACTTCATTCTTCTCAAGAGCATCGATTTCTTCTTTAATCGCTTTCTTCCATTCCTGTGACTGAGGAGAACACATCGCCTCTTCATATGAAACAGGTGTTTCGATTTCCGTCACATTCGCTTCGAAGTAAGAAGGAGACTTTATTGCAGACCGATCTCGAAGATTGTACCTATGGGTTTCTCTTCCAGGATCAGGATTCTTAGATTCGCGATCAGACATATCATCTTGCATATCTTCATCACAGTTCGGGCTTATATCATCCGGAATGACATGTACCTTGGATGTTGAGGGAAGCATCTTCACATCATGGACTTCATCGAACTTGACATTTCTCGACACTTTCACAGTTCTTTTATTCGGATCGAATAATCGATAGTTGTTCGAGTCTCTATCATATCCCACGAAAATCATCTTCTTACTCTTGGGTTCCAGTTTTTTTCTTTGAGAGTCCGGAACGTGCATGAACGCTTCGCTTCCAAAAATCTTGAGATGATTTAGGCAATTTTTCTTTCCAGTCCAAAGTTCATATGGGGTAGAATTTGGAGCTTGACTTGTTGGTGTTCTGTTCAGAATATATACTGCAGTATTCACTGCTTCTGCCCACAAGTATTTAGGTAGCTGTTTTGCGTACAGCATTGATCTGGCACTTTCAACAATTGTTCTCATGTCTCTTTCTGCACGACCGTTTTGTTCGGGTGTGTATGGTGCCGTTGTTTCCATCAAGATGCCTTTACGACCAAGGAAATTGTTGAACTCGTTATTGATAAATTCAGTTCCATTGTCAGTTCTGACTGCTTTGACAACATGTTGAAATTTGTTTTCACAGAGATGAACAAATTTTCTGAACTGTTCAAACGCATCACTTTTGTGTTTTATGAAGGCAACTGAACGATAGCCTGTGAAATCATCCTTAAAAAGAATGAAATAATTTGATCCTCCCACCGATTGAACAGACATCGGTCCACAAAGATCACAATGAATTAGTTCACCTGGGATAGTCGATTTATGTTCCCTTCTTGTGAAAGATAGCTTATGTTGCTTTCCATACTGACAAGCCTCACAAAAGAATTTTTCGGCATCAGAAAAATTAATATTTTCTTTCAAAATATTTCGTTCACATAGCTCTTTAAGAGCCTTCATATTTATGTGACCAGTTCTTTCATGCCATAATTGCAAGTCGTTGTTGCTTGTAATACTTACCTCATCACTAAATATGACTTTGAAAAGCATTTTATACAAATTATTTGCAGTACGAATACCTTCAGCAATTAATCTATTGTCATTATAAATTTTCACATAGTGATTTTTTTTAATTATCTTCATGTTCCTGGCAGCCAGTACACCTTCCGACAGTAAATTTCTTTTTAGACCAGGGACATATAATACTTCATGGATCTCCCCATTATTCCATGTACCATTCACGGATTTCTTAATCAAAACCTTACCTTTACCAAGAACGGGTAATTCAGTGTTGTTGCCGAGCTTAATTTGACCATCTGCCTCCTGATAATCACTAAGACACTTTTTAATACACGTCATGTGAGCAGATGCGCCACTGTCAAGAATCCACTCATTTTCATCTGATTGAAGAGCATTGGAGACACTTTCAGCACTGAGCAAATCATGATTCACATCGGTAAAATTGGACGCACCACCATTTTCGGACGAACGACGATTGAAGTCGTGCTTTCGTTGTTTACATTCGGAGGCATAGTGCCCTTTCCTTCGGCAAGAATAACAGATCACTTTCGACTTGTCGAGCCGCTTTTCGGATTTTTCATGACTCTGATAGTTCTTGTTTTTCGACGAATAGTACTTCTTCGGCTTAGAAACTGAGACACACGCAGTTTCACTCTGTTCGTTGCGCGAAATCGAAAGCTCTTCATCGATGAGACGTGCCGTTAAATTGGCGACGGTTTGTTTACTTGAATCCATAGACAACCAGGCTTGACGAAAGTTCCTGTATTTTGTCGGCAAAGTACTTAGAATCTTTGTTGTGATTATAACATCACTCACCTCTTCACCGGCGTCCGTGATTTGACGAGCGAGGTTTTCAACTTTCGCTATATACTCCACAGTTGACTCGCTGCTTTCCATTTTCAGCTGATGAAATCTGTCCAGCAATAACATTTTGTTGAAGGCGGACTTTTGCTGATAAATCGAGTCTAGTTTGTCAATCATTTCTTTTGAGGAACGACAGTTCTGCACCAAGGATATCTGGGTCATCTCCATCGCCGAGGTGATAACAAACATCGCTGTTGCGTCAGCTTTCTCCCATCGTGCGAGGGCAGGACCTACATCCGGTTTAGCATTCTCGCCTACAACCACGTCGTAGACTCCTTTAGCTTTCAACGCACAGTTCACCAAGAACTTCCGTTGGGAATAATTCGAGGCGTCGAATTTGTTGATTGACGAAATCTCAACTGCAGCCATCGTGGTAGTCGAAACGTAAACTAACGGATTCGGAAACTAGAACTTGTTCACAAATAACATAAATCCCTCAAAAATTACAATTAACTTGTCAACAGGGGCTGGGGACATAACCTGTGAAAATTATGAAACTAATTCATAGTCAAACACATTGACTAGGCGCAGGGAATCCCGTAATATAAGTTTAATTGTATAGAGAGATAGACAGATACAACCGTACAGCATGGCCGCGTAAACAAGACTGATAGTTGCCACTCATATCAAAAGTAAATTGTACAAGATAAACACAAAACAGAAGAGTTGCCATTCTGTAAACCAGCAGAATATAAAACTTCAACAGCCACGCGTTGAATACCCCTGGTGTGTAGAAAAATGATTCTCAAAATGCGTATTTATATTTGAATAGTTCAAGGAGCATTATCGTTGTTTACTTAATGGCTGAAGACAATTTATCTCTAGAACAGTTTGTAACTTGGTGGGGCGAGAAGAATTCCACCATCATTATTCACGAAACATTCTAAAGATGAAGACTTTCATTAATTCAACGCTTTACATGCGTATGGGATTCATAACACCAAATTTAAAAGTCCCCCGTAGCTCTTCCTCACGTTTAAGAGCAAATTCGAACAAGTTTTTCTGCTGTTTCTTTGGGGGTTTTTTGGCAGCGATAATTTGAATTCCACATTTCAAAAAGGTTGGTAGTGGGTTTGGGGGGGGGGGGGCAACTTCGATGATGGATTGGGTCATAAGGAAAAGCTTCTCCTCCCTCAGAACCAACAATATTTGGAAATCCATTAATTTCTAGCGCCCACGCGTAGATGGGGACGGAAGAACCCCCCCCCCCCTCTTCCCCGGGATGACTAATTAATGGTCGAACGAACGAACCAACCCGAGAATTTGTCCAATGGCGCGGAAATCGAAAGTTCTTCACTTAGAAAATTTTCAATATTGTGAGGAGCGCGGGCTTATATACCAGCGCTCCGGAATCGAGGAGCTTACGCAGAGATGAATATTCGCAACGCCGGTTGGTGAAACAGTTCACTTATGGTTGGGAATAAGACATTAAACGAGAAGCTCTTCGAAAATAAAAATCGATCCTCATCAAGAGCGATATAAAGACGTGAGATTTATAAGTCACTGAGTGCTTCGCTTTTAAAAGCTTCAGCTATTATTTATGTACATTACCTGTACTTGTAAGCATCATTTCTTAAATCCTTAGACACCGCTAGCCACTCTGTGAGAAACAGTGAAAATATTTACAGTAATGTTGTCTCTTGTCTAGTCTCGAATATACAGGGAATCCCATAAGTTTTTAAATAGTTTAAAAAAAAATCCTAAAAAAATATTAAAAGAATCAGTATATTGGAATTCGGTTCGCAGAAAAGTTGTTATAACGGATGGTTTTTTTTTGGAGCAGGAAAAGAGCTTGGTTCGAATTTTTATCAATAGAAGCCACTCCACGATATCAGAGTCCAATAAAATGCAGGGTATACTATTAACAGAGCATTTCTGAATTTTCCCGTTACTGGAACTTCCACAAGGTTTTCATTAATCATTGATCATTTTTGTCGCAACACGGTCATTTTCTGCACACGAGGGCTAATTAGACCGGGACCTGCAATTTATTGCCGATTCCGAACGGCAGGCTTGTTTTTTTTATACTCATCGATTCTGTCTGATGATGCCAGTCTGTCTTCGAAAATTGTTCCATCAATGACAATGTCTTCTTTTTTTTTTATAAAAAATAATTCTTTCATAAAAAGAAAAACGAAAGAGTCTGGAAATATAATTGCAAATGAATTTAAAAGTTAAGAAAAAGAAGAAACTGCAAAGTCATAAAAATGCATAGTCATAGAAGTGCAAAGTCTACTACTACTACTACTTGACCGTACATGCATCTTGTACATATTTCTAGGGAATTTCTAACGAACTGATACATGCCAGCACGTTCGAGTACGTGGTGCGAACCTCACGTGAAGTTTATTTCAGTGTAATGTTTGTTATGTGTAGTGCTGCCATCTGCCACCAAAATTCCTAAGTATGAGTCAAATGTAATGATTGAATAATTGTACTGTTGCGAGACACCTTTTAACGGAGATATTGTGCAAAGTTTACTGCAAAGTCAAAGAAACGCTAACGTAATTGCTATCCTAAGAAGTGCGAGGCCAATTACAAGGTTAGTTGCCACGCCATAGAAGTGCAAAGTCATATAATTCCACAACTGCGTACATATTTTTATGAACCTGTTTTTGAATTATTTTTGAAATTTAGTCCATAATTTAGAATGAGAAAGAATTTTTCAATGTCGAGATTCCCAAACACCATTTATCTTCCCGACGATTTAACAGAGTATAGAAATATTTTCCGGTTGTAACTGTCAATCACTGCCGTACACGATGAACCGCTTCAATAAAACATAAAATAACGATAAAACGAAATCGGAAGAAAACACAAAATTCCAAAGAAAATGTTCATCTCCACCTCGAAATTAATTGCCTTTCCACATAATAAGCTGCACTTGTACCAATATTCAAGTTAAAAAAAAAAACTTATTTTCTTCCGACAAGTGGCGTTCGAACATTAATAATGACTTTTTACTTTTATTATTATATAACAACAATTATTATTAATAAAATACGTCAAAAATCTTATGATTTTTATTTTCGAAATCGAATTAATGCAAACAAATCGCGCTGATTTTTCTTTTCCTTTCTCCGATGACAAGATGATTTTAATTAAATCTCTGATCGCCATCTTTTTTTTTCCTTTATTCTTTCCATCTGATGATGTCAGTCTGTCTTCGACAATTTTTCCATCAAAGAAAATGTTTTTTTCTTTCACAAAAAGAAAAACGGAACGGAGTCTGGAAATAATTGCAAATGAATGTAAATGGGAAAGATAAGACGAAGAAAAGAAAAATAATATATTAAGGATATATATTTCCAAGGAAAAACTCTGATTTTTCGAATCTGATTCTTCTGATTTTTCGCGTCTTCATAATTAAGGAGTTTTTTTTTTTCTCTCTGAGCAACAACTTCCTAATAATGATTCGCCTTCACGACTTTTTACGCAAAAAATAAAAAGGAGTATAATAATCTATGGAGTTTATATTTTGTTCTCATTTTTACTTGTTTTATTTCATGTTTTTTTGGTTTTCCTCGAGAAATGTCGTCAGTAAAAAGTTAAAAAATTTTCCTCTGCTCGTTAGAAAGAACGTCAATAAGTCTCCTTGTCTTGAGAGAAAAAGATGCCATTTCGTTTTTAAAGTTGCTTATTTTTGCGCTTGACGATCCAAATTTCGTTTTTTTCAAGGTTTTTTAGAAAAAAACATTGAATATTCAATGATTGTATTTGTTTCGAATTCATATACATATAATTCTAAAGTCAGAATTGGAAAGTCGGTCACAAAGTCAATTTGCAAGTCCCGAAAGTTCATAGTAAAAGTGCCAAGTCATAAAAGTAACTTTTCAAAGTTTATTGAAAAGTCAAAGAAGTTTAAAGTTAATTGCGAAGTCATAGAAGTTTATCGTAGAAGTAAGTGCAAAATATTTTGTGATATTCTGTAAAGATGATTTCTCAATGTAATGCTTTTCCCTATACCCTTAAGTTTGTGTCTGCTGAAAATCAAGAGAAAGCCTATATACTTCATTAAAGAAGATATGACATTTTGAAAGGGGGTTTAGGTATTTCTGCTGTTCCTCTTAAAGGGTTAATGCGAATCATGACGTCAGCAGTATCGCTTCGGCCAATAGTAAGACGCCTCGAATCTCCAGCGGGCTAATCGAAGGTAAAAAAAAAAACCAGTTTTTTATTCAATGTGACGTGCAATAATTTACAAAAAGAATCGGCATAGGGGACATAGAGCTGTTGGCTGTAGCGATGATAATGACGTCACAATACTGAACCACACATGCAAAAAGTCCATATTCCTTTGCGGAACTTCTAACGAATTGGTAAATGTTGTAATGTGCGTGTACGTGTTGTGAACCTGACATGACGTTCGTTTCTATATAATGCTTGTTATGCATAAGGTTGCCATAGGCCGTCAATTTTTCCAACTATGAAGTGCAATGATTCATTAATTGTGTCGTTGTAGGCGTGTTGTTGTGTGGTTAGACTTTTAAACGGGGAAATCGGTTCGCATTCGAGTCTCGAAGAATGGGAATCACAGAAATCCAACTTCCACCACTATAATGACGGTGGGGCTACTGACGTCACACTGAGCATCAATAGTGGACAGTGAGTCAGCCCGGCTTTTTCCAGTGAACTAGAGCATACTTATCCCTATGAGCTTGAGCCAATAGCTGTTCCCCCCTCCCCCATACCGTCTTTATAACGGTAAGACGTCAATTGTTACTAAAATTGCGGAAAAAAATTGAAACTGATAAGATATGTGAGATAAATATATTTACTGTCGTGTAATTATGATAATATGATTTATGTATTATGGAAACGCTGTGTATTCACGACCTCAGTAAATGTTACTAATTCAAATAGGCATCGTTGAAAAAACGGATAAATGTATAAAAAAAGTCGGATTTAACAGAATTTCCCTCAATACGGGACACAAGTGGTCCTTCACTATTGTTTCCCGCATTTTACCTGTCCTTGGGTTCAAAAAGGTTGAGAAATGCTCTCTCTCTGATCTACAGAATGAGAATAAATCAATATCAATTCGTACGTTCTTTTCGCTCCTCAACCGAAGAAAAAATATCGACGCGTTCAACTGATACTTCACGGCAGTATTTCGTAGCATCTACCCAAAATTAGAAAATTAGTGTAATTTTCATCCTCGTTTTAGAACATATGAATATATACGCATGTAGTCGCTTTTAAATAGCTTTTTCTCGTTTAAAAAAAAAAGAGAGGGTTTTAAAATTTTGATTAAATTTCTCAAACGAAATGCGAACGATTGTAAATTTCTCCAAGTTAATGCGTGCATTTTTATCACACGAAAAAACCATTTGGGAATGCGTGTTTACAGCATTGCACATCGCCAACACCGTCTTACAACACGTTTGAATAAATTAGTCAATTCTGCATACGTGAATTATTCGCACCACGTTCGACTCCTATTTTGGCGAGAGTAAAAAATTCAAAACAAGGTTAGGGAATCTATTCATTTATTATTTTAATTTTATTTTTCCTATTTATTCTTTCCAAAGATAGAAAAAAAAAACAGTAACTTGTAAAATTTACGCTATTCTTCCCCAATTACTAATATTGCGTTAGCGAAAGTTGGTGCGCGTTAAACAAATTAGATTATCGAGAAAGTAGTTGCTGGTTCTTTACGTTACATTGGCGGAATATATGAGACAAATAAAAATTGGAATGATAAAAAATACATTTGTTAGAAGTACTCCCGTATTCTTATTTCCCGTTGAGAGTAGATTTCCCAAGGAAAATATAGTTTTTCTACAAGATATACGGAAGACTGGATGTTGTGAAGATATTTATTATTTGAGATGTTACTTTTTTAAGGAAGGAAAAAACTCATCTCTGCCTCTACCGGGAGCCGTTTTTTTTTTTTTTTCCCTTCCTTAAAAAAGTAACATCTCAAATAATAAATATCTTCACAACATCCAGTCTTCCGTATATCTTGTATTAACAAGTGGAGAGCGACATTCATGTCATATAGTTTTTCTCTTTCATTTGAACATCGTTCGATGCAATTTTCTCTATTCTTCGATTCTCTAATTGGAATTGCTCGTTTCTATTGATAAATACGTTTTTGACACATTTAAGGACAATGCATGGATGATGTAATAATGGTTTACGAGAAATTTCAACGTTGATCGGAATCTGGAGGGTGAATGCAATTTCTTTTATATTTTTTACATCAAAAAAAAAAAAAAAAAAATGATGAGAGGTAGACATTTTTAAAGGCCGGGAGAAATTCTAGATTTTTATGATGTAAAGATATGAGATAAAAAGGGAGTCCCTCCTTCTCCTAACCACATCATCACCCTTCGCTCTGTCTCAATGAAGAGTTTTTAGCAGGTGTTCGAAGAAGACCTTCGCCCTGCTGGATACCGTCTATGAACCTGTTTTGTGAACCTAACAAGAAGTCTGTTTCTGTCGTCTAGGTTCTGTCACTAAAAACGCGAGAGGCGATGAGTAGCCACTATATTTGAAATTCTGTCTACTAATTAATCTGTCTATTTTAACCTGAAAATCTATTATTCTTTTTTAAACATCATGCCACAAACGATGCAGTTCTACCACTGTCCAGTCTTTCTGATTTTGGTGTCTTAAAATATCATAGTATGACAGATGGTTGTATCTCGGATTGTGTGTGCACAGTTGTAGAGTAGACATACCTTATTTAAGGTATTTTTAGGTATTTTATTAAGGTATTTTTAGTATTTAGGATTTTTTTAGATTCGAAACTATCCTGGAAAACACACATTAATTACAGTATTTGAGTGTAGAATTAAATCGCAACATTAGGAAATTTTATTTTACCAGGAATAAATTTCCCCAATCCATTTTTTAAAACTGCTTCACTTTGTGTTAGTGGAATCTAGATTGAATTATGACATTATAATGGTGGGGGGGGGGGGAGCTAATGCTTCAGAAATCTTTCTACACTTTCGTCACACAGAAGTCCTTCATCTATATCATTCTGAGTAAAAATAGACTCACGCTCACATTTCCACTTTTCAATCAATTAACGCTACTCCCTCTACAACATTTGTTCTTTTATAAAAGTTCAAAAATGTGAAATTACATAAATCTGGAATACAATTTTAACATTATACAGGTACCAAAGCCAAATAAAAAACTCGTTTCCAAAATTTTTTCCTTTATTTAGCTCCCAAAAGTTTTAGTTTATTTCCTCAGTAAATAAGTGCACAATCTTCATATACATATTTTTTTATCTATTTAAAATCTTGGTTTTTAACTCAAGAAAATTAAAATTAGCTGTTTGATATCGTAAATCTTCTCTTATCTTGCATACGCTGCTAAATGCCAATTTTTTTTTGTCTATCAACTCCATTCCTGTAGTCACTTATTTGTTGGTGTTATAAAGTATATATAAATATATGTAGATTTTTTTCTTACGTTATCATTTATGCCGGCAGATATGTATCGGTTATTGTTTTGTGGGGTCACAAGCTCTTGCTTAGCCCTTAAATGTTTTGTAACTGAGTTTAAAAAATTTAAATGAAAAAAGGAAATATCTATCTTTTTTTTTATAAATTTCTTAAATGGGCTACATTTTGGGACAAACTGTATATTAAACGCTCGTTATTATATAAGTACCATACACCCACGAGTCCTTTGCAACGATAATTACGAAAAGTCTGAAATGTTTTCTTATTTACATTGACCTTTCTCACTTGACCTGCAAAGATCATTCGATACATTACAGCGTCCGAACTTAGTTGTGCCCAGGCCCAGAAATCGGAAGGGCTACGTAGTCAATTGCCCCAGGCTGCCGTCTAGAGAGGACGGCAGATTTTAAGCAGTGAAGTGCAATTATTTCAGATTTTACCGCACACAATAGAAAAAGTGTGAGATTCATAGTGTTATCACTATAAGTGGTTTACTATTCATAGTGGTATCAACTTTGCAGTGAAGAGAAAGGTAGAGAGTGTAACTCTTCCAGTGTATTCCTTCGCTGCAAAATATAGTTCTCATATATCGGAGGTTTAAGATGAACATTTATACTGAATATTTCAATTTTTTCTATGATTTTGAAAAAAATACTGAAAAAAAACATCGTTTTGAACCGATGTTTACTTGTTTAAAATTGTTGAATTATAAAAAATATTGGTTACCATTATCAAAAATCCATAGCAACGGCAACGACATTCTGGCGCGATATCCTAGAAATTTTCCCCGGCAATATCACTGTCGTGTTTTTTCCGTTACACAATTGTATACTGTATATGTATATTTTTTTTCGTTATTTGGTTGAATTTTCCATAACGATTCAATTTTTCATTCAGTTTTACATGCAGTTATAGGCTTACATAAAAACGAATATTCAATCAGTTTTATTTTCTCTCCAAAATAGGCTTCAGTGAGTTCAGATATTCACTCATAGATTACAAGAAGTGTTTCTCTTCCACGAGATTGCCGATACTATTGTGAGAGGCCGTCCATGGGTGCAGAAGCTTTTGTTTTAGATTCTCTTTTTCTTTAATTATTTATTTTTTGCTATGTTTATGGGATAGTTTTAGTTTCCGATCACGGAGAGTATTGACAGAGTCGCGACTTCCACTCACACGAACGGACGCCATCTTCCACCCACCTGTTTCTCCCGATGCGCCCCTTGCCTTTAGTGTCTCTTCAGATAAAATACATGAGAGGGGAGGGGGGTGTCCACAGTGGTTTGGGCTTTCATCTTTTATGTGACAGTTGTGTCTTTATTTTCACCAGAGATAGCCACGCTAAAGTTCTCTGCTCTTCCATTCCTGAATACTATATTTTTGCTTTTTGAATACTCGCTGTAAACAAAACTCGATAAGAATCATCCGTAATAACCATGAGCAGCACATCAACCGTAGCAAAAGACTAAAACTGTCGTGAAAACAAGTGGCATCGACGTATACCATTCGGGGAAAGGGGTAAGGTCGAGCGACGGAAATTTCGGCAAGAAAAGTGAGTGGAAAAATTCTAAACTTTTCCGTATCATTATCATTATTTGGTGCTATTCCTGCATTTACTACAGTTAATCTGCTTCATCTCAATTTTATTTAACATTCATTTTTTCCATATAAATTGAAGAAAAAATGTAAACTCCCCAAGTTTTTGGGAGTCATGGTTAATATACAGTATTTTAAAATTATACGTTGCTTTCATAATACTGTTTGGATTTTTTTTTGTAAATAAATTTCAACTAAGGGAAGGGAAATATTGCAGAAACATATGACTGTTTTTTAAAATTTTTAGTGTTACTTACGGCGCATTAATGAAGAGTAAGTGACACGCTGATAGAAGAAAATTATTTTTTCTAAATTTTAAAACACTTTCTAATCAAAAAACAAAACAAATGATTTCAAAAAACCTCACTTTAATTTCTGAAAGTATCGGCAATGGTTTTCTTTTAATTCCATAATTATTACTAATTTAACTGTGCAATTACGTTACACGTAAAAAAGATTTTTCTCAGTGAGATTGGCGAGAATCGGCCATACCTTACCGAGGCCGCGCATCGATACATTGGTTAAGAGGCTTTCGTTCCCATAGCAACGAGTGATGCGGTTCCCTCGTAGCTTCCCCTTCACTGCAAAGTTAACCTGAAACGGACTATAGCTTCATTTTTATTGTCTACCTGTGTTATATCACACTCCCCCGCAAGCGAAATGTATAACCTGATTCGCCCCGGTAGCATAACTTGTTAGCAGATGTTATACTTGTAAAAATGCGCCCAATGAATCACGGAGTACACTCGTTAACCCTTTGAGGGGCTGTTTTTATTTTTTACAATACTTAATGAAGTTACTTTATAAATGTAATGTGTCCGAGTCTTGCGAATGTGAAACATGGTAGAATTTTTTAGCATTACTGTGAAGGTGAGTGGACGGGGGGTAGTTCAGCGGTGTAACCAAGGCTTCTGAATAACATGACATTGATGAATTTTCAAAATGTTAAGTTTTTATATCGAAGGCGAAGCTGGGGCAGACAGAGTATTCAGCTTCGAATCGAATGGAGGCGGACATAAGCTGTGAATGAAACCGAGGCAGACATAATTATGTTCGTAGGATTCAGATCCGCCCCTGGGTCACCCCATCACACTGGCACATCGCCCTGGATCCCCTGACTTTTCAAGGATAGGATCCGAACAGTTACAAAGCCTCGGCTATTTCTTTTTTGTAACCAGGACAATTCACCAATTATTTTATTGCTCCGTGTATAAGGCTAAAGATGAATTTGCAATTCTTTCGATTCATGACAAACAAAATTACGTCAATTCATTCATGTAGCTTCTTCTCACATAGCGGTTGTGAAATTCTCAATTTACGGCCCGATTAATCAAATTGTTTTCCCTCCTTATTTAGTGTCAGAACATAGTACGACGAAATAAGAACCGTTTTTGCCGTTCACGAGCTGAAGATGAGAAATGGCCGAGCCAATGGTCCACATCCGATCATCGGTGAAGTAGACAGACCGAAGATGACGATGGACGAGAAGACCGAAACGCGGATGTGCCAACGCGAGTTTTGTTGCGCTTACCGAAAGAAGTCTGGCCTAGAAGATGAAGGTCCCGTGTGTTTGATGTATGCAACATCGAAGTTGGAATTATCGGTCCTACCGAAAATGAGGACAGTGAACTCGCCACGTACTTGGACCACCATCAACAACCAGCGTTCGGCAGAATGAAAAAACGCGATATAGTTTGCAAGATCACGTGGTGCAGCAACTTTGAACAGGTTGTTCGTGAGTGTGAGGGATACCGCACCATAAATGGCTCGATGAACATTACAAGCGAACACGAAGAAGTGTTTCCAAAATTGGCGTCATTATCCTCGTCATCTCGGAATGTAAAGACAGGAAGTCCCTGATTAAAAGTGTAGAGACTGGACTTCGTTCTGCTTGGCCTGAGTATTTGGAAGACAAAGCTGAAACTGACGATGAAGTCTGCATAATATGTTCCGATCACATTATCGACTGCGTTGTGATGCCGTGTGGTCACTTGGTCTCGTGTCTCGATTAATCAGAGAAGTGCCCGACGTGTAAAGCACGAATCGATAGGTACCATCACGTGTATAAATCATGAGCGGATGTATAATGGTAAAGGAGGGGAACTGTAAAAACTTTGTTCTTCTTTATAGATGGGTAGAATTTATCTGCCGTTGAGTCCATACGCGAAAGATGTGTTTGAATAAGTCAGAGCAATAAAAGAGAAAATTTTCTTAAATTTACATCAAAATGTCATTATATTTCTCTGGTTATTGCATATACGAGTAGTACAGGAAAGGGGGGGTGGGGGTGTGCAAGTGAAGCTAAATAACATCATACAAATACAAATACAAATACAACGCCACAACAGGCAAATTGCCCAACGAGGTGGCTGACTTAAGAACATCATGGATCCCCTATGTATTAATTTCATATAATTTACTCTTTATACAAAGATAATGTTATTTAGCTTCACTTGCACCCCCCCCCCTTCCTACTGTGCAGAGAAGTTATTCATCAATATCCGTTCAAATAACTCATTAAGAAACTATAAACACTCAAACACGTGATATCACCCAACACCACCTATGGAAGGTGGTGGTCTGCGTCTGTAGGTGAAGTTGCACAATTTGATATACATAATTTACTCTCTCTCTCTCTTTATATCAAGATAAAGTTCATTTATTTGCATCGATATCCAAATGGGCTGTGCAACTTCACCTATAGACGCAGACCACCACCTTCCATAGGTGGTGTTGGGTGATATCACGTGTTTGAATGAGTTATTTGAACGGATATTGATGAGTAACTTCTCTGCACAGTGGGATTATAATTGGCGATTTATTTAGGTGGACTGGAGCCAGGAGGGGGTCCTGGGCAAAGTAGAAATTAGGAACACCTCCCGCAACACCTCCCTTCTTTCGTGAGTGAATACATGTTTTTTGTTTTAATTTTGAAATCCTGGTCCCACTTCCCATGGAGAAATTGAGTGGACTTCTGCATGCGAACAATTATCACAATGGATTAAATACATACATGAATAGGACAACGAACGTAAACGAAATTGACAACGCAATTATCGTATTAAGCATTTTCAATGAAGGAACGTTTGTTTCTGCACCAAAAAACAGGTGAGATACCGAAGATTTCAAAGCCCTTACCCCCTGGAAGACAAATGAGGCCTATACCAGAATGAGGTACATAGGAGGGAATCAACCTATTCGGAATAGGTTTCCGGCATATGGAGCTTTATATTAATGATATAAAGAATTCTGCAAAATAAATGGCGGCGTTAAATCTGGTTCGACTGTTATTTATGCTACAGTTTTGTACGTTTCATGATCCACTGCTGATGCCATCTGTCATCTATATTTTGAACTAAACATTGCAGAGATGCTGGAATTTTGTTTAAGGACTGCTTTATTTGCTTCTTTGAGCTTAATTACGGAGTTTTATATCATTAATATAGGGTAAAAATGGCGTATGCTATATCCAATGGCTATAGGTCAGGAGAACTTCTTCGCTGACGTCACGTGCTTCGCTTGAAGGCCTGCTATAGGTGATGTTTGTGATCTGCAAATGTAGAAGATATATTCATTGATATTTCTGGTGCTCAGTGGATGACATCGAGGGTTGATGTAACAGGATTCGACTGTACGTCAAGGCCACTCATACACTCACAACACACGTTCTTGCATATACCGATTCGTTAGAACTTCCCCAGAGCAAAGTTTACGACGCGCATGAACGATTGGAAGGTTTTTCTAGGTATTAGCTGTTGTCGGTGAATTCGCAAGTTTTAATAGTCTTGCACACGGGTTAGAGGAAAACCACCGTTGGATTCCGAATTATTGAAACGACAATGACCAACTGCAAAGTCATAGAAGTGGTGTGTTTTTCTTTAAAAAAAATTTCCTACTGGAAATAATTCCTTCCAAATGAATGTAAACGGAAAAGTTAAAAAGAAGAAATAAGTGCAAAGTCAAAAAAGTGTAGTTAAGTACAAAATCAGTTACCAAGTCACAGAAGTGCAAAATCATATAATTCCTAACACTCATATAATTCCAAAGAATTACAAAATCATTCCAAAGACATAACTGGAAAGTCGAATAAAAAGTCTATTACCAAGTCATAGAAATGTCAAGTTAATTACAAGGTCATAGACGTTCATCGTAGACAAGAAAAATCGTAAAAGTTCATTGTTGACAAGAAAAATCATAGAAGTGCAAAGTTAATTGCAAAATCATAGAAGAGCAAAGTTAATTACAGTTATAGAAATGTCAAGTGAATTGCAAAGTCATAGAAGTTCATCGTAGAAGTGCAAAGTCATAGAAGTTCATTGTAGGCAAGAAAAATCATAGAAGTGCAAAAAGTCAATTGCAATGCCATATAGGTGCAAGGTTAATTACAATGTTAATTTCCATGTCAAAGAAGTGCAAAGTTGCAATGCATGGTCAGAAGTATAAGGTGAATTATGCCAAGTCAATAGGAAAGTCACAGAATTGCAGTCTATGACTGTGTACACATTTTGATGAAGTTGTTTTGGAATTGCCTTTGAAAATAAAATTCCATGGTTTTGTTTAAACTCTTTTTCAACGTCAGTTTAAAAATGTCATTTATTTCCCGATTCAACAGAGTACGGAAATATTTGGAAATATTTTCCCGTTATAACTACTCTCAATCACTGACATAAAAGTTGAATGGCTTCGATGAAAAAATAAAATATTTATAGAACGGAATCGAGAAAAATCCAAACAAACCGAAAATTTTCATCTCCGCCTCGAAATTAATAGCCTTTCCATATAAAACGCGATATTTTGTACTAATATCCAAGTAAAAAAATATATTTTCTTCCTAAAAGTGACGTTTGAACATTAATAATGATTTTTTATTATTATTATTACGTAATAATTATTTTTAATCAAATATACATCAAAAATATTTTTTTTTCGAAATCGAATTTGTACAAACAAATCGTGCTGGTTTTTTTTTCTTATCTCCGATGACAAGATGATTTTAATTAAATCTGATCACCATCTTTTTTTTTATTCCATGTCGGTGTGTCTTTGAAAATTTTTCCATCAAAGAAAATGCTTTTCTTCATGAAAAGTAAAACGGAATGGAGTCTGGAAATAATTGCAAATGAATGTAAATGGAAATATTAGAAGAAGAAGAGAAGAATAATATATAAAGGATTTATTTTCAAGGGAAAATTCTGATTTTTTTTTTGAATTCGACTGTTTTTCTTATTTCCAGCGTGTTTTCATAATTAAGGAGTTTTTCTTTTTTTCGAGCAGCGACTTCCTAATAATGATTCACTTTCACGACTTTTTATGCACGAAATGAAAAGGAGTACAATAATCTACGGAGTTTGTATTTTGTCTCGATTTTACTTGTTTTTTTATTCCATTTTTTGGTTTTCCTCGAGAAATGTCGTCAGTAAAAAGTCGAAATTCCTCGATACTCGTTAGAAAGAAGAAGAAAAATCGCATCGCAATGAGTCTCGATGTCTTGCGAGAAAAGATGCCATTTCGTTTTTAAAGTCTCGTTTTTTCTTTGTTTTTTTTTGCTGCTTGTCGATTTCAAATTTTGTTTTTTCAAGGATTCCTTAGAAAAAAAAATATTGAATATTCTATGAGTGTACTTATTATACGTTACACGCGGATTCTCATCTTTTTCCTTCGTTCTAACATTGATGAAATGGGATGAAAGTCAGTTCGGTAAAATATTCGCACTACAGTAGTCTAGATAATCCAAGTAGATCCAACGGGAAACTTAAAACTAGGATAATCCGAAAGACAATGGAGAAAGAAAACTTTCAAGAAGGGTGGGATAACTATAAATATACCATAAGTAATAAAAAATTAAGGAAAAACTAGAGGGTCCATTACTTGGCTATCGTGGTTGGAACTTATCCTCATCCGATGAATTTGTTCTAATTCGTTTTCTTTGGATTTCTACGTATTCGTTCTTTCAATATCTTTTGGCCTATACTCTTTAAACCTCGGCGTGTTCCCATCATCCAGGGATGATTAGAGTAGCGTGTTCGATTTTTCCTTAAGATGGAATTCTTTAAATGACGTACCATCAACCGGGGAAACTTTGACAGTTATTGATTAAAAAAAAATATTGCTTTCCTCTCTGCCTAGTTCCTGAATTAACTAATTGAGGCACCAAGCCAAGCCAATGTTTTCACGGCGCAGAGAAAATATTGAGTGATAGCCTTTTATCGCGTTTTCAGACTCACCAGTTCTTTACAGGTCTTTTCGTGGTTTTGTATTCGAGTTGCAGAATAAGAGTTATTTGGTAGTCTAAAGAAGTATCTCTCTCTGCCCATTGATTCAGAGTTAAGTAAAAACTACTTGTTCTGCTTGACACAGTATATAATCCTTATTGGTCTTTGGGTTCAGAACGGCTGAGAAATGCTCTCTCTGGTCTACAGAATGGAAATAAATTGATTCGCACGGCGAATCATAACATACATATTTGTATTTGTTAACATCAAATTCTGCTTAGTTTTTTGCATTAATCTCAAGTGACATCCATATTTTTATCAGCCACCTCGTTGGGCATTTTGCCTGTTGTGGCGTTGTATTTGTATTTTTCCTTCTCAACCAAAGAAAATATCGACACATTCAACTATTCTCCTCCTCTTTTGAGAACATATGAATATATTTTGTCGTTTTTAAATAGCTTTTTCTCGTTTAAAAAAGAAAGAAAAAGGATTAAATTTCAATTAAATTTCACAAACAAAATGCGAACGATGGTAAATTTCTCGAAGTTAATACATACATTTTTAACACACTTTAAAAAACCATTTGGGAATGCGCGTTTACAGCATTGCACATCGCCAACACCGTCTTACAACACGTTTGAATAAATTAGTCAATTCTGCATACGTGAATTATTCGCACCACGTTCGACTCCTATTTTAGCGAGAATAAAAAATTCAAAACAAGGTTAGGGAATCTATTCATTTATTATTTTAATTTTCTTTTTTCTATTTATTCTTTCCAAAGATAGGAAAAAGAACAGTAACTTGTGAAATTTACGCTATTCTTCCCCAATTACTAATATTGCGTTAGCGAAAGTTGGTGCGCGTTAAACAAATTAGATTATCGAGAAAGTAGTTGCTGGTTCTGTATGTTATATTGGCGAAATATATAAGACTAATAAAAATTACAATGATGAAAAATATATATGTTAGAAGTACTCCCGTATATTCTTATTTCCCGTTGAGAGTCGATTTCCCAAGGAAAAGATAGTTTTTCTCTTTCATTTGAACATCGTTCGATGCAATTTTCTCATTCTTCGATTTTCTAATTGGAATTGCTCGTTTCTATTGATAAATACGTTTTTGACACATTTAAGGACAATGCATGGATGATGTAATAATGGTTTACGAGAAATTTCAACGTTGATCGGAATCTCGAGGGTGAATGCAATTTCTTTTGTCAGTTCAAATGTAAAACATTTGATAACGGAGATATAGATGTCCTCAAAAAAAAAAAAAAAAAAAAAAATCGAAATCCCAGATTTTTATGGTTTAAAGATATGAGATACAGGGGTGAACCAAAACTAACTGGCCCATTTGGGAAAAGAAAGAGAAATGCACAGTTTGCAGCTTTGGGTATTTGGAAAAAAGTATATTTTCAGTGAGACAGAATCATAAAATTAGTTACAAATTTCCGTAATAGATATGAAAATATTTTGAGCCCATTTGCAGCAACAACATGGTGCAGTTTCGGAAAAAAATTCGCTAAAAATTTGTTTTCCCAAGCACAATGCTGCAACAGGTTGGTTTCTATCGTTCGCCGCGCTTTTATTTATTCATTTTTCAAATGGGAGCAGGCTAACTTTTGTACACTTTGTACATTCAGTGCTCGTTATTTCATAAATATGATATAGCTACTCTTCCAAAACAACGAAAATTCTCAAATGTTTAATATTAATGCAGACGTGCAACTTTTGGAATCTAGAAATCCGGACATTCTCCCGAGGGCCCCCCCCCCCAGCATTCATACTCTCGATCAAAAAGAAAAGTTCACAAAAACAAAAATAATTTTTTTTAATCAATTAAGAAAAAGTTCCCCGCTCCCCAAGGCAGGTTCTGCATTGCCCCTGAGCAGAATATAATGCCATGTCAGTCTTTCCATGCGGAATAGAGAAATCTTCCTTTCGTGGATGCTATCAGTGATTGATATGAACTCTCTTAAAAGCTTTATATTTTCTTTCTGAAGGTATATTTAAAATTTCTTTCTGAAAGCAATTTAAAAACTTCAAAATACAAAGCTGCGGACGAAAAAAACTTGTGTTTACCGCACGGCTGTTAATGGAATACAATAACGATTATACAGGAATTTCGGCAACCAAAGGCGTGGCCCTGATTAATGATTGCCGATAAACGATACGTAAACAAAGTCACGTCTTTGCCACACACACACAGTTGCTTAAAAGCGGTCACCAAGACTTTTTTTTACGGCTGCTCGATGGAAATGATCACGGCTGTCCTCTATGGGTGTTTTCCCTAATGCTTAATGACGACGGCAGTCATTGACGTCACGACAACGTGAGATCACTTAAAATCTAATTCTCTGTCAAAATCCGGAGAGCAGGAAGATGAAAAATCCGGAGAGTTGGCAGATCTGTTATAATGTATTCATTTTTTACTTATTTTATTTACTTATATTTTTTATTTTTCACTACGATCCTCAAAGACCATTCAATCTATTGGAGCCTACATGCTCAACCCATGACCTGGATGTGGCCTCAGACAAATAACCAAACTGCCAACAAAATATTATTAGATTACTTAATTGGCCCACGAACGATCATCAAATCCCGCACATTTCCGGATTACTTCAGTGGCCTGCAGCACATTTCCGAAACATTTAAGCTGCCAGCGGCACATATAGAGATCACTTAAGTGACCCCAAACACATTTCAAAATCACTTGAGGGACCTGCGGCACACCCCTAGTTCACTTATTGACTCGTAGTACAAATGCAGATTATTTAAGTGGATGGCGACACATTCACCGTTCACTTAAGCGGGCCGCGACGTTTTTATAGATCACATAAATTTTGCCCTCGGATCATATCTCCAGATCATTAGAGCGGAATGCGGCGCACTTTTAGGTCCCCTGAATGGTGTGTGGCACATTTCCAGATTACTCACGTGGCCGGCGACACGGTTTATAAACTAATGAAGACCCTCAGAAAAGTTGAGCACTCCTGCATTAAAGCATCCGGACCAAAACTCTGCCCAGGGCGCGAATTAGGAAGGGCCGTCGGGTTAGATTTTCCCCGGGCTAATACCTAACCGTATATACACCTTATAGACGTTGCTCAGTGCAATTACCAACGAGTAGGTGCATGTTGGAATGTGTATTCTGAGCTATGTGTGCGCCTAACGTATTTGTGTTGCCTTCTTTCGTGGTTGTGTTTGTTTTGTGTTTTGTTTTGGCCCTACCATCCTTCTTTCATATTTTGAAGTCAAGATGGCAAATGCTTGAATTATTATGATATGAAAGCACCATGTTGAAGATGTGCCTGCTCTTTGGGAAGAGACTTTTTAAATGAAGACAGACTCGCATTCGTGACCGCTTACCCTGGGCTGCAGTATCGAGGGTGCTGCAAATTTATGGGGAAAGAAAATTTGCCGTTATAAAAACCATTGACTTTTGCAGTGAAGTTGGCTGAAAATTTCGCCCCCCCCCCGAAAAATAATAATTACGGCCCTACCTCTGCCTGCCTTGTTTTATGTGCAAAAGAGTGAACAGAATGAACATCCACACACAAAAAATAAATGGTTTGTCCAAATATAGTTTTTCTGTTCGAATATTAAATTTTCACCTAGGGATAAAATTTACTCATTTTTATTCTCAAACGTTTGATATAGTGATAACCCAATATAACGCCCGATTTCTGTGAAATACGTGCGGTCGTTATAACGAGCATCCACAGTATTTCCGCTGTTCAATTCACTAACAATTTGGAAAATCACCGAAAAATTGAGAAAATATGAAAAAAAATTGCAACAAAGTATTTCCATCGAAGATTTCAAAATTAGTTGATTCGTGGTATTGTTGATTCATTGGCAAATTGGTTTCAAACAGAAGATCAGCAACAATGTATTTATACAGAGGATCGTTAACAATGGTTCTAATCAAAAAATAGTCGACAATAGTTTCAAACAGAGAATCGTCAACAATGACTTCAAACACGGAAGTGTTGACAATAGTTTTCAAAATAGCAGTGTCGGAACGAACACTGAAGTCACCACTGGTTCAAAAAAAAAAAAAAAAAAAAAGCCAAAAATGCTTTCAAACAAAGAACTGACAACAATGGTTCCAAACAAAGAATTGTCACCAATGGTTTTGATCAGCTTTTAACAGAGAATCATTAACAACGGCTTCAAACACGGAATTTATGACAATGGTTTGAAAAATGTTGACAATGGTCAGAAACAAAAAAACTGCCGATAGTGGTTTAAAACAAAGAACTGTGATCAATGGTTCTAAATAAAGAATAACAACAACAATGGTTTTGATCAGCTTCAATCAGGAAAGCGTTAACAGTGATTTTAAACATCAACAACAGTTTTAATTAGAGAATCGTCAACAAGGAATGAATCTGAAATCGATGGTTTCTGTCAGGAATCGGATATAGATGATTGTTACGAAACTATTTATTAAAGTTTAATGTTTCGTAAAAGGATATTCAAGTTTAGCTCTAGCTCAATAGATGGCTGCATAGTGCTATCGATTTTTTGTTTTTTATTATTGTGTTTATGGAGTGATTTTATTGTTTCCGCCATTTTTAAATGCTGATGATTTTTTCGTGTGTTTATCAAATTAGTGTTATAAAATGCGGTGTTTATACATGTTGATAAATAAACTAGCATTAAGTTTGAAGGAATCGGAAATAAAATTTAAGGTAAGAATTGTCTAAACGAGTTGTTTTTTTAAAATAAGCATCAAAATTCATCCGTGTGTGTATTTTTTTCATTAAATATATGTTAAGAGCGCAAATTTACTTCTGTATTTTAAATATTTTTTCCTTGATTATTTAGGAAGTGCATTACACAGGGTTAACAATCGATTTACTGAGAATATCTAACAATTGCTTTAAACATATGTTGGCTAACAGTATTTTTGTCGTCAGAGATTCCGTAACAATGTTTCCTACCAGAGATTTCTCAACAGTGTTTTGCAATTAGAGGTTCCGTAAGAATTTTTTTCTAACATAAAATTATCAACAATCGTTTCAGGCAGATTGTTTTCGTCAAGGAGAATTTCCTTTTAACCGAGAATCGCGCGTGTTGAGCAGAAAATCTTTCTGAACCGAAAATTGTTAATAAGTGTTTCAACATAGAATGATCAACAGTCATTTCACCCACAAATTGCTCTATATCGGGGATTTGGACAATCTCTATCCCTGGTTTTCAGCCTGGATTTTATCAACTATGGTTTTTTTAAGGTATCCGATATTTGTTTCAATTTTTGTTTAAAAAAACACAAGCAACAAAACACAAGTCGAGGGTTTTCCATAAATTCGCAAATATTTAAAAAATTGATAAAGGTAAAGGAATTGATGGTGTCTTTTTGAATGCGTTTCGAAAAATTATCATCACGAAGGGATTTTTTTTAGACAGAATAAACTTAGTTCAAACTTTTTGGTAATAGCTGGCGCTGCACAAAAGCAAATAGGGAATGATTGGATCCAAAACTTTCTTCAATCTCTTCTGTCTCCGTAACGTTCTTAAAACGTAAAAGCCGGTAATTCGTGGTCGAGATAAAATTTTGCGAACAGTGCTTTACCCCCTATATCAACATCGTAATGAGAACCTTATGTAAGCGACGATAACATGAAAATTCAGAATTGTCTGTTAATCGTACATCCTGCATTTTATGACTTGGATTTGCATATTTCCAGTGATTTGTTTTCGTGCAGTGCCATTTCTATCGACAAAACTTTGTGTTTTCCTGTACCAAAAAAAAAAATCCCGACTTCTGTGAGATTAAGTTTTTCATAAATCGTATTCAACGATAAAAATTCCGTCAATTTTTATGAATTTTTAAACTATTTGAGAATTAATGGGCGCCCGATATATCCGATCACATGTAAAAATAGTCAAAAAATTCGTTTGAATCCCGTTGATAATTAATTGGATGCTTATGGTACTAATTATATTCATGAATATATATCGACACGAATGAAACTTTTTCCTATTTTCCCATTTTCAGTCGAATCGCACACACACCATATTGAGAAAATAGTGAGATTCGTAATGGGATCATAAGCTTCATTCCCGTTGCTCATCACAGTCTCGGATTCTCCCACTCAAACAAATTTGAAATTTAGTTCACCCCCTGGAGCAAATGTTCCGCTTGTAAGAACGCGCGTAATTAATCACGTTAAATTAATCGTTGAAAATTATTCTGTCGTTGGAAGATAATTAACGGTTTGTTCTAAACTTCAAAATGTAAGCTTCAATTGAGAGAAGCGAGTGAAATCATCAATTATATTATTTATATTTTTGGTTTAATTCCGTGTCCCGGGAGACTCACTTCATTCGTCTTTACTTGATACCAATTCCAACGTTGAAATTCCACGAGAAAATTTTCCAGTGACTAATATGTAGAGGGGAAAAAAGAAAATTTTGTAAGCATGGGGCCCTGACACCTTGGTTAAACCGTAGAATGGGACCTAAAAAAGCTAAACTTGTGATACCTATACAAAACTACGTCTCGTAAGACGAATAGAATACCATTCTAGGGCTATAGCCTTAATGGAGAATTTTTGTGGGGGCTCTTTTCTGTTTGATTCATATTCTCTCTAGTAACTTTCATCCCACAAATAAAAAATAACCTCTTGGTACTCACTGACATGTTTTAACCTTTTGGATAGGAAATCGACACAGATTGTTGGTTAAAAATCTGAATTTAACCAATCCGTGTCGATCTCTTACCCCAAAATTGTGGCTATAGTTTGAACCCTGTCGGCGAATACCATCCTTGGGCAGGGAATATAAAAGTTTTGAAAACTTCATTTATTGAAAAATGAAACCACAATAAGCGCATTAACCGATGCGCTTATCGAACACATTTTTAAAGTTTTATGAAAGAACTTTTGAAAAACTTCCATACTGTAATCATAGCCTTAGGTTGTCTAAATAAGATTTGATGATTCTTGATCAGAGACGTGAATATGGGACAAAAAACTTTTTTCTTCATGATTTTGATGTTAGAATCAAAACTTAACAAAATTAAGGTTAATTTCGGGTGAATGGAAACCTGACTAATGTTTTAGTCTCAAACTTTTTTTCAATGCTCAAATTATTTACAGGGCGAATATTGAATTTGCCGCACTTTACCGTTGATCCTAGTGGTATACTTTCAATTAGAAAAATTATCCAACTAACGTGTAGAGCTCTGATACGCCATTCATGGTGCAAAAAATTGTATAGTTATTCAAATAAAAAAAAATTCACTTTTCATACGGCCACCCTGTCCTCAAAAACTCAATAACAAAGTTGTTGCACCTTTTCTCCTGAGGCTAACAAAACAAAAAGAAACCCCTTTCCATGTTTCTAATTAAATAATCATTGAGATATTTGAATTTATAAATTGGGGAAAGTTCTAACTGCCGTATCCACCGACAGAATTTAAATTACGATCGCAGGTTAAAGGATTCGAGAGAGACATGGATTGGCTGAAATCCTGAATTTAACCAGAGCCTCTCAGCCGGAAAAGTTACTTTTTTTTTTTTTAATTTCAAACCGAGCACAACTCAGGTCTATTGCCATAGGCAATTTACTGCCTAGTGAGTTATGCCGGAATTGTAAGCGTGTGTACCTAACAGTCTGAGTGCGTAACTAGTGTTGTGTATGATTTTTCAGTGATGCCATCTATATTTCAGAAGTGAAGTGAGTGATGTGTAGTGACTGAATATTTGTACCGTTTGTAGGCTTGTTGTGCTCTCTGTGGCGAGACTTTTTAACGGGGAGATCGGCTCGCATTTGCGCCTCGATGTTGGAAACCACAGAAAACCAACTTCAGCCGACCACCTCTGTGGCGACGGTGGGGCTCGAACCCGGGTTCCCGCGATGCGAGTCCGTCACTATGACCACTCGACCACCACAGCGGCACCGGAAAAGCGACTTTTTTTTTTTGAAGCCGAACACAACTCAGGTCTATCGCCATGGGCAATTTACTACCTAGTGAGTTGTGCCGGAAGTGTAAGTATGAGTACCTAACAGTCTGAGTGCGTATTTAGTGTGTTGTGTATGATTTTTAGTGCTGCCATCTATATCTCAGAAGTGAAGTGAGTGAAGTGTAATGACTGAATCGTAAGTGTGTGTAACTGAAGTGTAATGTACTCAGTCATTACACACGGAAAAGTGACTACGCAGAAGTGGCCCATCAGCTGGGCTGGCCACGCAACACCAACGGGCTCACCAGAGCCAATTAGCCAGTGACCTTGAAGAAGTGGCCCAGCATTTGGGTTGCCTACGCAACATCAACGTGCTCACCAGAGCCACTTAGCCGGAAAAGTGACTATGCAGAAGTGGCCCAGCACCTGGACTGGCCATGCAACACCGACGGGCTCACCAGAGCCACTTAGCTAGAAAAGTGTTCATGTAGATGTGGTTGGGCACCTGGGCTGGCCACGCAACATCGACGGGCTCACCAGAGACACTTAGCTCGAAAATGGGACTGTGAAGTGAGTGGCCCAGCATCCGGACTGGCCACAAAAAACAGAGGCTCATGCGAGCCATCTAGACCAGGATACTGACGAGAAATAGTTGTAACAAGAATATCGGCTAAGAAACTTGTAAAGTGTACATACCCGAATTTCAAATAAATGCACAAAGGTGCTGTCGCCCATATTCATTTTTTTTTTGTTTAATAAAACAACCTGGGAACTTCTGAGACCGGGTTGTGGGGGTCTGACTGGGGGTCCCTTGGGCCGTCACTCGGGTTCGTGGACCCATCTTGGGCTTTTCTGGACTGGGGGAAGCTGCTACTGAGGGGTTAAAACCTAAAAAGACCAGGCTTCGCGCTTGCCGCTAGGATTCAGACAGAGTCGGGGGGTGTCGGGAAGAGGCGCTTGCGGGTGGTTCACTGGCAGGTGCCTCGGCCCGGCAGCACGATTCAACCCACACGGGTTGACAACCAAAGGGCTTACATTCCAGAAGGGACAGAGCCCGGGTCGTGTCTGGTTTGACGGAGTCTTTTTCCTGAACCCTATTTTTATATAAGTGGGGCTTTCAACACTTCCGTTTCAACAAATACTACAATTAGTCAAGCTCTAACTTATCAGTTATGCAGAGTTGTGCTAATTATTGCCCTAAACATTGAAAAGTCGCCAATGGTGGAAAAAGCACCACTGCAAATTGCTTTGGATTAAAAGGAATTCCACGAAATAAAACGTTAAAAATGACAAGTACGCGAAATAACTATTCTCATAAATGGTTGTAATTATCATAGTTGTAATTTCATTTATGAGATGAAAATACGTGAAAAAACGAGGCATTTTTACAGAAAAGTCGGGATGGCCAAAATTGAATGGCCAGCCTGTGGTGGACGATTGGTCATATTGACGGGCTCTCATCACTTGAGGACCCACGCTTGAACCCCATCGGTGCCACAGTGGTGGTCGAAGTTTCCAACTTCGAGGTGCGAATGCGAGCCGATCTCTTTGTTAAAATGTCCCACCACGGTGAGCAACAGACCTACAACGGTAAAAATATTTAGTCATTACACTTCATAGTTAGAAACAAAAATGGCAGCACTATAACAAACATTACACAGAATCAAACTTCACGTTTAGTTCATAACACACACTCACAGCGTCCAGCATCGGTGAGGTCGCCTTCGACCAACTGCTTACAGTTCTTCTTTGAGACACAGCGGAGGGTCAAGATGTAGTTAGGAAGAGGAGGGATGGCGAAAATACGGGAATGTTCCGAGAAACTTGGGACGCATGGTCACCCTGGTAATAATCGAATGATGCCTCCACCCGAATTTCACACGAACGACTACCTAAAGCTTCAATAAAACCTTCAGATCCTCTTTCCGAAAACATTTCTCATTTATCATCCACGCACTATCGGGGCATGTCTATCGCAGACACGTATAACGCATGCAAATAGAAGCGATAACACCATCATCATCATGTCTTTATTTCTATTTGGGTGCTACGCGTTACTTCCTTTCTCTATCCTGCCGTCGAAAAATATATTCATGAGGAGAAATAAAAGCCTTTAAAAATTCTGTAGGTCCCACAGTGGAACCTCAGGAGGGTAAAGGAGACAGGCCGTTAGAGTATACATAGAAACAGGCAATAGCAAACGCACACACACACACAGAGACGTTCCGTTTCACAGTCGCCATTCGAAATTCAATTTCAATGCAAATTTCCGTACTACCTGCGAAAGATGCGCGAACTGAACTGATCCCTTTCCTCGGAGCAAAGTTCTAAGTTATGCAGTTTTGATGCAAATGTCTCTCTGGTTTTGGATATTTCACATGTGCGTGCGTGTGGATATAAGCTAAGAGAAATTTCTCCTCTCTCACTTCGTATAAACTTGCAAAGAAATTTGTGTGAGAAAGGGTTGGCATCGGTTATTCGACTACTGACGGAGGAATCTTTTAATGATAAATAAATGAATTTACATCGAATTTTGATGGAGCCCGAAATCGGATTAAAAAAGCATTCGAAGATGGGCTTCACTTCACTCTCATTATCCCTTTTCCTACTCGAACTGAAGCTTTTTGAATAGTTTGCGAGAGACGACAGGGATTACGATGCAAATTTTATACGAGTTTGCTATAGGCCTATATTTGATGGCGCGGTGTTTTGCCGTTGCTAACGCTTTGTTGCTGATGAATTACGAGTCCCGTGGAAGTATACAGCAGACGGTGCCCGAAAAATTACGCGAATATTGACCTGTAAATGACATGTATGCTTGATTGATTTTTTTAAGATGCTTGGATTAAAAAACTCATCAAAAAAGAGTGCATAAGATCGGTGTAGGGCACCTTGAAACCCCGTGCTGACTCATTTGCCATCTTTGAGTGCTAGTGTGACGTCAGTATTATCGCTATAAGTCAATCGCAAGTGCTCCTAGAGAGAGGATGGCGGACTCATCACCCTCCATTAAGACACCTTGAATATACCAAGCCGGACTCGCATCCTCTTAGAGCACATATTCTGAACCCGCAGCCCTCGAAGCTATCTATTGTGGCAAGTGACAAATAACCAAATCCTTCAAATGGCTCACGGGAGATTATAAAAACACTCAAATGACAGGCGACACATTTACAGATTACTTCAGGGGGCTCGCGGAATGCTTCCAGATAATTTAAGCTGCCAACGGTGCATATCCAGATCGGTAAAGTGACCCCAAGCACATTTCCAAAGCATGTGAGTGGCCTGCGGCACACCTCCAGTTCACTAAAGTGGCATCCGTTACTTTTCCAGATTACCCAAGTGGCTGACGGCACATTTGAGCGGCTCTTAGCACATTTTCAGATCAGTAAAAGTGCTTGCGATGAGTCTTTTAGGGATCTCATCGCAGACCGACTAAATCTTTAAGCCTCGCTTTCCTAGGAATTTTGAGCAGCGTGGACCGAATATAATAATTTTGCGTGGGCACAAACGTGAAACTTCACCACGCTAAGGCTAGGCGTAAATTGAACAGCGTGCAGCGTTCGTGAAATCGTTTCTTTCCAAAATCACTCGTCCACTTTGTCCAGAGTTCACGAATAAACAGCGTTCCCCTCGCTACGTGTGGGGCGTGTTGACGCCATCGCACTCGAGTCCCGTCCACTCGCGAACGCTGCACGCGACTCAATTTGCGCTTTCCCTAAAGCCAGGTTTTCCTAGAAGCAGGTTTCCACAGCGCGTGCAGCGTTAAAACTCTGATTGGTAAAAAAAAACCCGAATTTCAATTTTTTAACTAATCAGCGTTTTCACGCTGCACACGGCGCAGAAATTCTACTCCTAATAAAACCCGGCTTTAAGCCAGGTTGTAGCCCCACTTAAAGCCGGGTTTTCCTAGGAATAAGTTTTTCGCGCAGCGTGAACCGAATTAGACGATTTCGCGGTAGCAGGAACGTGTTACATAATGACGCTATGTGTTTGTGCTTTCCTAGCGTGGCGCATCAGATTAGGGCGGCTATATTATAGTATATATCCTTGGCATCAGCTACTCTATCGTCTGCATGGTCCGGTTTGAAGGGAAGGGAGAGAAAAAGAACAAAACGCAAGAAGCGCGGCGCACGATGCATTCGACTCCTCCAAAAGCAGTCGGCCAATCACGCCCGACGTAAGGCGCTGTCGTGAGGCGTATTGCGATCTGTATTAAAACAGTCGTACTGCTTTTCTTATTGGGGGTGGACGGCGTTTCGCGCTGGGTGATTCACGTTGCGCGCGGCACAGGAAACTTGCTCCTAGGAAAACCCGGCTTTAGTGTTTGTTTCCCTAGCGTGGCGCATCAGCCACACCGTCGCGTCGTCTGCATATCTCCATTCAAGCATTTGATTTCTGCGAGAACGCAACAAAAATGCTGGGATCTACGAAACGCGCGGCGTGCGACGCTTTCGGCTCTTCCAGAACCAGTCGGCGAATCACGTCCGGCGTAAACCGCTGGCTTGAGGCATCTGCTTCGGCTCGATAGGCAAACAGTCATACTGCTTCCCCTATTGGTGAGTGAAAGGCGTGTCGCTCTACGGGAATTCACCCTGTACCCGGCGCACGCGCAAACAAAAAAAAAAAAAAAAAAAATGCTCCCAGGAAAAGGCAGAGATTGATCTCTAATGAATGAATTTTTTTGTGACCGATCTTGGGGTGAGATAATACTACCGCAACAAGCGTGAAAGATCGTACAAGTGTGTACAAAATATGGAAATATCGGATAAGAACAGAGTAGAAAAAAAAAAGAAGTAAAAATCTCAAAAATCACCAGTTATTTTTTTTCCATTCAATATCTTCGTGAAATGGTAATTAAATGAATTTTTTTAGTTCATTTTACCAAGAAAAAGAAGGGGAAAACCATTTCTCCACCCCCACTCCATACAAAAACCAAAAAATTAAAATAATAACATGATTAAATTCTCTTAAGAAGGAGCAGCTGTTATTGGCAAGAGTCTCAAAAACTGAATTTCCTTTAAGGAAAACATTTGCATGCAAAGAATAGATATAGAGATTTGGGGAAAGAAAAAAGCAATTTGTGGTTCTTTTTTTTTCAAGGGCGCGGTAGCCCAGGTCGATAGATACTCGCCCGAAGTACCGAAGGATGTTTAGAGGTGTCGCGTGTTCGATACCCGGTTCATCCTTGTCAGAAACTTTCCTGACGCGGGAGTACAACAGAAACGACGAATTGACCACAGAAAATATCGTTACCGCAGGGAGTTCCACACCGAGTGGTGTGGTGAAATGCTGCCGTTCCGAATCGACACTAAATTGTAGGTCCCGATCGCGTTTTCCAAACCTATACATAGGATTTTAACATGAGACTAGAGACCGAGATCACTATTACGTCATTTAAACTTTTTGGGGCTCTTAATCGAATAATCGTGGAGGAAAAGTCAGTATTATAAGATAGATATACATAATAACGCAATTTACGGAAGTATTTGAAAACCCCTTAATGAATTTTCGATTTCAAATTTATTTTACAACATATCTTGTTTATTTCGTCCCACTTCATCAGCGTGCTATGGAAAGAGACGTGTGAAAGCACCAGCTTACTGAAGAAGCGAATTTTAATAAAAATAATGATAAAGCAACAAAAAACAAATGAGATTCATCAAGCACCCCCAGAACTGGGGCCCCAGATTCAATTCGCTGAATTTTAGTGGGCCCACACTGGATATATCTCGGGCTACCGATGTGTTGCAAATTTTACAATGTTAAACAACAAAAATCAATGAAATACATCCAGTGGCCCCGAATTAGAATCTATGAACATTCCCATGGAGCACTGACCTGGAAGCTTGTCGGATACACCCCTGTAAGGGACCACAAAAATTTTTCATTTTTTTCAATTTTGCAACGAATAAAATCCAGGGCCCCACATCCAGTAGCGGAAACACAATACGCAGATTTTTAGTGGGGGAATCCAGACTGGATTTATCTCGGTCTTCCGCTGTTGCAAATTGTATAAGGTTAAAAAACAAAAAGAATCAGATTCATCCAGAGCCCCAAAATGAAACCAGTAAACATGGGGGGGCCCCCGACTTGGAAGCTTGTCGGTCATCCCCCGGTGAGAATGCCATGAAAAATTTTCATTTGTATTCGTTTTACCAACGAATAAAATCCAGGACCACCCACGCAATTACCCGGGACACCAATTCGCATACTTTTAGTGGGGCCCTAGACTGTCTTTATCTCGGGCATCCGCTGTTGCAAATTCTACAACAGAAAAGAATGAGATTCATCCAGGGCCCTCAAAATGAAACCTGTGAACATGGGGCCCCGACTTGGAAACTTGTCGGTCATCCGCCGGTGCGAATGGCATGAAAAATTTTCATTTGTATTCGTTTTACCAACGAATAAAATCCAGGACCACCCACGCAACTACCCGTGACCGAATTCGCAAATTTTTTGGAGCCCCCAGACTGGATATATCTTGTGCTTCCGCTACCGCTAATTTTTCAACGTTAAAGCAGCAAGAAAACAATGAGATCCATCAAGGGCCCCTGGAAATGAAAACTTTTAACTTTCCCATGAAGGTATACGTACAATCCCCCCCTGGTACCCCGACCCTGTGTGTTGGGAGCACTGTTGTTATTATGTATATTATACATATACATACCTCTCAGCATGACACCCCCCCCCCCTCCGCACAAGGGCAGGGCTGACAGGACCAGAACGATTCTTATAACTTTTTGATTTTTCACACTATAAATTGACCACACAGGGGCCCTGAAAAGCTGGTTTGGGGGCTCGCCATCTAAATTCCAGCCTAAGGGCCCTGCTGTAGGATATGGGAGCCTCTCGGTACATACACATAACATGGTCCCGATGGGTCAAATGGGTCCCAATATGTGCTAGAGTTAAATGAATACTTGACCCAAAATCGCAACCGACTTCCGTAACACAAAAACGTAACAGAGTTTCCGTCACTCAAAAATTTCACCCACTTCCGTCACTCGGTTGCTTAGCAACAGGCGCTTTTCGAGTTTGTGATTTTATATTATAGAGTAGATTTGTGTGAATACATATGTTACATGATATTATTACATCGTTATATGAATGAAGTAATTTTAACATTAACGCAGAAACGACTTAAGAATGAAGTGATTTCATAATTAATGAGTAACTAAATAAAAAATAATTTCAAAGTAACTGAAAAAAAGAAATGCAAACATTTGTAGGGCTCTAAGTCGCATTTTGCGGGGGAAAGTCCGCATTAAAAAGACATGAATTTAAGGCACACAGTTTATAGGGATGCTTGAAAATATGCTGATGAAAAAATAATTTCAGATTCATTAAACAAATTATTTCTTACTTGAATTACTTCACTATTTTGAACATAATTTCAGAATTAATGAAAAAATAATAATTTTTGATTTGGTGGAAGAAATAAATTAAAAAAAAACAATTGAAAATTTAAAAAAATAATTTCAGAAATAATTTTAGAATTCGTCGAAAGCATTAATTTCAATTTTTTTGAAAAATAATTCCTTTTTTTTGGTTGAAATAGTTTCAGTATTTAATAAAAAAAAAAAAATGTTTCACAATTACTGAAAAAACGTGTTTATTTTTGACTACTTGAAAAGGCACAAATTAATACCCCGAATCCTCGCTCCGCCCCCAGAAGACGTCGACGCATACTTTGGGAAGTCTTTGTGGACTTTGATTCCACCTTACATTTCTGACTACCGCAATATGACTTAGTGTCGTGGCCTGTCTTCTTCAAGGGACGTTTGTATTTGTTGCAATGTTTGAAAGATTGGAGACTCCTGTCATAGGATGTCGTTTATGTTACTCTGTTCATCCAAAAAACTGATGCGACGTTTTAACACTTGGCTTTATATTCTTTGCGCCGTCCGTCGGGAAAACACGGACAAGAAATAAGAAATGGGAAATCGTATGGTAGCGAACGGAAAAGATGAAGTCGGTGGCGAAAAAGAAAATGTCTCACAAAAGAAGATCATCCGGGAATTTCCCGAGGGGTCATACGATGGTGTTCGATACGGAGCAACAAAAAGCCCAAGCAAACAATCTTTATACGGAGAGCAAGGATTACGGCACCATATCGTATACGACCAAGATATACTCTGAGAGAGGGGCAAACTTTTATCTTTTATTTTCGACGAGAGTTTTAGGGGACAGAGGAAGTTGTAAAATGTGAAGATTTCATGTTGAAACATGACCGAAGAAAGAATTAGTACATTTGTTAAATACTGTTATGCATTACTGATGGATGTAAAACGGGTGCTCAACTTTTCCAGTCCGTGGGCCAGATATGCGGTGCAGTCGGCTCAGTTTTAACGTAGATATCAACGATTCCAGCACATAATATCTGATTATGAGGTGGGGGGGGGGGAGGGGAGAATTGAATTGCCATTTGACGCCGTAAGTATCTATTTCAGTTTCAAGTGAGGAATTCCTTTAAGCTTCGGACCGCTCGACACCGTAAGTATAGTTTGTAAAATGTCTTGGGCCGGGATTACACTATAAAAGTTTCATAAAAGTTAATTTTTATAAAACTTGAAAATGTAACCAATGAGGTTACCGGTTTCATTCGAGCAAATGCAACCAATGCTCTTATTGGTTGCATTTTTAAAGTTTTATAAATGAAATTTTATGAACCTTTTATAGTGTAATCCCGGTCATAGGCCGGGTAAATAAAAAATTTGTGTCATTGGCATATGGGTGGAGTTGGACATTCGCTTCCTGGCTCACTATACATACCTTCCGCCCCCCCCCCGTTCGAGGAGCTTCATTCTGTTTACGGCTAGGACAGGGGTTCTTAACCTTTTTATCAGTCGTGACCCAAAAGCAACATCAGCTTTGCGACCCACATCTTGGAAGTCGACTTATTTTTAGTCGTAACTCGTAGCTCAAGAATCCCTCACTTCTACCCGGGTTCGAACCCCACCGGCCCCTCAGTGGTAGTGGTCGGCTACACTACAAGTTGGTTTTTTGTCGTTCCTAACTTCAAGGCGCGAATGCGAGCCGATCTCCCCTTTAAAAAGTCTCGCCACAGAGAGCAACAGACCTATAAACAGTACAAATCTAATTTAGTCATAACACATCACTCACTTCACTTCTGAAATACAGATGGCAGCACTGCAAAATAAAACACAACACTACATACGCATTCAGACTGTTAGGCACACACATAGTTAAACTTCCGGCGCAACTCACTAGGTAGTAAATCGCCCATAGATGGTGATAGACCTGACTTGTGCTCGGTTTGAAAGAAAGAAAGAAAGTTTTTACGACCCACCTCAGAAGCCTCAGCGACCGGAATTTGTTTGGTGATGGGTTCTAAGATCGCATCAATCCCGACAGAAAACACCGCGAATATATTCACGCATTAAATAATTTGAATTCATCGTGTGATTTTGCCAAACAAAACCGACGAATGCTTATTAAATTACCGAAGGAATGATTTCGTGAAATTGAAGCCGCAGTTTATGCGATGTAACACAATTCGTGGCATTCGAAGTGAGGGGGGGGGGGGGGTGGCGTGCGAAGGTGGTAAGAAAGGCGTTTAATATCGTTGCTAATGAATAGCTACCCCGCATATGTCGTCGTATAAGGGATCAAAAGCTACGAATATATTAAGTCAAGCACATCTGCCGTTTCATTTTAAGCTGCTTTACGGACAAATCTCTCTCTCTTTCGTGCTGAGGAGGTTGCCTTATTTACGGTCGGAGACTTCATCGAAAGCCATCTTTGGATGAGCAGCGACTTCATCCTATTTATCTCGTCAAAATATGACGAATAACGATAAGTATTAATGAGGCGGAGTTTGAGTATCATTTGCATTTTATTGCTTGTTTATCGATTTAAGGAACCGTCGAAATGCTGCGAATAATAAATTATTGTTGTGTCACTACAAGATTATATGACATTCTACTTTGATGATCATTCGAAACCCGTTTAACCTCCGAATTGAATAGTAATTACAATCGGCACAACTTAATCGGATAAACGGATACTCCTCCACTTAAACGGATAAAAACGGATTTTCGTTTAGAACAGGAAATACGCATAAAAACAACTGCGCTGGAGTCCTGCTGCCATCTACCAAATCGAAACAAAACCATTTGTCAGAAATTTAAATAAAATTGACTGTTGGCTTCATTCTGGTATCCAGCATGAAAATGTGATATAAAACTACATATTACTTATTTTCATGTTACATGTCGATTTAAATATTATGCGCCATGATATATACCGGTTAGTTTATTATAGCAACCGGTATCATGACGCATAAAATTTACACCAATACAAAGCGTGAAAATAATACTGTTACGAACTTTCGATGATAGATAGCGCGATTCGTTCGATGGCTCTCAAAATGTCCTAATCAGTCGATACCTGTTTCGGTCAAAGCGCAGAGACATGCGATTGGCGGAGAACTGGCAGGGCTGATAGAGAAAAATCTAGAAAGTCCCGCCCCTCCATATGGTAGCGCCGCCGACTAGGAAACTGTGAAATAAAATTTTGTGGAATGTTCTTTTTCTCGAAGTTTCTATCCGGGTTATAAATACCGTGGCGCTCACAAGATGGCAGACTCAGAGAGGCTAGACAGGCTAAAAGAGACTTGAATAGACAGACTCTATTGCTGAAGTCAGTTGCGTTTAAACTTTGTCAGAAAGTTGTTAGCTCTCTGATTAGCTTGTAAATACGTGCAAATTGCTGTTCTGTAAATAAATCTGTGTTTGTCCGTCGAACCACTTCTTGTTTTGCAACATCGAAGTCTTGTGGAAAATTATCCGGAACAATACTAATATGTGGTATGATATACTATGTACTGTTCATTTGCATGCTGCACACCGGTTTAAAATCAACGCAACTAATTTAAAGAACTGTAACAAATAGTTTTGTTTTGATTTGATAGGTGTCAGAATTGGGTCCAAGTTTAACAATATATGTTTTTCTTTACTCATTTTAAAATATAATAAGTTATATATAGAAAGGAAATTTTCCATCTTTATTTTTTAGTAGCTATAATACCCGGCTTTGCCCGGATTTTCTTCAATGAGGCTTTTTTGGATCACGTGATATCTCCCTCTTTCTTTGAGGGACATGCAAACCGTGTCCAAGTTCACCAATATGGCGACTTCCTGCGCGACTCATGAAACAAACAAATCTAGATTTAAAGAAACGTAAAAAAATAAAAATATATTTTTTTCTTTTTTTAAAGGGTGTTAGGTATTTCGATCCCCCCCCCTTTTGAACTTCAATTTATCCATCTCTGCCTGTTTCTGATTCAAAAAATGCTTAGTTAAAGCTGTGGAATTTCTTCTTTATGGGCCCATAATTAGTTTTAAAACAACCTAAACTATGCTGTGGTGGTCGAGTGGTTATAGTGCCGGACTCGTGATGCGAGGATCCGGGTTCGAACCCCACAGTGGTGGTCGGCTGAAGTTGGTTTTCTGTGGTTCCCAACTTCAAGGCGCAAATGCGAGCCGATCTCCCCGTTAAAAAGTCTCGCCACAGAGAGCAACAGTCCTACAACGATAAATCATTCAACCATAACACTTCACTCATAGTTAGTAAAACTGGGGGCAGATGACAGCACTACACATAACAAGCATTACACAGAAACAAACTTCACGTCAGGTTGCACTACACGTACACGCACATTCCCGCATGTACCGATTCGTTGGGGGGTTCCGCGGGGGGGGGGTGCATGTGTGGTGTAGCAGTAGTAGGTAGGGGCTCGGGGATCCATGATGTTCTTAAGTCAGCCACCTCGTTGGGCAGTTTGCCTGTTGTGGCGTTGTATTTGTATATCAATTTATGCAGTTGAGCATCAAAAGACAATACGGAGACATTAATTTTCATGCTTGAGAAGATATAAATAAATAGTTGAAATCAATGTTATTGCATGGATATCCAACTCAAAAGTAGATCCTGCTAATTACTTCGTATTTAATCTCCTGGGCTTCGTATATCTCTCAAAGCGAACTCAATATTTCAAAAATCTTGTATTTAATACGATTTTTAAAATTATTGATGTGACAGAAAACCCCACCAAATTTCCGCATTTCTATATTACTTGTAAAATCGGAAATTTTAACACTGACTTCTATGAGGATCACCCTTTTCCTGACCCTCAAAGCAATACTGATGATGATTATGACGTCATTCAAAAAACCTCATTACTGGGAGTATTGAAAATATGGCAAACTATTATAAAGGCATAAACTATTATACATACATTGGCAGCGTTGAAGAAATGACAAACCATTGTAAAGGCATATACACTAGGGTGGAACGAAAAAGGGTAATTTTTCACTTATTTTTGAAATTGATGTTGCCTTAGTATCCAAAAGATGCCTTTCAAGGTTTTAAGAAGTTATATTAAAATCTAGGAAAATATTTTAATATCTTGAGGTTCTTCCAGACCCTAAAGGTCGAGCAAAAAGACTTTTCTAAGTACACATTATAAAAATCTTTTTAAACATAAACGAAGTTGATGATTTTTAAAAAGCATTCTCTAAAAAAAGAAAAAAACTTAATTTAAAAGTTATTCATCACACGAGGCAAAACTGAATATATATATATAAACCCAGAGAAATACTCAACAAGTTAAGAGTTTCATATATTAGTTATAACTGACAAGCATATTTGCTTATTTGCAGCTGTCATGGCAGTTGAAAGGAGAATTTTTCAAGCTCTCCGAATATAGTGATTGATAGAGGGCGATGAAAATAAACCCTCTTTTTTGGGGGCGGGGGGACAAAACTATAACCATGTTCCAAATTTAAAAAAAAAACAGTTTGACGTTTTAGTGCCAATATAGTGCGAATTAGTGCATAGTTCCGAATAGTGCTTAGCAGAAAAGTTTATTTTCGGAACATGGAATATATGGATTTCTGCTTCTGATAATCCTTCATTTCTAATTTTCAAAATTCTCTTGATTCCCAGTTTTTTGTAAATGAGATTCTTATTTGAGAGTAATGAGAGCAATAAATTCTCTGGGTGGGCATAGAAGTTTTTTTCTCATCGCCCCCCAACACGATCTAATCCATAGGATCCCATGTTAAACCCGTAGCTTCTACCGTCCCCTGGAACATTCTATCGCCTTCCCCCCCCCCCAGTCATAAATGCCGTCAGGGGCGTTAACGCCCACCTTGGGAATCACTGATCTAGATGCTTCACAAGCTGCCTTAGAGGTAACTCCTTAAAGTGAAAAAGACAAGTAAGACATTTCAAGGGATGGCCTATTTCTTTCTCTATTAATTTGATAACACCATTTTTATAACCAGTATTGGTAACAGTCCCGTCGCATACGATCGCCATCAATTCCTTCGTATCAAAATCTTGTTTCACAAAGTCTAGGATTGATGACTTTATATCCCTTGCTCTACTGCTTCTTGGAGTTGTGTGACCGAGATGAATTGACCCGGGTTCCTGCAATATGAAGTTATGTGTTCTTCAGATATGGTTCTTCTATGGAAAGAATCACCTTCTTTGACATTAGCTAAGGTTTTGTTTTTCCGACCATCAAAATATATTCCTCGCACATTTTGTTCTAGAAATTTTATCTTGCAAAAGAACTCTCTGTGATGCTCTTTCACGCCTTATTTTCATCCGGTCTATTGTCATATTTGGCTTCTCTTTCGTCAATAACTCAACATCTTCCACCATAGCATTCGCAATAATTGCAGCTGATCGATCACACACCAGTTCTATCACAAGCAAGAGGAACATTTGGTAATTTAGTTCACATCTGAGAGGATGATGGTAGAACTTCAAATGCAGTACTTGCTTTGGCACTGATTGATGAACCAGCTTCAGGTACTCGTAGATGAAAATGCTAACTTCAACGGCAAACTGTTTTGGCTCATATAAATCACTTTCCTCAGAATCGTTTGATATAGATGAGTTTTCAGTGATTGATAAACTCATTTCCGCCGTTTCTTCTTGAGATGACTTCAAACGGGATACCATTTTCATTTCTTTTGTTCATTGTTTTTCAATTTCTTCGTTGTTAGGACATTTACTCGACCAATGGCCATCTTGAGTGTACTTCTTTGATCTTGCAAGAAATCTCGGTCTAAATGTGGGACCTTTCTAAACTTGTCACACTTAGTCTTCAAAATTGCTTGCTGCAATGTCGAACAATTTCCGTGCTTCGCACTGAAAAAATTTCAAGTTCAACTTGAAAGTTTGAGAATCTTTCCTTGCTTTCATATTTTTCTGAAGATTCTTGTATTTACAGTAAAAGTCTTTGAAAATTTTGCGTATCCGTTGATGAGAAACCGTAGGAATTGAAGCAGATTTCCAAATATTTTTCATCTTTGGCACGATAATTTCAAGAATGTCTGCAATAGCTGGATCTTTTCTTGATTATTGTGCCCTCATATGGCGTTGAGTCAGCAAATAACTAAGCTTAACATCACCATAGGTGGGCGAGACCTGAGAATTCCCCTCTTTAGGATTTCCAAAAATGTCACAACAAAAAAGCTTCTGGTCATCATTTTGACTGCTATGCACCCTCTCAGTTAAGGGGTAAGATTGCAAATGAATACTGAAAACAAGGGAAAAACATCGAGGTCACTAAACGAATCACGTGTTTAGGGGAATAGGAAAGCCTCCTCTGCGGTGAATACCACCCTGAACAGCACTGCTCTAAATCACCGCAGATTTTCTGCAACATTACGTTTTCGCCAAAGGTAAAACCATTACAATGTAAAATTGCCATTAGTAATAAATGGCAATTTCGTGAACAATTGGCAAGATTTTTGCGAGAAGCGGCGATGTATCGTATTTATGATCTCAGTTTAACAATTATAAGACGTCATCGAAATAACTTCATGCACAGTCGGGGGGTAGGGGTTTGAAAGTTTTCCTTCCACTCTAGAAGAATGATTTTGAATGAATGAAATTTTGTTTCCCCTAAACAGAGTGCTTGCTACCCGGGTTCAATTGCGCTCGTCAACTTTCCGTAGTTCCGGCCGGGCTCATAGTACTTTTGTGTTTTCTGATTGTGTTTTCCGTGAAAGAAGATCTTGTAAACGTCAACCTCGGCTATAACGACAGAATTTAACGTAATTTTTATTTCAGATATAACCGAGCTTAACTGTATTTCGAGAGTTTGCTTTGCATTTTTCTCACGCGTATGTTGGACGGTTCGAATCCAAAGAAATGAAAAACACGAATCACATCGCATCATACGTCCTTCACAACGACTGCATACCGTAGAGTAAGGGTGTGTGACCTTCAGGAGAGTGTGGGCTGAGAATTTTATTGATTTGAAAACGTGTCGGGGGCCTCTAAAATGGTGTGAAACTACACCGTGGATCAATTAAGTGAACTGTAAATGTACCGCTGGCCGCATAAGTTATCTGGAAATATTGTTTGGGCATTTTGATTTATGGGGAACTGCACCGTTGTTGCACGGCGGGCCGCTTACATACTCTCGAACTGTGTCCCATGTTAAGTGATCGGTAAATATGCCGCGGTTCACAAAAGTGATTTAGGAATGTGCTGCACGCCACTTAATTGGTGTGAACCTATACCGCAGGTCACGTAAGTGATCTGTAAAGGTGCGGGTCCACAAAGTGATCTGGAACTGTGCCGAGGGTGATTGTAACGATCTGGGAATGTGCCGCTTAGTTTATTTTTACAAAGTGGTGTTTGAGGTCGTGGGCCACATCAGACGACTGTGAGGGGCACATGTGATCCGCGGGCCATGGGTTGAGCGTGTATGCCATAGAACATTCGATTCCCCACTTCAAGTTTGCTCTCACCTCTGCAGAATCTATTGCATCGAATGATATACTGTACGCGGAATATATTACGCCCGAACACGCAACACACATGATTGAAGTTAGCACAGAGAGAGAGAGCCGTTCTGGTGGCATTTCTCGTCGCTTCCAATGAACAGCGTTTAGACATACAGATAGATAGACCTGAGCGACTGAATTTCCTTGCATTCGGCCGTGTGTTAGTAACGGCAGCACGAGGTAATGGAATCTGTCGGATGCATCCGTGCATCGATTAGACTGACGCACTCGCGGCTATTGTGACTCGCCGTAGCACCCACCGTTAAGCTAAATTGCATCGCCCGAAGCAGCTGTGGAATCTTCTCAAAACACGATTTACATTTCAGTTTTCGCGTCCTAGACGCGTCCGTTTGACGGCCACAAATAACATTCCTATGAACACAACCGTATTCTTATCATTTCCGATACCCGGAGATACGTAAATTTCGCAAAAAATTTTACCAAATCGGAAATTTAACATTATTCCGCAAAATTGGAAAAATCAACTTTAAAAAATATCGGAGCTTATGAATAAGAAACTTTCAAGGAGGCGAGATATCTCAATGCCGCTTAAAGGGTTAAACATATTTCATGATATTATTTGGAGCGGCAAACCAGGTTTTTTTTCTAACAAAGAAAAGGTCCCAAGATGACGTCTTGAAATAGTTTTGAAAAAATTACTATTGATTCTACTCATTTGAATACGTGAAAAACATAAAAAAAATCCGGCTGAATTATTATGGGTCACTTACAAAGAAAAAACGTGAAAATTATTTCTTGAACGCTAATTGATTTCAAGAATGAATTAAAAATCCTTCAGCCCTATAATGACGTCAGACAAACACACGATCAAGCATAGTACAGACAAATAACTAGTTTCTAGAACGGAGAAGCTGGTGCGTAAAGAAAAGAAAGTGAAAAAAAGAAGTCTTTTATATATCTATCGCCAAGAAGCACAAAAGGTGATAATTATAGTGTACTGTTATAATTTCCAAAAAATCTTTGCGGCGGTGTGCCAGTCGGTGTAATGGTTAGAGTACAGGGTTTGTGTATCGAAGGTTGTGGGTTCGAATTTCAATGTAAATCCACTCGAATTTTTGCCGCTGTGGTGGTCGAGTGGTTACAGTGACGTACTCGCGATGCGAGGATCCGGGTTCGAACCCCACAGTGGTGGTCGGCTGAAGTTGGTTTTCTGTGGTTCCCAACTTCAAGGCGCAAATGCGAGCCGATCTCCCCGTTAAAAAGTCTTGCCACAGAGAGCAACAGTCCTACAACGATAAATCATTCAATCATAACACTTCACTCATAGTTAGAAAAACTGGTGGCAGATGGCAGCACTACACATAACAAGCATTACAGAGAAACAAAAAAAAACTTCACGTCAGGTTTCACTACACGTACACGCACATTAACGATTCGTTGGGGGTTCCGGGGGGTTGTGGGTGGGGTGCATGTGTGGTGTAGCAGTAGTAGGTAGGGCAACCAAAAAATGGCTCGGGGATCCATGATGTTCTTAAGTCAGCCACCTCGTTGGGCAATTTGCCTGTTGTGGCTTTGTATTTGTATTAATAACTGCATACCACCGCTAATTCTTTTGTTTTTATGCGTTTCTTGGTGAGGTGAAGTTATTTGCATTTTTTTCATAATTTTTTTGATCATTTGATCATTTTTGTCGCACCGCGGTCATTTTCTACACACGAGAGCTAATTAGATCGGGACCTACAATTTATTGCCGATTCCGAACAGCAGGCTTGTTTCTTATACTCATCGAGAGGTTGGTGCGCTAACCCCTCGATGGGGGACTCCCTGCGGTAGCAATTGTTTCCTGTGGTCAAGTCGCCGTTCTTTTGTTGTACTAATTTTTTGAGGACGACACATTGAAACCCTTTCCTTGAAAGATGGAGGACGACGAGTCCGTTCTTCTTTTATGGGCACTCTCCTAGACACGAGTGAGTTATGAGCATCAGCTTTATGAATTGAGTAGCTGATTTAGAGTCATGATACAAATCAGCTAGTATCAGGTTTTTGCTATCATGTTCCGGCATGTTGATAGGTTTGCTCGATTCCACCAGTTTAGTTTCAGTGGAAATGGAACGGGAAGATGCTTATTTTGCCATCATCTGCAACTCTCGAGATTTTTGTCATCATTGGTCATTGCGTGGTTTTTCCCATTTCATGCGAATGTAATAAATCAGTGCGCAGTTTATTTGCGCAAGCCACTGTTGTGGTCGAGTGGTCATAGTGACGGACTCGCGTCGCGAGGTCCCGGTTCGAACCCCACCGTCACCACAGTGGTGGTCGGCTGAAGTTAGATTTTTCTGTGGTTCCCAAGTTCAAGGCACGAATGTGAGCCGATTTCCCCTTCAAAAAGTCTCGCCACAGAGAGCAACAGACCTATAAACAATACAAATGTAATTCAATCGTAACAAATCACTCACTTCGCTTTTGAAATATAGATGGCAGCGCTAAAAACTCAAAACACAACACTACATACGCACTCAGACTGTTAGGTACAAACACACAGTTATACTTCCGCCACAGTTCACTAGGTAGTAAATCGCCCACAGACGGAGATAGACCTGAGTTGTGCTCGGTTTGAAAGAAAGAAAGTTTATTTGCGCAGCTATATTATTATGATGCTGCTTGATTAACGAGATCAAATGGTTACCGGCATCGGAAACGTGATCAAACGAAAAATCCCAAAGTAAATGAAATACGTTTCGCTGCGATAACAACACACTCTCGGAGTGGAATTCAAATACTCATTTCGAGAACAATCTGAGCAATAGAAACGATTATTATGAGAACAGCTCGGAAAATGCCCGCCTTAAAATTTTCCTGTTGATAATAACCCCCGGGGAAAAGCAATATTTTACGCGAGGAATTTAATATCGGAGCGGCTACTAAATTACTTCAACCGAACGAAATGCGAGAAGCAGTGGCCGTCTATGTTCTGTGTATGCCTTGGCTCAGTTATTTATTCTTATAAAAAAAAGGGGGCTTCTCGTTCTCCTATAAGAGATCAGAGGCGTTTTCGGAAATGTATAATATAGGGGGAGGGTGCGCTGACAGCTGCTTTCCCCGTAATGACGGCCAATTCTGATGAAAATTTCTTCGGTAGTGAAAGAAAACTTTCCTCCAGATATTAAAATATTTTGCTTTTCTCTTCCTTAAATGAAATCGCTGTTTCATATGTTTCACGGAATCTACATCGTTTGCAATAACTGGCGAAAACGGTCTCTTTTTCATCGTCGTACGCCAAGTGGAGAAATTTCACCTCCTCCTTTTCTGACTCGCGCTCAGTCATTCAACTGAATACATTTTGAATTTCTAATTCACGCATTTCAAAATGGGCAGTAGTATTAAGTGCACTTCGATTCGAATACGTTGATCCATTTTGATCATTTATGTCGCGCTATACGGTGAATTTCTACGTGCGAGGGCTAATTAGACCGGGACCTACAATATATTGCCGATTCATATTGGAGGTCTTTTTTTATACTCACCGAGAGGCTGGGGCACTAACCTCCCCGATGTGGTACTCCCTGCAGTAGCAAACAGCTGCTGTCATGTCACCGTTTCTGTTGTACCCCTATGTCATGTGTCAGGAAAGTTACTGGCTCATGACATAGGGGCACTAGTTTTAGAGCACTTAAGCGATCCACAGTGCGGTTTACATCACTCAAGTTTCCCGCGGCACATTCTCAGATTATTTAAGTGATCGGTATAATTACAGATCACTTCAGTTTCGTGGCACAATTCCAGAGCACTTAAGCTGCCCGGGCACATTTCCAGATCTCTTGGATCCCCGAAACATTTAGAGATCACTGAAGTCACCCTGTAGGGTCAATGAGGGGAAATGTTACTTCAAGTGCCCACAAACTATGGACAGGTTTTAATCGTTTTTGGAGCACCTAGTAAGATGCCATTAAGAATATTTCATACCTTCATAAAGGGTGGTTGATGACGTAAGCATTATCCAAACCTCCTTTCCTCCCCCCTTGTCGTCAAAATTCAGCAAATCGGAAACCCCTTCCCCCATCGATGCTGACGTAATACTTGAATGATACCTTATCGACCTGGGCTACCGCACCCACTACCAATACAAAGGCCACAACAGACAAAAACGAAGTAGCTGAAAATCTGCTTACGTAATACTTGAATGGCCCCTAAGCAAGTTTTTAGCTCCTTTTGACCCCCCGTCACCTCTTTGTCAGCAAAAGTCAGCAAAACTGAATTTTGTCAAAGTGAACCAAGCGAGACATATAATGACCGATTAAGCGGACGCCGGCGCATTTCCAGATCACTAAAGCCGCCCACGGCCTATTTACACATGACCTGATTGGCCCGTGGCATTCATGATTCACTCAAGTGACCCGTGGCATACTCTCAGATCACTCAAGTAACCTGCGACGTATTTACAGATCACTCAAGTGGTGAGTGTGGCACAGCTCCATGGAACTAACATCCCGCTGTAAAGTTCCACCTCACTCAAGTTATCCACGGCGTAGTTCCGGATCACTCAAATAGCTCAAAGTGCAGTTCCACACCAAGTTATTCGCGGCACAGTTCCAGATCACTCAAGTGGCACGTGGTATATTCACAGATCACTTTAGTGATCCGTGGTGCATATACATATCACTATAGTGGTCCGCACTCTTCTAAAGGTTGAGCACCCTTGTCCTAGATTGTTGCGATGTTACGAACGTCACGCCTCGCTAAGAGGTGGTAGTTAGTCAGCCTCACCCTGATTCGAAATAAATTACTTCAGGCTACTTAAGTATCTGAATGGCGACGGTCCAAAGTTGAGAATTGCCTAGAAAAGTATACGGGGAAAATATCTCACTCATTTAGGTACTTCCAATTTTGTAACCTTTACAAATTATATATACAAAGAAATTCTCAAATAGTTTCAGTTATAAAAAAATTCTACTAACTACAGGGTGTCTCATAAATTTGATAATATTTTAAAAATTCATTGAAAGAATTGAAGAATTGGTTCACATCTGATATGGCAATTTGTGAAGAAAAAAAAATTATTCTCGCGAAGGGGGAAAATTTTTGGGCGCAGAAAAAAAAAATTATTTTAAATTTTTAACAGAGGGTGTGGTTTCAAATTATTTCACAGAACCTTGGACTTTCTCCAATCCCTTGTGTCCGAAACGTCCGTGAAGCTTTATACAAAGGTGTAGCCGGTGATTTATAGATGAGATAAAAAAAAACTTCATTAATATTGTTTTATCCACTAGTATACATCACAATGAAATCCTTATGTAAGAGCCAACAACAAGAAAATTCAGAAATGATATATTTATTGTCTTTGGGGTCATTCGAGTATTACGTAAGCAGATTTTCAGCCATTTTTGACCCCCTCCCCCTCAGCAATAGTCAGCGAAGCACTGACCCTCCCTTCTCCCCCCCCCCCCACGTCACCAAAATTTCGTCAGCAGCTTAGAATATTTCATATCTTCAAAAAGGGGTGGTTGATAACGTAAGCAACCTTCAAACCCCCCTCCCTCCCCTTGTCATCAAAAGTCAGCAAATCCGAACCCCCCCCCGATGCTGACGTAATACTTGAATGACCCCTATCAACTTGCTTATCACATCTGATTTGCATATTTCCAGTGATTTGCTTTTGAAAGAGTCCTCTATCGAATCGAACTAAATTTGAACTAAATTTTTATTCTATATAATAAAAGAAAAATAACCCTCTCTTTTCGTAGAAATAACTTTTTCGCAAACCGCGATGCAATTTTTATTTCTATTAGTTTTTAAACTATTGGCGAATTTATGGAACACCCTGTATTTCAGTGAAATGTGACAACATTTATCTGCAGATAAATGCGGAATTATCAGCTAATTTGTGGGTGACGTCGGTTTGTTGTATCACCAATCATGAATAATCGTCTGAATCTCCCGGTTCTTAAACTGATCGCGTTCGTGAATAGTAATGACGACAGAAGTGCGAGAGAATGGATTCATAAGGTTATTTAAATATCGCTAACATCAATCACGTTCTCATCTTAATATCTGTCTTTTTTGGCGTTGCCGTATTAAAAGCTAACTACCGTCTAATTCTCGGATCGTGTGAGAAAAAGCAAACTTTAAAGAAATTTTCACGGACGTCAGAAAAAGTAGGAAAAAAAGAAAACAAAAAAGCATTTGTTATCTCATCAGCGCAGCTTCGAGGAAACATAATTTTCCATGCAAAGAGCGTATATTTGACGACTAGAGAAGCTCTTTTTTTTGGATGTAGGAAATGGTGTCGGATGTGAAACGGATCTTTCCGTTAGCAAAAAAAATCTCCACGCCTCGCACCTCAATTAATGGAGGATTAAGGCAAGATCCTTTCTAAATTGCTTCGTGCTTTTCTCCGTAGAGGGGTTTATGAAAAGAAGACACGCCGTAAAATTAGCACCCAGTATCATAGAAAAGAAAATGTTCTGTTTCAGGAAATGTTTTACAATTTTGCTCTGATACTTTTATTATTTTTATTATTTTTCGAGCGGATTTCTAGGATACGAGATTAAGGCTGGAATTCCGAAAAAAATGGCGTAGTTAAAAATTCATACATCTCAAATTTAAGCATTTATTCTACTTTTGAATAAATTTCATACATACATTTCAGAGTGTCTGTGAAATCAAATGCACGCACTGAAATCTGAGTTGAATGTTTTGTGGAAGAATTTCTATCGAAAACTATTTTATTTAGTCGAAATATTCTTTTGAAAAATACATTTCTTTTGACATAGCGGTGAATAAAGTAGACGAATGTATGCAATGAGATAAAAGAAATGTAGGAATGCGTTCTAACAATGAAGAATCCGATCTTGAAGTACAACGTTATGGGACGTAGGTATGATCCAGAGGGATTATCATCTCTCTTCATACGCTTTTATTCACGTCTGAAAGGGATATCGGTTTAGATGGGATCGGAACCGGGATATTTTTTTCTGTTGTCAGCGATGACTACGTATATGGCTGAGTAACGTCCTGATCTATACGTGAGTTCCAGGTTCGAACCCCGTTTTGTCGGTGGTGGCCAGCCGAAATTGGTTTCCTTCGAACTCTCAAACCGAGAATGCGAGGGGGTCTCACATTCGAAAGTGTCTTCACAGAGAGCCGGCAAACCTTCAACACGAAAGTTACATGACACGAAAAGTCAAGCATTTGCAATCTTCGTTTCAAAATATGAAATACCGATGGAAGCACCCCAAATTAAGCACAATTCTGACAGTATGAATACGTTAGGGGTCACGTACACACTCGGAACATACATGCCGGCATGTACCAATTCGTTAGAAATTCCGCAAAGGAATTTGTACGAGGTGCATATACGGTTAAATAGTAGTCATTCCTACCTTCTTTAACAGTCATCTCTTTACATCGAGAGATGTCAGACCACCGAGCCTAGTCCCCACCGAGGACGAAAAACGTAGTAATGAATGAAGCGTATGCAAGTAATAATTCTTACTCACCGATTAATAATCGATCGGACCTCTAATTTCCATGGTTGATGTGCGAAACCACTCGACAATTTCACCATTGTTTGTTGGTGCGACATACTACGTATTTATCCGTCAATGGCAAGATGGCTTCTTTAAACAACAATTCTATATTCTCCATTTACTTAAAGAACTCGCCCCCCCCCTTCAGGTTAGAATATGTAAAAATTTAGTTGGAGAAGACGACACAAGAGGGTGCAAACATAAAAAAAATTCTTCCACACAAGGCCACATTTTTTTTCAATTTTTTTTTTGATAATTTTCAACAAAAATTAATTGAAGTTCTACAACAAACATAAAAACCTGGTAACCGGTATATATTGTTTGGCTCAAACAAATTACGCCTATGTGTAGCATGAAAATAAACGATGTATTGGTAACATACCATTTATTCAATTTCATGTTGCACACCGGTTAAAAATCAACACGCTATTTTACTTGAAGAATTAATAACAAATAGATCTGTTTTTATGAACGTTTTTAACAGCTGGCCGATGAGAAGATGAATTTAGGAGATAGAGAAAATTCAACTGTCATTGCGGGGAATCGAACTCACGTCCTCCAACTTGCCGGGTGGGCACCTTATACCGCTAGACTACAAAGACAACGAATCTGCCAATCTTTTTCTTAGAGCTCGTGTGCACTGAACGGGACCGCATACGGACGGTTTGCTCTGTTTTTCTTCAATAGGTGGCGGCAGGGGACCCATTGCAACGTTGTTTTTTTAATGAATAGTTGTGGGATATATTATTGTTACATTAGAACCCCTGCTTTCTTCTACGAAAAATATAATACAATTCCAGATCGTATCGGGCTCCAGCAGAATATTCTGCGCCCGTTAGTTTCGAGTTCAACTCTTTTCAACCAAAATTATTTGGCCAAAAAAGTAACTTCTGAATACTCAGGAATACATAAAAACACATTGACGTTTATGCGATACGTTAAATTTCACACCCGTGCGCAGCGTAAGAATGATTAATTTTTTGTATCATACCATGTATTGTTCATTTCCACCGGTTCAAAACTTGCAATGTATTTTACTTCGAGTGTTATACTCTTAATATATTCTTAAAAAGACTTTTCATCAGTTGAATCTACGAGCATGAGGAATTTTGAATACCTATAATTAATTATGCGGCCACGTGAATCACTACCATGATTCTAGAATGGTGTCTCGCACCTAAGTAAGTGGGAAATATTTTGGGTAAAAATAATATCGAACTTGCAGACATTACATCGAAAAGGCTAATACAAAACTGTGGTTGTATAGCAATCAGGGTGCTATGAAAATGTCTCAAGATAATCGCAATTAGCAAGGGTGTGTCGAACGTAAAAAAAAATGTTTATGTATTCTTGGTTTAAATGGGCCAGATTACGGGGTCGAAGCGAAAATAAACTCTGTCGTGTTACGACCCCGTGTTTGTTCGTGGCTTCATGTCAAGTTAGAACTTACTTTTCTAGGATAAAGCAAAGAATTTTTACTTCCAGAGCAGCAGTAACCATTTAAATTGGTCGAAAGTTTAAAGACGGGGGAAAAGAAGGTTCTATCTTCACTAGAGCAAGAATAAGAAAAATCCTGTCTAGTTTCCTAGAGATGGAGGAGGAGGGCATCAATCAATCTTGATCGTCTTGAATCGCATTCCGTATCGATTTTCTTTACAATGAAAAGGTGGGGTCCTAATTAGAGTTTTAAAACAAAACACACTCCGTGAGCAGAAGAAAACTTATGCCTCCTTTATTTTCGATTCGATGCCTAAAAATCGCTTTCCACCCTTCCTTGTTGTTAGAATTCCCTCAGCACCAGATATTTTCCTACAATAACACAAGAGTTATTTCTATTCAATTCTACATAATTAACCTCCGAATTTTAATATGCGACATTGTCCAATATATTTTACACACACATTTACCGATCGCTTTCTATGTTAACTGATTCAGCGAAACTACCGGTTTCATTAAAAAAAATCGTGTTATTGAAACATTTTCGTGCGTTTTAAATGGATATTTTAAATCGCACATACATTTTATTACAAACATCCTTATAAAAGTAAGGATAACAAGCAACTGCTAATGGTCAAATGACGAATATCGCCAAAATTTTCCAAATTGTTTTTAGTTATTCGCTTGAAAGAGCAGTTTTTCTAGAATACAAAAGTGTTTCATTTTCATCTCTACAATGATTGGAAGCGAAGTTATTGTCAATTAAGTAAAACTAATTTAATGATCTTAGTTCGGAAAGTGGAATTTTCGAGTGCGTTTTTTTTTTTTTTGCTTTTCATTTCACAAAAAACTTGATTTCGCGAGCATTTTTCAAAATATATGAAACTTTCCCATTGTATTTTAAACTGTTCTGCACTAAACTGAAAACTAAATATGTTTGAAACTGTTTGATTTGCGTGGTTTTGAAATATATCGAGTATTTTTTTAACAAAACTTGTGTGTTTATTCACTTATCCTCTTCACATTTGCGATAAAACTGACTATTGAAAAAATATTTATTTTTATTGATTTGCGTTTGTTGTATGTCAAAATGGCATTTAAAAAAAAATTGTCGGTATCTTTGCTTGGACGATTTGTGTTAGGTATTAACTTGATTCCAGATGTTTCTCTATTATTTCATTATTTCCTTTTCTTTTTACAAATTTCTTTTGGCTCCGTGACAAAGTCAACTATCAAGTTTCAAAGCGAAATGCGTTAATTTCCATTTTTACATAAGATAATGAGTGTTTACAGGCGGGAAATGACATAATAAATGGTAAATAAGACTTTTTACATAATTTTCGTGACAATATTTTATTGAAAAAGAAATTATGACCAATTTTGTCTGGAACAACCCAGCAGAAATAGGCCTACTGAAAAAACTTTTACATAAATACAAAATTGGTAACAATTTGTTTTTGCCAAAATATTGTCATGAAAACTAAATTATGCAACTAGTCCTTATTTTACATTTATTATGTCATTTTTTTGCCTGAAAATAGTTATTATTTTTCATTTCTTTCCTTCCCTTCAAAATAAAACAACAACAACCGGCCACGAAAGAGGAAGTTATATTAACTTGTGAGGAGCCAATTCTAAAGGGCTCTCTGTTTTAGCGTGTATAGTCAAATAATCATTGCTTGTCAATACGTGTAAATTACAGTTACAAAATAAATATATCTGACATCCGGAATTTGTTTCGTCTTTAACTCATTTAAAGGACTAGTGTGAGAGGCATTATTCGGAACATGAAATAACATTTATTTTCTTTATTTCATACCGTATACAAACCAAAACCACATTCGTTTCATTCAAAATGACTTTTTTAAAGTAAAAATTATTAGGGGTTTCACTTTTTTCCTGTTAAAACAAAACACTGCGAGAGCAGAAGAAAACTTCTGCCTCCATAATTTTCGACTCAAAAAATTCAAACCAAAGAGTGTGAAAAAGAGGATATCAAGAATTTTCGACCAATCAGTTTCTTATCGGTAGTTTATAAAATATTCACCACAGTGCTGACATATAGGCTTGAATCCACATTGGACGAAGCCCAACGAAAAGAACAAGCAGGCTTTCGACGTGGATTTGGTACAAAGAATCACATTCAAACAATCAAGGAACTCATAGAGAGATTCAAGGAATACGAATTACCATTGTGCATGGCCTTCATTGGTTTTGAGAAAGCGTTTGACTCTGTCTTCTTATTTGCTGTTGCTAAGGTTCTAGAAGTAATTGGGATATAGAGAGGATATACGTCAATATCATTCAGAAAATACACAACAAAGTAACTGCAAACATTCGTTTGGATAAAGGAAAAGCAAAGATTAAACTTGGGAAAGGTGCCCGACAAGGGTGATACTATCTCACTAAAGCTTTTTACCGCTGTTTTAGAAGAAGTTTCCAGTAAATTGGATCGGGATGAGAAAGGAATTAAAATAATTGGAGAATCTCTAAACCAGTTACGTTTTGCCGACGACATTGTTATTATCAGCAGTAATCCAGACGAACTAGAAGAAATGATACAAGAACTGACGAAGGATAGTATTCAGGTCGGTTTGAAAATTACTCTGCAAAATACTAGAGTTATGTTCAACTCCTTTGCATTGAAGAAAACGATGTTGCTCAACAACACAGAATAAGTAGAAGGGACAAGAAATTACCATAGACAACGGAATCATTAATCGAATAAACAGAAGAATCAGGATCGGATAGAGCACTTTTGGCAAAATCTGTGTAATTCTGAAGAGTCACATGCCATTATGCCTTAAAAGAAAAGTGTTTAACCAGTTTCTGTTACCAGCACTGACTTATGGATCTGAAACCTGGACACTCACGAACAAAACCATACAAATACTACAGACAACACAAAGGAGCATGGGAAGATATATGTTAAGCATCACAAGAAGAGACAGAAAACGAATCACTTGTATAAGAAGCCACATAAAGGTATAAAATGGAAATTGGCTGGACGTATTGCAAGGAGACAGGACAACAGATGGACCACAAGTATTCTGGATAGGTACCCCCGATGGTGTCCACGAAGGCATCCCCACACAAGATGGATCAGAAAAGTGGCTGGAGTCAACTGGGTGGCTAAAGCATCAGACAGAGCAGAATGGAACAATTTAGAGACCTTCATCCAGCATTGGATTGAAAATGGTTGTTGATGATTACCTAAAAAAATCGCTTTCACCCTTCCATGTTATTCGTGTTCCCTGTATTGCAGATATTTCCCGCAATAACACACGAGTTCTTTCTATTTAATGTGAATTCCACATGATTAGCCTTCAAATTTTAATACGCCACATTTTCCAAAAATTTTTGTGCACATATTTACCGATCGCTCTCTATGTAAACTGATTTAGCGAAACTCCCGGTTTCATTTCCAGAAAAATCGAGATATCGATGTGTTTACTTGCATATTTTTAACCCCTTATTAAGCATAGATGTTCATTTTGGAAAATGCAACATGTTGAAAGAATGCTACGTTGGCATTTTTTCTTGTGTGTGTGGAGTTCTGATCTAATATTCTCGAAGCATCTCGAGTCCTTAATTAAGTTACATACTATTATTTAATGCAACGAATTTCCATTTTTATTTCATAAATACTGGAAAGTTTTTTGAATATTTTAGCTCGTTGCGTGGAAACTTTCTCGTTGTTGCTGCGAGTATAAGTTTTTTTAAATCTTACATCCATTTTAATAATTTTATTTGGATAGAAATATATTCTATCAATGTTAAATATCTCTTTATAACTACATCTTTATGTACCAAGAGGGAAAAATGTGAAATTTGTCAACCAACGCACGAATATGATGCTACAGAAATGCCACAATCTCCCGCCATACAAAATTCAAAAGGCGTGACACGAGTCTCATTGACTACGAATTTGCAAAGCAAAAACACGGTGAATGAAAGTCAAAGATAAAAAACCCTTTGTAGACGCTTTTAAAGACGACCCGTCGTTGGTCGGTACATCAAATAAACTTGAGTTGCGCATCTTGGATTTTTCATAGCGAAAGCTGTGGCGGTGCGATCACAACCTGGATGTGCGTTTGGGGAATAAGGCGAAAAGTTAAAAAAAAAAAAAAGCGAGAGAGATAAACTCCCTTAAATATAAATTTATTACCCCACGGTAGAAGTCCGTAAGCGTATGTACTTTTACATTACTCTGCAAATCACGGAAGAACGAACACGCATGTTATGACGCCACCACAATTCTCACAAGCTAAATTCTGGACAATACAAAAACCCCGACAGCTAAATATGCCAGAATTTCGACACCAACGAATTGAAAAAAAAAACTACCGAAATTCCGACAAGCTCCAATCTTGACAGACAAAATCAGAACAAGCCAAAAATCTCGAAATCACTAAATAGTAACTTATCATCCGATTACTTATTTAATTAAATGATGACATATTTGCGACTGTTAAAAATTGCGCTGTCGGAATTGCCATATGACACCAGGATTTCGGAACTATTGGAATTTCGGTATGCCAGGATTTAAGCTGATGTCGGATTTTTAGTATGCCAGGGTTTCGGTGTAATGTCAGAATTCTGGTACTTCAGAGTTTCGGTAATGACTGATTTCGGTATACCAGAATTTTGGTAATGTCAGATTTGCAGTATGCCAAGATTTCGGTAATATCGGATATCCAATATGTCAGGATTTTGGTAATGTTGGATTTCTGTTATATGCCAGGATTTTGGTAATGTTGGATTTCTGTTATATGCCAGGAATTCTCCCCGTTAAAAAGTTTCGCCAAAGAGAGCATCACGCCTACAACAGTACAATTATTCAATCATCACACTTCTCTCATAGTTGGAAAAATTGATGGCAGCACTATAACACGCATTACACAGAAATGAACTCCACTTACGTTCACAACACATACAAGCAAATTTTCCAGCATGGTCCAGGTCTTTTTCGAAGCACCTACTAAAATTTATTCATTGAGACAGAGCCGCGGGCCATGATCTGGTTAGGAGGCATAATGTCAGAATTCTAGCTTGTGATTTCTGCTTTCGGAATTTTTCCTGATCCGTTTTCCTCCGGATTCAAATTTCTGCCATATCGGTCGAAACATAAAAAAAATGAATGTTGTGTGAAGCGCAACACGCAGTTCAGGTAACCCTTGTGTATCAGGAGTATTTCCTCGGGAATATTTATTTTCACCTGAAGGGCTTCAGATTGGAAAATCGAAAGTATTGGCTTTTCTTGCCTTTGCCTATGAAAGTCTTTTGAGACAGTGAAATGATTCCACGTGTCACGATTTCAATACGATGCAAATTTTTCCTGTTCGGAATCATTGAATGGAGATTCGTGCTTCTTTTCGGAACGCGACGCTTGATAATGTGCACTTGATATTTGCCAATATGAAGAAAAATTCTTGCGTGAATTTCGAAAAATATCTCGAATTATATCTGCGCACACGAACTTCCATGTTCATAGGAATTCTTGAGAATATATTACTATTAGGACACAGTGTATTTTTGCAACCGATCGAATTTCATTTTTTCTCGTTGATGCCCGGCCTGGGTGGGGCTGCCTGGCAACTTACAGACTGCCCTTGATGACTATGAAGGGAGTTATAGACAAGTTTGTACGTGTTTGTGTAGATGTGAAATGCTTGCAAGTTAATAGAAAGAAGAAAAAAAAAAACATGCGGTGCGGTAAATGCTATCATCGGAATACTGCAGATCAGCCTTGTACAATTCACCAAAATGTTACTTTATGCAATGGCGTTGATCAGTAAAATCAATAGTGAAGAAAGGCAGAAAAAGTATTTTTGCAACGGGATGTGAATTACTATTTCATTTTAAATAACCGTAGATTCATTTCAACGGATTAAGACCATCTTTAAAAAATCAGAATTTGAATCAAGGAATTTTCTACTTTACAAAAATAAAGTGCAACTTATAGTTAAAATGAATTCTCCCATAACGTCAATAATTACTTAAAACAGTAATAGTTATTCATTAATAGTTGCAAAGCTCGTTAGCAGATGATGCCGCACTATCATAAACTAAAAATGTACTAGCTGTAATCCGCGGCTTCGCGCACGTGGATTTGGTAATCAGAAAATTGTTCTTCAATGATTTCCCCCATACAACATTTGGACCCTGTTCGAATTTTGAAAACATCTTTTTAGTTAGTTTTTACGTCTTGAAATGAAACGACTGACTACATATTTCATAATTACAGCTTCAGCTGTTCCGGCTCGGTGTGATATCTCTGTTACCATGCCGGAATGTGTTCTCAGTGTGTGTAACCTCTAACGTATTTATGTTTTCGATGCTGTGCTAGTTTCGTAGTATTCCTGGCGCTGCCCTCTGTATTCCATATCTATTCTATAATATAAAATCACAAACAAACTCGAAAAGGGCCTGTTGCTAAGCAACCGAGTGACGGAAGTGGGTGAATTTTTGAGTGACGGAAATCTGTTACGGAAGTCGGTTTCGATTCATATATCGATATTCACATTCATATATCGTACATTCATATTCATATATCGATATGATATCATATATCATATATCGATATGATATCATATATCATATATCGATATTGGGTCGATATTCACATATCGGGACCCATTTGACCCATCGGGACCATGTTATGTGCATGTACCAAGAGGCTCCTACATCCTACAGCAGAGCCCTTAGGCTGGAATTTAGATTTCGAGCCCCCAAACCAGCTTTTCAGGGGCCCTCTGTGATTAATTTATACTGTGAAAAATCAAAAAGTGATAAGAATCGTTGTGGCCCCTGTCAGCCCTTCCTTTGGGGGGGGGGTCCATGCCGAGAGGTATATATATGTATAATATACACACACAACAGCAGTGCTCCCAACACAGGGTCGGGGTACCCGGGGAAGATTTCACGTATAAGTAAAAAGTTTTCATTTCCAGGGGCCCTTGATGGATCTCATTGTTTTCTTGCTGCTTTAACGTTGAAAAATTTCGATAGCGGAAGCAAAAGATATATCCAGTCTGGGGCCCCACCAAAAGTATGCGAATTGGTGTCCCGGGTAATTGGTTGGGGGGGGGTCCTGGATTTTATTCGTTGGTAAAACGAATACAAATGAAAATTTTTCATGGTACTCGCTCCGTGGGATGGCCGACAAGCTTCCAAGTCGGGGCCCATGTTTACAGGTTTCATTTTGGGTGCCCTGGATTTTATTTCTTGGTAAAACGAATACAAATGAAAATTTTTCATAGCACTCGCACCGGGGGATGACCGACAAGCTTCCAAGTCGGGGGCCCCATGTTTACAGGTTTCATTTTGGGGCCCTGGACGAATCTCATTCTTTGCTGTTGTGGAATTCGCAACAGCGGAAGCCCGAGATAAAGCCAGTCTGGGGCCCCACCAAAAGTATGCGAATTGGTGTCCCGGGTAATTGGTTGGGGGGCCCTGGATTTTATTCGTTGGTAAAACGAATACAAATGGAAATTTTTCATGGCACTCGCTCCGGGGGATGACCGACAAGCTTCAAAGTCGGGGGCCCCATGTTAACAGGTTTCATTTTGGGGGCCCTGGATTTTATTCGTTGGTAAAACGAATACAAATGAAAATTTTTCATGGCACTCGCTCCGGGGGACGACCGACAAGCTTCCAAGTCGGGGGCCCCATGTTTACAGGTTTCATTTTGGGGGCCCTGGATTTTATTTGTTGGTAAAACGAATAAAAATGAAAATTTTTCATAGCACTCGCACCGGGGGATGACCGACAAGCTTCCAAGTCGGGGGCCCCATGTTTACAGGTTTCATTTTGGGGCCCTGGACGAATCTCATTCTTTTCTGTTGTAGAATTCGCAACAGCGGAAGCCCGAGATAAAGCCAGTCTGGGGCCCCACCAAAAGTATGCGAATTGGTGTCCCGGGTAATTGGTTGGGGGGCCCTGGATTTTATTCGTTGGTAAAACGAATACAAATGAAAATTTTTCATGGCACTCGCTCCGGGGGATGACCGACAAGCTTCCAAGTCGGGGGCCCCATGTTTACAGGTTTTATTTTGGGGGCCCTGGATTTTATTCGTTGGTAAAACGAATACAAATGAAAATTTTTCATGGCACTCGCTCCGGGGGGATGACCGACAAGCTTCCAAGTCGGGGGCCCTATGTTTACAGGTTTCATTTTGGGGGCCCTGGATTTTATTCGTTGGTAAAACAAATACAAATGAAAATTTTTCATGGCACTCGCTCCGGGGGATGTCCGACAAGCTTCCAAGTCGGGGGCCCTATGTTTACAGGTTTCATTTTGGGGGCCCTGGATGAATCTCATTCTTTTCTGTTGTAGAATTTGCAACAGCGGAACCCCGAGATAAAGCCAGTCTGGGGCCCCACCAAAAGTATGCGAATTGGTGTCCCGGGTAATTGTTTGGGGGCCCTGGATTTTATTCGTTCGTAAAACGAATACAAATGAAAATTTTTCATGGCACTCGCACCGGGGGATGACCGACAAGCTTCCAAGTCGGGGGCCCCATGTTTACAGGTTTCATTTTGGGGCCCTGGATTTTATTCGTTGGTAAAACGAATACAAATGAAAATTTTTCATGGCACTCGCACCGGGGGATGACCAACAAGCTTCCAAGTCGGGGGGCCCCATGTTTACAGGTTTGATTTTGGGGGCCCTGGATGAATCTCGTTCTTTCATGTTGTAGAATTTGCCACAGCCGAAACCCGAGATATAGCCAGTCTGGGGCCCCACTAAAAATCTGCGTATTGTGTCCCCGCTACTGGATGTGGGGCCCTGGATTTTATTCGTTGTAAAATTGATAAAAATGAAAAATTCTCACAGGGGGGTGTCCGACAAGCTTGCAGGTCAGGGCTTCATGGAAATGTCGGCAGGTTGTAATTCGGTGCCCCTGAATGTATCCCATTGATTTTTGTGGTTTAACATTGTAAAATTTGCAACACATCGGTAGCCCAAGATATATCCAGTGTGGGGCCCCACTGAAATTCAGCGAATTGAATCTGGGGACCCCCATGGGGAAGTTTTCTGGGGATACTTGATGAATCTCATTTGTTTTTTGTTGCTTTATTATTATTTTCATTAAAATTCGCTTCTTCAGTAGGCTGGTGCTTTCACACGTCCCTTTCCCCTTTTCCATAGCACGCTGATGAAGTGGGACGAAATAAACAAGATATGTCCGGGAGAGAAGTGGGGGGGGGGTGGCCGCGAAAGGCGGAAGGGGGGCAGAGCCCCCCTAGTTTTGAAATAAAGATGATAAATGCTTGAACTTTCATGCTATGAACGTTTTATGTCGTAGGACTACTTGCTCTCTGCGGAGAGGCTTTTTTTTGACCGGGAAACCGACTATCATTTACGCTTCGAAATTGAAAATCGATCACTTTTCAGACTTCACCACCATGTGCTGCAGAAAATTATGACTAATTTTGAAGTTCTCTGACTGAAAATTTACTAGAAAGAGATTAACTTTCGGGTGAAAGAATACAAAAAAAATGTGTAAACAACATAGAGATACCCAAAATATGGTCAGAACGGCAACTATACGCCTTCGCAACAAAATGTAAAAGAAGGAACTTCATATAGCTGTGGTTCTCACCCTTAGTTGGGTACATGAGGTGGTAAAAGTACCACGACCTATAGAAGAAGGTCTCCGCACGAAGCTCGTGGTGAGGAGATGGTGAAAAGGCGATTTCACCTATAGCCATACAGCAAGCTGGCGCATGCGAAATCTATACCTTTTTTTTTCCAATTCATCCAATGGCCGTAGGTGAAATGGCCTACTTCAGTGATGTCACAAGCTTCATGTTGAAGTCTTCGTCTATAGGTGGTGTTGGTCAAAGTCAGAGCGGTTAAATCAATAATCTTCCTTTTGAGAAATTTGTTTTACTAGAATTGTTGTAATAGTTGCCGTGTTGAAATTTTATAATGTTCAAAAGCTACTGGGGCGAACTATTGAAGCTGAGATTAATTTTTTTCCCGATACTTTATCACTTCTAGATTGCATTTTTGGACTTGAGGAACTATTCAAGTATTACGTAAGCAGATTTGCAGCCATTTTTGACCCCTCCCCCTTGTCAGCAAAAGTGAGCAAAACACTGACACCCCCCCCCCCCCGTGTCAGCAAAATTTCGTCAGAAGCTTGGAATATTTCATATCTTCAAAAAGGGGTCGTTGATGACGTAAGCAACCTTCAAACCCTCCCCCCTTGTCATAAAAAGTCAGCAAATCCGAACCCCCCCCCCCCCGATGCTGACGTCATACTTGAATGACCCCTGAGTCAAAATTGCTGAAAATGTACTTCCACAACCCCGCATCCCTACGTTGTTTACATATTTTTTTGAAAATTTACTTTTTCCCCTGACCATATTTCCTCGAGAGAAATACGGGAAATTGGGATTCCAAATACTGGAAAATACGGTACAGCACCAATTAACGCCAAAAATAAACAAAGTTGCCAAATATTGCTGAAATTCCGAAAAAGTCATAATGGTGGGAAATGAAACATTACTGCAAATTGCAGTGGATTAAAATGAATTCCACGAAGTGAAACGTTCATCAAGGCAAATGTGGGAGGTATATAATATTCTTATTGTAATTATAATATAATTTATGAGTTGAAAAATAATTTCGGTCTTTGATTTCAATAAAGAATAAAAATTCAAGTAGGCTTCGTATAAAAACGGGAAAAACCGGGACACTTTTGCCAAAAAGTCGGAATGGCCCGAAAAAAAAAAATCGGGACTGTCCCGGGAAATACGGGACATATGATCACCTAGGCAAGCATCAATGCAGTAGACGGTACGATTCTATCGCTTTCCTTTATCTTTATTAATCATTTTGTAAATGGGCCCGTCAATTTCTGGACACCCTGTAGCGATGTAAAACATTTGTTTTTTTCATTCAAGTTCACGTACCTCCCCTGAAATCTCTCCAAGAATCCGTGGGTATAAGAAACCCTGTCCTAAACAAAGTGCATACAGTTAGCCCTGCTTGATCGGATAACGGATAAACGAATACCCCGCTTAAACGGATAAAATTATCCGGCACCAAAATTTCTCCCGTACAGACAATGTAAAAGCTCCCCGCTTATTATGATAATTTCACCGACTTTTCCCCGCTTAATCGAATAATTATTACACTTCATAACACTTCATTCACACTTTCTTCTATTATATTAACACTTCACACGTCAACTGTTAATACATATCAACCACTGCACACGTAATGTTTTTATTGAATGAAACACACACGCGCGCGCACGCACATACTTGGAATTAATACAAAGTATTACTAAAGTTAAGTACATTTGAGAGTAGGTACTGACCTCCAAGTATTCAAGTTGTTTCCAATACGTACATTTAATTATTTTGTTTTGCTCTTCGTTCAGCCAATAGAAGGCACTAACATTCCTAATGAAAAGTACAAATTTTAAGTATTGGGATCATTGTAATTAAATATAATTTTTATTATATTTTTCATGTCTGATTTATTCGAGAAACTATTAACATTGATCTTTCATCAGTTCTCAATACACAAACTAAACTAACGTTGTAAAATGGCAACTGAATTGTTCCCTGTTTAATCAGATATTGTGCTGTGGAATCGTTGATATCCGATCAATCGCGGCCGACTGTAATTTATGTTCGCTAAAGTGGGTGGAGATGAGTAGCTGAACACCTTAGAGCAGTTCCCATAACATCTTCACTAGAGATCATGTTCTCTGAGCATGGGTAGACATGATATTTCGATGAAATGTCCTTCATAGGAGTCCATGTGCCATGCTAACTCCGATGAGAATCCCGAACATCTTTTCCGTTCCGAGTAATTTGAAAGGTGTCGAATATGATCCTAGTTCCCTTTCGTTTCTCTTCATTGGGAGATCGAGTTTCTAAACTTTCATTTCTTTTCTTTTTAAGAGCATCGAATAGAAGGAGAAAGTGTTAAGATGTAGAAGAAGCAGACATGATGCAGGTCACGTGCCGGTTAGAGTTGACAACAAGCAACCACTCGATTGGACGAAATTGAAATGATTCAACAGAAGAAGCATCAAAATGACACCGGGAGAAAGTCGCGGTTTGAATAGGAACTAGCGGAACTAAAGATATTTCTCAATTTAGCTTATGTTGCGTCCTCCTCCTACTACTACTACTTCTCGAGATACGAACGACACCACACCGTGGCATGTTCAGCGTCAACATCTCTTTTTTTTTTCTTCTGAACTTCCTTATCCGGCTGGACTGTCTGAGACTGACACTGATCGCGATTCCAGAAGTGACATAACGTTCCTTTTTTCGTTCTTGTTTTGTTCCGCATGCGATCGGAATACATAAAATGGCGACATATACAGTCTCAGCCATTCTAGGAGAAAGCCTCTTTCTTTCTTTCTTTGTGTGACGTGGCAATGGCTGGAGACATTCTTGGAATCCTAATGTAGGCGAGAAAGAGAGAGAGAGAGAGAGAGAGAATGTGTGTTGCTTTCTTTTTATATCTCATCTCAATTTTTTTCTCATACATATGCATAAATTCCACTATGTCCATTCTCTTGCGTTCTGCTATACGTACTTTTATTCTCTAAGGCAGTGTTTTTCGATTTTTTTTTACCTCGTGGCACACTTAAATTGGGATTTTTTTAAAAAGAACAGTTTTAATGATTTTAATATTAACGTACAAACAATTTTAAAAACTAAAAGTTTTATTTGCAATTAAAACATAATTAAAATTCCTGAAACAAATCTTAATTACGTGTCTGAGCCTGAAACTTCTTTTACGACATATTTTTGGCAAAGTCGAATTATATATATAGACGTGCGTAGTCTCAAGTTTTCTTTCAAGTATATCCCGGCTGCGATTGTTTTTTATTTTTAATATTACATAGTGCGAATCCAAAAAGGAAAATAATATTCGCACGAATGCATAGTCGTAAAATTCTTGGAAATATTGTATTACCGGATACATGTTAACACATGTGCACAAATGTAAAGTAGATAAATAGTATTGCGTTTTTTTACACATTAATATTCAAAATCCCTAGACGAGGGATTTAATTAAATCGACAATATCTTTCGCTTCATTGTTGTTCAGAATGGTCGATGAAGTAAACAAATATTTTACGATATATTTGCAAAAATATTTACTTTGCAGAAAAATTTAATAATTTTTATGTTATTAATATTATTATTCTGTTATTCTATACTGTTATTCTAGGTTATTCAACTGTATTGCTTACGTGTTTTGTCCTTTCAGGTGAGATATTACTTCTGCACACACACACACATTCTGCATTTTCAGTTGAATACTTACTATGAGCAGGGGTGCACAAAATTTTTAGTCCACGGGCCACATACGTGGTCGGTCGCGGGTCACAAACCTGTGTATAAAGGAGTGACCATAAAACTCATATTTTACGGGATATTCCCGTAGTTCTAGATATCAAAAGCTTTTTATAAAATGTTTTTTCATCGCGGTTTGATTAAAATATTATTTTTTTACTGAAATCAAGAATTTAGATTAATTTAATGTCTTATAGATGCCATTAAAATAATCTAATTATAGTTATCAATTCATATTATGATAAATATGACTCTATTATGATTATAGTCATTTAAATATATTCGTGTCTATATTCATGCTTATCAAACAAATACGTTTTTCCTTTTTTGGTGAATTACATTTCAATCTGTGCAGTAGGCCTTTCTTTTTCGTCATTGAATGTTTTTGCTTCGTTTTCTGTGAGTATAACGATAGTTGGCAACTTTATAAACATTTGGCAATTATTAGCAACATTGCTTGACTTAGACAAGATCGTTAGAAAATAATGTGGTTCATGTCCTATAAATATTTTCATGGCACACCTACGACTCTCTCGCGGCACGCCAGTTGAAAAATGCGTTATTTGATCTGTCACATCCTCCTTTGATTGCAATGCGAAAGAGAGAAATATTTTCTGGTGCAACAGGAGTGTGGAAATATTCTTAAAAAAGTTTATTGCGTGATTAACCTCATAATAAAACAGTCGATTCTTCTTAACAATACACAGTACATACAATACCTATTCAAATATTCTGCAGGAAAAAAAATGAGACCTATCATGCAGATTGTTCATGCATGATTGAAATTTGCTCTAGAAACACATGTAAAAGCAAAAAGAATCGATCGGATCTCGTTTCCACGTACAGATAGAATTTCAGCCATTTTGTTTCTTCTCCACTGTTTCTTATATTATGTATATTCGTTTCCATTGAAATGTTTCCTTTGTATACATTTTGAATGCATGGACAAAGAGTCTCATTTGGAATCGAGACTGTAAGACAGACGGCAACAACAGGCATTTTCAACACCAAAAACATTAAATTTAAAGAAGTACATTGCTTTTTAAGGTGATCGCTATATCCACCATGATATACAGTCGAATCCCGTTATAGCGAATTCCAAGAGGCCGGAGAAATCACTTCGTTACAACGAAATTTCATTATAAAGGAATTGCAAGGTTTTACGTTGTTCCTATGTGAACTTATCCGATGGATTAGAAATGTGTTCGTTAAAGCGGGATTTTCACTATAACGGTATTCGTTAAAACGGGATTCGACTGTAGTACAGGTTAGTTATATATTATTAAAATCACGCGATTCTCTCAGAGCTGTCTAGAGAGAGTTCTTTCCAATGTTTCTCCATGATAATTAGAACGCTTTTTAAGATAAGGATGCCATATAGGCGAGAAAACTCTTAAGATACTTTACACTTTGGACACCAGGTGGGGATTCAATGAATATAGTTTCGTGGAAAAAAATTAACCTTATTCAGAGGTTTTCATAAAATTTTATGATGAAAGTGTAAAAAATTTTTTTCTTACTAATTGAAAAACACAATAAAACAACAAAGCTGAACAATCACTAAGTGATTGAATCCTACATGGTAGACAATGGCATGGTCCCCTAATTTCTTAGATTTTGAATCCCTTTAGAATGATTATCAGTGTCTCGGCATCGTTCGTCATCAATCCTATTTTTTCAACGGGGAGATAGGTTCGCATTCACGCGTAAAGTTTGGGAACCACAGGAAAGCAGGCCATTCCTCCGGTGGGGTTCGAACCCGGGTCTTCGCGATGCGAGTACATCACTATGACCACAACTACTACTGAACCGCACATACATCTCGTAAAAATTGCACTGGGAAATTTCTAACGAATTGGTTTACAAGAAAAAAAAAACGTGTTGATTGCGTGTGTATGTGTATTGCGCGATGTTATTAATATTGTTAGCGTTATGCTTGTTTCATGTTACACTGGTGCTACCATCCGCCTTCCGTGTTTTGAAGTGAAAATACAAATCCATAAATTTCCATGTTTTGCCATTTTTCCCATAAACTGGATTTTGCTGAAATCTTTCCCTATGGCGTATATATTTTTTTCATTATTATTATCATCGCGGTGGCAAGATATGATTTCACAGACGCGTGCACTCATCAAGGAGCATCAATAACTTACGAACAATTTTCATTCAAACGCTGTCCGAGTGATGAAAAATTTGAATTTATTCTGCCAATCGCATTCCACGAGGTCTTCTAAATCCACGTACCAAATCCCATGATGAAATTTTTTTTCTGGAACCTTATATCTCTGAATGAAGTAATTTAAAATCTAACCACTGACCGGCTATATACGAAATTAAAATCGTCCCTGGAAGAGCTAGATTAGTTATAAAATCGGAGATTTCAGCTACGATAACGGCCTCCATCTTCATATATTATAGCCGAAGTCCAATTTTAACAAGGGTTAATTCCGTGCCTCTTTATAAGCGTTAAGAAGAACTCAATTACAATTCGTTTTTATTATATTTGACAACTTTTTTTTTTGGCTTCTTTGAAACAAACTAAATAAACTTGAAAAATAATAATAGTTTTAGTCTGTTCATATCAAAGAATAGCTTTTTCTTTTTCCAATATATATATATATATATATATATTTATATTTTAATATCCAATTTTCATGGCTAAATGATCTCCAAGTTTACTTTGGTTTTGAGGAGAAATCTAAAAAAAAATAGAAATAAAAAAAAAATATTTTGAGCTATAAGTGAATTTTCCGCTTAATCGGATTTATTCTATTCAGGAGTGAGTCGGATTTGGTGTATCGTTCCTATGGGGGGAAAAGGAGAAAAAAATATATAATTTTATTACTTTAGGCTTATTTTTCCTCCTTCAGATTGGGAACTGGATTTTTCCTCTCTTGGATAAAATAAATAAATCTTTTATATTTCATTATAAGAATGAATTTTGAAATCTTTGGAGTTTGTTTTTCTCTGCTTTCTCTCTCTCTTCTGGAAGCAGAAATTTTCTACAGCTAATTTTTTATTTACGTATTTGTATGCTGAGTACGTCTTTTATATTGGTTTTAGGAGGAAAAAAAAAGCCTCTTCTAACTCTATTTTTTTTTGGTAGTTTTGCTGCAACACGAATGGCGAACTCTCATAAAAGAGATTAAACAAAACTCGTTTATTGAACTCGTACATTGTTTGGGATTTGCCTCTTTTCCGTCTTCAAACTATTCATATAACATTTTGTTTATATTATTACTTCACTGAAACTCTGTATGAGTGAATCTTTTTACATCGATTCCCGGAAACGTTGAATTAGTATAGTGAAATAGACTAATATGATCGAGTTTTTAGGTTATTCTCGAAATTTTTGAAGTTTTTGTAAACAAAATTTTAGCATTTGTGTTTAGCATTAAAAACACATTTTTCACCTTAAAAGTACTCCAAAAATTACGTTTTCAGACATTTACCCTTAAACATCAAAATAGCCGAGGAGAAAATTTTTGAGAGGTTATATTAAGCCGCTGAATACTGTTGCATGACAAAAAAAAAAACAAAAAAAAACACAAGACAATATATGTTTTCCTAATTTTCCTATATATATAGGAAATTAGGGAAATATATATTTTTCCAAAATTTCAATATGCATATATATATGCATATTGAAATTTGGGGAAAAAACCTGGTAAACCATTTTACTCACATTTAATACTGTTTTTTCACAACTTTTCTCCGTTTTTCGAATCCGAATATCTCTGTCAATATTGCACTTAGAAACATATACTTTTTTTCCGTTGACACCAGGAGAGAAAGGTCTGGAAACTTTGTAATTGAGTTCTTGAGCACAGGATGTCCCTATAAATGTTAGCGTTTTCATTTTAATAACTATACAAAAAACTCCTTGAAATATGAATGGCATATCTGAGTGCTACACATTATTTGGAAAGTTTTTAATCGAAACTATACCTCTAGGATCAACGGTTCACCAGTAAAATGTCATATCCCCTGTTTGCTGGGCACCCGGTTTGTTTGCGTGTGGTGTTTTTTGAGCATTTAAAAAAATATGGGATTTTGCACTTCAGGGTTCAACGCTGTATTTATATTGTTACGAAAATTATGTAAATAATCCTAATTTATCCTTTATTATATCACTTATCGCCAGTAAATAGTCATTATATTTTGTAAAAATGGAAATTAACGCATTTCTCTGTAAATCTCGCCAAACTGGTGAGAAATTTGGAGATTTTGGTGACAACTGCAATGATTTCGACTCGCCATAGCGCAAAGAGAAATTTGTTGAAAGAAAAGAAAAGGATGATAACTCGCGAGAAAATGGTGGAGAAATTTCTTGAGCATTTCTCTTTGTTTGTATAAAAGAGTTGTTGAGTAGTTGAATACGAGATCTGTTGATAATACATTTTCCCGCGTATAGCGATATGACCGGAGTTGGTGCGTTTCACCACACACCAAACTTATAAACCGGGATTACACAATAAAAGTTCGATAAAACATATTTTACAAAATTTGTAAGAAACAACCGAACACTTCGGTTGTTGGTTACAATCGCTCGAATAAAATCGATACGCTTGTTTGTTGCATTTTTCAAGTTCTATAAAATAGCATTTTTTTGAACTTTATTTTGAGTAATGCCAGCCTTAAGTATGCCAGCGCAAGGGTAAAAGGCTTACATCCCTGGAGGGACAGAGTCTGGGCCGTGACTGGTTTGTCAGCCTTAAGTGTTAGTTCCCCCATAAGCGTGGTCAGTGCCTATATGGCGACTTTTTTTCGCGCCAGATTTGGCAACCTTGTACGCCGAATCGGCGTTTGTTAGTTTTTGAAACCCATTATTTACCGAATATTTCGTTTATTATTTAATTTTTTTTTATGTATGAATTTTTCGTAGTGTTTTCTGCATTTCCCACACATTTTGATTGGTTACCGCATATTACATATATTTTCGTGTAATAAATTGCATTTTTTGTGTAGTAGTATGCGTTCTTTGTCGGAATTAAATCGCTTGATGCGTAAACAAGTTGCCACGTTGGTGCTGAGCGCATGGGAAATTAACCGTCTTATGTCTCGATGTCTTTTAAGTCGTAAATGGCAACATATTTGCCATAATTTCTAAATGTTTTATTCAATAAAAATATCATGTGAAGAGTGGTTGATATGTATTAACACTTGTCGCAGAATCCAATTCCCTATTACGCAAGGGAAAAGTTGCTGAAACTATTCAAATAAGCGAGGAATCTATCACAACAATTGAGTCCGATAACAAAGATATATATCCCCATTAGCTACTGCAACCCATCAAATCGCAGTCACGATGCGGTAATCATTTTTTTCTTCAAAATTTAACAGAAAATTATAACTTGGAAATTATATGTCTATATTATTATATAAGTACTTTTTCTCTCTAATTTCTCTTTTTTCCCTCGTCACATACAGCTAATCCAATACAGGTACTATGTATAGCGATGTATCACACGTTGGTGATGGAAAAATGGATTTGGTGCGTAGCGAACCGTCTTATACCAGCACATCGAACTTTGGCCAGGGATCTCCGGCCGCTTCGCGGACTGGCTGACTAAAGCCCGAATCATTTTTTAAACTCGGATTGTGGCCAAAACTTTCGGCCGATTCGCGAAGTGGCTACACTCCGGGCTTTGGCAGTAACATATGCAGTTAACAATAGGTGATAATCATAGAAATATAAAACGACGAAGATGAATATAACCTAATAAGTATTGGAATAAAAATGGCATATGGACATTCTGAAGGTTTCTTATGTGTGTTTTATATGTTGTTTTGACTACGTTACTCTTTTACGAAAGAAGAAAAGAATTCGGTTGTCAGAACTCCGTAAACAAAATCCAGAACAACCAAATAGAAAATCCCAAGATTGCCCACAAAAAAGGAAAATGATGCGATTCCCTTTTATCCTCATTTCGTTTCAGGCGATTCTTTCTCTTTATATTTTTTTCCCAAGAGCGAGTGAGTCACAAAATTTTATTTGCATTCTTTCTTCTTTTACATGGAATTCTCTTTTTTTGTTGTTGTTTCTTATGGCATTTCTTTCAAGGTTTAGTAATCGAATATTTTGCTTTGCTAAATGGAAAGATAAAAAAGTATAAGTTTTCTTATACAGCACTTAACGTTGAATTGTAATACGCTAATTCTGGACGACCCTCTGCGATGTTGTTTTTCTTTCTCCGAGAAATTTCGCTTTGTGCTCTTTCGGTTTCTCCTTTTTATTATATCTTTCAACAAAAAAGAAATAGCGGCTTTCCTTTTAATGTTCTAAGTAAGATGATGTCTTGTATATAGGAATATATAAATGTACGTATTCGATGGGATATTCGGAATTTTTTTCCCAATGATTCTGAGAGAAAGAGAGATGTGCCGAGCCCACATGCAGAAATGATCAAAGAACGTTTTTTGGATCACAGCGTTTGAACTGCATTTTGATCATTCTGTTCTTTTTACATACATTTCTTATGAAGTAATTTTTCATGCTGAAATCTTGGGGAATATGGAACTTTGAGTTTCAATCGGAAACATAACCCCGTATGGTGCCGCGTATATTGGAATAGACATGCCAAAATACGTGGTCAAACAACCCATTAGACCAATTTCTTTTCCGGTTTTTTTTCAATATTATAGAAAGTACATCCTTTACTGTCAATTTAGTGCAAATTACAGCTATATACGTACAATACCTTTTTATCTTCATAGAAAGATAGGTTCTTTGTTCGTTTGTGCCATTTTTTGAGAGCTGCTAAACTTTTGCATGTTCAAAAACTTATGAAACGACCAAATTGAGGAGATCGGAAGTTAAATTCAAGGCAAAAACTATCCATCTTTGCTGAGCAAGATTTCATCTCTTCATAGATAACATTGAAATCAAACGCAGATTATATATTTTACCTTATTTCAACTAATTAAAAAAATCAAATCTAATTAAATTAATACGTTGATATATTGTTTCAATCAAAAATATCCAGAAAGTGCCAATTCACATCCGTTTCTGACTTCAAAACTTTTTCATTACCGTATATTTTCCCACATCATATGCGTTACGCATAAGGTTTCCCATTTTCCCATTTTTTTCGCTGTGATTTACAAAATAGTTTCTGCACTCTCCTACTCGTGCCTATTTTGTAAATCATGGAAGTGTTTGAAAAAAAAACCAACTTTTTGCTGTGTATTTTTGAAAATTCGGATATTGCCATGATTTCCCAGGAAGGCGACTCACATACTGACAACCCCTGCACTTTTTAGCAAAAATGTTCTAAAAGCTTTAAATATGATGATAGTATAGTAAAGTTACGCGTATATATGTACCATATATTGCGTATAAACGTGGCGACAAATAGATTCACAGATGCAGATCGCACTACTTTGATGGGGGGGGGGGGATCGTATTGTATGCAGAGGTGTATAATATCCACATGACAATTTCATCCATTAATAACGAAATCTTAAATAATGGTTTTCCTTCCCTTTTTTTTGCGAGAAATAAGTCTGTTTTTTTCTACTCACATCTGCACACCATTTTTAAATCTTGAAAATGTTTTTTACACAGATTACTAATTTCCACTTCTCGGAGAAAAAAGCTTACTGAGAATGAGCAGTGACGTGTGTATAATAATCGCTAAGAAATTCCAATGTTTTTATAACGTGTATATTCGGGGATTATAACGCAAGAAAAAAACGATACGTACATCTTTGTGATCCATGGCGCGTCAGAAATTAAGCTTGCATATCAGACACGGTTCTGTGAAGCGAAGCTCTTGTCTGACATTTTTGCCGGTCATTAATTTTGGCGTCCGTGGAATTTAACGTCCGTCGATCTTCATGTTCGTTAATAGAGCTTTATAGCCTCTATAATTTTTTCCGCAGTGACTGATTGGACTACATTCATAAAAAACTAATGATTCTTATGTTGAAGAAAAAAACCTGGTTTCGAGACAAGGGTCTGAAACTTTTCTAACTTTGAGGGCCAAACATGGCCGGACTTGCTTATTAAACGGTCCGGTGCGAGAACAGTTTTGCAGCCCTCTTCGATATTACGAGAGAGATGTGATAAAAGGTTAGGCCCGCAGGGATTAACTGATTTTTGCACTATACATACCAATTTAGTTTCGGATCCGTCAAAAATCCTGAGGAGGTTCCAGAAAGCAGAGCCGTCTAAACGCATGGACATACTGGATAGTTCAGGTGGTCATGGAGCCTAGCGTCAACGACACGCGCAAAACAATATAATGTCTAATACATGAAATAAGATTATGAAGCGGGGTGACTAGCGCTTCAAGTCTGAAAGGGGACGGGCTCATGGCCAGGCCCTGTTAAGACCATGCTCTCTCACCCCCACATGGAAAAGGTTGAAATGGCTCTGAGGTCTAAAGTGTTGATCTTATATGTCCCAATACTTAAAAAATTATATAAATTTTTTTGAAATCAATATAAGAAGCCAGCTAAAAATCTTAGTCTGAGGGCCTGTCAAAAATCAAGGCCCCATTCAAGAATGGGGGGGGGGGGCAGGGCTGGGAATTCACTACCGCTGTTAATAAATCGACAAATTCTTCATCAATAGAATTTCAAGTATATAGCTTTCGAAAAGCAGTTATCGTTAAATATCATACGAAATCACTGTAATGAAATCTAGTTTTACGACCCCTAATATTTTGCCGCCCGGTGTGATCTCGTACCTGCCCAAGTTCAGCCTAAGGGCCAAATGCAAATGAGGGAAGGGACATTTTTTTTCCGACTGGGATATTTAGAATTCTAATTTTTAATCCTGATTCACAAGGGCTCAATCTAATGTATAGTGACCTCCTGCCAGATGGTGGATCGAAGGGGCATTGAGGGGGAACAATCCAACAGGTGGGAAGTTGCGGCCCCAAATACTTCCTTTTATTCTGATATTTTCTTTCGTCAGTTCTGAAAAAAAATGTTTGATTAATTATTTTTTTCGTATTAAATTAAAAAATTACCTTAAATACTTTAAACTATTAATGGTACTTTAAATGATTCTGAAATTGTTTATTTTGGTAATTCTGGAGTTACTTTTTTCATTTATTAATAAATTATTTCTTTCTGTGAGACGTTTTTCGGAATTTCTGTAGTTAAGTATGTTATTATATGCGTTCTCTTGTAGACGCCGACTTTTAGAAATATGAAAATGAAATAAGTGGCTCCAAAATGTGTTTGTACTCCAGGATCCCTCAACTTATTTAGATGACTCTGTTAATGTACCGAATGTACTGCGTTACTGGCGAGTCTAAAAAAACTTCTCACAATTCTAAATACCGCTGTACGGTGCCTTGCGGTCTCCATCCAAGTACGTTTTTGATTTAATCACCTTCCAATTTTTTAAAGTGATTGGCCAGCCACAGCAAAACGCTCTGCTCCGAAGGCCACACGTGGTTCACTGGCCGTTTGTTGAACAACCCCCCCCCCCCCCGCCGCTTTAGCACTTGCGATCACTATGCATACGTTATACGTTATTTTGATAAAAGAAACTGAAGAGAGAAATTCTGAAACTATTAATGAATCATTTCTTACGGTACTTCGAAGTATCAGCCGTTTTCTACGAATTCTGAAATATTTTCCATTTCTTTAACCTGGATGAATTAATTGCAATAAATTATTCAGAATTCACGATGATGATAATTGAAGTACACTGCTGGCTACCGTAAATGCAACACCCTGAAGGAAGCATGCAAATAATATGAAATTTACAACATGCATTAGCGGAGGTGAGATATGCAAATGATTAGAATTTCAGCGCAGACGCACATCACGCGCGCCTGTGGCGCCACTTCAAAGCGCTATTTAAGGCTTGGAGATTTCGACGATTTGAAGTACGGCAATTGTGTTTTTCTTGTGGTTTTTTCAAAAAAACGATCAATTATGCCTCGTAGAAAACAGCGATCATCTTTTGATCAAGTATCCGAGTTCGACAGAGGAAGGATAGTGGCCTACCGAGATTGTGGATTATCTTTCAGGGAAATCGGTAGTCGTGTTGGACGAAACCAAACAACTGTAATGCGGATATGTGATCGTTGGATGCAGGAGGGTACGACGGACCGACGTGTTCGATCGCATCCACCTCAGTGCACCACTTCACGTGATGACAGGTGTATTGTGCGTATGGCAGTGACGGATCGCTCAGCCACATCACTAACCATAGCACAGCACATTCAGTCTGTACCGCATCATCCAGTGTCTGCGCGTACCATTCGACGCCGTTTACAGCAGAGTGGTCTGTCCGCAAGACGTCCATTGCTTCGTCTACCCTTGACGCAGAACCACAGACGTCTCCGCCGCCAATGGTGCGATGAAAGAAGGATGTGGACGACACAATGGAATGAAATTGTCTTTACTGACGAGTCACGCTTCTGTCTGCAACACCACGATGGTCGGATTCGAGTCTGGAGACACCGTGGAGAGAGGATGCTGAACAGCTGCGTTATGCACCGCCACATTGGTCCTGCACCGGGTATTATGGTATGGGGCGGTATTGGATATCACTCTCGCACTCCTCTAGTGCGCATTGCCGGTACTTTAAAAAGCCAGCGTTACATCTCCGAGGTGTTGGAGCCAGTTGTCCTTCCTTACCTTCAGGGCTTGCCCACAGCCATATTTCAACAGGATAATGCGCGACCACACGTGGCACGCATTGTCCAACGGTTCTTCGTCAATCGCCAGATTGAATTGCTTCCCTGGCCAGCTCGCTCTCCGGATCTTTCGCCGATAGAAAACATGTGGTCCATGGTTGCTCAACGATTGACCCAGATTACATCCCCAGCTGCCACACCAGATCAACTTTGGCAACGCGTGGAAGCTGCTTGGTCTGCTGTACCCCAAGAACACATCCAAAGTCTCTTTGAATCAATGCCGAGGCGTGTGGCAGCGGTGATCTCCAACAATGGCGGCCACTCTGGCTACTGATTTTGGCAGGAACCACACTTCACAGAAGTCTATAAATTTAATCATTTGATGCTTGGTCAACATGCTATCTACAAAATAAATATTGTTGCGATATCTCTTGTCTTTCTTGGTGTTGCAATTTGGGTGGCCAGCAGTGTAATATTACCCAAGAGAAATACTTGATTATGAAATAAAAATAAAAATTTTACGTGAGATCTTATCGTACGGGTGGTGGGAGAGATGAAATAGTTCCACAAATGATTTAATGCTTTTTTAGTTGTAGAAAAATTCTCATTGTGATTCGATACATCGTTTCGTTCAAGTTTTCCTCAGATTTTATGTAACAAGCTTCAAAATATTGTAAGAAAAATTTAACACAAATTTATTCACAGTCTCCAAAATAGTGCAATATTAGATGTAAAAAGCTTGTCAAATTCCCTTTTTTTGGGGAAATTCTTCAGAATTTCTGCGATAGTCAGTAGAATAGCACTTGCGTTATCAATAAACTCGCAGTTTATGTTGAATTACCTCGTCTTGGGATAAAGGAGAAAAGATGGAGATCAATGAAGAGTGCAGCTACCAAAAGAATAACAAAGCAAAGTTTTTCACTATTACCTACGAGTTTCTCGAGCTTCGCGTTTGTGGAGCAATCAGTTAAGAAAACATTGCCTCGTTCCTTCCAGAAATAAGAGAAGGTGTTGATACAGCTAAAAGAAGATTTAAAGATCTTTTTTTTTCCTACGACAAAAAAAAATATCTGAAAAGAGATAACGTTAGGGGTATGCACGCACGTACCTTTTCCTATGGGGGAAAAAAATTCTTAGTAAGTTTTACAAAGAAATCTTTGAAAATAACCAGATAAAGAACTCGAATTTAGGAATAAAAGAATGAAATATGAAAAAAATGGGGGGAAAAAAATAAAATTTAGATTTCTTTTACCCTTATTTGCCGTCGGTGCTGATAAAAGTCCGTCTTTTAGGCGTATTTTGCCCGAAACATTCACCAGAAGCCCGATTTCAGACGAATAAAAGTGCTCTTCGCAACGGGTACGTACCATTTATGCTATATACAGGGCGTCCCATAAGTTCGTAAGTAGTTAAAAAATTAATAGAAAATTCTGGAATCGGTTTTTTTAATGCTTTTTGCCAAGAAGTTATTGTCGTGAAGGGGGATTTTTTTTTTGGCATAGGAAAAAAAAAATAGTTCAAATTTTTGTTTTTTCTAAAACTGAACCTGTCTCCGATCTTTTCTATGTCCGAATCATTCGTGAAGCTGCAGCCATCTATTCGTGGCTGAGGTAAAACAACTTCGCCAACAGTGTCAGAAATCCACCTTTTGTCAAAATTTGTGACAAATCCACCAATGCCAAAATCATAATAAAAATATTATTTATAAGTGCCAGGAGCAGGAAAATTCAGGAATGTTAATTTTACACCCTGCATTTAATAGGACTGTTGTTTACATATTTAGTGATTTGCTCGCGGGCAGCGCCCTCTGTCATCGAAAATTTGAACTATTTTTTCAATGTTAAAAAATCCCTCCCCCCCTCGTGAAAATAACTTTTTCGTAAAATGTATCGATTAAGGTCCCAGGTTCGAATCGGGGGATGAATATAGATATTTTCCCAAACGAGCGCGAGGCGACCACCGATATAGATGGTGACTTCATTTCACACCCAACTCTACAACTGCAGTAAATTGCGGCGTTGCGAGCGATGCGGCAGCCACATTGCGTGGTGCATCAGAGAATTCGACCCTGGATAATTGTGGTGCAATGATAAATGCTGCAAACATTTTCGGTCCGATAAGCCATCGTGTAAACGCGCGCTCATTGAATTCACCGCGAATGAATTTTCTCGCTGCTCGTGAATCATTGCACGAACTTATCCCGCAATAAATCGTAGATGATACGCGTGCCCATATTCTGGACGTATCTATTTGATACTGTATATTGTATGGATGTGATTACAGGGTGCCTCGAAATTGGCGGGGCCCGTTCGATAAACCAAACAAAAAACCCCGGTAAGCTATCCAAATGTGTATCATTTGCTGTATTGTACTTGCGAAAATTTCTTTTTTTTTTTGTCAGACTTATCCATTTCTACATTAGTTACAAGATTCAGCAAGAGATGGCGCTGCAATCTTGGAAGAAAATCTGATATTTTTAAAATAAATATCCACCATAACCAAAAAAGATAAAAATAAATAAATGACGACACACGAATTCGCAGAAACCCGTGAAGTCATATGGGGGGGGGGCAGTGTTTTGCTGACTTTTGCTGACAAGGGGGGTCAAAAATGGCTGAAAATCTGTTTACGTAATACTTGAATGACCCCTTTTCGACTCTTCAGGAAAAATAGCCTGTACACCGTTTCAGTCTGAATGTCGTGAATTGAATTCAGACGCAATTTCGAAATTACTTACAAAGTCCGTTTACAGATGGCGATGTAATCTGGAAAAATTAAAATGCGTTGTTCTCGTTAATCTCGGCCGCGACGTTTGCATAAATTTCTGCGAATTTTGTTGTGAGAGTGCGCCGTGATGATGAATATTTTGAAAATACCGGACAGCATTTTAGTTTTTCAGACTGCACATGTTGCAAACATTTGTAAATACAGTAATTCCGTAATGATTTGATAAATGAATTTTTGGTGCCTATACCACTACTTCTTATCTGTACATGCATCCCGTAAACATCCCTCTGGGAAATTTCCAGCGAATTGATTTCCTGCAAGAACATATTGTGTGTGTGAATACATGGCCATAAGCTACTTATTTAATCGGATGGTCAGAGTTATGCCTATTTCGTGCTGTGGGTGGTGCTGCCACTCAACTTCCATATTTTGAAGTAGAACTGACCGATTTCGGAATTCAATTTTTATGACTTAAAATTTACTGGTTTACCATTGAAGTAGGCTCACATATCACTTAAGTAACCCGCGACACAGTTCCAGAACTTTTAAGCGATCCGTGGCATATTTAGAGATCCCTTGAGTGACATGTGGTACAGTTTTAGAGCTCTTAAGCGGGCCCCAGTGAGGTTCTACATCACTCAAGTTACGCGCGGCCCATTCCCAGATTACTAAAGTGATCCGTAATTACGGATCACGTGAGTAATGTGTGACACAGTTTCAGAGCAGTAAATCGACAAGAACACATTTCCAGATCTACTGGTTTACCAAGCAGCAATCAGTGCATTTTTATCGCATCTAGCTCTTTGACTTTTTTTTTTCAAACGGGGCCCTTCAATTTTGGGACACCCTGTAGATTCTGTTTTATGGAAAATTCACCGACAACAATTCACCGAAAACAATTCGACATGAGTCAGTGAGCCAGGAGAGGAGTGAGGAATGACAATTGAGTGAATCAGTAAATTATACAGTTGTTAGTGAGCGAATGGGCGACGTATAGATAGCGTAAGTGATCTAATGAGTGTTTGTGCGACCTAGTGAGTGTGGGTCATGATGAGCGACCGATTGGTAGATTGGGAGATCTGGTGAGTAAGAGACAGAAAATGAGTGACCCAGTAAGTAAGTGCATGACCCGGTAATTGAGTGCGTGACAGAGAGGGAGTAACATAGTGAGCGGCCTAGTTGGTAAGTAAGCAAATGAGAGTGAGCGACTTAGGGCCGTATTCACCGACATGGTTTAAACCTGTAGTTACAATTTTTGGATAAGAGATCAACATAGATTGTGGTTAAAACCCTGAATTTAACCAATCCGTGTCGATCTCTTATCAAAAAATTGTGACTATAGCTTAAACCATGTCGGTGAATACCGCCCTTAGTGAGTGACAAAGTGAGCCAGTTGATTGAGTGCATAACGGATCAACTCAGTGAATTGATAGAATGAGTGAGCTGGTGAGTGAATGACATAGCGCGCGACCTAGGTATTGAGTGACTTAGGTAGTAAATGAGTGACCTAGGGAGTAAATGTGTGAGTGATGGACATGCTAAAAGTGCTTCAGTGCTTTAATGATTGAAAAGTGCTTCAGTGCTTTAATGATTGAAAAGTGCTTCAGTGATTTTTCTGAGGCCTGCATGATCAATTCTAGATAACAAATATTGATAAAAAGTACTTTTTCAAGTACTTGTGTACACTTTATTTATAATTCATTTCATTTATACCAGTATGATGTCTGCATCCGTTCCCATAATACATACAGTATGCACGTCCGATAAGTGAGTGATCAGCCTACTGAGAGACTGATTAAGTGACATTGTGAGTAACTTAGTGAGTAGGTGAGTGATATAATTAGTGATAGAGAATGAGTTTCCTAGTGAGACTGACTGAGCGACCTTGTGAGTGAACGTGCGAGAGCGAGCTAGCTCTAGTAACAGGCCAGTTTCGCTCATTCATTCACTTGCTCACGCGATCATTTATTCACTCATGACCAACTGATGTCAGTGAATTTTCCATTACGAATTGTTGGCCGGTGAATTTTCCTGGCGGTGAATTGTTGTCAGTGAATATTACGGACACGGTAGAGGTGTATCCTTGATGATCGATCCTACGACGAACAAAAAAACAACTCAAAAAATATAAAAATCATCAAATCATGATTTTAATAACTTGATGAATGCCAAACATAAAGATTCATAACATCATTATCACTCGTGAATGTCCATAATTTACATCAACAGCTTTTTTCTCTAAAAATGTACGAGCAATTAAAAAAGAAAAGGATTAAATTTGGAAACATTAACAGGAAACTCAATAATCCAGAGGGGAAAACAACAACAACAACAACAATAAGTGCTTTTAAAAGCAGCAGTTGTTTTACAGGAAGACTTTTTGGCAAAAAATGTAATTTTTCGGGGCAGCGAACAACACACAAAAATGGTTTTCTTCTCCAAGAAAAGCTCTAGGTTACAATTTCCTCCGTCTCTGAATAGCGTTTTTTCGGGATTTGCGTGGATTATTGAGCGGCTATCACTATTCTGTGTGACATTTGAGGGGAGCTGTTGATTCGAAACAATTCATAAATATCTGGATGAGGGACATGATATTTTATTAGCTGATTATATTATACAGCTCAGCGTATAACTATTGTGACACTTGGTTCCAAATTTCGCGACTTGTGCTTTCTCAATCGACTATCGCATTTGACATTATCCGTAACAGTGTTCTTCAACGTCTGGTGGCGGTTCTTTAGAATTTCCTGTTGGTCCGCAATTCGTTTCGCACAATTTATGTGACCGTTACATAACTGTAGATTTTATAAATGAATACAGTCTCTATTTTCACGGGTTTTTATTTCTGTCTTGCCCGTGTCAGTTTGTTTGAGAACTATTTTTTCCTTTTATGCATTTCTTGGTGGTCTGCAAATTATTTCTCCTATTCATGCGTTTTTGGCTGTTTCCGAAATTATCTTGCTATTTTTCTGCTGGATTGCAAATTGTTTCTCCTATTTGCACATTTTTTTGCGGGTCAGAAAATCATTTGCCCTATTTATGCATTTTTTGCCGATCTGGCAATTATTTCTCTAGTTTCTGTGTTTCTTTCCGATCTACCAATTATCAATCCATTTCTTCTTATTGTTGGCATTTTTGTCGGTCTACAAATTTTTTCTCATATTCATATGCATTTCGACCAGCAATATCGAATAAAAAACAAAAAGTAAATGTCATATTGGTTAGAATTATTTGATATCGGTTAAAGCAATGTTATAAATTTTCAAAATTTTCTTTGTTATGGTCAATTATACTTCAAGTGAACATATTTGATCGAAACACAAATACGGAATTTAGGGCAGTTAACTTCGGGGGGAAATTCTTATCGTGTCGGGACAGCCAGAAAATTTAGTTAAATATTTATTTTTAGGACGTGACCTCGCACTCCATCCATAACAGTTGATTGATGTCACGTGATCTCCTTCTATACCCTGTATATTGTCATTCTGTGAGGGATTCTCTATTATCAAAACTATAAATATAAACAATTGATCGAAATCGCATCATAGAAGGTTGTTTTAAAAAATGGTAACTTCATGAAATATTTTTGGGGAAAAAACATAACTTGTGTAATAAATCATTATTAGGACAATCGTAACATAATAAAGGATTGTTGGAAAGAAAACTTTCGTTAGATAAATCAAATTTGCAGCAAGCATTATTGGAAAAATCATGACTTCATTGAACATTGTTAGAAAAATCATGGCTTTATAGAGCATTATTGGAAAACTATACCATAGAGCATTTTTCAACTCATTCATTGTAAGGGAAATAACAACTTCATGAAGTATTGTTGAAAAAAAATCACTATTGCCGTTCGTTGAAAAATTAATTTCATAAATTTTTCCGAAAAAATAACTTGATAAGACTTCTTTTTTTTTTAAATCGCAAATTCATAGAGTATTGTTGAAAAAAAACGTAACTTCGTGAAGGAAATTGTTGAGAAAAAACGTAACTTCGTGAAGTGTTCTTGAAAAAAAAAAATAACTTGAGGAAAATTGGTTCGGTGAATCGCATCAAGCATTGTAGGAAAAAAATGAATATCGTGTACATAATTGTTGGAAAATTCGTGATTTCGTGGAGCATTGTTGGAGCATCTCTTACTTGTAGCAGCTTAATCTGTTTTATGCTGTCACCGCCTATCTGAAGCCACCAAAGACGCTCAGCCCTAAATTTAACTCATAGTAGCGAATTTCATTAATTATTACCTCGTTAAAATTACATTCGAAGATCAATATAGTGTATCAAGTTTAGCATGTCTCGCAATAACCGCGTGGGTGCTCTTTTGTAGATGAGCATAGACAGTGCTCAGGACTAAAAATATCAGACTCGTCATAGCTGGATAAAACAACCTTGGAAAATGTTTTTGCAATTTTTCGGGGAGAAAGCGGAGCTTTTTGTGAAATGAGAAATCGGATATAACGCTTTTTTGCTCTTCTTAGGAAAAAATTTACAGCGTACATTTATACAAACATTGATCCTAATAATAACAATCATTTTTCCACAAATCGGTTCGCAGTAATAGATTTCCAACCGGTGTTCCGCGGAACCCTCGGGTTCAGTGATAGCTCTCTTTGGAGGTTTCCGCAAAATTTTTTCATTGCCTGTGCAAGTAAAATATATAATAGAAATATTCATGGTTTTTTTTTTTGGAATTCCTTTGGAGCACTTTTCTTGTAACCACCAAGGGTTCCGCTTGAACGTTAGAAACCGTCTGGTATTGAACATACATATATTCATATATTGTAAAATGTATGACAAATTACAAACACTCTGGAATAGTCTATATACAAGATAACGTATTTGGTGTTGAAATACGTTGTATAACATTTTACGTTATAAGATCACTAGATTTTGGTGAGTGCTCCTTCATTTTTTTTGGCGATTTTTTTTTTCATAGCGAGTCCCCAATAGCGAGACTTCAGCCGTTATAATCAAAATATGTCGAGCACTTTCATAAATTTTTCTCAAGAAAGACGCTGATCAACACTGAGCCCACACGATGATGTATTAAAACAGTATTATGTGGGAACAAACACACGCAAAAAACAACACAAGACGAAGACGATTGTTTTGTTGTTGATTTTTATCTGCCGTGTCGATACCGTCTGTTGCGCGTGTTTTCGGACAGGGCCACAAGCTCGGCTGTTCTCCGTCCCAGCTGGACGATCTCGTTCGGCCTCGTGTCGTCTATGTCGACTTTTTCTTGAAGCATCGGGGGCAGGTCGTAATAGACACCGGCCGGTACAGCCTCTGCGCATATAAAAAGAAAAGTGTATTAGAAACATCATCGAATGGAAGTAGTGCAGGGTGCCCCATATATTCGTAAATAGTTTAAAAATTTTATACGTAAAATTAATTCACTCAATTTGAATGTTGGTTTGCGAAAAAAATATATTTGGCACAAGTTTTTGTGCAGAGAACGCTCCACGAAAGAGTGATTAGATCTGAACCTTTCTTCAATCCATTTTGTGTTCGAAACGTACGTAAGGCTTGAGCCGGTGATTCACTAGCAGCAGACCCGTCATTTAGGGGGAGGGGCAGGACCGTTGCCCCCCCCCCCCGGCTTTTGAAAATACACTACAAATGGTATATATATACAAATATATACATGCGTACCTTTAGTACATGCTCTTTGCCCCCTCCGTCCCTGGAAAAAGTTGAAATGACGGCCCTGAGAGAGAGAGACTAGTAGTGCTTTATCCATCAATGTCAAAATCACTATGAAAAACCTTAAGCAAGCGCCAGTAACAGGAAAACTCAGTACTGCTAACCGTACACTCTGTATTTTCTAAGACTGATTTGCTTATTTCAGGTGATTTTGATTACGTTCAGCTCCCTCTATCGGACTAATCTCTTTCCTTTTGTACCACAAAAAACTTCCCTTCGTGAGACACTTCAGCTTTTGGCAGTGAGCGACCCAACGACGAAAAGGCTTTCATAGATGCAGAATTTATAGAAATGCTCAAACTAAGACTTCAATGAAAAAAAATGTGTTCCAGGCTTGGTGAAAAAATTTCAGAGCAAATGAAAAAGGAATAAATTCAGAATTGCGGTGAGAAATAATCTGAAAATTAATAGTATTTATTATCACTGAAAAAAAACAATTTCTAAATTAATGAAATTTCGTAATGAAAAAATAATTACAGAATTAATGAAGTCCATGATCAGTGAGAAAAAAATAATCTCAGAACGGAAGGAATTCATATTTAATGAGAAAAAAATCTCAGAATCAATAGAATCTCCTATGATATACTCCCTCTCCCACATCTTGTCTGACTCGGAGCTCCGGGCTATTCCCGTCAACATGCTACTGTGTGAGTGCAGATACCGCAATTAGAACTTGTCGGCCTCCATGGGAACTTTTTGTTTTCGACTGCGATGTCTCAAAGAATGAAAATAATACTGTAAGGAGTACCGATGACATTTGAAATGATGCAAGCGTTAAAGGTTTGGGAATCCACGGATAAAAATTTCTTAATTTAAAATTATTAATTAATTGATTACATTCTTACCATTACAACGATAAACCAGATCGGACCATATGATGGATTCCTGGGAGAAGCAAAAGACTCCGAGCCTCCCACCTTTGAGTCGGTTGTCGAATATGTTGCCGGTATCCGCCACCATATTCTCGCCTTCAAATACACGCAGCCTGCAATTCAAACATAGCGATATACTAAATTTCAGATTCTAGTAATATTATTCATAAAACTTTCCATAACTTTCTTACATAATTAGTTAATGTAATCTTTGTGAATCTGGGATGTACTACGTCCTCATCCTTATAGAGCGATTCGTCCGAATTGAGAAAAAGTTCGTAAGGTTCGAACTAATTTATTTTTTTGTCATTAGCTGAGGACCAAAAATGGGTTTAAGGACGAAGGAGTTGTACGCGCCTATCAATAGTCTGTTTAGCTACTTAAACAACTGGCTTTCTTTTTATTTTTAGATGAATGTTAGATTACAAAGAACGATTCATAGCGATGGTAAAATGCTCGAAAATATTAACGAGACCTCTCTGCATGGAAAAAAAGCTGCATGGGTCTGTTATAACAACATATGGCATTTTACTGTCGATCCTAGAGGCATGCTTCCAATTAGAAAAAGTAACCAAATAACGTGTAGTACTCAGATGGGTCATTCATGTTGCAAGGGGTTGCGTAATTATTAAGATAAAACAAAAATAACTTTTTATATCTCGTCCCCGTGTGCTCAGAAACCCACTTAGAAGTTGTTGCACCTGATGAGCTAACAAAAAAAATCCACGTTTCCAAGTGCAATATTCACTGAGGTATTCGAATTCCAAAAACACGGAGGGGAATTGAAAAAAAAACAACATAAAATGCGAGAAAATCGTTTTACTCGCATTCAATGCTGTCTTTTCCCAATTTTCCCCCATTTTTTGAAATTCGAATATCTCAGTGAATATTGCACTTAGAAATGAGGAATTTTTGTTTGTTGTCATCAAAAGAGACAGAGCAACAACTTTCGAATTGAGTTTTTGAGCAGAAGGTGTCCTTATAAAAAGTGAACATTTTTATTTTAATAACTATACAACCTCTTGCAATATGAATGAAATATCTGCGTATTGCACGTTATTTGGATACTTTTTCTAATTGGAAGTTTGCCTCTAGGATCAACGGTTCGCCAGTAAAATGCCATACGTCTTGTTACCTACGCACCCTGTACATAAAAAATATCAGTTTTGCTATCTATCGTGTATTGTGAAGATATCATTCATACTCCCTTTTTAAGCTCAGCAATACGTTTCCCTCATAAAAGCTAAGGAGAAAGTTTGCTTTCCGAAAATGCATGTTAGAAGTCTATTAGATTATCGATGATTTTTGAAGAAAAACAAGGAAGTCAAATAAGAATGAACCGCATTGTACTGTATGCACAGTGTTTCTTTTTTCTACGTATTTGACTAGGGTATTTTCTGGTTGTATTTTTCCTTTTTATGTAGTAAAATGTTTAAAGTCTGTTCAGTTTTCATTTTCCTAAAATTCTCGTCTTTCACCAAATCGTTTTAAGGTACGCGAGGGCAATATGGACATTAGGGTGGAACGAAAAAAAAATGTCGAAATTGGCATTGCAATACAATTTAAAATACGCCTTTATGTGAAGAAATTCCATTCCTAATTTTTTTACCCAAAATTCAAACTTCTTGAAGTTCCTCATCGCCCCTGAAGTTTTACGCATGTGTGGAATTCTGTAACATGGCACCGCGGAGGAGGCTTTCCTATTCTCGAACACATGATTCGTTAAGTGAACTGGATGTTTTTCCCCTGTTTTCAGTATTCATCTGCAATCTTACCCCTTAGCTGAGAGGGTGTTTAGCAGTCAAAATGACGACCAGAAGCTTTTATTGTGACATTTTAGGAAATCCTAAAGAGTTGGATTCTCGGGTCTTGCCCACCTATGGCGATGTTAAGCTTTGTTATTTGCTGACTCAACGCAATATGAAGGCACGACAATCAAGAAAAGATTCAGCTATTGCAGATATTCTTGAAATGATCGTGCCAAGGATAGAAAATATTTGGAAAACTGCTTCAATTCCTACGGTTTCTCACTAACGGATATGGAAAATTTTCAAAGACTTTTATTAAAAATACAAGAATCTTCAGAAAAATATGAAAGCAAGGAAAGATTCTAAAAATTTCAAGTTGAACTTGGAATCTTTTCAGTACGAAGCACGGATATTGTTCGACATTGCAGCATGCAAATGTGATTTTGAAGACAGTGTGACAAGTTGAGAAAGATCCCAAATTTAGAGCGAGATTTCTTGCAAGATAAAAGAAGTACACGCAAGATGGCGAGTGGTCGAATAATGTCCTGACAACGAAGAAATTGAAAAACAATGAACAAAGGAAAATGAAAATGATATGCCGTTTTGAAGTCATCTCAAGAAGAAACGGCGGAAACTAGTTCATCAACCATCGAAAACTCATCTATATCAAACGATTCTGAGGAAAGTGATTTATATGAGCCAAAACAGTTTGCCGTTGAAGTTAGCATTTTCATCTACGAGTACCTGAAGCTGGTTCATCAATCAGTGCCAAAGCAAGTACTGCATTTGAAGTTCTACCATCATCCTCTCAGATGTGAACTAAATTACCAAATGTTCCTCTTGCTTGTGATAGAACTGGTGTGTCTGATCGGTCAACTGAAATTATTGCGAATGCTGTGCTGGAAGATGTTGGGTTATTGACGAAAGAGAAGCCAAATATGACAATAGACCGGATGAAAATAAGGCGTGGAACAGCATCACAGAGAATTCTTTTGCAAGATGGAATTCCTAGAACAAAATGTGCGAGGGATATATTTCGATGGTCGAAAAGACAAAACCTTAGCTAATGTCAAAGCAGGTGATTCTTTCCATAGAAAAACCATATCTGAAGAACATATAATTCGGGAACCCGGGAAAATTTATCTCGGTCACACAACTCCAAGAAGCAGTAGAGCAAAGGGATATAAAGTCATCAATCCTAGACTTTTTGAAGCAAGATTTCGATACGAAAGAATTGATGGCGATCGGATGCGACGGAACCGTTGCTAATACTGGTTATAAAAAAGGTGTTCTCAGATTAATAGAGAAAGAAATAGGCCATCCCTTGCAATGGCTTATTTGTCTTTTTCACTTCAATGAGTTACCGCAAAGGCATCTTGTGAAGCATCTAGGTGAATGTTCCATCAGTCCACGCGGGTTTCAAGGTGATATCGGAAAAAGTTTGGAAAATTGTGAAAGATTACCTATTGTGAAATTTAAACCAATCTCTAATAATCTTTCGATAATGGACAGTGACAACAGTGATTTAAGTGCAGATCAGATATATCTTGTGGAAATAGTACGGGCAAAAAACTGAGAATCAAGATAATTCTAAAAATTAGAAACGAAGGATTATCAGAAGCAGAAAAATCCGTACATTCCATGTTCCGAAAATAAACTTTTCTGCTAAGTACTATTCGGAACTAATTGGATGTGATCAAGTGCGAGTAACTGAACAACCTATTATAAAAAATGAGGAACTGGATCCACAAAAATGATCTGAACCTGCTTTTCCATCTATACCGAATTTTCCGTGTCACACGCAAGCAGTTGAACGGTGAGTACGACTCGTAACTGAAGCATTTCTTGCTGTATCAACAACCGAAAGTCGTGGAGGCTTCATTCAAGTCAGAGTAAAATCAAGGAGTACTCTTCCATCGTTTGAAAAAAAGTTGACTATTTTGCAAAAAAGTGAAATGTAATAACAGTGTGATAACAGAGGAAGCAATAGAGGCATCCTCCTGGCACCTATATCGTCAAACTATGTTTTTTTTGTTTTTATAATTTGGAACATGGTTATAGTTTTGTCCCCACCCCACTTTACAAAGAATTTTATAATGTGCACTTAGAAAAGTCTTTTTCCTCGACCTTTAGGGTCCGTGAGGAACCTCAAGATATTAAAATATTTTCCTAGATTTTTTTATAACGTCTTAAAACCTTGAAAGGCATCTTTTGAATACTAAAGCAACATCGATTTCCAAAAAAAGTGAAAAAAAACACCCTTTTTCGTTCCACCCTAATGGACATGCTAAAAATGATTCAGTGCTTCAATGATTGAAAAGTGCTTCAGTAAGTTTTGCTGAGGCCTTTATGATGAATTCTGGAAAACAAATATTGATAAAAGTACTTGCATACACTTTATTTATAATTCGTTTCATTTATAGCAGTAGTAATATAAAATATTATAAGATCAAAGAAGATAAAAGATTTCCTTAGAGAAATTTTGAGTACAGCATTACAGAAATATTTAGAATATCCAATATAAAGTAAATCTAACAAAACTTCAATTTGTAATGGTTGAATGGTTTGAATATATAGCTACCAGTGTATATAAAACATAGTTCAAAAGTGTTTTGTGAAAGAATATTAATGGTATAATTGTTTAGTTTATATATAATTCATGTTTTATTAGTGATTTGACATACCCAAATATATCTTGAGGATCGTAAACTAGAACTTTTTTAACTCGCAACTGCTTCATTTTTGCTTAGTGTTTCTCACAAACTCTATTTATTAACATGAATATTTCATGATGGGCGTGTTGTTTTTTACAAATTTGTACCAAAAATATAAAACAGTTATACAATTGATCGAACTTTTCTAATTGTATTGATGAGTATGTAAAATCGAATCCATCAATAATATATATTGTGTAAACCCGTATTGTGAAGCGGGTAAGACTATGTTGACAAAGTAACACTAACAATATGGGAAAACAATTGTGATTTGTGTGAAAAAATCACAGTATTTAGAACTCATGTAAAAGAATATTTTGATCTTTTCATTTTGCACACGCAAGATGACGTGTGTAACTAAATTTTGTATATTTGTTTTCAAACACACGTAAGTTGTAGAACAGTTTGTATAGTTATGTAATAGTTGATGTAATGTGTTTTTTTTTGTTTCGTCTCGAGAGGACACTGCAATTTTTCTTTTCTTTTCTCTTGTTTTGGCAAACTCTAAAATTGGAGGACATGCCTTAATTCTAATTTACTCATTGTTTTTATGTTAATTTTCAACTAACTCAACTTTTATTACGTGGATTAGGAACAATAAGGGCGTAATAATTACGATTGGGACTAATAACACAATCATACTTGTGGGGAATTTATATTTTTCATAACCCCTTCAGACCCTTGTGCCACAAATGTGAGTTGCTTTTTCTCGCTTTGTAGAATTTCTTCTTCTGACCTCAGGAAGTTAATCCCTGACTTGAAGGATTTCATGCGTTTTGAGTTAGAAATACGGTGAATATGAACTTCAAGGGTTTCCATCAGATGACAGCACTTGCCATTTAACTTGCAGGAGGCGGGAGGGTTTAAGATGGGTTCCAGGAGAAAGTGCTTCCGGGAAAAGTGTGATGTATTACAAAATATTTGTATGTGAAGGCGAATATATCTTGCATCATCTTGGCTTAAGAAACTTGAACGAAATAAACTATTTCTTCACAAAAAATAAATAAATAAAAAGATGAAAGAATATAGATTTGCTGAAATTTATATCTTTGATGTTTATTTTTTATTTATTTCATTTTATTTATTTTTTTTTGTGTGTATCAAAAATGCAAAAACATTTTCAAAATTCCAAAAAAATGAATGCTCGTATCTATAAGGGATAAATAAACGATTGTTTCATAAAGATTAACACCCAAGAAACTTCCAAGCGCAGTTCATGCTCGAATCAGAAAGCCCATTTTTTTTACTGTATGCCTGAAATTACGTATGTTTATCCGAGATTACTCTTATGACGGGATTACACTATAAAAGTTAGATAAAATATCTTTTACACAACTTGAAAAAATATAACCAATAAGTCTATTGGTTACATTCGCTTTCGAATATAAAAAAACCAATAGGCTTATTGTAGTTCTTTTCAAGTTTTATAAAAAAAAGCTTTTACCAAACTTTTATAGTGTATAATCCCGGCCTAAAATTTTTATAGTGTAATCCCTGCCATAAACAAGTTCGCTTTATAGTAATGAAAAAAAAAAACTGCGCAAAGAGAGAAGATTGAATAGTTTACAAAATTTAATAAAATATGCCATTTGCCTTCGTGGGCGTAATACCCGCCAAAACCGGGATTACACTATTAGAGAATCATAAAATTTCAAATATAAAACTTGTCAAATGCAACCAATAAGGTGATCGGTTGCATTTTTGTAGTTTCATAAAAGAACTTTCATAAAATTTTGAAAGTGTAATCCTGACCAAACAAAACAAAATAGAACATGCGAATCAAACGCTCATAAATATCTTCAAGCAAACGGATATCACCTTTTAACCTAGAATACTTCAGTTGTAACAGATACAAAAAGTGGACATTTGCTTGGAAACAAAACCGCACTTGCATGTGCTTCGACTGTATCGAAAAACGCGTGCTGATGTCGCAGAAATAACTGTGTACTGAGGCTTATTGCATATACTGTATTCACCTTTCTTTCTTTCGAACCGCGAGTACAGCTCCGGTCTAATCATATGGACGATTTACTTATGCAAAAGTATGTGTATGTGGGGGAGGTACTTAACAATTTCAGTATGTATTTACTGAATGAGTGTGAATTTTTATAGTACACTACTTAACCTTACATGCACCTATACGCAGTGAGGAATTTCTAGCAAATCGGAATATGTTGCAGCGCTATCTGTGACTGTATGCATATGCATGGACATAACGAATTATCTTACACTTGTTTCGTGTCCTTGTGATGCTGTCATCAAGATGTCAAGATGGTAAATGCTCTTGAATTTTCATATATTTTAAATATCGTATTGAAGGTCTGCCAAGGTCTTTTTTTAAGCTTCGAAGTTAGAAAACCACTAAAAAACTAACTTCAGCCGACCATCACTGTGTCGCCAATAGGGTTCGAACCAAGATATTCGTGATGAGAGCCAATCACGATGCAGCACAACGGTTGTTTTTAGTGCTGCCATATATACAGTCAAACCTCGTTAATGAGTCACTCTTGGAAGAACAAAAATATGACTTAGTAAGCGAAGTGACTCGTTAAACGGAGTAAGCCATAGCTTGCCAATTCCAGCCTGAGGACAATTGGGACTTCCAAAAAAGTGATCCGGTAAACGGAGTGACGTGTTAACCGGGTGACGCACTAACGAGGTTTGACTGTATTTCAAATCAGGAGTGAAGTGAATATTTGTAGCGTTGTAGTTGTGTGCTGCTTTCTGTGGTGAGACTTTATGACAGGGACACCAACTTCTCCCTGAGCATTTGAGCCTTGAAGGTCCTCGCGATGTGAGACTGCTATAAAGGCCGCACTACGACATATATATTCATCTTGGCGTCAAGTCGTAAGCCCTCGGCATATATCGCGAGTCAACCTTGACCATGGCCTTCATAGTTGAACCAGTGAATTGATTATACTAGGATAGCTATTATTATTATTTTTTCTACCATTATGTTATTTTGAAACGTCTTCGAACTACTTTATAGGAAAAACTAATTTTCCGCACAAGGAAAACCTCAGTGTTGTGTCAACTATGCCTTGCATGTTTGAGGCATATTTATGCATTTAAACGGAGCATTTCATGAACTCTGCTTGCAAGTTTATGTATTGATGCAATTTTTCGAAATAAATGTATGATCGGTAAGTGGAAACGTGTAGTAACTAGCTTCTATAATTAGTGAAAAGATACGCACCTCAATAACCCAATTTGAGGTCGATGCAACAGGAGCCATCTGTAGGCGACTTTTTCTTTCCAGCCGACATTACGAGGGTCTCGCCAAAGTAGTTTCACCTGTAGGAACCAAAACGATCTGATATTTAACAAATTCTGATTATTGCCCCGTGGTGTACCTTTGTGTTCAAGCTTGATCATCTATAAAACCACACGAATTAAGATGAAAAATTCCGATATTAAAGGAAGATAATAACAATGGACTCACCTGTTTGTCGGTGTTCCCCGTGTGCCATAGAGAATTCCGAAGCATCTGCCCTGGACCCGTTTCGGATGTGACCAATTTTAGCTGGATCCCAGGTTCGGCGACGGCCCTGAAGGGCGTTGCCTGCCAGTAAGTCTGGGTGCTCTTTTTCCACATGACCACGTAGAAGTTCGAATTGTCTTGGTAACTGCGGGTGGAGACGATAAAATAATTAATTGCTGCTGAACTGGATCATCCCCACTTTCTCTTTGAATCAATTTAATACTTGAAGTAATTATTTTTTTATCGATAATTAATTTTCTCGCATAGGGTCATCGATAACGATCAAAATGTGCGGTGAACGCAACGAGTGGAAGTTTCAATCAATCGCTGTGTGTTTTAGAGGCCGCCCCCAAAATTGATTTATCAGTTTTTCCTATTGGTATGGTTATTCTCCCCGCCAACTTTCCCTGCTCCACTTCATGAGCACGGAACAAAGTACCTCGGTACAAAAGTACAAAACGGGAACGTTTACAGCCCAAAAAATTTTTCAGATGCCGGAAGGCTTTTATTTAAAGCCGAAACACAAAAGCAAGTTAAGTTGGCAATTACAGCCGAAATCATTGTCAAAGGCAATTAAAGCTACCAGTTATAGCCCAGAAAATTGCCAAAGGTAAATTTGCTAGAAAATCACCAATCGCGGAAAATGATGGGTGTCGTAAGTCTAATTGCAATTCACAAAAAAAAGCGTGTGTTCGACCAGTTATGTAAGATTATTATATTTATAAGACGGCAATTAATTGTTAGTCCTAATCATCATAATAATGCTTCATAAAACAGTTGGGACGACCGAAATTACGGGAATGTCTCGTAAAATACAGGCCATATGGCCACAATATAAATATGTACAAATACAAGCACCAAGGCCACAGTATGCGAAATGCCCAACAAGTTGGCTGAAAAAAATGGATGTCCATATAAAAAATATGGACGTGAAATACACATCTGTCAAATATTGGTTCGTTTCTGTGCTGAACCAGTTCGATATTGCATTGGATTTAATTTTTGTTTTCAATTGATGGGTGTTTCTGTAAAATAGTGGTGTTTATTGAGTAAACAAGTTTCTGGCCTGTGGACTAAAAAGATTGTGTACCACTGATTTAAGGGTTTTCAATTTCCACTCTGAGCAAAGTGCATTCAAGAGCAAAGTTCGCTGTAAGATATTGTAGAACAGACATTTAAGAGAAAACTTTTGAAGGATTGGGAACAAGTAGCGGGTACTGATTCCAAAAGGAAGTGTCTCACCTGAATATGAATCCGACGTAGTCATCGTCTATTTCGGTGTCGACGAAAAAAGTCCCCTCGAAGTCTACGCCACTGAAAGAGTGAAAGCCTGTGGAAAGACAAAAATGAATTCAGAAACAATTATCCCGATAAAAAAAAATAATGATTTTTTGTATTTGATTTTATAATGATTTTTTAATGAGAAAGAAAAACCCTGTAGCTGTGTTTGACAATTTAAATCCCCGTTTACATGAGAAATGGGAAAAGCAGATTTAAAACTCACTGCAAGGATTTTCACCAAAACCCGTTTACATGGGCCGGCGCTTTAACCCAACTTTTCAGATGTCTCCATAGGTCACGTGGATCGCCCGGTTCAACTCGCCGCTCAAAGGATTATGGGAAAGGAGGTTGCATTCCCCCAAGTATGAGATACTTACCCCCGACCCAGCAAACATAGTTCACCATATAGGGTTCCCCGATAGGGGCATTTATTTTCTCCACAAAAAACATCAACTTTACATCTTACCCCAGGGAGCAACCATTAACAACTCGCGAGCAGCAATTTAGAATTTAGTGTCCCTGGTTTTATAATAATTACTTCACTTAGGTATTACATTTTACATTGGAATTATCACATTGTATATATACATTCACGTGTCATCATATGAGTCCGACAATCATTTGATCGTTCAACAAAATCAACCCTATAAATATCGGTCAGCTGAAATATACAAAAACAAATCAGTCCGACAATCACCCAACATTCCACGAGATCGAAGAAAACTGTTATACAAGTTATATTTGAGTCAATTTATGCATTATAACTTACAGTATTAGATATTAACACATATTTTATATGCACTACAATACACGTTATCACGAGCTAGAAGATTACATATTTTAGTAAAAAGTCAGTATATGACATAAATTTAAAAAATAATAATTGTAGTACATATTATTAAAATTCACAGTATAACTCAGTAACACAAAAGATTCAAGTGATAACTTTACATTTAAAAAATGATATATGCTTATCCAGTCTAGATCAGCAAATCCTTTGCGTATTCATCTAATGCACTTATATTAACACCTTGCAATTATTCAAATAATATCTATATATTCAAACATATATATCATAATATGTGTTAATTTAAAAATCTTGTCAAAAATAGGACATTAATGGTGATGTATATAATATTCCACGCGCGTGCGCGCTTTTTTTCATGATGGATTTTAAAAAATTTTCTTATTTTTCACCAACGTTAAGATTTTTATGTTGTGATCACTAAAATTGCATTCTTTTCTGTCTTTGTCCCATGCTTCACATCTATATACTGTATATTGAACGTCGCTAACCTCCTCCTTGCAGAAGATACATAATGAATCTCGTCTGTGGAACTTGCCTGATAGACGACCAGTGCCCCATGTAGAGTTAACAATTGGTTGTCGTAGAAGTCTCTCTAGGTGCTGGTTGTTTTTCCCTTCGGCATTATTGAGTGTGCAAATCTCCCTTTTGTAGTAAAGTTCCACAGCCTCTGCCATTCATCCTGTTTATTTTTTATGGCATTTTTAAGTTTATTTTAGTGACTTTACTTTTAATGTCAATTTGCCCCTTTTTTGCTTTAATATCTACATAGTCATTTCTTTTATTATACGCTTTGATCCAATGAAATTTAATATTATTTATCATAGCCAGATTTTGTATTGTACGATGAATTTCATTATCATAATTAGGATTTGCTAGCGCTTATTAACTTTCCCAAGCATCCCCAACAAAGAAGGAACAATTTCTGCTCTCCATTTCTTTCCCTAGGAGGGGAAAAAAGCCAAGTGGGGGTGCTATAACTCTTACGCTAACTCAATATTGCACATGTAAAGGGCGGCTTATAATGAGCCCGATGACAGCTGCACCCATTCCTGAGATTCTCTCACAGGTAGTTGACAATCTGTATTTGAGTCGTCGTAAGTGAATTTAAGACATGGAATTTCGGCCTGTAGGACATTCGGCTGCCCAATTCATCCAAAAAATATTATTTTGAAGACATTCGCCAACCAGCTCATTTGTGTCAGATAGTGAGTGAAACTAAAAAAACGAGCCCTCTGGGTCCCTGGATATTTGTGCCAAATGGAGACGAAAATATAATCTCATTTTAACACACACACAGGTTGCGTCGATTACCAACAAAGATAAAAAAATTTGTCACGACAGCTATCGTGTTGGATGTGATTGTGAAGTAATACGTAAGTTTCAGAATTAGGACTGCATAGCACTATATCCACATAGCGGAAAGATGGTGTAACTTGAAGATAACTAGTATGTTACACTTGGAAATGTTATATTCAAAAATGAAAAAAAAAAAAGCAAAACACAAAACAGAAACCCTAGCATAAGGAAACGCGTCAAAACTCGCTTCTCGTGAAAGTTCTCGCGTGTTTCCACTTTACACACACACACGACTAAACTGAATTATTAAAAGATAAAAGCTCATCAAAAGAGAAAGCCGCGCTTTCTCTTCGTCTCGGAAAGAATTAGAGGCAAATGAGAAAGAGAGAGAAGACGAGAGGAAAATTTATTCTCTAACTTCTCTTAGTTGGTTAGTCTCCTTGGTTTAGGAGTTCATTCATTAGCACAAGCTTCCGCAGTACACATTCGTACGAAAACCGTGTGAATAGATTTAGTAAGAAAAGTGTTCCAGTGATTGCGGCATCTCATTTCCCGAATGATATTTGCAAGAGGTTAGTAAGTACGGATATCGTGCGACATTCTTCTGGAATAGAAAGGAAGCCATCAATCAAATTCTGCAACGTCGCAAGCTTACGACCAGCGTGAACATGACCGAAAACAACGAAACTGACTTCTCCTGTACCGATTCGATTCCAAGAGTGAGTTTGGGTGCTGGCCATCAAACAATTTCCTCTCAAAAAGAAGGGAATATATTGATTTCGCTCGAAATGCATGTGAATTTAAGATTTCAAGTTTGGGCACAGCGAGCTTAGGAATCGCAACTCACAAATGTATTTATTATACATTTACACGTGACTAGTTCCTTTTACAAGATATGGCAGAACTCTCTTATATAACAATAGGCATATATATATATACACACACAGTACTTAATAGGATTTTATCGACAGAATACTCAGACGCTGGGCACTAGATGCAAACATGCATTGCGGCGGAGTCTCGATTATCGTACTTGCGAGATTCGTGTTTTTCAAATCAAATCTATTCATTTCCAAACATACCGAGATTTAGATTAGTTAAAAAAGCATATTCATCATCCAGAGGCTGTGATGCCTGTACGGATGCTTGAAAATTTACATGAGAATTAATGAATAAAATATATAAAGCATACGACATGAACAGAAACATAAAAAAAAGACACATATACAACATAAAAGAGACAAAATTATCACTGCCAAATAAAAAAATACGTAAAGATCTAAAATCAAGAACGAAAAAACATACATAACACAAAAAAGACAAAGTTCTTAATGCATGGCGAGAAATGTAAAATAAAACAAAACATTAGATAAAAAATATATGAAAAAAAATGAAACTCGCACATACATAGACAAACACAAACAATTTTTTTTTCATTGAAAAAATACACATAACTAAAGTGTCAAAGCTAAATTGAATAAATTTTATTGCCCCTTCTAAAGACCGCGTGTGTGGGTATATTTTGTATTTCTAGTGGTGATGAATTATATAATTTCGGAGCTAAATAATAAAAATGTTTACGAAAAATTTCTTTCCTAAAAGTAGGAATACGGTAAATCATACGAGGTCTTCGCTCGGAAACATTATCTTTTAAACTGCATAAGCCTTTATTACGGTTTAAGAACAGAATAATACGAAAAAGAGCATTATGGCGTAAAGGAAGTAGATTAAGATTTCTAAAAACTGTAGAAGAATGACGCTGACCCCGATTCAAAATTTTGAAAACCCTTTTCTGTATTGAAAATAAAGGCAATAAATTAGTTTTATAATCACCACCCCCATATAATTGTACCATAATTTATAAGTGAATAAAACCAAGCATAGTATAGATCTTTTAAGAAATTAGCGGAAACTTTCTTACTTATATAATAAAAATTATATAAAACAAAACGAAGTTTTTTAAGTCGTTCATGTGAACATGAGATTTCCATTTAAAATTTTTGTCTACATTTAAACCTAAGTATTTAATACTATTTACTTCTTGAATTGCATCGCAATGACAATGAGGTTGAAAATCACAAGCGAGGGTGTGAAATTTAAGATTAAGATGTAAATCAGATTGCATACGATTGAATTAACGTATTTTGTCTTCCGTAAATTTAATTTTAAATCATTAGCATAGAACCATTTTTGAATTAAAATTAAATCGTGGTTAATATGATTCTGAAGACTGTCAATTAAATCGTGGTTAATATGATTTTAAAGGCTGTCAAGATCATCACATGAATACATCAATACAGAATCATCGGCATAAGCGATCATGGAACCGTCAAATTCTAAATTACAAAGATCATTAATGAAAATCAGAAAAAGCAAAGGACTTTTTAGGTGTGCAATTTTCTCCAAATGCGAAACGCTATCTACACACGTGAAATTTCCAACTTTTCTTGCTGTTGAATCGAAGTACTGACCACGAGGCCCTTATTTCTTCCGTCATTGCTTCTTCCTAGGGGACAAATTTAAGTTTACTGAAATCTTTCCAATTTGATTGAATAGGTTGTTCGTAGAACTGAATGATGTTGAATTTTTTCCGGAGACAATTTCGATTGAAGTATTTTTGTTAAAAATAAAAAAGGAGTTATACAAATAAGCATATCAATAAGCGGAGGAAGAGAAACCAACGGGGATTCCCTCAGTAACAGCGAGCGAACAGGGAACAGCCCAGCGCCGAACCGCCGATCCGAAGGGGTCGCGCGGAATGTGGCGTTTGGGAGCAAAAAAAAAAATTTAGTTCTGTTGTGGTGGGTTGGTAAGATGCGGAGTTACAGATGGGAAGGGTTCAGGGTACATGGGTTCAAACCCACCCACCTACAGAAAAATACACTGCCGCTGTGGTGGTCGAGTGGTTATAGTGCCGGACTCGTGATGCGAGGATCCGGGTTCGAACCCCACAGTGGTGGTCGGCTGAAGTTGGTTTTCTGTGGTTCCCAACTTCAAGGCGCAAATGCGAGCCGATCTCCCCGTTAAAAAGTCTCGCCACAGAGAGCAACAGTCCTACAACGGTAAATCATTCAACCATAACACTTCACTCATAGTTAGAAAAACTGGGGGCAGATGACAGCACTACACATAACAAGCATTACACAGAAACAAAGTTTACGTCAGGTTGCACTACACGTACACGCACATTCCCGCATGTACCGATTCGTTGGGGGTTCGTTGGGGGGTTCCGCGGGGGGGAGGTGCATGTGTGGTGTAGCAGTAGTAGGTAGGGCCTCCAAAAAATGGCTCGGGGATCCATGATGTTCTTAAGTCAGCCGCCTCGTTGGGCAATTTGCCTGTTGTGGCGTCGTATTTGTATTTGTACTAAAAATTAATAATAGTTTATTAATTCTTAATTGAAAACTAATAATAATGTACCGTTTGCTGCGTCATGCTAAGAAAAATGGTAAAATGTGTCAAAACAGAATCTAAAGATTAATTACAACATTGACGCTGCAGTTTATAACACAAATTTCCCAGAAATCCGTCGTGCAAAGATTTTTGAAAACACTGTATTTCAGTTTTCCGGAACTCAGTTTTAACAAACTCTTTGCAGCTAATTTAAAAATTTTGTCTGAATCATATTTTGGTGATTCCAATGGAGACGTCTACACGGTACACGGGTTTCTGCAAATTTCGTTCAGAGACTACATGTTGCAACGGAAAACGGAGGGTATTTTGAAAATGCATATCTTCTAATAGTTTTTACAAATCACAGCGCCATCTCTTGTAAATATTCTTAAACCAATTCAACGATTCATTGAGAACAGGGCGTACGCAGGATCGACATTTAGAGAGGGGCAAATCACAACAGAAACCATAAAAAGGGTATTTTCTTTTGATATTTCAATTTTTTCACCGAAGCATTAATTTTTGGTGGCTTGGGGGAAGGGGCACAGGCACCCTGAGCACCGCCCCCCTCCCACGTAAGCCTCTGATTGAAAACAAAACGTATATGGTTTAAAACTTATAATGGTTTCTGAAACCATTATAAAGTTATGATGCACGAATGCCTAGTGTGCAGAAGTGTTTGGCTGACATATCGGAATACATCCACCAAAGAAGTAAGCACTAGGTGGCAGGCAGAACAGAACATTCTTTGACGAATCATCGCCTCGATAATGAGTTCCAAGCATCGTTGGTCATTAAGATGAAGGGAAGAAATTCATAAAAATGTAATTGATTGGTGTTTCAGGGGGAAGGGAACCTTTCTCGTATATCATGATAGAAATATGGCCAAGGGCTCGAGGTGGGGGGCCCCACAACGGAGTGCGCAATCGGTCTCCTTCACGGAGTTTCACCACAGTACCCCGAGCAAATAACTAAATCCTATTAGCGCTTCATTATGATACGCGACGTTGCGTGAAGCTGTAATAGATCGGGTGGCCGAATCATGCCTGTGAATCGTATGAAATCAATTTACTTTTAAGCACTTCACCAACAGTTGTTTAACTGCAATTAATCTTCCCTTTTGAGCTTGTGGGGAGGAGGGGGCAAGAAAGGCCATTTAATTACTTCGGGTGCTTCCCTAGGCTGATGGCGGGATAACGATGAAAGCCAGGCTATCGCTAATGAAGAGTTGATCGATGCTACTCTCCGGATGTCTTAAAAATCCCAGAGTTGAAAAAAGATACACACACATATATATAAAATCTTTCTTAAGCAAAGACATCCATGACGAGTTACGGTTCGACTTTACGGAAATTAACTTCCAATGACGCATTTCCGAGAAAAATTCTAGTTAAACTTTTAATTGAACTTGTAAAGTTCTCGACGTCTCTTAAGTAAAAAAAAAAAAAAACTTATTTCATCGACTCTGAAATTCTAAATACTTCCTCGAAAAAGACGCGATTCATTAATCTTTAGAGATCGTAATAGTTTGCTTTGCGAAATAGCGGGAGTATGTATTTCGCAGCTGTTTCATTTCTCACTGGATGCGACTTTAACCTGCCGATGTTATAACGTTGGCTCTCATCGAAACAATTTTTGGTCTTATCTAAAATAGGTCCAATTACTTGAAAAGGCAACGGCGATCGAAATAGCTGGTAAAGGTGGAGAAAACAGGTGATATCCAGACTTAAAAGCGAAAGAAATGAACTAAGCTCGTCTAAATTCATCTCTTGAGAGAGATATCACAGACTGAAACATCAACCTTTTTGATGACGTGAACCCCCGTAGTACAAGACTATACTCCGGGGACCACTGAAGCGAGACCCTCCCCAATACAAAATGTATTGCATTGTGTAATTTAGCATGGTAGGCACTCGTTACCACTTCACGATCAAGGACGTAATATTGCGTCCAAATGCAAGTGGAATAAATTCAAACACGTCTTTGTCTTTCCTCTCTCATCTCTTATCTGTAAGTACTACAGATAATAGAGAAAGAGGAAATATAGTAATATATACTATACAAAAAGATTTTTAACAGCTGGCTGATGCGAAGATATATTTTGGGAAGAGAGAAAATCCGACTGTGCCCCTGCGGGGAATCGAACTCACGTCGTTTCACTTTCCGGTTGAACGCACTAGACTACAAAGGCAACGAATATCTCAAGCTCGTGTGCACTGAATGGGACCGTGCATGTACGGTTGGACCAAACTCTGGCCAAAGCTCACAATTGTTGACAATGCCACAAGATGGCGACTTATCCGAGGATGATGTCACTGTAGCAAACGAGCTCCAAGGAAAGATTGAAATATTCGTTGCCTAATGGAGTCTAGTGGTCTAGGACGTTTCCCGGAATGTGAAAGAACGTGGGTTCGATTCCCCGCAGAGGCAGTCGAATTTTCTCTTTCAAAAAATATGTCTTCGCATTATCCAGCTGTTAAAAACCTTTGTATAGATAGCGATGAGTGACATCATCCTCGGGTAGTAATACATACTTTTTACCTTTCATTTGTTTTTATTTTTCTTACTTTCTAATTTTTTCTCTTTCTAACATACAATTACGTTAGAATAAAGTTATCAAAACTTGCATTTATCGCCGATTCGTCAAACACATATCATCCGAATTTCTTGTGAATCGCTTGTGAGCGAAGCGGTGAAGATAATAATTATGTGATAACTTTCTATTCAGTGCGTTTCTGTTCAGTTTTACATTTTTAGGCATAGCTGATGGACTTCCCCTGTGCGCGAGATTCGAGATCGTCCACATGGAGGGGGGGGGGGAAATGCATTGCATAACACAATTACATTGTATATCCATGAATGCCTGGGGAGGTAGCTAAGCCTTCTTACAGAGTTTACTGGGGAGGGGCACAAGCACCCTGAGTTCTCGTGTTTCGGTGTCTATGCCCAACATTGTGTAGGTAAGATGAACTTCTACCGATATACGTAGGATCTGCGATATACGTATCTGCGTTGCGATAATCGAATTTACGACTCAAAAATAAAAACAATTTAGAAAGAGTGACAAACTGAACATTTTTTTACAAAAATAAGGGGACAGTCGAACAATATTTTGCAGTAACGGAGAGAATGGTCGTGTCCCGTTAAACGGGGCGTGTGGTCTGCTTGTTTAAATTGGTGGAGTGGTGCGCGCTTTGAAATAAACTTTATTCGGGCACGTGCTATGAAAAAGGTTGGCCACCTCCTACTAAGTGTCGAGGAATTCCAGGGGTCCACGAACCACAGGTTGGGAAATACGACACCATTGGCTTGAAATACCGAACACGAAGTCCTTATGGTCATTGCTTTCGCCATGAGAAGTTTTATTTGAGAGATAATGATCACTTTTAAATAACCAATTATCACGTAAGTATGCTACTATATTAACATGAATATACGTACATTTATGATAAATTCCTTTCTTACATTTTTTTGCTTTATTTTAAAAGTAAATGAAAAAGTCCATGACGTATTTTGGGAATTTATGGAAAAGATCAATTTTTTTTTACACAAAAAATAGAGTTACAGTCGGATCCCGTTATAGCGAAAATCATTTGATCATTTTTATCTCACCACGGTCATTTTCTGCACACGAGGGCTAAGTAAACCGGGACCTACAATTTATTGCCGATTCCGAACGGCAGGCTTGTTTTTTATACTCTTCGAGAGATTGGTGCGGTAACCCCTCGATGGGGTAACAGTTTTTGCTGCGGTCAAATCACCGTTTTTTGTTGTACCCCTGTGTCAGGAAAGTTTTCTGAAAAGGACGAACCAGGTATCGAACTCGCGACACCTCTAAACATCCTTTGGTATTTTAGGCGAGTAACATCGACCGCACGCGGGCTACCGCGCCCCTAGCGAAAATCTCGTTGTAACGAAATATTTTCCAATACTTCAGATCAATTTACATAGTAATGTATTGCGCAATTCCGGTATAACGGAATGAAAAATCCGTTATAACTAACTCAGACTCTGTTGTTTTTCGGACGAAATTTAAATAGCAAATAGTACAAAGCCACACAACAGTACATCATTAATATTTATTTCCATTGCAGGATACTACCACATTTCAATATGAGCGCCACATCCGAAAAGGTGTTTCCCCAACCTTCACTCGTCCACGGCCGAAGCCGGTCATGGACGAATAATTGAGCTTAGCAACTAGCTGCCAGGATGAAAAAAATCATTTGTGGATCCCGGTATTCAAGGTTTGCGCAAGGCGTTGATGTTAGGTGCCATTTACACCAGGGGTGCATGACCTTCGGCCCCAATGCGACCCGTGTTCTCCAGGTAAAATTAAAACATTGGTAGTAAAACGCTTATCATATTTCCTTCATGGAAAATACGGGAAATCGGGATCCATACGGGCCATTGCCAATTATCGCCAAAAAAATTATCAAAGGGAAGTAAAGAGCTGATAATTATAGGGAAAAATTGTCAAGGGTAAAGTTATTAATTAGAGGTAAAGAAATTAAAGTTGCTAATTATATCCTAAAAATTGTCGACTTTGAGTGAAGTTGCCAACCAGCGTTAAAAATGCTGAAAAATCGCCGAAAGTGAGAAATAGAAGTCCATAGAAAACCATTGGTTAAAATGTAATTCACCAAAAGAAAACTGACAAATATGTGAAGTGAATATAATTTATGACTATAATCAATTATGGTAATTAGAGTGATAATTATCATATAATTTTTAATCACTGTCCTGCAGTAAACGATTTTAAATTCGTATAAGATTCGATGTCAATGGTCGGGGGGGGGGCGGAACTGGGCATTTGATAGTAAAGTCTGGACGGCCAAAATTAAGGTAATATTCCGTAAAATATGGGTCATGGTCATTTTACATGTTCCAGTTTCTTTCCCATGAGCGTCAGCAATACCATACACCTGGCCCGCGGAATCGAAAGGTTGTGAATCCCTGATCGACAATATTTATATCACTTTTTATGCAGGGTATCTTGATTTAAATCAGCTTGATACATACGATTTGAAATCCTCATTTAAATCACGTGCTTTTTTTTAATCTGATTTTTAAGTCACTGATTTAAATCAGATACTTTTGGTATTTCAAACAATTTTGAGTAGTAATTTTTTTTGAACTTGGGATGATAAAATACAACTAAATCTCAGAGATAGTAAGATGCATGTTGTAATTATTTACTCATTAGTTATTAATTTAATAAATGTGATAAAGATATCTTTTTTGAGGCGAAGAATCAGGTTCGTACAATTCAGTTTTTCTCAGCAGCGGTATGGACAGATTTTTATTCCTGGGAATAACTGTCACAGTTGGGAAACAAAATATATTTATAAGCTTGTATTTCCCAAAGCAATAATAAAAACTTCAACTTTTTCATAATCTTTTCCTCCATGTTTTTTTGATTATGCTAGAACATAGAAAAAAATTTTTCATGGCTTCGTTCAAGGTGGTTCTTTTCCAAAGACAAGTTTATGATATCACAGTAATTAATATTTTATAAAAAATTTTCTCCAGAATATTTAAATTGATTAAATTAAGGAATATTACTTGCATATGTAACTGTGCTATATTGGATTTTTTTTATCAAGTACAAATTTCAATAATGTTTTGAACGTAAAATGATGTCTACTCAGATGACATGGTATGATAAATGGGAATTTTAGTAGTTTAGTATGTTGATGAGATTTTTTAAAAGCAAGATCTCTGTAGCTTAATGTAGTTTATAAATTAAAATTGAGAATTACAACTGTAACGAAAATTATTTACTACCTCTAATAAGTTAGCATTTTAAACTTGAAAATAAAATGAGATATTGTGGGAAATAAAAAATCTGATTCTCTCTAAAAAAAAATCGAATTTATTTGATTTTTTTGAAAATGTCACGATTTTTTATCAACCCTGTACTTAAAAGATAAATTTAGCAGAACTTTTTCAACAATACTTTTCCCTCTATGCATATATAAATAAAAGTCTGTTGAATGTATGACTACGCACTTATTATTTATAATATTAGTTCAATATTGTCTAAAAAATTAGTGTTTCGGTCTAATTTCTATATTAAAAACAGTATACTCATCTTTAAAATTTAATTTTCTCCAGTCATATTTTGAAAGAGACAATATTTAAACCACTGACTGTTTATGAAATAAAAACTAATTATATTTTATTCTGCATAAGTAAATATTTTAAGGTGAAAATTAAAATAAAATAAAAGAAAAATCTAATTTAAATTACAAGATATACAGAAGACTGGATGTTGTGAAGATATTTATTATTCGAGATGTTAATTTTTTTTTTTCCTTCCTTAAAAAAAAAAAATTAACATCTCAAATAATAAATATCTTCACAACATCCAGTCTTCTGTATATCTTGTATTAACAAGTGGAGAGCGACATTCATGTCATAATTTAAATTTAAAAAAATTCTGAATTAAAAAAAAAAAGATCGTGATTTTCTTATCAACTCTCTGTTTTTATGTGTTGCGTCGAGTTTTTCATGATATAGAGCCATCTATGAACATTTTTTTTTTAATTTATCAAAAAAAAATCACCTATATGGCATAATACGTATTTCAGTGCAAATCGCACTTCTTTGTCAATTGGTTGGTTATTTATTTTCAAAAATGTATCATGGACTTTTCGCCCATTCTTTATTATGGAATGAGGGTTTCACTCACCGACAGCGAGTCCGGGATCACTATTCATTGTCTGCACGATCTCGGCACCCTGGGGGAAAAAAGAAACAAAAAACAAGGTGAAGTACGTTCAGAAGGATTTAGAAATTGACAAAACGGCATGTCTGATGACATGGCAAAATCAAACAAAGCGATCCAAATTATTAATTACATGGCATAGATGTTCACTAATGAGGATTTGTGTCGTTATAGTGAACCAAATAATCGGTTGAGGCTCTCATATAGGAGAGCAGGTTTGTCACTCCTAGTGATGTCTTTGAAACAGAGCAGAAGAAAAATTAGAGGATAGGAAACCATGATTGTGTGTCTAGCGCTGACTCATCCACCATATTTGAGCAAAGGTGTGACGTCAGTATTATCGCTATACCCCTATCGTAATCCCTTCGCTTACAAGCGATTGGAAAGAAATCCGTATGCCCTCTATTTGACTGTCGGCGATAAATATGGTAACCTTGTCCTAACCTAACCGCATTTTAGAACAAAAAGAGAAGGAAAAATTAAAAGAGAAAAGGAAGAAAAAAGTAACAAATGAAAGAGTAAAACAGTATAATGTATAAGTTGATAAAGAATGTAGGTACGAAGTTAGATTTTTCTTTTCACCCTCCTCGTCCTACCTGTTCTTTTTCCCTCTTATAAGAAAGATACATCATATGTGAAAAAAAAAAATCACTATCGGTATACAAAACACCAAGAAGGGAAAAAAATTATAGGGTTGAAACAAACCTTCGCGAAGATGAGAGAAGAAATAAAACAGATATAACTAGTATAATTTTTTCCAGTGGCGTTTGGACGGAATATTACGTCCTTGATCGTAAAGCGACTATACACGGTGATTACTATCGACCTTTCAATAATTAAACACGTGATTCCTTGTGATAAACTAATATGGAAAAGTGTTTTCAGTTTTTGATTTGACCAATAAATTATAACGTCTTAAAAATTGATGACGTGACTTTCGAATCCTGTCAGATTCACCGGATGTGTTTCATACGTATAAATTTAGCGTTTTTAAGCTGATAGTAATGTTATAACCACACGAGAGTAATCAAGGAACCCCTAAAGCTGTGCGAACCAGTTTCTTTTCCTCGTCCTTTCCTCTCAAAAAATTGACTTAACTGCGAAGGGAAAGGAAATTACAAAATTTTGGGAAAAAAAGAAGTTCTAATAGATCTCGTTTTTGGCTAACATTTTACAAATCTGATGAAAAGTTTGCCAATATGGTGGGGTGAAGATAACACGTAATAACAAGGTCAACATCATTCTACACGAAGAGCGAAAAAGCGCCAATCGTGAAAGAAAATAACTGAACCTGGGCTTCTAACCGGGCTGATTATTTCAGTTCATTTTCGATTAGTGGCAACCCACTGCCTGGTGGAACATTTTGTGTTTTCGTTGTGTTTTTGACACGTTTGACCGTTACAAAACTGACACGTCACAAAATTTCAAAACGTTATAACTCCCTTAATATTTACCGGATCCTAAAACGGAAAACGCTTTTCTATATTATTTTTTCACAAGGAATCACGTGTGTAATTATTGAGCGGTCGGTAGTACCCCCCCCCCCCCACTCCCTAGTACACACTAGACTCATCGAGATTGAAAAAAAAACAATTTCCTGTTCAAAAGTGACGTCCTAGTGTGATTTTGTTGTACGACAAGTTGTGAAGGTTGCTTGAATTGAATGTAGCTTCTGTCGCTTTCTGCCCGGTACTCGCTATCTTGGCATTGGCGGACATTACTTTTTTAACTCTCTCTGAAGGGTAAGGGAACTAACTGTGCCGGAAGTTTGTGTGCAGCGGTTGGCAGGGACCAGCACTAGTCCTGATTCAAAGAGCAGTTTCCAGCCATTCTGTCAACATCGTGGATGCTTATGGTTAAGGCGCCTTGATAATCGGGCGGGAATTTCTTGCCGGACTGATGCCGAAAATTTCTCCCGGCGCATGGTCTATCCAACTGCTAAAGTCCCCTTAGGGACAGAGCGTGTTGGTCTGGTGATAATATGGCGTCGTCCATCTGAGAACGGTAAAACCTGGTTTTTTTTCTTCAATGTCATCGTCACCTTGAACGGAACTGGTCTAATCGTTGAAAAAAAAAGTGGAAAAGGGAACGGTGATTGTGTGGCTATTGCGCGATTTTAGTAACGGAACACTTTCCACAAAGATGGCGGATTAGTCAGAATGGGTTTCCAGGAGCCCTATCTATGCTGGTTTTATCTAACGAACGAAAGTACGTCCTTATAGCCTAGATTGTTTGGTTTAATATTCTGCTGCACGATCAGTTATACCAAGGGTGCTCAACCTTTAGGGAACTGCAAGTCACTTTATTGCATACGCGTGCCGGGCCACTTGAGTTTCCTGGAAATGTGCCTTGAGCCACTCTGACGATCTAAAAATGCAGATCATTAGTCATGTCAATTTAAGTCATGATATAAAATTGTGCTAAAAATCACTTAAATGATCTATAAAAAATGAACGTAGCCGCATAAGTTCCTGGGTCGTGGTGTAAGTCGCTTAAGTGATCTTCAAGTATGCTGCGAGCCTCTTAAGTTATCTCGAAGCGTGCCGCGGGCCGCTCGAGTGTTCTGTAACTGTGCCATCAGCCATTTAAATAATAATCTTCAAATGTACCACGTGCCACTCGAGTGACCTGCAATTGTGCCGCAGGTCACTCAAGTGATTTGGAAATGTGCTTGGCGTCGTTTAAGGATCTGAATACGCATCGTAGGCAGCTTAAGTGATACAGAAATGTGCAGCGAGTCACTAAAGTAATTGTGCGACGGGTGACTTGAGTGATTTTATAAACTTCCGTGGCCCATTTGATTGGTTTGGTTATTTGTCACGGATGACTCCGGGAGCCACATTTATCCAGCGGGCCATCGGTTGAGCATGCATGAGATATATCTTTCCGTCCGTCTTAATATATTTACTCAAACGGGATTCGTTTGATCGACCCTCATATAATATCAACATACGGGGGAAACTGCGCGTCGAAATGTGCCTGCAATGCAAGAGAAAACGTAAAGAAAAGATTCGAACTTACTTTATTATAAATGACCCAATGGGGATCGATCTGTGAGTCTCCCTCAGGATCGAGGACTATCGTTTGATAAGCTCTGAAGTCGGTGGCGTAGACGAGACGGTTATCGGGACAGACGTCGAGATGATCAGGTACGCCGTCGCCATCGAAATCCTCTCTGCAGGCGTCTCCTACTCCAGTTCCTGTCATGTTGGGAAATATCATATACGTGTTCATGGAAGGGTATACTAAAGATCAATATCGCGAAGAGCGCTGAATAAATTTTCGTGATAAGGATCAGGAAACAAACGTACCGTTGGTGTCTTTTTGATCCGGATTGAAAACTAACGGACAGTTGTCACGACTGTCGGGAATCCCGTCGTTATCCTTGTCGAAATCGCACAAGTCACCTGGAAAAAAATTCACGACAGTTAGCTGAGGTAGAGAGAAAGACGTCCTCTCTCCAACTTTTTAATACAAAATATGCATTAAACTGTCTCTGTTATGCACACATGATGGCTAGAAAAGAAAAATTCACATTTTCCTCCTCTAAGATACGAACCGGGATGTAAAAATTTTGACTCCGGAAATTTCGCTTGCCCTGACCGTATGAGTGACCATATGCGTAATTATATTAGTGGGTGAGTGACCGAGTGATGTGCCTTTGACTGTATTAGTGAGTGACCGTCCGTATGAGTAAGTGGCTGTATGAATGATTGGGTGTCATTGCCGTCCCTCAAAAGGTCACGCACTTTTTTACTCATATGGTCACACACTTAGTCACAAAGATGTTCACTCCCTTTGCCACTCACACGGTCACGCACTTGGTCACTCATATGGTCACTCACTCTTCCAGTCAGGGCTAGCGAAAAATGAGTGGCGAAATGCACCGGGCATGAAAAACGTGTTAAGTGCTCAATTTCGGGGACGAAACGGCGGAGGCAAGGTTTGCATAAACCACACGAACCGCGGCCCTCTCACATTCCGGATTAGTGCGCAGTCACTACGCTGTAGAAGCAACGAGAAATTTTTCCTTGTAACTTTAAGCAAATCTTGAAAAAACAAATTCTTCTTTATTATCCCGTTTTGTCTGTATTACCTCTCAAGTACAACAGGAAAGAGAGAGATAAACGAACCTTGTCCATCGTCATCTGTATCAAGTTGGTCACTGTTCGGTATGGTTGGACAGTTATCCACATTGTCCTGGATTCCATCCTGGTCTCTGGAAATGAGAAACATCTTGTTTAGATCCTCTGATCACAGAATTTTCTACATTTTTATTTACATTAAAATCAGCGGAGCTTTTTCAGATGGCAAAGGTATTTTTCCACGATTTAGAATTTCTGTTCTACACACAGGGTGCCCCAAAATTAACTTGTTCCCATTTGAGAGATGCGACAAAAACGCATTGTTTTTTGCAATGTATATAATGAATTGCAAGTTTTCAGTCACACAGAATTTCATAATTAGTTTTAAAAAAATTCAACGGGTAGCGCTGCAGTCTGGAGAAACTTAAAATACTTCTCCGATATTTGTAGCAACAACATGGTGTAATCTCAGAACAAAACTCGAAGAATCCTGCGCAAAAGTGTCGGCCCGAAATGGCCAGAATTAAATTCTTACACAATTTAAAAATTAGTTACAAAATTCATCAACAGACGACGCTGTAATTTGTGAAATACGTGTTTTCAAAGTTTCTGCTGAGACGTGCACGCATAGGATAATTTGTGAACCGGCTAAAAAAAAAAAAAGAAACATCAATTTGAGAAACGTTTTGCGGACCTGTTATAAATAAAGGAAATATTTGGCGGACCGTTAAGCAAAAAATACGTAGATTGGAGAAATAATTCGAGGATCGGCCAAAAAAAACCGAAATAGGAGAAATAATTTAAGAGAACCAGCAAAAAATACATAAATATTAGAAAGAGTTTGTGGACCATCAAAAAATAAATAAATTCATAGGAGAAATAATTCACAGAATTCCTGCTGACGCGCAAGACACAAATAAAAACGAATATAGATTGTATTTTCTTCATTAAATCTTGTATTCTGTAACGGCGATTGAAGAACACTGATTTCACTGATGATTCCTCATCTCCGTTTATAATTGTTACAGCAAATGTGATAAAGCGGTTATTATACATAGGGGTCATTCAAGTATTACGTCAGCATTGAGGGGTTTCCGATTTGCTGACTTTTGATGACAAGCGGGGAGGGGGTCTTTGAAGGTTGCTTACGTCATAGACCACCCTTTTTGAAGATATGAAATATTCTAAGCTGCTGACGAAGTTTTGCTGACAAGGGGGGGAGGGGTCAAAAATGGCTAAAAATCGGCTTACGTAATATTTGAATGGCCTCATACATACCAATCGCCTCGGTAAGGTTGATAAATTTATCACTAATTTTCACGGCAAATATGCGTGATACTAAGCCTCATTGGTGAATTTGATGAATATTAAAATAATTATCACTTTTCCTGGCGATTATGCATAATACCCAAGCGTCGTTGGTAAATGTTTAAATACATAGTTGAAATTTATGGCCTTTATCTGTGATTATACATAACACCCTAGTGTAATTGGTGAAGTTGATAAATATGAAGAAATTCCAAATGAGTCTTGCATGTGTGATGAATATAATCGCACCCCGATATAATGATACAATACATGTACGAATTATCACGTATAGCAGAGGTATTTTTTTTTACAACCTTGTGTACAAGGAAATTCGTAAAAGGTGTTTAATTGGGACGTTAATCGAGTGCTCGCGAGCAACAGGTTGAAGGTGCCTGATGTATAATATATCATACAATACGGTTTATCATGTTTACCTACAGCGACGCCTGGGTACTATGCATACTCGCCAGTAAAAGTGATAATCTTTTAGTACCTGTTAAACTTACCAACAACGCTTGTGAGCACTATACATAATCACCAGTAAAAGCGATTAATTTAGGGAAATTTACCAACGACACTCGGGTATTATGCACGATCGCCGGTAAAAGTGATAAATTTAGGTAAATTTATAAAATTTACGAAAATGCTCGTTGATTATGAATAAAAACCACATTTATCACACTTTTTCCGTAACATTCACACCACGAAGCATTGCTCGAAATTCTTCATTTCATTAAATTCATTCTGTGTACGTCCAAAATAAGCGTTTATCGCAACGATATTACTCGACTTTGTACATTTTCAACTTCAATGTAATACTTGGAATTCCTTGATCTAATTTTCACTCGAATTAATTGTGGACCGCTAAACAGTGGATTAAATTGGTTGTCTGAGGCAACCAACTTACTTGTCGCTGTTGCTGTCGCACTCGTCTCCAATCCTGTCTTTGTCCGTATCGAGCTGCATAATAACAATAAAGATTGAGAATCAGCAGCCTGTACAACATAAAAATATTCACTACAAACTTTTAAGCTCCCTGCTCTATAAGTAAACATAAATTAATCAGATATTGAATCGGATGTAAAGCATGCTTTGAGGTTGAGCGTCGGTCTAGAAGATTTTATTTAGGCAAGAAAAAAAAAATTCATTACCGTATGTAACTAATTCCATTTTAAAAGGAGGTTGAATTTCGTCTCTCGCGCGCACTTCCAGCGATAGCCTCTGCTGTTAATTCGCGTCAGGCTGAGCCTCAATTAGTGAATACGGCATTAATTAGAACGCATCGAGAAACAGCGAAGATTACACGAACTAATCAGATTAAAACCATTTAAACGGAATCAGCTCTTGCGCGAAGTTCATTAATAATGAGCGATATAAATGTCAATTCGTCTAATTCTTCTCGTCTTTTATAGATGTGTTCAGGTAACGCGAGGAATCGCAAAAATTTAGACAATGTTCGGATGTCGAGACGTGTGTGTGTGTAAGACAATTTTCTCGTTCGATTTTTGGTGTGAAATCTTGTTGAATAATAGAAATGTATCCGAGAAAATATTTTGCGACTAAGTGGTGACATGCGTAATTTAACGCGCATTCGAACGATGCATCGCATTCGAATGAAGATCTGTCGTGGCTCTATTCAGATCGTGATCTCGGAAGAGATGAAAACATATAAAACTACTAAAAAAGTAACTGCTCTATTAAAAATTTACCAGTGAAAGATATCTAATCAAATGATCTTGATCATTTCCCTGACCAAAACTAAAAAAATTGACACACAGACTAAAAAAATTCCCTGATATAAACCACAAGGAATTTCTTCGGTCAAAACTCGACTTTCCCCACCCAAAACTCTGAATTTTTTTCTTTTAAATTAAAAGGGCGTACTTAGTATGATATTTAACGCTTTAAGCAGCAATTAGAAATCACCAAACCCTCCTTCAAAATGCTATATCCTTTCTAATGAAGTATGCTTTCTTCTGATTTTCAGCAGGTGCAAACTAAGAGGTATAGGGGAAAGTTCTCCATTCGACAAATAATTTTTACAAAATATCTGGACTCGTATTCATAAAAGCCTCTTATTTTATGATTGATCAGATATCTCGCCATTGCCGCTTGAAGGGGTTCATGATCATTGATTTATCCCTGATCAAAGGCTAACCCCCACCCCCCATCTTTCATAATTTTTCCTGACTTTTATCAAATATTTTGCGAATTTCCTCTACTTCTCTGGTTACCGGGTAACCTATCACCCATCCTACATAAAAAATTAAATTTTTTCCAAGCATTTTTTTCGCCAATGTTGATCAGCAAACGATACTCGATGCTTTACTTGAATATTTACGGGATTATTCCTGGTGTTTTTATGGCTAAGGAGCGAAAGATTGCACGCACAAAAAACGAATCGAAACCGAAATGTATTTGATTTAATGCGCCGACGTTTTCAAGCGTGTGCGCTACTGCTTGTGGTCATGAGTTTGAGCACATTTATTTCACCAACGCGGTGGATTTGCTGAAAATTCAACGACAACATTTCATCACCAGTGAGTGAGTGACCGAGTAACCTTATGAAAAGACCGAATGAGTCAGCAGCAATCAAGTGAATAACAGTTTGAATGATTACGTGATTGGGTAAGTGACCGAGTTAGTGAGTGCGTGAGTTTCTCCAACTCAGTGAGTGATTGACCGTATGGGTGACCAAGTGAGTAGGTAAATGAGTGATTGAGTGGCCATATGAGTGAACCGGTGAATACGTGAGTTACCGGAGTGAGATATTGAAGGAGTCAGTGACCGTATGAGTGACCAAGCGAGTGAGTGACGTTTGTGACAGAGTATGAGAGTGGGTGAGTGAGAGTATTAATGAAAGAGTGAGAGAGAGAACAGGCGACTCACTAACGGCCGTATTCACCAACAGAGTTTAAACTGCAATCGCAGGTTAAACGATTAGTGATCGACACGGATTGGTTAAAATCTTCAATTTAACCAATCCGTTTCGATCTTCAATCGTTTAATCTGCGATTGCAGTTTAAACTGTGTTGGTGAATACGGCCGTGAGTGAGCAACCGTATGAATTACTCACTCGCTCATTTGCGTACCTGCTCATTCACTTACTCATCAGCTTGCTTGCTCCTCACTGTTTGTCGGTGAATTTTCAACAGTGAATTTTTTGCACACGACGGCGGTGATAAAATATCTCATTTCGTTCTCCTAATTTTTTTTACTCTTTGTACAGTAAGTACTTTAGAGATATATATCACATTAGCGATCCTGCATTCATGATTCCGATCTGTCGTGGTGCATATTACCTCTAGAAATTCGTAGAGAAAATTCCGAAACACATAGTAATTGTAATGGAAGAAATCTCGACCTGTGTGGGGTTGGCTACGGTCGGGCAGTTGTCGCAAACGTCACCGACGCCATCACCATCCGTGTCCAGTTGGTCTCCGTTCGGTACGAACGGACAATTATCAAGATATGTCGTTATTCCTAAATAGTGAAAAAGAAATTAATAAAAATCTAAAATTTTTCTAATTTATATTCTTCAAATGAAAAAAATATATAAGACAAAAAAAAAATCGCGTGAGAAATACCGTCATCGTCGGCATCGTCATCACAAACGTCCCCGACTCCGTCTCCATCGGAATCGAGCTGGTCTGGATTGGGGATCGTCGGGCAGTTGTCGCAAACGTCCCCGAGGCGATCCGGTCCGTCGACGTCGGTGTCCTCTTGATTCGGATTTGGAATCAATGGGCAGTTGTCCTACATTTTGTTAATGTGAATTGTAAGAAAAAAAAAATATCTGTAAGCTATATATATATATATAACGAATTAAAATCAAATTTGCGGTGTTTAGATGTAGATCAAGAGTGACCATACGTCCCGTATTTCCCGGGACATTCCCGGTTTATTAAGTTTTTTTGGCCGTCCCGACTTTTTAGCGAAAGTGTCCCGGTTTTTCCCTTTTTTTACACGAAGCTTGAATTTTTATTTTTTATTGAAGACAAAGAATGAAATTATTGTCCCACTCATATAAATTATAATAACTGCAATTATAAATAAGAATGTTAATCTCTCACATTTGACTTGGTGAGCGTTTTCATTTGGTGGAATTCATTTAAATCCACTGCAATTCGCAGTAATGCTTTATTTACCGGCATTTTGATTTTTACGTAATTTCTCCAATATTTGGCAACTTAGTTTACTTTTGGCGTAATTTTTCGGCGATAATTGGCGATGCCATGTATTTTCCCGTACTTGGAATCCCAATTTCCCGTATTTCTTATATAATATTAATATATTCACCTCACACATTTGCCAAACATTTCTATGTTTTTTTTTTTTTTGGCGAATTACATTTTAAAAAATTGTGACTCGTAGCAGCTGCCTATTTCCTTTTTTTTTGTCGATTTTCCAGCAAATTTTTACTCCAGATGGTATTTACTAGCCTTCGAAATTTTTTTCGGTTGTAACTGAACTGACTTTACTTTCGACAATTTTTTATCTGCAATTTGCAATTTTCTTTGCCTTCGACAATTCTTTTGGCTATAACTGGCAAATATGCTTGCCTTCGACTGCTTTTTGGCTGTGATTTACAGATTTAATTGCTTTTGACAAATTTTTTTGGCTTTAATTGGCAACTTGGCCTGAATTTGAATATCTTTATTTCACTTGCAATATATTTCTTTGGCAATATCCTGCCTGGATCCTGATTTCCCGTATTTTTTTTAAAGAAAATATGGTCAGTCGATGTATTTATCGCGTTGTGTATATCGATATTTTTCTTCCGAAATACCTTTGGTGGGCTGGGTTTAGCGCCTAGGCCGGCCGTATTTGGCCAAAGGGCTGGAAGATGTGCACCCCAGTTCTAGATAAGCATACTACCCACTTGTGTGCATTCAAATTTTATACATAGTAGAGTTCACTTGTACAGAGGGTAGCGTCAAAATGTTAAAAAACCCAATTTTTCATGCAATGTACATAAATTTTATATCTAGTTTTTTATTTTATTTTTTATTAAACCATTTAACATAAAAGAAATTATCGCGAAATTGATATTCCTTTAGTACGAAGATAATAATCACCGGGTTGTTGACGATGCCATCGTTGTCAGCGTCTTCGTCACAAGCGTCCCCGATGCCGTCGCCGTCAGCATCTTCCTGTCCACTGTTGGGTATGTCCGGGCAATTATCCTATAATTGAATCGGAAAACAAGAAATTCACGGATCAAAAGACATGGTTAAGATGCCCGCCTCCGGATCGACATATTAATGGTGTGTTGGAATGGAAAGGCAAAAAAGACTTCAAAAAATAATGGACAAGAAAAAAATTGAATAAATGGCACTGCTCGCTAAACTTCTGTGGATACTAACGTGACGGCTTTCAGAACGTAAAGAAATACTGGGTTGACTGATCCGCCATCTTCAAACAAAAGTGTGACGTCAGCACAATCGTTATAGTCAATCACTTTTCTTTATGCTGTTTTTTTCCCTTCTTTTCAACGATTACTTGTTAGGGGTTATTCAAGTATTACGTCAGCATCGAGGGGGGTTTCGGATTTGCTGACTTTTGATGACAAGGGGGGAGGGGTTTGAAGTTGCTTACCTCATCAACCATCCCTTTTTGAAGATATGAAATATTCTAAGCTGCTGACGAAATTTTACTGACAGGAGGGAGGGGGTGGGGGTCAGTGTTTTGCTGACTTTTGCTGACAAGGGGAAAGGGGGGTCAAAAATGGCTGAAAATCTGCGTACGTAATACTTGAATGGCCCCTTACTAGGAGCGACCAATAAGTTTTTGGTTTAAAGACAGAGGATGATAAGTCACCTATCCTTTATAGATGCCTTATTAAAGTGGAATCCTTGATGTGAAGCTGTATGACTGCCTGTCCAGTGTCAGCTTATGACTCCACTACCACTAAACCATATATGACAATTATAAATTATTGGGAATTTCTAACAGAATGCCGGAAAGTGTTGTGCGTATATATAAGACTCACCGGTTTGCAGCGTGGTCCTTCACAAGCAAGCAGATTGTCCGGATAACCATCTAAGTCTCGATCAGGTCCGCAAGTTTTGCCGTCTCCGGCCCATCCGACCCGACACTGAAACAGACAGTTCATTAATAAACTCAATAAATATACTTTAAGAGATAATTTCGATAGATGTTACACGTAAAGGGGTGCTCTTCTTTATCTGGGGGATTGAAAGTAACTTACTTTGCACTGATATCCGGGCATTCCTCTGATCCTTTCGCAGTCGGCGTTTCCGTCACATAACGTACCATCAGGACACATACCAGGATGAGGATGACATCCGAATGTCTGATTACCCAGGAATCCCTCGATGCACTCTCCACATTCGTACGAACCCTGTTTGATGAGCAAATACACACGTAAATTAATCTAAACCACAGAAATCGAAATAATATGACTATTGGCAATATTACAACATTGTGTAAAGAATTTCAGAACTTTACGGGTAAAGTAAAATTGGAACATGTATTCGTTCACGTTTCCATATGTTCTAGCGGAGATAAAATAATACGAGCATAAGGTGTGTGTGTGTAACTGCGATCTTCCCAGAAGTTACGATGAAGTTATATTATTCCCTAGAACCTGATGATTTAGTCTCTCGAGTAATGGCCGACTCGGGAACATTCTAGCGGCAGTTTGACAAATCGACAACGTCTCGACTTCCACGAAATTGTACCGTAGAAATGTTTCTCTGGCACCTCACTTTTGAAAGAGATGATCTATCCAATTAATGGTGTCTACAGGCCTTAGATGCACGTACTCCAAGTGTGAGAAAGCTAGGATTAAACTTCTTTCGTCGTGCGAGATCTTGTGTTTGCTTCTTCCGTTCAGAAAGTTATTCAAAACAATTTAAAGGTCGCATTGGTTTTTCAAGAAACGTGGATCGCACATTCGTTCATCAGCTGAAGAGCCGAGTCGGAATCTGTAATTATGTCGTTATAACACAGATGTTTTTAAACAGAATGCGGTTTGCGCTGAAATACTTACCATGTGGTTTTTTTCTGAATAACGAAAGACGAAGAATTCAAAATTTATCTCACAGGACGCGCTGTATCATGAATTATTCGACACACAACACACGAAATGCATAACAAACAGCACTACATTTCAATATGAGCCGCCATTTGTATTTTGGATTACATCTAAATGAGACAATTTCAATCCACATATCTGCCAACATCGAATTGCGGAAGATTCGCTTCCGTGATACCATAATGTATGTATGGGCGTGATGATATCTTACCATTTGATGATGATACCATTCTATTGCGCTTAGCAATTATCTGCAGACGAGCATGCAAAAATGGAGGGGGGGGGGAAACTCATTTTTAGATTTCCAAAAATATAATAAGGTATGCAAATGTTATTTGATCCGGTGTATATCATAGATACATAGAACCACTCGCAACCTCGGACTGATGCAAAAGCAGCTTCGTTCCGTTACCTGAAATGAGGCAGGATTGTGTCCGAAAATTAAAGCCAGTGAAGATTTCTAGCAGTGGCCTCGAGCTCGCGAATCTCTCGCGTCGTTCTTCCCGGAGGAGATAACTATCAAGTCGGTGTAAAATGAAGAAGCAATTTGACTAAAAATGAACAGCTGCACCCAATGAACCTTGAATTCGTATATCGGGGTGATGAGCCCGGTGGGCCTTCATATACTTCTGATACTCGGCTCATAGGCTGGAATCTTTGGTTCGTTGGCTTTGTTGATAACTTCAGAGCGAACGAAAGACGTTGGTTGAAGTAGTTTTCTTTATTACGATATATTTACTACACCTGTGTCAGAGGGATAAATTATGTTGCCTTTGAACATGGATGAATAAGTTCTATTTCTGTCAGCTTTCCCGTGCCGATAATATTTGTACAGAATAGAAATGCGCATAAATTTTACTTGAATTAGAAAAGTTTTTCGTCAAGACTTTTTTCTGCCATCTATCAAATGAAAGCAAAACTATCTGTTGTATCTCTTGAAATGGTTTTTTGTTTTAAACCGATTTGCAGCATAGACATACACGAGATATTGTATAAAACTATACATTTTTTATTTTTATACGGCATACCGGTGTAAACTTTATGCGCCAAAGTATCCGTTACTATATTTTTTATGTTTGCTGCAAAATCACTTTTTGTATATGTTAGCGCCAAAGTGCAGAAATCAGTATTCTACAATTCTACAAATTATCTAGGTACCAAATTAATTAATCTGAAATTAGCTAGGTAATGAGCTTTAGCGGTAACATATATATACCAAAAATATAGCAACCGGTATTTTGGCGCATAAAATTTGCACCGGTGTGCTTATTTTATGGAGCTTAAAACAAAATAAAACGCACGATTGATGTGTACTATGTTGTGTATTTTTGTGCTGCACATCGGTTTGAAACCATCAACGATTTTAGTTCAAGAACTATAATACATAATTTTGTTTTTATTCAATAAATGGCAGCAGATATCCTATCTTAACGGATTTTCTCGAATAGCAAGATATGTATTAATATTGAATATTTTAAGCTGATACGCAGAAGGCTAGAACATTTTTCATTCCTATTGTATTTTTTTCACCAGTTCGAAAATTATTTCTGACGTAGATACCGGTTCCAGAAAATGAATACTTAATTTCCGCGGTCTGCAATGGGAAAACGATTGAAGAATACTGGACTAAACCGTACAAGGTTTTAGTGCTAATAAATTTATCGATTGCGTCATGATTAAACGCCATAATACCCTCAGAAAGTTTTTTTTACACGTTCCAACTTCTCAGTCGCATGATCTGGCCACCTCAAACTTAGGTCTACAACTGCCCAATTCCAGTTGCGTACCGTAAATCAGTTATGAATCTATAAGCGAGGTGAATTGTAACTTTAGGACTTTTTTCTTTTCCTACGCCAGCGCGGAAAATTATAATTAGCGGTTTGTCCAATTTTAGATTTTCAATTGTTGACCACATTCCTTTTAAATTTCTTCCAAAATTTCGATTTAAAAAAGAAACATATCGTTTTCGATATTTTCTATGCAAATAAATTTGTTTTCAATTGTCATTTTTTAAGTGAGTAAATCCAATTATATTTTTCAAGCATGTAAAATATCCATACCGGCATCTATTATTTTAAGTGACACGCCCAACTGGACGTAAACTTTTGAAGATTCATCCAGTCCTGCTGGGTTCCACATCAAAGGAAGGACATATGCTTACATTTAGGTTGTTGGGTACTTATTGATTACGCAATACGCAGCTGTATAAATATTGTAAAGATGGAAATACAATATTACTACGAAGACGTAGTTTTGAGCATACAAATATTATTATATACAACTGAAAATACAGTAATTTTATTAACGCAGTACGATTTGTATAATGCAAATTAACTTTGATATAATAATGCATATAAATTTACTCTAAAGGCTCTACAATTGGGAATACTTGATTATTTCATACAGCGCCAATCAGTAAATGAAATTTTAAACTTTTTTAATTTATTTATCCAAAACAGACACACACTGTATGTCATGGTAAGTATTTTTGTGCAAACCGCATACTTTTCAATGTCAATTGGTTATTTTTTAAAATTTATTTCCAAAATGTGTCATCGTCTTTTCACCCACACTTTATGATGAGATGCGCTTTCATAAAATGATAAAATGTTGGTTCAGTGAGCGCAGTGGTTCTTAAATATATGGCCCTGTTGCTGCTAAAGATTCCTACCTACCGTAGGCGCACAGATTTACGGGATAAATTGATTCTCACAAATTACAGCAAAACTTACCATGGTGTTGAGGCATTGAGAATGTTCGACGCATCCACCGTTTCTACCGTTGTCGCATTCATTGATGTCTATACACAACTGAAAGGGGAAAAAATGCATGTAATTAATTTTTTGCTGGTTTTAACAATATTATACCGATTATATAACCATTTCAGACCCTGGTACCACAAATGTGTGTGGGTTGCTTTTCTGGCTGTAGAATTTTTTTCTTTTAACCTTAGCGAGAGTCAAGCCCCGACTTAAAGGATTGTTTTCGTTTTTGGTTGAAAATATGGTGGACTTTCATCAGATGGCAGCACTTGAAGTTGAACTTTCGGGAGAGGTGGGGGGGGGGGAACTCTTAAGATAGCTTTCAGGAGAAAGTGCTCCCGAGAAAAATGTTATTTATTACATAAAATTTAGCAATAAAATTCTAAAAAATTGTGTGTGAGGATGAATATACCTTGCATCACTTTGAGTGAAAAAATTTGAATGAAATGAATTATTTCTTCACAAAATAGAAAAAGGGAAAATTTGGAAAAAGAAATGTGAAAAATTTGTTGGCATTCATGGTTTTAATGCATTTTTTGAGCATCAAAAATGCAAAAACATTTTGAAAATTAAAAAAAAATAATAATAATAATTCGAGACCTAAGGAGGATAAAGTAATGACGGTTTTTCTATCTCGAGCTCACCTGTTTGACAGAACGGGCATATTCTAGTCCGATGCCTTGTACGTCTCGGCCCGTGAATCCGCGTGGACATGGCCCACAGCGGAAACCTGGAGAAATGTTCTGGCACTTCACTCTCGGGTGACACGGCCTTGCCAGTTCACACTGATGGAAGGAAAATATTCAAAACAGTGTTTTGACACGACTTGAATAACATACATTAATTCTAATTAAAAAGTTCGAGTACAGTTATCATTACCCTACGAAGTAGATGGTCCGTACTATAAAGTGAATTCAATAATGAAAGTCATTCTTCCTCACCTCGTCGATGTCTTCGCAGCGACTGCCGTTCCCAGAGAACCCAGGCGGACACGGACCACACATGTAGCCGGGGGCAGTCTCGACGTTTATGCACTGAACTCCCGGCCAACACGGGTTCTCGGCACATCTGTTGTTCGCGGGCTTGCAGGCGACACCGTTCCCAGTGTATCCGGCAGGGCAAGGTCCACATCTGTACCCTTGTTCTACGTCATAGCAACGAGCACCTGGAAATTATACGAAATAAACTACACCAATTGCATATAATCGAGAATAGTTTATTCAAAAACGTTCTTGTCTTAACATTTAAACGACCGCTCACGAGATCTCTCGTCTTTCAATGCTGCGACGTAAAAGACCGGCAATGAGATTTCTCTCGATTTTTAATTTCCTATATGCATTTCCAAACGAGAAAATCGCCGGTCTTAGAGTAAGCTTACGGGAAATAATATGCGGTCATTTAAGTGTTAATAAAGAAGAACTCATCAAATGCAAAGGTTAGAGGAAAATCCCCATACAATGAAATGTAAAACCAGTTATAGTAATTTTCGTCGGCCTGCCGGTAAATATTTCAAAAATTTGCAAAGTTCTGCACGCCTTTCTTAAAGAAGATTTTGCGCTAGAAAAGCAAAACTATACATATAACAAAGAGCCAAAACCACTGAGGTTATAACTATGAAATTTGGGCTGTAGTTTTATTTCATGACGTAAAGACTCGCTAAGAATCGATTTTTCGAAATTCAGAGGTTATATGGAGCAAATCATCGCAGAGCTGAAATCGCTGAAGCTATAAATACGAAATTTTTTCAGCATTATATTTTATAATGTAGATACCCACTGAAATAGGAATTTCTGAAAATTAAACGCCTTAAGGGGGTAAGTTTGAGAGGGGCCTATTTTAGGGTACTTAGAGGACCCCTAGGAAACATAACATACATTCAAATACGAGATTCAAAGTAACATGCACAAGTATAAATATAGATTGCACAAAAAAAAAAATACAAATACAAATAAATCGTAAGCTCTGGCGTATGGCCTAAAGGACCCTGAGTGACGTTCATTCATGTGCAATTTCATAACGCCGTCTCAGAACGTAGACAAAGAAAAATCTCATCAAGGGAATGGTGCACTAACCGCTCGGTCAGGGACTTCCTGTAGATTCGATGTCAACCGAGAGCGGGCGCTAGGGGTTCGTATTAAGGCAAACTTAATTTCCTACCACCCTGTATATGTAAAGGATTAGACAGTTGGTTGGACAGTGTAGCTATGGGAACGAACGCTTCACCGATATGACTGTAAAATATCATTTCCGCTTTAGAAAATCAATCGAATATGGACAGGTCTCTAAATATACTCTGTATGTTTTAAGCTGAGAAAGGAAAATATTCGCGATAACCGCGAAGAATTTATTCATTCATGACGTGCCTCGTATTTTTATCAGGGAAACATGTCTCGTGTTCTTTCGATATTTCAAATACACGCACACACACACGTAGGTATAAAATAAAAATTATTCCCGAGGTATGTTTAGGAAGTTTTTGATGTTTCGTAGAGATAAAAAGCCTAAAAGAAGAAGAAACCCAAAACATTTCAATTGCGAAATCTTCTTGTTTCTTGTTTCACGGTTACTGGGCTAATGCTCCCGGGATCACGTTTCTATCCAGGAAACAAAAAAAAAACAAACCCGGAGGAAAATGAGGAGCAGGTAAATACGGCACAGGAGGAATATCATATTGACGGCACGTTTCTCCGTACCATATTTCCATTCGAACGAAACTGAATGTTCTTTTTATGGTTTCGCTGCCATTTTTCTCTCATTTCTATGTCGTTACGACTCTGAATTTGTTCTAGATGAGAAATATGTATCGTTGTGTACCAAGAAAAGGTAGTTATTACTAAGAGATGACGTAACATATACGCCATAGCACATTTACCGAATGTTAAGGCGCTTAGAAAACGGACAGCAGTCTCATTGCCCCCCCCCCCCATCTGAGCTTGAAGAGCTTTTGTACGATATCTTCTTCTTTTGCATTCATATTTTAGACGGCATAATCTTCTCCCAAATATCCAAGCTATATGATTGGTTTTTATTTTTAATATTGCATAGTGGGATATTTTTAACGATTAGACGGATGGTTCAACAAAAAAAGTGGTTATGCTACTGCTCCAAGTGAAGCCTAATTGCTAAAAAGAGGTGGGCGTGATTGAGAACAACTAAGGCAACTAGGGAGACGAGCGGACTTGTCGTCCTCCATCTAGGAGCATCAAAACCACTTTTTTTTTGTTCATAGTAGCGTCTAATCATTAAAAAATATATTGGATAGGGGAACAGCGATTGTGTGTGTGTGCGTATGTGTCGATGATACTGGCGTCACACTTCACTCAAAGATTGCGGATCATTCAGCCTGTTTCCTTATAGCTCTAGCGAATGAATGGGAACCAGAGTGAATAGAAAAGATATGGCAACGGTTTTCAAGGTGATTTACTTAAGCGGGACAGCAGAATCCTCTCAACCACATTCAAAACGTCTTTTCTATTTTTTAATGAAGTAGGCTTTCTTCAAATTTTCAGCAGGTGCAAACTAAGGGTATAAGGAAAAAGGGTTCAACTGCGAAATCTTACTTAACACAATATCTAGGTCTGTCAAAGCTAAAATAAGAGGCTAGATATCTCGTCGATGCTGCTTTAGAAGGGATAAAATACATTCTTTTTTCAGTACTTTTGATCACTTGCAGCTATAAAGCTCCGGTCTGAAGCCGTAGTTAGATGAAGGCACTGGGGGGGGGGGGTGACCTCCCTCAGAAATGTGAAAGAAGTTGCTGATATACAGTCCGTCCCGCTGAATCGGATAACGAATAAAATTCCATGGAACCAAAATTTAGACAATGTTGAAGCTGCCAGCTTAATCGAATTAGTTTAGCAAATCTTTTCCCGCTTAATCGAATATTTTGATCCACATTACAACTGTCAATGTACATTAACCGCTATAGAGGGTGAATTGACCACTAGGCGTATGACATTTTACTGGCGAACCGTTGATCCAAGAAGCATACTTCCAATTAGAAAAATATACAATATACAAATATACAAATACAACACCACAACAGGCAAATTGCCCAACGAGGTGGCTGACTTAAGAACATCATGGATCCCCGAGCCATTTTTTGGAGGCCCTACCTACTACTGCTACACCACACATGCCCCCCCCCGCGGAACCCCCCAACGAATCGGTACATGCGGGAATGTGCGTGTACGTGTAGTGCAACCTGACGTAAAGTTTGTCTCTGTGTAATGCTTGTTATGTGTAGTGCTGTCATCTGCCCCCAGTTTTTCTAACTATGAGTGAAGTGTTATGGTTGAATGATTTACCGTTGTAGGACTGTTGCTCTCTGTGGCGAGACTTTTTAACGGGGAGATCGGCTCGCATTTGCGCCTTGAAGTTGGGAACCACAGAAAACCAACTTCAGCCGACCACCACTGTGGGGTTCGAACCCGGATCCTCGCATCACGAGTCCGGCACTATAACCACTCGACCACCACAGCGGCGTGAACCCAAATAACGTGTAGTACTTAGATATGTCATTCATGTTGCAAGGGGTTGTATAGTTATTAAAATAAAAAAAAATTAACTTTTCATGTAGTCCCGTGTGCCCCGTAACCCACTTAGTATAAACGTTTTACCCGCATTTAACGCTGTTTTATCCAACTTTTCTTTTATGGCATCAAGAAATACGGGGCAACAACTTTCTAACTGGGTTTTGGGACACACGGGACTGCATGAAAAGTTAATTTTTTTTCATTTTAATAACTATACACAACCCCTTGCAACATGAATGACATATATGTGTGTACAGGTTATTTGGATATTTTTTCTGATTGTGTGGAAGTGTGCCTCTTGGATCAACGGTTTGCCAGTAAAATGGCACGCCCTGTTTCCTATGCACCCTGTATGTATGGTATTTTTATTCGACGAAACTTTTGGAATTAATGGCAAATACGTTGCCAAGTTAAGACTTGGAGAAAACCTAGACTTAAAAGTGGGTACTGGTCTAGAAGTATTCAAGTGTGTCTACATTATGTACATTTAATAATTTAATTTTTGTTCTCTATTGAGCCCTTAGAGGGCTCTAACTTTCTCTGTGAGAAGGAAAAATCTCAGGTATTGAGTGTATGCAATCGTTGTTATTCGATAAAGTTTCCATTTCCCATTTTTATGTCGGAAACAATGGGAAACGATATGAGTATCATATCAATCTCAGTCGAAGTAGGTCTGAAACTGTCAGTAGATATCATTTAACACTTTGGTCCATGGCTCTTGAAACTCGTTTTTCGCTCTCGTGTCAAATTTGCGATTTGGCACTTACTGTGTTTCCCATTTCTGATCTACAATTGTTTCCCGAATAAACACATATTGTATGCTGGAACTGTTGAGTTGATATCCGTGTACGTTGGGCCGACTGTATATTTGCATGGTCAAGTCTATTCTTCAATTACTTTACCCCCTCTTCCCCTAAGATCGCTCAGGAAGGAATTTCTTTCAACGACCCCGCTCTAGAACTATGATGAACTTGCTCGTAAGTGCTATAAATGTGAAGGAATATTGTGTGCAGATATTTTCATTACACATATTCACCAGGAAAACATGGTCGATCTCTGCAGGTGACCACGGGCTTGCAACGGATTCCGTCTCCTACGTAGCCTCTGGGACATGGACCACATCGGAAACCGTCCGAGGTGTCCATGCATTGAGTACCTGGGTAACACGGGTTATCCCTGCAGTGCTTGTGGCTTCCTACGAAAAAAAAAAAAAAGAATAAAAATCAATATTCGTCAGAAACTATCTGGTAAAAATTGGTTTTTGAACTTAAATAGGTAATATGAGATTTCGTGGAAGTCACTTTCCGTAAAAATTGATAAATTCTACGTTATAAGTGGTACCACTTATAAGCTAAAGCTGGCAACTCTGATAAATCGCTATAGTTCGCTTTTCCCGACGATGTATAAATACACCGATCTAACTAAACTTCAGACGTTTTGCTTACCGCGTAGGAAACGCGCGGAGAATCGTGTTAATTGCGATAGTTTATGCCGTTTCAACATCACACAGAAACTCGTGGGGGAAAAGCTTGTTTCGAAGGGAGAAGGTAACAAGATATTCCTTGGAAATCGGTTCTCGCAGCTTCCACCGTGTCGTTTGAGGGAATAACGAGCCGCAACGCGAGCTTTTATCTTCCGTGTTACAAAGGTCTTGTTTGATTGAGGCGAGTTTAAAGCCGGCCCCCCAAATGCGCCGCTTGATGTTTGATTGTGGGAAACCACCTCGTAAACCACCACCGCCAACATCTGTCGCGTTCCAAGATGCACGTTCCGGAGTAAACTGGGTTAACTAGAACACACACACACATTCACGGGGGTTCATCATACACTACATTCCTCGTGCCTACTATACAATACCATAACGTATGTGTGGCCAGTGTTCACGCAATAACTCACGATCATAGCTTTGTCCGGTTGGTCAAGAGGAACATAAACACGCTAGCCTACAAGCCCCTCACAAAAGCATAACGAACGGCGATCTCTCGGTGGAATTCGAGCATATAAACGTGTGCACACACACACACACACACACACTGCGCGGTCTTGTGCGTGTGTGTGTGTTTGTTTAACAATAAACTGCAATTTCCACGTTGTATATTAAGTTGTGCTTCCGTTTTGAGGTTTAAACCTAATCCTCGAACATCTTCACGTGTAAGCTTTCCTGCCATACACGAAATAATACGAATACCAAGGCTATGTTTCACGTTCCATGGTGACATCGGAACTGAACCTCGCGTAAATCCATATTTATAATTACTTCGGTGCTCCGAGAGGACGATGACCATGTTTTGGAATGTTAACTTACCTCGGCAGGCTTCACATCTCTCAAGAGTCTCTCGTAAGAGTCTTGTTTCCCTTGTCTGTAATATCAAGGAAAAGAATGAAATTTTGTTTTTCTATATAAGAAGGATGGTGGGTGATGCAAAATTAAATAACAAATTAATAATAATAATAATAATGTGAAATTAACTATAACGGAAAATTCACCAACAGTAATTCAGTGACAAACAAAAAGAACCGCTGGAAAAATCCACTCTCTCAACAGTTTGCCCCTAGTGAGTGAATGGTGAGTGGTCAAATGAGTTGGTGAATGGGCTAGTGAGTAACCGTATGAATAATCTCAATATCTCGTAAGTGACAAAGTGAGTTAGCTTGGTGACCGTATGAGTGACCAAGTGAGTTGGTGAGTGAATGAAAAAATTAGTGTCAGTGTAACTGATCGAGTGAGTGATTAAGGGCCGTATTGACCGACATGGTTTAAACCTGTAGTTACAATTTTTGGATAAGAGATCAACATAGATTGGTTAAAACCCTGAATTTAACAAATCCGTGTCGATCGCTTATCAAAAAATTGTGACTATAGCTTAAAACATGCCGCAATAATACCGCCCTTAGTGACCGAATAAGTCTGAACAGTATGAGTTAACCGGCGATTGAGTCGGTCACAGTGACGGAATGAGTGATCAAGTGAGTGAGTCATTATCGAATTGCCAAAAAAATACTACAAATCGTACGAAAGGTTTGTTTTGGCATTTGATTTTTTTCCCTCATAATAAGAACTACAAAAAAAGAGGGGGGAAGGAAAATTTAATTTTTAAATCACCCTCATTTTCGCATTTTTGTGTGTTTTTTTGATTTTTTTTTTCCGTTTTAGTTTGTTGATATGTTCACTAATAAGTAACTGTGCTCATTATTGTTCATTATAAACGTGCAATGTATCGACCAGTACGGGTCTCTACGACTGACATTTTTGTCTCATCTTATATATTTATGTAAGAAATTAAAACAATAAAGTGTATTGCACTGAAATTGAACTAGTGACCGTATGAGTGAAAGACTCACTCATTAGTTCATCTGCTCTTTCATCAACTCCTTGACCCACTTGATTAATCACTCGCCTTCTCATCCACTGATACACTCACTATGTTCTCCCCATGTGACTTTGTTTATGCATTGTTGGCGGCGAATTTTCCCACATGTGGAGTGCGGTCTCCGGTCTGCTCAAAATGCTTACCGTAATCATGAATATCAAAGTTTAAAAAAACAACAAGAAAATATTATGCATAAATGTGGTGCACAAGTGTGGTGTTGTTTCTGACACATGGAGACACTGATCATTCCCTGTTAGCAAATCTTTGAGGTGCATGTAAATATGCCTACTTGGCTTGAACGTGCGGTGATAAATAAATACTTCTTTCTTTCAAACTGAGCACAATTCAGGTCTATCACCATCTATGGACGATTTAATACCTAGTGAGTTGTGTTGGAAGCGTAACTGTGTGTGTACCTAATAGTCTAAGTGCGTATGTAGTGTTGTGTTTGATTTTTCAGTGCTGCCATCTATATTTCAGAAGTGAAGTAAGTGATGTGTTATGATCGAATTACAGTTGTACTGTTTGTAGGTCTGTTGCACTTTGTGGCGAGAGTTTTTAAAGGAGAGATCGACTCGCATTCGAGCCTTGAAGTTGGGAACCACAGAAAACCAACTTCAGCCGACCACCACTGCGGCGACAGTAGGGTTCGAAATAAATAAATACTCCACACTTTTGCTTTTCTTTTCTCATTCATGATAAAACTGGTTGCGATAGCATCGCCACAGCCGTCGCTGTACAAAATCCAAGTGGCGCAACTCAAGTCTCTGATATACCGACCGTAGGCGCATCGTGGAAGCGACTTCCCTTGATCGTTCCGAAATCATTGCTACACCTTCGAATGACACGAGAGCTCAGTGGATCACTTCAAGACAAATTAAACTTAAGTGTGTAGACCATAATATGCTTAAGCTTAAATTTGGCTCATGGACCACCCCTCCCCCGGAGTCATTTGATGCGGCCAGCGCCCTCCAACCAAAACTGGTTAGAGCTCATTTTATAAAAATGAGCCATGTGGGAACAATTAAAGATCACGTAAATGGCCCGCGGTGCAGTTCCATATCATTACTACTTCACCAAACACCAACTCCGGCTACATCGCTTTATTACAATTTACTGCCATTAATGAGTTGGGTTGGAAATGAAGGCTCCATCTATCGGTGATGACGTCAAGCTCGTCAGGAAAACCAGATCCAGAACTTAACTGCATTCATCCCGGGTTTGAACCTGGGACCGTGGCAGCAAGCTCAGTGACAGACGAACATCTTACCAACACGCCACTTAGGCGCTCACTTTAGTTTCCTGCGGCACATAATCGGATCCCTTAGTGACCCGCAGAACACTGTAGTGGCCCGTAGCATATTTCCAGATCACCTGAGTGACCCGCGGAGCATTTAAAAATCACCGTGGAAAGATTCCAGATTATATAAGTGACATGTGGTTCAGTTTAGTGACCCGTGACATAGTTCCAGATCACTCAAACAGCCCGAGGCACATTCGACGATCACTGCGGCATATTTCCAGAGCACTAAAGCAACTCGCGGCATATTTACAGATCCCTTATGAAGTGGCCAACGACCGTTTTCAAATCAATGAAGTGATCCGCACTTGTCTTAAATGGGTTTCAAGCTTACATAGGATACACGCATGAGGAATGTGGAAACGCCAAAAAAAAGTTTTTTAATGTAATCTTTCTATCTTTATAAGTCTGTCTGTGTCATAAATTTCGAACTATTATCAAGGCATTTCTACGTTCTTGCGCTATGAGTTGTCCTTGAGCAATTCACTAAGCTCTCGTATAATGTGAATGCGATGGCAAGTTGCAGTGACGTGCAACGTTGAACTCGATGATCGCCAGCAGTCCGCACATTGAAGAGACTTCAGTTGCATCTCGTGGATTTTGTATGGCGGAGGCTATGACGCTGCGACAGCAACCGGTTTGTGCGTGGGCGAAAAAAAAAAAAAGGGAATTAAACTTGTAGGGAATTGAAATGCTCTATTTATTTATTAGTCCACGAACAATTGCAAGCGTTTTGCTGTAAATCATACGTTATGGGTTGATTAGACAATGCTTTTAGAAACGATTCGTGGATTTATACCTAACCCCGTACCAAAATATCTAATGTCGCAAATCATTGCAATAACAAGTTATAATTAATTTCTTTACCTGCATTTCCATATTAACCCTCATTTCTTTCAGAACAGTTGTGAGTTCCGTCACGGATCTTAGAAGAAGATCGTTCTCTGAAATTACGGAAACTTATTTGATGAAATTTTTTTCATGATCATGAAAATGCAAATGAAATATTTGGCGATTTCAAATGTCAAAAATTACATTTTTAATAAACTTACCTTCAGTTTTAATGCGGTAAAATTCAGCCTCTGATGGTAGAACGGGCTGAGCAGCTTGAGAATCCGATGGCGGACATCCGGCTTCTTCAAGAGATCGCTGCTGGCTTAAATTTCTTATGACGTGGACGCCTATTTTACGGTCACGTTCCTGAAATGAATGTAAGAAGGAAAAATTTTCAAGTTATGAAATGATGTTCTTTTTTTCAATTGCCAAACACCACATTGGAGTTGTAATTGTTACCTTGCCATTAACTGCCGAAAAAAGGTCGCGAAACTCTTGAAAAAAGTCGAATGGTCTTGTTTTTTTTTTCTTCGTCGCCCATACCTTTGATCCATGACCATCGAGATCATTCGTTACCGTTTACGAAGAAGTGATTTCCATAGAAATGGTCTGTTGTGTTTCACACGTATGTGAGCATCCACCAGTATCATAATATCATTGGGAAAATTATCTCAGCTGAATGAGAACTGGAATTTGTAGCTGCAGAGGTGTAGAGATCTCGTATTAACACGCTTACTCCCTCTCAGCCGAGAGAAAGCAGACCCTCAACACGACATTTACATAACACGAGAATTCAATCACCTGCCATTTTCACTTCAAATATGGAAGACAGATGGCGCCACAAGTATAACACAAAACGCGCGTAACTGTGGCATCATAACTTACGTTCCTACATCTACACAGTTGTTGCTGCCGAATTCGTGAGACAGATGACGCGGAAGTTCTTGAGTCATTGCAGACATTCGTCAAAAAGAAACTTCGCAGTAGGTATACAAACATATGCAGCACATTCCGGCATGCAAACCGATTTCGTTAAAAGTTCCCCAGAGGAATGTTTACGAAGTGTATCTGTGGTTTTTAGTAGCAGTGGGTGTTGCCATATAACTCCCAAAAATAAGTGTATAAATGCATTTTTATAATATTCGAAGAGTTGTAAACAAGATAAACATGGATTTAAAAAATACTGTGAAACGTGGTTCCCCACCTTTTTTTAGGTCATGCCCCACCAATGCCACCACCTACGCATTTCTGAAATTCTGATGTCCCCCCGTACTTTTGTTGGGAGGAATCCCCCCTCCCCCGTGAAACTTAATATTTCCATAAAAAAGGTTTTTTTCCCTTCAAATGTGAGAACTACTATATTTTGCTTTGCTTCGCCTCCTTGAATTTTAAAACCGTGAGGGGGTCCTCCCCCTACTATTTCTGTTTACTTTTACTTAGACAAAATCAGTGGTCTCTCAATCAGAGATCTTCGGAGGAGAGACTTCAGGGGTTTTGAGAGTTTTGATTGGGAAACAACTCATTGTTTTTACATTGCTATACACAATTTTATTTTTCAAAGGAGTTTGTGATCTTCATTTTATTGATACAGGGGATCTGTGGACATTACCTTACATAAATTTTCTGTGGGCCATAAAACTTTAACAACCTTTAGTCAAACTCCTTCTACTGAAAGAGAAAGAAGTCATCAAGAGATTGTTTAGAAATTGAAAATTTGAACTGATGTAAAAAAATTGGAGTTCGCAAGGTGCCAAGCTTTCATGAAAAAAAAAAATTGATACTCTTAAAAATCAAATTGCTCCCTTCTGGGGTGTGAGGCTTATCGTTATGGATGGAATATATTAGCTCTATGAAAAGTGTATCGGATCAGGCAAAAACATCGTTATATACACGATGATCTTTCGGGTGCGAACACAGTGTAGGCTGGTTTCCGATTCTGCAAATCCGCGTCGCGATGGATTGGTTAAAAAACATGAATTTCAGGTTTTTGAACCAACCCGTAACGACGCGGACTTGCAGAATCGGAAACCAGTGCGCACTATGTTCTCACCTAATGCCGGATTTTCCTAGGAGTACAATTTCTGCGCTGTGTGCAGCGTGAAAATTCTGATTGGTTAAAGACCTGAAATTCAGGTTTTTTCGACCAATCAGCTTTTTTACGCTACACGCTGTAGAAACCTGCTCCTAGGAAAACCCGGCTTAAGGCTGAGGTTATAGTGGAGCGAACAGATACGATTTCCGAGAATCACGACTAGGAAGAAAGAAATGCATAGAAGTGGAGGAAGAGACGTCCGCGCGTAGTAGAAGAGCGAGAGGATGGAGAAGATAGAGCCGGAGCGGTACTGAAATGCAAGAGTGAGATGATGATGATTATGCCTTCGCAGAAGGGAGAAAAAAAGGGGAAGAACTGACCAATCATCCATATAGCGAAAATCTCGAGGTGAATACAAACACCGTTGTTCGAATCCCGCATCTCGTTGAGTGTGTCTTTCTCTTCCTCTCGAGAGTATGCGAGGTGTAGAACAAAACAATACAATTGTTTTTTTGTCGCTAATCGCTATTATGCACTCTCGTACCTCGTGGTCGCCTCACTATGTGTTCTTCCTTATAGAGTATACAGTATAGGTATCGTTATACAGGATTTTCTCTGCATTTCACTAAAATTCCAATTTCATTCAATAAAACATCTTATTTCATAACGGAATTTTAAACGGAAGCGCCATGAAACAAAAAAATCGAATATTTTTCCCCGAATGAAAGTCAAATTCACGCATTTTCGTGCATCACGTGAGCTCTCAGTAGCTTCGACGTATAAAACAACGACAAAAAAAAATTGAAAGCGTTAACAGCAACAACTGACTATCATTAAAAGCCTATCGCAGTTAATATAGGCTCAAAAGAAAGCTTTTTTTCACAGGATCCGGTAATAACGTCAAGTGACTGTTCCCGGAAGTAAGAAACGCATTTCCGGGACTTGAAAAGAAAGTGCCGAAAAAAAGCTTGGAAATTTCATAAATTTTTTTCAGCAATAATCTTCGTCTTTCCCTGAACTCAGGTTTTTTGACAGATTACCTTTAGTTTAATTCTTACGCTTGTATATTACTATTATTATACGCATCGATTCACCTATCGATGAATCGCTGGAGGTGAACTTTTTGGCGGCGAATTTTCTTATCTGGGTGAATCACGTGGCGGTGAATTGTTGTTTGTTAATTTCCTATCGGTGAATTATTGTCCATGATTTTTACGGAAGTTAATTTTTAGCTATGGATTTTTACAGATTATGATATCGGTAAATTGCGTGGCGCGGTGAATTGTTTTCTATGAATTTGACGTTGATTAACTTTCCTACCGGTAAATTGCGTGGAGGTGCATTGTTGTCGATGAATTTTGCTATCGCTGAATTGGAGTCGATGGATGGAGTCGTCTCTTGGTGAACCGCTTGGCGGTGAATTTTCCTAACAGTGAATTACTGTCGATGATTTGTACGGGCAATGAATTATTAAAGACGAATTTTCACAGCCGTGAATTTATCCGTCCGTAAATTGCGTGGCGATGAATTGTTGTCACTGAATTTTCCAATCCGTGAATTTTCGATGAATTTCCCTGCGATTAATTTTTTTCCAGATTGATTTGCGTGACGGTGATTTTTCCGTAAATCCTAAATTTCTTGACCATTCAAACATTCCGCTCCTCCGAATTTGCTGTTCTGGGCTATAAGCCACGATGGCCTTCCCCCCTCGCCTGTAAATACACCTCTCAGGGTATCGATACATAGGATTTTCAGTGCATTTCTTTGACATTCGACATTCCATAAAACATTTCACAACAAAACTTAAAACTCTAAAAATAAAAATCGAATTCTTTTCCCCCCGAATGAAACTAAAAATCACATTTTCACGCATCGTACGAACTCTCCGTAAACTGCCTCGACACATAAAACGAAAAAAATGTAAGCTTAACAACATCTCAGTAACGTTAAAAGCCTATCCTAGTCGCTATAAGCTCAAAAGAAAGACTTTCTAGGATCCGGTAATAACGTCAAGTGACTGGTCCCGGAAATAAGAGAGACATTTCCGGGACTCAAAAAGAAAGTGGCTCAGAAAAAAAAAAAAGTGCCAAAGTGCCAAAAAAATTTCATAAATGCTTCAGCAATAATCTTCGTCTCTCTCTGAACTCTCAGCTTTTTTGACAGGTTATGGAAAATAGGCAGGTCCATATATTTATTTTACTTCATGCATTGCTATGTATATTATTATACGCATAAAATATAAGAAATACTTAGGCGAGGAATATTTTGGAATTTCTCTCTCTTCATTATTCATGCTAAGAAAATACTTTTTTTCAGTGAATTCTGACATTTTCTTGCCGTAAACCAGTCACCATCTCGAATATTTTTTTCACCCTCTTCTTTTTCCCTCTAAAGATCGTGATCGAATGACTCGCTACCGAAGCATCAGTACATTGGAATTTTTATTCCCGGAAATACCTCGTAAGGGTATGGAAGTAAGTGGAACTGAAATTTAAATCACGAATGTAATTCGGCAATAGTGTATATACGTGTATCCATTCGTTTCAATAAGCTTTTATTTATAGACTGGGAATTGAACATACGTACCTGGAAATCCTAATACATATTAAGATTCCGGGTAGGCTCTTTTATAGGGATTATACGCTCAAGGAAATTTTTCCAGCCAACTATGATCAATTCATGAGGATACCGTTCTCAACTTGGAGAAAAATTAATTCATTATAACTTGCTTGAAAACGAACGAATATAGAGATAAATATTTTCCCCTACGTTTTAAATAAATAATGTATTTCCCATACGGTGTATTTCTATATATTAAGTACCATTCTGTGTGTATATCCCGTGTAATAGGAAATAATTCCAAGAATATTTCGGCTAGTATTCTCGTATAATTTTGCTTATATTATATAGCATTACCCGGTTTTTATCTTGAATAATGGCATTTTTAATATATGGGATGCTTATGAATTCTGTTTAAAAACACATAAAAATTGAGGGAATGTGCATATATTGAATGCGGTTTGTGAAAAAGTTAATCTCACGAAAGGGATTTTTTTTTGGTATAGGAAAAAATATTAATTGGAATTTTTGTAGGTAGAGGACACTGCACGAAAGTCGGGCGGTATTGATTGGACCTGAACCTTTCTTAAATCTCTTCTGTGTCCGAAACAGTCCTAAAACTTGAGCCTGTGATCTGTGACTGAGGTAATGCAACTTCACAAAGAGTATTTTATCCAGCAATGTCAACATACGATCAAAATCTTATGTTACCACCAGCAACGGGAAAATTCAGAAACGAGTTGTTAATTGTGCCCCTTTAAAATTTTATAGGATTCTGATTAGCATATTTCCAGTTATTTTATTTCGTGCAGCACCCATCTATGAACAAAAATTCGAACTAAATACTTTTTTCTGTACCAAAAAAAAAAAAAAAAACAGCAACAAAAAAGCACCCTCCGTGAGAATAACATCTTCGCAAACCGCATACAAATATACAATCCCTTCGATTTTTATGAATTTTTAAGCTATGTACGAATGCATGGGAACCCAAGGTTTTTTGTCAAATATTCTCCTACGTTTCAAGTAAATACAGTCGACTTCGGTTACAACAGAGTGTTTCCCAAAGTAGGCAATATCTCTCCCGGTGGACGATGGAATTGTCCAGAGGGGCGATGAAAGCTACTGGTTTTACATAGGATCCTATGGGTTCACTTCAATTGAGGGCGATAAGAGAAAAACATTTCTGAAGAAGGGGGCGATAGAACAAAAAGTTTGGAAAACTATGGGTTACAACATATACTTCTCGAATCACCCATCACCGAATGGGTATGTTATAACCGACATGTATGTTATTCTTGAAATTAGCTTACACAACATTTGTATGTATGCATAAAAATCATTATTGAGAATGTCTCGGACAAAATAAGCTTATGAAGCACTCAGTTAAACTTAATGTAGCATGAATATGGTTTTTGGGTGACAGAGAGCTCCTGAGGACCTTTGGAAAATTGCCAGAGTAAACGGTACATGTATACAGGATGTGCATACATTTTTTTTCTTAACTCTATTGATTCCACTGGTATTATTTGAGTTTATGTTAATGGTGTTCATTCATAGTTGTCAATAAATTTAAAAAAAAGCAACTAATGTTGATAAATTTGACTTGCCATCAATTAGCATTCTTTTCGTGGTCTTTGAATACGTAAAGATTCGATACTTTCAAAACAGTGCTGTATTAGGCTTTTACCCGATTATACAATAATACAACAATGTTCCATCACTGCCATCTACCAAGTGATCCAAAAGTAACAGAAAAAATAAATATTCACTAATTCGAAAAGCCATATTCCATGCAGTTTCACAGAAATTCATAGAAAGACATGACGTTTTTTAAATAATGCATAATTTCTCTGTTAGAATACTTATATTCGTTATTAAAAAAGGTGGTGCTTTTTATCTGTAGACCAGCAGTCCTCAACCTCTTTTGATTCGTGCCCTTTTGATTTCTATGGTGGAGTCACTTAGGCTTCTTTTTTTATTTATTTATTTATCAAATTTACTGATTCATTTCATTTCCCTTAAGTGGCAGCTTAACACCTGAGAAGTGCACACGGAACCCCGTTTGAGAACCGCTGCTGTAAACCATCACAGTACTAACGCAATTACTCACAGTTATTGTAACTATTTTTACAATAAATCATCCGTTATTATAAAAGTTTTACGGCCTTCTGTGAGAAAAAAAAACGACAGGGTATCACCTGCAAACAATGAATGCCGCGCAAATAAGTCAGTTTTTGGCTTCTTTTTCCCAGGTTTTGTTTGCGCAGTGTGTTATATCTGAATTATTTTTTAGGTTTAAGAGTGTTTTCTTGCATTTATTTCCATAGTGTATATTTTAAGCTGTGTATGTAATAACAAAGATAAAAATAAAAATAGAAGTGCATAGGCAAAAAGTCAGAATTATATATACAAAACCGTATGTTATATTCACGGTGTATGTTATAAAGTGTGCTCGACTATAAGTGTGCTCGTTACAAAGAAAGCCGCTGCCAATTCAGCGCTTTTATGGTCAGATTCGTGTCATCTCTATCAAATAACGTCAGAACTGTGTTTTAGTTTTGGCATACAGAACCCCCCCCCCCCTTTTTGGTCTGGTGCAACTATAGATGAAACAATATCATTTATAATCAATGGGCAGCAGAACTAATAAAAACTAGTCTATGTCGCGTATAGTAATACGAGTAAACAATACTTTGGACAAGTTTTGGAATGTTTTAAACAGACAAGTTTTGGACATGGATTTCGTATCATTTTGAGAAAAAAAAGAAAGAAATGATGACTATATACGCGTAATCCCAACGAGGCGAATCTCTACTATCGAATACGTACAGAGCAGAAAAGTACCAATGAAATCATATCAAGTTGAGCGCATAAAAAATGATTTCCATCCTAATATCTTCGGAAGACTCCGTCCCACTCATTTTGGTCACCTACCATCAGTACTCTTACCTACCATCAGTAGCTCGCGTAAAAATTTGAATTCAACTCGAATTCATAGATATTCGACAAACATAAAAATGACTGCATTTTAACAAAACCGAAACTCGCGAAAAACGAAATCTAAGAACAACTACTAAAGTAAATCGAAGTGTTGCCATTTTCTCCTAAAGAAATCCGATTCCACTCCATTATGTCGTCGTTGAACCACCGAAAAACTTGGGTTTAAAGGAGTGAAATATAATTCTCCGTTTTTTCTTGGAGAGAAAAAGTAGCAAAAATTGGAATCGGCTTTCAATCGAAGCACAGAGTAAATTTCTCTAACGTGTGCTTTATGGATGGTACGTCTTTTTTCCCTGATACTATATACGGTTGGAAAATTTTACGTCCGGCTTATTTATCTTCTCCCCGTGGGAACCACTATTGGAGGCAGTGAGTGGAATAATGCGCCCGCAAACAGATATTTATTGGGGGAGTCTGGGGCGCCGGCAAAAGTTGATACACACGAAGAAGGTGCCCTATACTCTCTTCTCCTTCTTTGGCTTATCGAATTCCTTCGCCCGTTAAGCATAACGACGCAATTTGCTCCACCTTTTTTATTTATATATATTTCTAGTCGAATTGGCGTCCGCTTGACCACTCACTCACTCACTCTCTCGCTCAGTCCTTGCCGCGGATCCTCCTTTGAAGGAAAGGTTGGAAGCCATTCGTTTCCGATTTCACGGAATAGCGTCTAGTAACTTATCAAGCGAACTCTGAAATATCGCCATTTCGTCGTTTGCTTTAAGACGTTGCACGCGATATATTTACGGTGTTGCTATACACCCCCCCCCCCCCGGTTGGAGAATAGATATAATAATGTCCGTGTGTGTCTATTTTTTTCTACGGAATTGTTCACGCGTGTGTGACACGCGTCTCTTCTTACAGCTCCGTGGTTCTTTCGTCTGAGACACGTCTCGATGAAAGACGACAGAAGAAAACCGAGAAACTTATTTTTCACAAAGATGTCGCGTTGGCATACACGGTGGCCTGTTTTATGTTTTCCTTCGTGGTGGAAGAGGGGGTGCATCAAATTTTCACAGACTTCTAGAAATTAAAGTAATGAGACGGATATCTGGTGTGCATCATGTTCAGTATTGGACAATAGAAGGGGTAATTAAGGCGCATATAAAGGAGAGTGTACACTCACCGTCCGTCTCTGATCAGAGAACACGTTTGCGGCTCCCAGGTGATGCCTCGGAAATCATAAAAAAAAAATATTAGGATGGGGAATGTTGATTTGCTGTAGTGGTAATACTAACGTCATACTTTTGCTCAAAGATGATGGATGAGTCAGCCTGGTATTTTAAGGACCACTAGGCGCAATCACTCCGTTTATCTCAGTCATATTCAAATAAAGATGGCTTTGAAATATATTATTTCTACTGGTGGATCCTTTATTAGTCGAATTTGTACGCACTGCTGAAAGAATAAGTTCTCGAATTGATGAGAAAAATCCCCATTGCAATCGGTTTAAAGATAACCAGAATTTCTATATTTTCCTGTTAGATGCAAGTGTCCCCTATCGGTCGTTTATTTAAATAGGGTTATTTTTTTATATGTTCTTAGGCTGAGATCCCACCAAAGTTTTTCGCCACTCCTCGATTAGCCGCGAGATAAGGAATTCCGTGGCAAACACCCATCGCTTTTTTTTTTTGCCGCCTTTTTACCCCCTTCAAAACATTGATATCTGTACCTGTCCCCCTCCCTTCTCGCCGTCTTCCATACGCCAAAATGTAAATTTTCGCGGCAGAAAACTCGTCGTTTCCACCGCCAGTGGCGGAGGCGGCGTATTGGTGCGCGTATAGTATAAATCTATATCTTTTCGATTCCCCCTCGAGTGCTGCCGCGCCGCAGTGGGATCTAGGCCTTAGACCAGTGTTCGGATCCGTGAATCAGCACCCGTCCGCGTTTATGTATTTACTGCTGGTGGGTGGGGTCCACAAATTATTTCCCCTTCTCTGTTAATTTTTCGCCAGGAGAGAGAGAAAGTCCGTAAATTATTTCTCCTACTTATTTATTTTTTATCGGTCCTCAAATCTATTTGTTTTTCGTCCAGTTTGCAAATAATTGCTCATTATTATATATACATATATTTTTTTTGCAGATCCGCGGATAATTTGTCCGAATTAATTAATTTTTTGTCAGTCCTCAAATTACTCTTTCGTTACAAATTTATTTTTTTATCCATCTTCAAAAATTATTTATTTTTCGCCCATTTCCCAAATAATTTTTCTCTATTATTTTTAGTCCGTCTGTAAATTGCTCCGCCCCAATTAATTTTCACCCCAGTCCTCAAATTATTTCTCCCTCTTATTTATTTTCTGACGGTCCTTAAATTATTTCTCCTCGTATTTCTCAAAATATTAAGGGAAAAATAAAATAAAATCTATCTCTCCTAAAATATTTCTCGTTTTTGTTCGTTTTTCTGCCGTCCACAAGTTACTTCTCTCATATATTCATTTTTTACTGGTCCGCAAATTATTTCTTCATTCCGTCTGTCCGCTATAATTCAATAACTTCATTCACCATTTGGGAAAGGTTTTAACATTTTCTCATTCCTCCAATTATTTCGTAATCAGTTTCGAGTTTTTAAGCACTTCTGATGCACCCAATGCACAGATTACGGACATTTAAACAAACAGGTGAAACTGTTTCACCTTGTCACACTGATCGTGAAAGAAAAGAACCGGTAACACAAAAAACAGTGCGTGTCCATTTCTTTATTCAATTATTAATGACATCAGAGTGAGATTCTTTCTCACGCGAACCGGTTTATTCTTGTAAGAAAATCACTAGTTACGTAATCAGAGAAGATGTAATGAATTATTATCATCATCATCATCACTGCTAAGTGATTCGAACACAGGAGTTGTTCTCATAACATTCCACGAGAATAATGTCCGCCGTCACGAAATAAGAACATTTTCGTGAGAGGAAAAGAAAACGCGACGCCATTCTTTTATTTTTCATTCCTTCATTTAAATATATGTTTTCCCCCCTTGTTTCCGTGAGTATGCTAATCACCATATAACGCTAGCACGGAAATTAAATTGAAAATGGCGTGAGGGACTGATATTTTTTCCCTATCATTTCACTTTGGATTCCGGGATCGATCTTAATTCTGAAAATACGCGCTGCTGATCCGTTACGTTCTCTAATTGATTCCGATCATGACGCTCCAATTTATGCTAATTTAAAGCGTCTGGGTGGGACGCAACATCTTGAAAGATATCTTTCGAGTTAATTCGAAAAAATTTTTAAAGCTTTCCTTGCTGGGCGAAATGATATCGTTCAAATTTTTATTGCGTTTTAAGCGTTTAGTTAGGCACATGTCTCCGCTATTACTACCACTTGCACCTCGTAAACCGGGGAAGGTAGGCAACCTCCAGTTCGTGGATGAAATGCGGCCATTCGAGGGGTTCCACCCGGCCCGCGAAAATTGTTGTTCCGGAAAAAAAATTTCGATTCACAAAATGCGATAAACACGTAGGCTGGCCACATTTTTTTTCATGAATATACGATCAATTCCAAAAGAAACTTGTCAAGGTAAGTAAAATTGTTCTAATTACAGCCTAAATAATTTTCAAACGTAAGTGAAGTTCCCATTTATATCCGGGAAAATTGTTAAAGGCTGGAGAAAGTTACCAATTGTCAATAAAATCTCTGAAAAATCGTGAATCCCGGAAGATTGCCTACTTCAAGTCAAAATGTAATTACACAAAAAGACGTAAAGCCTATGTTTGACAAATAGTTGAGATAGTCATTATGATAGTCATAATCAGGGCGGAGAGACGGGGGGGGGGAGGGCAACTGTGGCTAGGGCGGAAAAATTTAGTGGGATGGGATGGCAATTTTAGGTGGGAACAAAGATCAACGTTATAGAAATATCGAATTTGTGGGGGTGGCATAAATCCTAGTTGAGGCCCTGGTCATAATTATCATAATGATTTGTAAATCGCGGAAATGATTTTAATTCTTGATTTCGAATATTGAACTTGCCCTTGTGAAAAATGGATGCAAAAAATGGGACATTTTGTAGAAAAATTGGAATGGCTAAAATAAAATTTCGGGAATATAGCGGGAATGCACCCTATATTTTGAATTTACTATCCCGCGAGTGACAGAAACACCTCATATATAAACACCAACTCCGGTCATATCGCCATGCAGCAATTTACTCTCAAAACAGTTAGATCGGAAGTGAAGAAGCCGTCTATCGGTGGTCGCCTCAGGTTCGGTAAGGGATTATTATTTCACTTATTATCTATGTTTTACCCCGACATCGAATCCGCGGACATCATCAGGTGACTAGCATCTTACAACTGCACCACTTGGACATGGATGTTATACTAGTGCTGCCATCCTACTTCATATTTTGAAGTGAAAATGACAAATGTTTCTTCAACTACCACGTTATGACTTGGTGACCCGCGGGCTTCATGGAAAGTTTTAATTTGGCCGCAATGCCCGAGACTTGAGACCCCCTGCATTGTATTATCATTTCCAAGTTCTTGTTAATGATCTTCACCTTCAATTTCGGTAATTGGTCAAAATTCCGAAATTCGAAATTTCGTTAAAAAATTGGTAAAAAAAATGAGACTTTTTATGAAGTGCAAAACTCTAGAAAAACACTGGGATGCCCTTTGTACGCGTCATATAAATGTCAATTATCCAATAATTACACCCCACTCACAGTATTCAAAGTTGATGACAGATGGCAGTAGTATAAAAAAGCATTAAACAGAAAACTTCACGTTATGTTCACAACACATTCACGCACATTTTCCAGCATGTTCCAAATATATCTATGTATATAAAACTGATTATCTCTCTCTGGGTGTGTGTGTGTCTTTTCTGTATACAAATATGCAATTTTAGATCGATCGTCGCTAAAATTTGGGCCAAACAGGGCCCGGATTGAACGATAGGCTACTTCGTCAGAGCAGGGCAAATGGGCGAAAAACCGTCAGTCAAGAATGGTTCCTGGACTTCAACAATCACTCTCGGAATGTTTACTTTTAGCGTGGTTCCCTATTAACGTGTTTCAGACATGCCTTTACAATGGCTTGTCACTTCTTCAATGCTTTCCGTATTACATATATGTATAATAGTTCCTTCCTTTATAATGGTTTGTCACTTTTTCAATCTTCTCAGTAGCTGAATAAAACTCGGGCAACACCGGGTGTTATAGCTAGTGTGTTTATACGTCTTTTGCTGGTCCACTAGTCATTTCTCCTATTTCAATTTCAGTCGGTCCGTAAATTATTCCTCTTATTTATGCATTTTTGCCGGTCTGCAAATTTCTTTCATTTACATAATTTATGTCAGCCTGAATTTTTTTTTATTTTTTTATTTTTTACCTGGTCTGCAAATTATTGCCCCAGTTTCGAAAATTATTTCTTCATTTATGTATGTTTTGCAGGTCCAAAAGTTACGGTATTTTTCCTATTCGTGAGTTTTTCTTGCCGTCCTGTAATTATTTCTCTCATCTGTTTATTTTACACGTCGGTCAGATTATTATATACGTTTTTTCCCCTCGTCAACAAATTAAAGCCCTTCTTTAAGCGTCTTTCGCCGGTCCGCAAATTAGCATTCTCCATGTATTTTTTCCCAGGTCCCGAAAATTATTGTATTTTTCCCGTTAAAATATTTTCTGCCGGTTCGAAAATTTTATTTCTCTTATTTATGCAATTTTCTGCCGGCCTGCAAATTATATCTTCTGTTTATATATTTTTTTTGCCATTCCGCAGATTGTTTTTCCCATTAAAATATTTTTACTGGTCCGCAGATTATTTTTCTCTATTTACGTCTTTTTTTTTGAAGGTCCGCAAAATTATTTCTCCTATTTATTTGCTGTTTGACGAGCCTCAAATCATTTGCACCATTTCCCCCTGCCATGCCCCCCCCCTCAAGGGATGGGCTGACAAAGATCCAGCCCCGGGGCCCTGGACAATTTTCACAATATTTTTGCTTTTTTACGCTATAAATTCATCATAAAGGGGGCCCCCGTGAAAGTCTTGTCGCGAGGCTCGCAAAAGATCCCAACTTTGGGGCCCTGCTCCAGGATGTGGGGGCCATGCTCCCTGCCCGTAGTTGTAGAAAGGTTGAAGAACACTGCCCATATAAAGTGTAGTAGCTAGTGCGTCCGAGTGATTAGAAAACGTTTTCTTCAGCAGGCATAAGGAAAATAAGCCGGAAGTGAAGGCACATATCTGATTGTGCAAAACATCAAACCGTTGTCGAATCAGCGACGGATAATTTCCCGATTCAGATTCAAGGCGACTGTCGGACTGACTATTCACTATTCATCACTCACGGTGGGTCGGTCTTCGAATTCGTGCAAAGTCTCGTTTCGTCCATTAAGCAGTCGCTTCCTTGAAAATTCTGCGCGTATGTGTGCACGACAAAAGATACATCATGAAATTTTAATGACATGGGAGAGTCCGATCGATCAACGAGCAAAGTACGAGCGCTTGCTTGTCTTTCTTCGTTTTTTTTTATTGCTGTTTCGAAGTGACGAGCAGGTGCATCGTGAAAAGAAATGCATCGATTCATGAAATGTCACTCGTTAATTCGTCTTTGTCTGTCGCATTCCTAATGCCATCTTGTTCCCTAATGTTTTTTCCCCCCAAAGCATATATATATACGCATGTATTTATGGTGAATTGCTGAATTTCTGAGTCAATAGAGTTTCCCTTTTTATTATTCATTGCTATCGTCATTTCCTAGAAAATTACGAGCACAGAAATTGCCGTATACATTTATTGTACTTTGGGTAGGCTATGATTTCTCACATTATTCTTTATAAGAATGACTCATAAATACATGGGAAGTATAGCTTTAATACGTAGAATGTCAGGGATATCAGTACTAACGACGATTTTGTACCCCCTTATGGCCTGAAACCGGTAATGCCAGAAATGATCTAATTTTAGCGGTATAAAAAGGGATTTTGGATATTCTGTTTACTTACTTTTTGCGGTTTCTAACCTCCTCTAACATCAACAGTTTTCAAATCATATCGATGTCATTCACTTCGAAAGTTTATCGCAGAATTGATATTCAAGAAAATTTGCGAAACAATTCATTAATTCAATATTGATTCAGAAATTGATTTTCAACAAAATTTGTCCAGCAATCGACTTTCAACAATATTTTCCCAAATTCAGCAGTATTTACCCTGAATTCGATTTTAAGCAATATTGTCCCAAAATTTGATATTCAGAGATATTTGCCCAACATTTGATGGTTGGCGATATTTTCCCAGAATTTGGTATATTCGACAATATTTGCTCTACATTTGATATTTAGTAATATTTGCTCAACTGTTAATTTTCAAATATAGTTGCCCAGCGATATTTTCCACCGATTGCAAAATAATATTTACCTAAGCAATTGATTTTTTTTATTATTATTCAGTTGCCAATTGTTTTTCAACATTATTTGTTCAACAATATTGTAGACAATATTTATCGAGCAATTTACACTCGGCCCCGCTTAAGCATGGATATCAACGATTCCAGCTCACAATATTCGATCAGGCGGGGGAGGAAAGCATATGATTATGAGGGGAACAATTCAATATCCATTTTACAACGTTAGTATAGTTTGTATATTGTAAACTGATGAAGGATGAATATTCATAAAGCTTCTGGAATATTAGACACAGAAATGGAATGAAAATTTTATGAATTATTATCAGTATGTACCGAAAATTCTATGGTGTTTGGTCAGAACATAACTCCAAAATCACATTTTTGAGATCTAACCATTTTCATTGTCATTTAAAAATGAAAAAATAAAGCATACACTCAAGTACAAATGAAAATATCAAATATCAGCAAATTGTTTAGCCGTACGCACGTATTTGTGCATTTATCTGGCTTTTAATTAGTTATAATTAGTTAGCAAGACTTACTACTAGATCAAATAGCTATTTTTTGGAGGTATCATGTTCTCACCAAATACCACAGAATTGTTTTCGAAATTATTCGTCCAACAGTTTATTTCCATCAACAATTGCCGGGCGATTGATTTTCAACAATATCTACCCCAAAGATCGATTTCCAAAAACACCCACGAATCATTAATTTTCTCCCCATAACTAACTCATTGATGCCAATTAATCATTACAGATTTTTTTATCGATTCTGAATTTGTTATTCGTTTTTTCTCTGTTCACTTCTAATTTCAATATTTTATTTCATTCTGTTGCTGGCAATCTGAGATTCTGTGCTTCGCAGCTGATATCTAAAAAATTCGTCACAAAAAATGTTTTCACGACGTGCTTCGGATCTCGCGAAATTCCATGTCCGTCACCACGTATCTGTTCGCTTTGTGTTTCAGTATCCGAAACCTTTTGCCCTCGTAAATATATAGAATCCTTTTCCCTCTCTTGATACCCATAATATATATTTTCCTTTTGCGCTTTTAGAAATGGAAAAGAAAAGGTTGAAAATGGAAGATATTGACTTCCAGTCGGTGTAACAGCGGCACAATAACGTGCCTTCGATGAAATCGACCGGCACAAAAAGATAAACGTGAAATGCCAAGCATTCGTTGTTGTTGTTCTCTGTGTGAAACAACCCATAAATAACTTTTTTTTTGCTCCCTTCTCTCTCTCTGTGTGTGTGTGAGGAATTTCGCTATTTTCGATGTGCTACGCCGTTACTTTCCTTTTTTTTACGCCATCGACCAAACTCGACGCACTTCAACTCACATCAAGAAAAATCACGTGTATTCACTTTTCCAGAAACCGAATTCGAGAGAATGTTCTTCTCAGTTGTGTTTATATCGATTTCTCTTTCAATACCAGGGGAAAACTATCGATATATGGTCGAAGCCAAAGTTTACCAATCCTGTCACCTCACCAGATATTTCATCTTAAAATGTTCTTACACGTTATTCCTTAAAAAAAAACCCAAAGAAATCGGTTTTGGTATTTACAAGGTGAAATGCCTCTGAGGAGGACGTTTGGTGTAAATTTCTCCTGATCCGAAAACAGGTTTTCTGTGCTCCCTCCCTCCCTTAATTGAGAATAATGCTGGTTTTACTGGCAGGCTTCAATATAAGTATAATCCAGGATGTTTAAAAACATTCGGTCTAGTGCAGTGTTTTCCAACCTTCTTGAGAACGCAGACCCCCTGCAGCGAAGATCAATGATCCGCGGACACCCCCCCCCTCCCGCAACGAAGGTCAGTTTCGAGCCGCCAACCCCCCCCCCCCATAATACTCTAAATATATATTTGATAACTTGCTTCTAATAAAAAGAAATTCAAGTGCAGTCGGCACCGCTTAATCTGATAACGGATAAAATCCTCCGGCGTCGGAAATTCTCCCTCAAATGAAAGATTTTATTGAATAAAACATTTTTTTGGAATAAATATAAGATATTAGTTAAGTTAAGATTGATACATTTTTGTGAGAGTATGTACTGGCCCCCAAGTATTCAAGTTTTGCTGAATACGTGCATTTAATTGTTTTACTTTTGTTCTCTGTTGAGCCAATAGAGGCACGTGGATTTTCTTTCCGAACTTCATCCATCTCCGCTTTGTATCCTGTCTTCCGTACTTTGTACAGAGAGAGAGAGAGAGAGAGATGGTTTTCTCAGCCCACAACACATCCACATATACAACGCATCACGTGTTATAAGTGAAGAAAAGTTGTGTCTCCGTCAGTTAGCCTTTTTTCCCGGATCGCTCGCAAGAGTACTCGGGTTTCGCAAACGCATCATTTTGAAGTGTCTCGACGTAATACCCAAGAAATCTTTTCTCTAGATGTGGGATGGGAAAAAAAAATACTTATGTTTTTAACGATGATATTTCATCACCACTAAGGGGCCGCTCAAGTATTACGTCATCATCAATGGGGGGGGGGGTTCCGATATGCTGACTTTGGATCACAAGGGAGGAGGGGGATTTGGATTTCGCTTACGTCATCAACCACCCTTTATGAAAATATGAAAAAAAATTAACAGCATCAGTGCGCCAAAAACGAGAAAAACCTTTCGATAGTTTGTGGGTACTTGAAGTGACAACCCCCCCCCCTATTGATAAGTGCCCTACAGAGCCACTTTAGTGATCTCTAAATTTTTCGCGGATCCAAGTGATCTGGAAATGTGTCCGGGCCGCTAAAGTGATCTGGAACTGTGCCACGCATCACTGAAGTGATCTGTAACTATACGCCGCGGATCACTTAAATAATCTGAGAATGTGCCGCTGGTAACATGAGTGATGTAGAACCGCACTGGGGGCCACTTAAGTGCTGTAAAACTACGTCACATGTCACTCAAGGGATCTCTAAATGTGTCAAGGATCGCTTAAGTGTTCTGGAACTGTGTCTCGGGTCATTTAAGTGATCATTAAGTCATTTAAGTCTTGATGTGATCATTGTTCTCATCTGAAAATGTGCCACGGGCCGCTTAAATGTTCTGGAACTGTACCAGGGGCACTTAAGCGATCTGTAGATGTGTCGCTAGGAAAAAAAAGGGGGGGGGAAAGAAATGGAGCACACCACAGAGAAAACATATTGAGCCAAACTTACCGCACGGATCTTGTGGCCAGACGCTTCCTTGGCCATCTGGTACAATGAGAGCGGCATCATGAAATATCCTTGGCACGCGCAGTCCAGATACACGTGGATCTTGGACAGGACATTGTTGCTCTCGCTGGGGGTAATATACAGGAATAAACTTCTGTGGTAACTGTGCTCGTCCAGGCCTTTCACCGGGAGGTGCTGAAGGCGAACTCGACCCCATTCCTTGGTGGCTATCGTCACTGCAATCAAATAACATAAGAAACTAATATGAGTACGCAGGCATCTAGGAAAATCACCATGGTAATCGATAATGATAGTTTTTAATCATTACTTTTTCACGGAACCTATGCTTACGTATGACAAATGCTGTTTAGGTGTAGGGTGTTTGGGAAGGCCAAATCGGCAATGGGTGGACTAACCATATTTCTTTCACAAAAATACGAAACTCGCATAATTGTAACAAAAATAACCCTAAGGTGAGCCAGGTTGCAAATTATTACTAAAATCACTAAGAAATCACCAATGAGAGCCCACTGAAAACCACAAGGAATTAAAATGAAATCTATGGACGATATATATTCAAAGAAACAAAAAAAAAACAAAAAACGAACACGTCAGTGGCATTCAAGTATTACGTCAGCATCGGGGGGAGAGGGGGTTTCGGATTTGCTAACAATGGGGGGGGGGGTTTCAGGTTGCTTACGTCATCAACCACCCCTTTTTGAAGATGTGAAATATTCTAAGCTGCTGACAGACAGGGGGGGTCAGTGTTTTGCTGACTCTTGGTGACAGGGGGGGGGGGGTAAAAAAGTGGCTGAAAATCTGCTTACGTAATACTTTAATGGCCCCCAAGATGGATATTCATTTTTATAATCGGGATAATCATAATATAATTTGTAAGTCGGAGAGAATAGTTTTCATCCTTGATTTTAAAAAAGAGAAAAAATTCTAGGTGATGTCATTAACAATACGAGAGAAGATGGTCGGCAATTTCGGGATGGCAGAAACTGAGGTAACATACGGGTCATACACTCACACCAATTATGAGTCTTCGGTTGACAGGTTGCGTGATTTTGTAGTAAATGAAGGATTGGCAATAATTAATTAATTTGTTAAAATAATAATTCATTTACAACACGAAACATGGCAAGACAAAAATCTACGGTAGCGACATGTTGCTCGCTTGATGGTCGCGAATCTTCTGATTTCGCGCGTGACAATAGGATGGCGTCGGCGTTACATGTGCTGCCATCTGTGAGGCACGATACAAATCAAATCTAACCACATGTCACAGTGTTCCAAGTGGTTAAGGGTTAATATCTGACATGAAGAATGGAACATCAGGTAAACTCGTCCTCCATCTCTGAATAAAATTGTCGCGTCAGAGTATTATCTCTACAGCCAACCGCTACTGAACCACACATGTACCTCGTCCATGTTACTCTGCGGAACTTCTAACGTATTGGCACATGTTGGAATGTGCGTGTCCGTGTTGTGAACTTAACGTGAAGCTTGTTTCGGTGTAATGCTTGTTATAGTGCTGCCATCTACCACGTATTTTTCGAACTATGAGTTGAGATTTTACCGTTGTACAGTAGAACAGCCAACCGGCTGCTCCCTATCCTGCGTTTCAAAAATGGACGGTGACATCACTAGGAGCGGCAAATCCATTTTTTCTCTTAAGTTGGACAGTGAATCCTCTCTTCATAACAGATGCCTTAGTCTGACCAAAATATTAGCGACATTGACTACCAGTCTACTCCTGTACGGTACCTTGAAAGAAGATCATAAGTGATGCTGCATAAGGTGACGTCTAATCGTTATAAAAAGAGCAAGATGGAGAACATCGATTGCCTATACCGATAATATTGACGTCACATTTCTTTCCAAGATGACGGATGTGTCTGGGTACAACTGTCTTACCCCAGGTCGCTAAGATACTCGCCTAAAATACCAAAGATGTGTAGAGTTGTCGTGTAGTCGATATTCGGTTCGTCTTTGTCACAAACTTTCCAGACGCAGGGGTAACATGACCACAGAAAAAGATTGCTACCGCAGGGAGTCCCACACCGAAGAGTTAGCGCATCAAACTCTCGGTGAGTATAAAAAAAAGAAAGACTGCCGTTCGGAATCGGCAATAAATTGCAGGTCCCGGTCTAATTGGCCCTCGTGTGCGGAAAATGGTATGACAAAAATGATCAATGAGCGGATGTGTCAGCGTTGAGTTTCAAGCAGCTCTATCACCTTACATCTTTATTCACGTCAGGCAAAATCTATTGTTTGAATGAACTTAACGAATTTCAATTTAGTCTCTTATAAATTCAAATAAATCTAGGGAATCTTCAAAAATGAATGACTAACGACGTTGAATCACTCGCCAAAGAGACATCAGATGGTGCTCAAGTATATGTTGTCATCGAGGTTGATTTGATTAATTGAACGCTATAATTAACTATTATACATGTTAAACATCGTCATCACATCTTCAAATTTCCATGTTTCTGGACGTGTCGGATGACATCTTGCCACACCCACATGCTCGTGACCTTGGACTCGAAATACTGATGACACATACCATGTCTATAGATGACACGAGTGAAGGAAATGACCTCAAAAAAGAACTCTCAAAAATTGTGCGAAAAATTCCCGTGTGGGTGAAGTAGGAGGAGAAGCAAGTCATCATCTTGATCTCGCAAAAGAAGAAGTCCTCAACTAAATGGTCCGTGAAAATGGAAACCAAGTGGTTGGTGGTCCTCGTTTTTGAGGAGAAAAGAAATCTTTTTCTTAGAAATTCATCCTTTTTCGAGTAAGTAGCTTTTCGTCCTCCCACTCGAGGATGAGCAATTAAACCCTTTCCACCCCCCCCCCTTCCTTTCTTCGTAGGAAGAAGCCCTAAATCCGAATCGAAAGCGTTTAATTCCGACCCACTCGCTATTATGATATCAATCGATTTTCAACGGCTAATAGTAAGTACTCCGCTGTTTTCTATTAGTTGCGCCTGAAAAATCTTATTTTTAAGGCTACCGAGAAAATGGGATCACGCCAAACTCGCGGGTGAGACGTTTTAAAAGAATTTCTCTTCCAAGAGTTTCTGGTTATTCAATTTTCGCTCGCGCAAATATAACTCTAGAGTTATATGAAACAGCAACAAATTAAATTTCGTCGAATAAATCAAATTGCTCGATGGTAAACAATGTCTGTTTCGGGAATTTATCAGCGCTTATTAAAATTTCTGCGCGTACCGTATGTTGTGTTACGGGTTTCTTCTTTGTTATAGGATTCTTTCCCCCCCCCCCTCCTGCTGTGGTGTATGCTCTATCCCGTTGGTTTCGAGAAGGGTGGGCCAAAGCAATTTAGAGCGGTACGGATGCAGGAGATATTTTGGAAATAATTTTATATGATACGATTCCCAACTATTCTCTCACGATTTTTCGAGGGTGCTATTGCCAAGCACATCTTCATTTGTACGTACTTGCGTTCATCTATCAAAACTAATGGGCCAATAACAGCAGCTCCCCACCATAACGCTCCCACTACCGAATTCCGGAGTGGAAACAACGCACTGTGGTAAATACAGCTCGCCAGGTCCGTACGTATCCATCTCACGGCCACAAACATGTATCTGAACTCGTCACTCCATAATACGTTTTTCCATTGATCAAGAATCAAATGGCAGTATTAATTGAACCATTGGAGTCCCGTCGAACATTAATATGTGTTAGCAGCGGCTTTTTCGTAGCAACACGTCGGTGAAATCCAAGTCGAAACACCTCACGATGGACAGTTCTGTCAGAGACCTTCTGTACCCGATAGGCATCGTAAGTCATTCGTGATTTCTGACAGTGATGCTTGGCGGTTGCTGCCAAGAACACGCTTGTGTTCTGCTGTCTGTCAGTCAGTTTTTTCGGTCTACGTCCATGTTTACCAACGTGGGGCCAATGCAATTTTTAGGGGGGGGGGCAATTTGATTTTTTTATTGAGAGCAATCAGGACTTAGGAAAATTCACATTTAATGAAAAAATAACTTCTCAAATTTTACATATGGGGAGGGGGGGGGATATATCAGGATTTTACAAGATTCTTAGGTAGGGCATGGCGAAAAAAGAGGTTGTGAACCATTGGTCTACCTGTTCGAACGCCAGTTTCAGTTTTTCCACATGGTTTTCACAACATAATGACTAAGGCTCGGATTTTTATAACGTGTCATATTTTTATGACAAGTCATATTATGGACATTTTCGAGCTATTGGTCATATTTTAACCCTTTTTGAGCGATCGGTCATATTTTAGGAATTTTCCACAGAGTACTAGCCCCCTTCCCTAGTTGTCGCGTTGCTTGCAATTGTGCAAATATTCAAGCATTACACTTCATTCACTGTTTGAAACACAGATGGTAGCACCAACTTTAGGCACAATACTAGATACGCACACAGACGGTCAGGTATATCAGGTATCAGTTAAGTATAGAGCATATACATACACTTTCGGCACAACTCGCAAATGAAATCGGATAAGATGGCAGTAAACTGTCTAATGACGTTAGACTGGAATTGTGCTCAGTTTAAAATAAGAAAGACCTGTGGTACTGTGGCGACAGCGTCCACCACTGGATGGCGCTGTCCACCTAATAGGGAAAAGACCGCGCCTGCGCGATGGTGGAGCGGGACTTGGACTTTGTCGCTCAAACGAGACAGTCACGCGGTTCACACGTTCTTGTAGATTCTGTTTATTTGTGTTTAATCGTTTAATAAATGTTTAATAATATCTCTGAATCATAGAAGGAAGTGTTTGTCGTCAACCGCCTTATTCCTTCAACGACAAGTGGTGACCCGGACGTGATTGTCTCGTTTGAGCGGCAAAGTCCAAGTCCCGTTCCCCCATCGCGCAGGCGCGCTCTTTTCCCTATTAGGCGGACAGCGCCATCTAGTGGTGGACGCTGTCGCCACAGTACCAACTGTACTTTGGTAAGTTTGTAAAAATCTCATATGTAAGTTTGTTATATACGTTAAATTTTCAGCACACAACCTATTTAATGTGCAGCGAAAATGCAATTCAGCTCGAGAAACAATAAACGAGAATGCAAATACTAGTCTGCTTTATGACAACCTTTCTTCAAATATTTCTTTCAAGCCGAACACCACCCCAGTCTATCGTTATGAGCAATTTACTACCGGTTGAGTTGTGCCGGAAGTGTGTGTATCTGAACCTAACAGTTTGAGTGCTTGTATAGTGCTGTGTGTGAACTTTTTAGGGTGCCATCAATATTAAAAATTCTGAATGAAGTGTGATGCTTGAATATTTGTACTGTTGTAAACCTGTTGCTATCTGTGGCGAGATTTTTTAACAGGGAGCATGAGCATAAAACACGTTACAACAGTCACGTGTTTTATGCGTAAGCACTATTTTCTCTCTCTCAAATAGCATCAGACACGTGGTTTTGCTTATTTGCATGATACTGAGGAATTGATTCTTGAAACAATCAAATCACACAAAATGAATGAAAATACGATTTGTGCAAAATCCCTCATCATCCCGATACTTTTTGGGAAGTAACTTGAATATACAGCTGATTGCATCGCGTATGCATTTCTTCTTTTTTTTTCATGATATTCAATTGCAATTTTCACAAAAGTTGCCGTAGATAGTTGGCAATCAAGATAGTGGAAAATATAATTGATATCTTTTTCGCGCATGTGGACTTGAAAATTCACTTGAAATGCTCATATTTCGCGATGTATTGGTGGACATATAGTTTCATTTCAAATTCCAGTATAACGTGTATGTTCTGAGTTGTCAAGTTTCATAGAATTTGGTTGACAACACTACGTGTTATGAGCAGAAAACGTCCGACGAAAATTGGAATTTTTACAGGAAACATTAATCGAAAATTCACAAATATATAAAATTTATATTTGCGTGAATATTCGTGATGCTCTCAAGAAAATACACATGTATTTCACAATGCTAGTTTAATATTATGTGGAATTTACAAATCATTTGCAGCTTTTCCTGACACGAACGGATCAAAAACCTATGTTTTCTTATAGAAATCTTTTTTTTTCGGTCTCCTAACTGCACCTTTGACCAAGTTTTCACTGAAAATTTTGAATATAAGCCTAGGGTTTACACAGACTCGTAGCAGGAAATTTTGTACGGAGGGAGACCAAATTGATAGAACAATAGATTTGGCCATCTTTTCCCCTTTTTTCTGTCATTTTCTCACATTTCGGGGGGGGGGGCGACGCAGACCCCAAAGTCTCCCCCGCCCCCTCTCCGCTACAGCCTTGGATTTACATGATGGAAACTTATGTCCGTAAGGAGATATGGTATGGGTGCTTTCTGGCTCCAAAGCGTCTTTGTGCACATTACCACTCCTATACAAGCATTTTTGAATCTCCCTGTACATCGTCCCACCGACATCGTCTAGCAATCTCGCCTTCTTAGAAGGTCTCTATTTTAGCAATGACAAGCCCCCAGATATTTGGTGAGACTGATTCTCTCGTCGATGAAACACATTTTTCTATCTCCTTTACTTTGCACCTGTTGAAAATCAAAGGAAAGCCCACTTCATTAAAAAAAGGAATTAAAGGGATTTTATCTCCCCTTTTAGGTCAGGGAGTGCACAACCTCCGGCCCGCCAAGGGGTTTGATCCGACCAGCAAAAAATGTTCTGGTACAAAAGTACCATTACATATAACTTGATAAATACTTAGGCTGACCATATGAAGGTTTGGGAAATCGGGATCCATGCGTAATCCATATCGCCAAGTGCAGCGAAAATATTGTCAGTGAAATGCAAGTAAAGTTGCCAATTGCAGCTGCAGAATTTGTCAGTCAAATGCAAGAAACGATACCAACTACAGCCAAGAAGAACTGCCAGAGACAAGAAAAGTTGCCAATTGCAGCCAAAAAAAATGCCAGTCAAATGTAAGAAAAGTTTTCAATCAAAGCCAAGAAAAATTGCTTTAGGCAAATAAAATTGTCAATTACAACAAAAAAAATATTGCCCGAAGTCAGTCAAGTTGTAAATTACAGCCAAAAAAAGGTGTCAAAGGTAAGTAAAGTTGATAATTATCACTAAAACTGCTCAAAAAAAATCGTTAGTGGCGGAAATGAAGCAATGAAGCGCTACTGCCAATCGCCTTGGATTACATTATAATTTTAACGTCAAAAAGAAAACACATTTTTCACAAATATGTGACACGAATATATCAATTATATGCTTATAGCTAATTATGATAGAGCCATAATTATCATATTATTTTCATGACTTATTTATTATATTATTTCGCTATTTCAAAAATTCAACTTAGTCTCGTTGAGAATAAGAGAAGAAACGAGACATTTTATGAAAAAAAAAGTTGTGGCGAAAATCACGGAGAATGTCCCGTAAAATACGGGTCATATGGTCACCATGTATAGTATAAAAGTTTTATATAGGAGCTTGTCTGGCCCGGAGACCAAAGAGGTTGCGCACCCCATGTTCTGGGGGCGGGGGTGCCCAGAATGACGTTTCGAGCGGCGACAAGACAGTAGAAACCTTATCATCTTGATTTTAGTCTCGGAGAAAAGCTCGTGAACTTAAACAGGAAATCCAGAATAATCCCCCTTAAGGTTCATCTTCCAAGAAACTTTACATGCTAAAATGGGATCATAGTTTTACGGCCCGTCGTTATTTGAATTAAATTATTGGGGGTTTTTTTCTCTCTATTTTTAGTATGTATTTTGTAATACTTTATTTCCGTTTTATTGCGATCATCCATCAACTGATGGCGCTCATATGCGGGGAAGGAAGGAAAAAAAAGCAGGAGCTCGTAAATGTCACACTCGATTTTCGGTCACAACCAGCGGAGGACGATGACGACATTACTAGAGATTTTTATTTTTTATCCTGTCGCGCAGGCGAGCGACTGTTGCTCTGAATTGAAACAAACGACGGTCCTTCAACGAAACGAACGTAAATTGAGGTCTGGCGTCCGATTCTTCAGCAACAGATGTCTCCAAACTTTACTGCTGCCGAGTCCCAGGTCGCGATCATTGAGGGAAGTATGCAAGATTTAGATACAAAATGTGTGTGTGTACACGGTAAAAGCCATTTTTATCACTTTACGTACTACTTTTGCGAAAGTGACTAAATCTAGAACTTCACCGAGTGACACACATTTTTTTCGTCCGCTTATTATGACTAATGACCGAGTTATTAAGCTCAACAAGTCATTACTAACCCTCGCGATGGCTGGTCGTTGCGCAGTCCGTAAACGAATTTGCATCGGTTTCGTGTCTTAAAAAGACATGATGTTTCTGGATGGTCCACACACGCACATGACAACCACTGCGCAAATTACATGACCAGGAAATGGCCGTTTAGATCAATCTCTCGCCATTATGCTTGTTTTTCCACCCTTTCGAAGTCCCATCATCACTATAGTCTGTAGTGAGAGTTAAAGTTACTCATAGAAATGCTTCCTGGTGTTCAAAATCAAAAGCAAATTTTTTGAAATCCTTAAAAAATACAGTAAAACCCTTTTTAACGGTCACCCCTGTTTTACGACCAAATGAAAATATCACGGCGAAAAAAAACTCTTTGAATACTTTTCGAACCCCTCAGTCACGGTCACGGAAATCATTTTCATCATCCGTTCCATTCATTCCCCTGTACGGACAACAATGGTTGACATTTTGGTTCAAATTACGCTCCCTAGATGGCAGAACAAGTTCAAATATATCACCATATCCGAATTTGCATCACGTCCACTATTTGACCAGTGAAATTTTGCCATGAATTTAATGTTTGCGGAAATTCTGATGTCAGTTTCCCGGTTGTGCTCGTATATTATACATGATTTCACGCTGTTTAAAATGGTCAGCTCTAGTAATCGTCCCTCTGTATCACTCAAGAGAAGAGGCTCCGTAAAAAGGAGAAAATTGATGAAATCGGATACAATGAAAAACGTAAAATAAGAGTTCGGGATCTAGTGCAAATGAATTCAATATGTTCCAGAATACAGATATATTCTATTTCAAAGCAAAAGCAACGTTGACAAGAAGTTCAGCATCTAAAAGGGATACATAATTACAGAATTTACAGAAATGCTCAGAAACACATTAATGAAATAGTAAGTAATTTCAGAATTTTTGAAAATAAATTCATAATTTTTAAAAATTTATCACTAATCAAAAAATAGTTACAAAATTTCTGAAAAATAATTGCAGAATTATTGAGAGTAATTTTACAATTGTTACAAGTGAAATTGTTAATAATTCACGAAAATATTAAGAATTTGTGAAAGAAATAATTCCATAATGAATGAAAATTTGAAGTTAAAAAAATAATAATTTCAGAATTATCGGGATGAATTTCAGAATTAATAAATGAAATAATAAAAAAAGTCTCAATCGGTGAAAGAAATTATTTCAAAACAGATGAAAATTTAAATTCAACGGAAGAAGTAACTTTCAGAGAGTAAGTAAAAGTGTTCAGTAATTTGGAGTAGCCTGTTCAATTACGGGGGATATCGCGGTATGACTTCAGCTCGTGGTCCACGAGCTTCATGGAAAGTTTTAATTTGGTCCGCAATGTGTCTGCAAGCTTGAAGACCTCTGCTTTTCAGAGGTCTTTATTCCTATGGCTTGCATTTGCAGAATTACTGATAGAAATAATGTCTGAATGATTCGAAAGAGGAACTTGAAATCATTCAGTAAGCTCCGGACATCATTGCAGATCGTCATCTCCAAAACATGTAAAAAAACTCCTCCCCTATGCTTGTACTCAGGGATTTTTGTGTCTGACTGCAATAAATTGTATAACTACTGTATATTAGTTAAATTAGACATAGCCTACATTGTTGAATAACTAAAAAGCTGTGGCTGATAGCAAATTTCTATTTTCAGATTTGACCTTGCCACATAATAAATGTTTAGAAACAAATATTTTCATACAAGAAAAGTTTTCCTTGTAGAACATAGTAATTCAAGGACTAGCAAAAATATACAAATAAGAGAAATAATTTGCAAACCGGCAAAAAGAAATACATAAACAGGAGAAATGATTTGCATACCAGCAAATATACAGGATGCTTAGGTAACAGGGTACACGGTATTTTACTGGCGAATCGTTGATCCTAGAGACGTACTTCCAATTAGAAAAAGCATTCACAAATAACGTGTATATGTAATTGATGTTGCAAGAGGTTGTGCAGTTATTAAAATAAATGGAACATTCCCTGGACAGATCGTAAAGATCTCTTGGGAATACGTGATTCACATTATTAGAAAAATTTGAACTTTTTGTACCGACACCCTGTGCTCAAGAACTAATTACAAAGTCTCTCCTGATACCAAAAAGAAAATGACGTTTTTCACACTGAGATATTCCAAATTGAAAAACGGAAAAAAAGTTGAGGAAAAACAGCGTTAAATGTGGGAAAAACGGTTTACCTCTATACCTAAACTCAAATCATTGAAGGATATGCAAAAATACAATAAAATAAGAGGAATTGCCAGTGGAGGAATTTAGAGCACATAAACAATATATAGAATGAATTTTACTTATTAAAATCTAGAATTATATGATGGATTTAAGAATTGGGTGAAATGCTGCGCAGACCGGCAGCAAATTCCCACGAACCTGCATTGGTACGCGGTCCAGTGGTTGAAGAACAATGCTATAAGCCTCATCATCTTCAAAGTTGATTTTGACTCATTACTGCTCTTATAATCATTATTGCTGTCTGTGTTAGGTCGAGATTAGATTATAGTCTACGTTATTGAAAAGTTCTTTTGTGAAAATGCAACCAAAAAGCGTACCTTTTACATTGGAGCAAATGTTCGATTCAACAGGCTTATTGTTGTTGTTTTTTTAAAGTTTTGTAAAAGATATTTTATCAATCTTTTCTAGTGTAATCCCGGCTTTAAACGCTGTATCCATAATAATTTCTCTAAGTTATGTGTGCTGTTTTTCTGGAAAATTTGAGGGAAAAACTCAATTTATTCTCCCAATTTTGAATATTAGTCCCCATGATGGGAGAAAAAAATCTCAAAAAATAGTTAATTAACACATTAAGAGTTTTTTCTTTAAATCTTTGATAATATCGGAGAAGCGCTTCAGAAGAAAAGTATTCGAATCATGGAAATGGTCTGAGAGTCGCGCTTTGGCTCTCAGATTATTATCAACAACAAGAAACGGAACTCATTAGAGAGATTTTTTTTTCTACCTTATTGTGTTGTGTTTTCTTTCATACTCATGGTTTTGAGCTCAAGTACGTGAGAATTCTTTTGTCTTCGTTGTAAAGGGTAGGTATTGTAGCCAAGAGTGCTTTAGACTCGTTTATAATGGAGGTAAAAACAAACAAACAAAAAATCCTATCTCTTCTGTGGAAGGATACTAGATATCATTGCTGATAATTTGTGGAGACGCAAAAAAAAAATGTCCCTTGTCTTTTTTAAAACGAGTTAGTTTATTTGTTCTTTAATGATATCTTTACGAGCTGTTTTTCTATCAAAATTATCAAGCATAGTCTATAATTTAAGAATTTTTTGAGTGGTTTTACTTTAATTACATATTGCAGTTTCCTCCTGCACATCTCAATTACAACTGGAGTGTTAATAGTTCAGTAGTACTTGACGTTTTCTAGCGGAAAATTATTTCAACAATTTATGTATTTTGTAATCGGTGTCACCAAATAATTTCTTCTATTTATTAATTTTTTGTTGGTTCTGAAATTATTTCTCCCATTCATGTTGTTTTTTGCCGGTCCACAAATTATAGCTCCTATTTTCGTAATTTTTTCAGTCCGCAAATTATTTCTTTCGTTCGTGTTTTTTTGCCGGTTCGAAAATTATTTCTTTTACTTAGATATTTTTTCTTATCAGCCCTCAAATTATTTTTCTTACGCACTATTTTACCGCTCCGCGAACTATTTCTCCTACTTATTGACTTTTTCCGGTTTGCGAATTACAGCATACATTCATGCTGTTCCTCAAATTATTTTTGTTTTTTGCACTTTTTTGTATATATTTTTTGCGCATATTTTTCCTATTTTAATTTTTTTTTTTTTGCTGTTCCGAAAATTTTTTCTTTAATTTAGGTACTGGTACTTTTCCAGGTCCTCGAACTATTTTTCTTAAATTATTTCTCTCGCTTATGTATTTTTTTCTGTTGTTTGAAATTGTTTCTCTCATGAATTAATTCCCCGTTTCATAAATTACTTCTATTTGTTTTTTGTCGGTGTTAAAAATATTTCCCGTATTCAATTTTTTTTTCCTGTCTGCAAATTGTTTATTTTATTCATATATTTTTCCCAGTCCGGAAATCATTTGCTCTATTTATTAGGACTGTAAAGACCAGTCGTGATCCAGGCTCTGTCCCAAGAGGGATAGAAGCCTTTTACCTCGAGGGGTTGGACCACGCTGGAGAATTTATTAGGACTGGTCGATTAATTTTATTCAATTTTGAATTTTTATCGGATTGATCGAGTTGATTAACTGTACTAAAATATTTAACTGCGGTTAACACTCATTTAATAGATCCGATCAAAATTCAATTAAAATTTTCATTAAAAGTATGTAAATTAATTTTGTTTACTTCTATGAACTGTCTTAAATGTGTTGTAAAATGAAGATGTCTTAAATGATAGTGTAATAATAATTTTAGATAAGTGACCATATTTATATATTCTTGAATCAATAACTTCAATTTTTTTTGTTTGGGAAATGCAAGTCGATTCAACGAAAACTGGGGAGGATTTCAGTTCTAAATCGAAGTTTGATTGGAGTTCAAAAAGATGAGCTTAAAATATATTGTCTTCTCCACTGTGAACATCAGTTTCGGCGTTCGGAAAACATGTCCTCCCGCCCAGTACCATTTGGGAACGAAACCCCAACCCCAGATATTTCCTACAGATTCTAAAGGAAACAAGCAACAGAGTGAAGATCAAGAATAATTTTGAAATCAATACTAACACAAAATAATCGATTTTCTATAAAAAGGAAACCAACAAGATCTGAGTAAAGAAATTCTAGGATATGACAAAATATGTTCAGCATAATAAATCGCTTCATATGCCACACCAGCATTTCTTAATCTATTCCTATATTTGTTCACATCTAGAAAATACGTGCTTGAAATGAACGACATATATTTTTTATGGCATCAATTAATGTTATATACTACGTTTCTTATCAATAGTTAGCGTTCAAAAATATTCTATCAAAATTGAAATAATCAGTCGATTAAAACTTTTTCATTAACCAGTGAAAAATTTTAACCGATTCCCAGGACTACTATTTATATATTTTCGTTGGTCTGCAAAATATTTATTTACTTTTCTATATCCTAGTCGTTCCACAAACTATTTCTCCTAACGTGGCCAGGCAGGCGGGTGGACTCAAGGCGGTGAAAACCAGTTTTTTTTGTTCAATCATTCAAAAAAAGCATAATGTGGCCCTCAGAGTTACATTTGTTTTTTGTTTTTTTGATTAGACGTCCGCCATCTTTGAGCTAAGCTCGAAGCTCTCAGACTTAAATTCAAACTAACAGCTCTCAGAGATAAGCTCAAAGCTAAGAGCTCTCAGAGATAAGCTCAAAGCTAAGAGCTCTCAGAGATAAGCTCAAAGCTAAGAGCTCTCAGAGATAAGCTCTCAGATATAAGCTCAAAGCTAAGAACTAAGCTCAAAGATGGCTCAAAGATAAGTCAGCCTGGAGTTTCGAGAGGGCCCAATTTCTCATATTTCCGAAATTTTCCTGCTATTTTGACTGGTCTGCAGCTGTAAAAAATGAATTTCGATTTACAGGTTGATTGGTGAACGCTTTTGTTTTGAATGACTGCATGTGCAGGGTGCCCCATAAATTCTTAAAATTGAAGGAATTTTTATATTTTAATGCGGGGAGGGGGGGTTTGGGGAAAAAATTATTCTCAAGGGGAGTAATTTTTTCTGCAGAAAATTCAGTCCGAATTTCTGTGGACCCACTGCCCGAAAGCAAATCATTGGAAGTATGCAAATCACAATCCTATAAAATGGTGGCCGCTGTGGTGGTCGAGTGGTTATAGTGCCGGACTCGTGATGCGAGGATCCGGGTTCGAACCCCACAGTGGTGGTCGGCTGAAGTTGGTTTTCTGTGGTTCCCAACTTCAAGGCGCAAATGCGAGCCGATCTCCCCGTTAAAAAGTCTCGCCACAGAGAGCAACAGTCCTGCAACGGTAAATAATTCAACCATAACACTTCACTCATAGTTAGTAAAACTGGGGGCAGATGACAGCACTACACATAACAAGCATTACACAGAAACAAACTTTACGTCAGGTTGCACTACACGTACACGCACATTCCCGCATGTACCGATTCGTTGGGGGGTTCCGCGGGGGGGGGGGGTGCATGTGTGGTGTAGCAGTAGTAGGTAGGGGCTCGGGGATCCATGATGTTCTTAAGTCAGCCACCTCGTTGGGCAATTTGCCTGTTGTGGCGTTGTATTTGTATTTGTAAAATACAGGGTGAACGATTAACAGCTCATTTTTGAATTTTCCGGTTACTGACGCTTCCATGATGATCGCAATTGATGTTGACATTGGTAGATAAAGCACTATTAGTGAAGTTTTTTAACTCAACTACGAATCGCCGGCCAAAGCATTTCGAACGTTTCGGACACAAAGGATTGGCGAAAGGTCGTCTAAAACTGATTTGTTTTTGTGCGGCGCTCTCTACCGACAATAATTGAAACTACAGTATTTTATTAAAAAAAAAAAAAAAAAAAAAAAACTCGTTCGTGAGAGAATAACTTTTTCCACAAAAAAAATATTCAATCATATAAATTTATGTAGGTAATAATAATGCAGGAATTCAGATAATTCTTGCAGTTTGCGCATCAAGTTGAGAATGGGATGGATTGAAATAAGCTTGGAAATGCTCGAAAGACATCAACTACATTACACTCGATTCAGCGACTGCAGTTACTACTGAAGTAAGAGGGCCATAGAAATACATATACGCATATCGTTCAATAGCTTTTTCCTCGAGGAATTTTTCCCGTTTCACGCCATTGCATTAACGATTTCCTTCAAATTTTAAAGAGAAAAGAGCTCTTTCTTCTCGTGGTCTTGCTTCATTTATTTAGTCGTTCTTTTAAATTTCAATGCATACAGTATGTCTTAGTTGAATATCCGAATATAGAGAGGCCATTACCGGGGACTGCCAAGTTATTTCAATTCCACTATTTACACCGTCAATATTTAGGCGCTTCGAAATCCCCAGGGAATGATGGAAACGGCTGCTGAAGTTGGTGAATTTATGCTAGATTGCTCAAGACGTGTTTATTTATATACAGGGCGTCCTGAAATGGACTGTAGGCTGACATTAAAAAAAAAAAAAAATCGTTGAAACACAGAAGTTCTCTGGCAGCATATTTGTGGGACAGGCCACAAAATGTATTTAATAAGCTATTCTGTTAATATGGAATCTTAACAACACATTGCACTGCAGTCAATGCAAGATGGTGCTACCATTGAGGAACGTGAAGAAATAATTATTTCTCAATATAATCTCTCGATCCCTGTGGCCATTTTGTGCCACTATGCGGTCGTGTTGACATCATGCCGGACTCGCAACATGAGGATCAAGGTTCAAACTCTTGGTGGCACAGAGGTGGTGAACTGAAGTTTGTTTTCTACAGTTTTCCAACTTTAAGATGCTGATGAGAGGTGGTCTCTCATTTGAAAAGGTATCTTCGCAGAGAGCAGACAGCTGAATATTCAGCAGCTTGAATATTCTTGCTATTACAAGTATCGGGTCGAAGGTCTGCCTGCTCTTTGTGGAGCGATTTTTCTAAATGGGAGCCTGGCTCACACACATTCATTCCTTGAAGATTAATTTCAAGAAGTTAAGTTTCATTTCGAGCTGCAAGCCTGAGAGAAAAGATGTAACAGTAACATCAGCATTTGAAGTGGTATCGTATCAGAGATAACTCAGAAAAGCCGAGAAGATCATGTCGCTTCCGTCGTCACTGAAGAAGCCTACGACAGATGTAGCCTGCAGACTTGATGAAATTTAAATATTTTTTAATTGAATCCTCTTCCTCTATTTTTGATTATTTACTTTCCTCAAATGGTCAGCTGGCCAAAAAGCAAGAAGCGCTGAGGGCCACATTTGACATGCGGGCCATGTGTTGAATGCCTCTAGGCTTAAGTTTTTGGAAATCAACTCATTCGTAAAATACGTCTGGTAAATCCTCATGACGCTAATGCATTTTAATTATTGTTCATTGTTGCATAATTGTATAAATAAGGAAATACGAACGCACAAAAATATTCCACGTATGGGTAAACAAGTTCTATCAGAAACGAGAAAAATCGAATTAATAAGAAATGGCAACGACATATGCGAATATGACATGGCCATGAAAGGATCGTCCGTCTTTTGAACCGCCGACGCATCTAAAATTTCAAGATGATTATAGTAGATTTTTTCTTATATTTATATTTATTTTGTTTTCTTAATGTTGGCGGTTATCACTGCAGCACCACACACATGCACACACTCTAAATAGATTTGCTCCTCTTGAAGGGTCCTTGAGCTACCGCCGCGACCAATTTAATCACCATTTGCAGCACTCGGACAGAAAACAAAGAGAAAAGGGATGAGGCTTTTTCACCCTCTAATTCTCTTGGAGCTTCTTAAAGCTCGGCTACTATGGAATCTAGAGGTTGTCTAGACTTTTTCTGAACTGCAAAAAAAGCCACACTTCTATCAATTAGTAGTAGCAGTATAGAGAGCGAGCGAATCACTCCTGTCAAAAAAACGACTAAAAAGCCCTCAAGTGGATGGTTTTTCTATTTGCTAAGCACCCGATACTTACTAAGTGATTTGTCGCCAGTTTTATGGCGACGTGAAATTTCTCTTCGAATTATGAAAGAATTTTTGTTTCTCTGGAGCATCGGCTACTTTCACGCTATCAGTTTAGGTGTGCCAATTTACTGCCCAGTCTTGTCACAAATACTTTTACGAAATTGCAGCAGTTGTTGTTTTGCAGTCTGATTTATGTGTTAGAATGAGATTATTAAGTAAAGAAGCAGCATGATTCTTTTATGTGTACCCACGAAAAGAACTCGAACGGATTTTACAATAATATGAGGTGATTTGAAGAATTATGTGGCTATTGTTTCACGAAGGTCGTAAACTGTTTCAGCTTGCTTAACTAGCTGAGAAAATAGCAAAAACTCAAATCCTCGTGAGGATCTAGGTTCGAACCTCGTTGGTAGCATAGTAAACTTCGACTGAAGCAGTACCGTCTTAACGCATGGGCCCAACCGGGCACGGCCCGGGGTCTCGGGAGAAGAGGGGCCCTCACAAAAACCAGAAAAAGATGAAAATTTTCGAGAATTGCCAAGGTAGGCCTCAGAAAAATAACTTGGCCCGGAAGCCCATGATGCTCTTATGACGTCACTGGACTGTAGTTGGTATTATGCGAAGTTGCGGTTTCGCAACTTCGAGGTGCGAAAACGAGGTGGTCTGTCATTCGAAAAAAATCTCTCCACAGAGAGTAGGAAGACTTACAAGGTATGTACTTACATAGCATGAGAATTCAAGCATTCGCCATCTTCACTTCAAAATAAGAAAAACAGTGGCAGCACCGGAAAGAACACGAAACAAGCACAGCTCTCGGAACATTAATACATTAGTGGGACCACGCATACACTCAGAGCACACACACGTTCGTTAGAAATTATACAGAGGGATGTACGAGGTATGGATATAATATGTCATAAGTGATATAAGATGCTATCCAAAAAGAGGATCAAGGTCATGGTGCACAATGCATTGTCTATAGATAAGCTGAAAATAAGACGTCAACCCCTTTTCAATCCTTATCTAAGAACAAAAAACCAATTTTAATTGGTTTATGATCAGGTTTTAACTTCAGTAAAGTGATTAGAATTTTAAATTCGGCATATAAAGGTATTTCGTGTCTTTCAATTTCCCCCCAATTATATTTGAACTTTGAAAATGATTTAACTTCATTCAAGTACATTACCCTCTACCAAGATCTGAATCTTCTTTTTTTTCCTTCAAAATTTAACTTGTTTTTATTAGCTTAACTACGATCAGTGAAGTTAATTATGATTTCACAGAGGCGTTGATACGCCGAAAACATTAGTGGAGGTGTTGCCAGATGTCTCTATGTACAGTATACAGGATTCAAGGACTCGCTCGGGCGTGGGTGATAGATTGTATATGTCTGAAATAATTAGGTGATTTTTGTATTCTCACATCGATATTCAAAATGAATTTATCCTTTTATAATCACTTGAGCCCGGATTATATGCTAATACATTAGTGCATATTCAATTGCATATTTTTGCACTTTAATGGTAAGTGCATATAAATGCTTAAAATTACCGAAATTTTAAAGTGCATATTTTTAGCATTTTTTTCTACTAAATCTCATTGTACTGTTTTCAAGATTATTTTCATCATTTTATTATTTTTCAAATTTAATAAAATACAAATGGATGTGCTTCAACAAACCAAGAATGGGTCGGCTACGTGCTGTAATGGCATTAGATATGATTGCGACAGTGATAGGATTAAGAGTTATGATCAAATCCAGTCAAGCTGGTCAAACCGTCAAGAAGTCTATCACCAAGTTCGCAGGTTTGATTCCAGAGACTCTGCCAAAGAACATTTCTTTCCCTATCAGATCTGAAGCTATCACAGATAGATGGCGCCTTCTCAATAACTTCTATTCTCTATCCCAACCAACGCTCGGTTGTAAATTATTGTTTGTGTCCAACATGGTAAACTCTTGAAGCGTTTTTACATGACATTGCGATTGGGGCAACATGTTGAATTGAATGGAATCGTGTGGTTGAGAAATACGTCACAACGGTTTATGGTGAACGGGGAATTTTCTGATTGGACAAGTGTGAAAAGCGGACTTCCTCAAGGAAGTGCCCTTGGGCCCTTTCATTTTTCACTTTTTATCGATTTATCGATGAGATTGTTAGCAAATTCGCAGATGACGTGAAGCTGATTTGCGTAGTAGGGAATCAAAGTGATAGAGAGACAACTTAAACCGGACTATAGCATGGACAAATGAATGAAGCATGACGTTCAGCGTTGACAAGTGCATGGCCACTCATTTTGGTTCGAACAACCCCCCCTTTTCACTTACGATTCGAATTGTATTACTATAGACTGAGATATGCTAGACGGATGTATGTCGCAGGGTTTTGGGAACCATGCCTACAGATGGACATAGACTTGGTTGAAGGAAGGGAGTGCAGAAAAGAGCTACGCGTGCTCTTCTTGGCACAGAAGGCTTCGTCTGATGAAAGAATTGATTTCTTGAAAATGTCTACATTGAAGAAATGCAGGTGTCGGGATGTTATGTTTAATATTTTCAACTGGGTGGATAAAATGGACCATGAATTAATAATGCATTGTGAATCTTGGACAAGAGGACACCAATATCGTTTATTAATTAAGGGACAATTCTAGGTTATGATGTCGTAGGGAGGGTTGTTAATAAATGGAATAACAACTTACCTCCGGGGTAAGTTATTCCATTTATGGGCAACCCTATTGATTCTTCTTTTTTTATGGGCATCTATTTTCAACCACCTCGTTGGGCGATAACAGATAATGAAATATATCCCCATACACACAAATGTTTGTGAATACTCACTATGTTTATCGAAAGCTTTACCATTTTGAAGTCGTTACGTATAGTTCATGGGAAAAAAGAAACGAATTCAGCTGTTCCAAGTTCTCTAACTGAAACTAACGGCTCTTCTCGGAACGGAATTATCAATCTACATATAGTGCATTATTTTGAATCGTGATTTCCTTCTGAATTCTCAATCCAGAATCACGAAGGCAACGTTTAAAGAATGAATCACGATATGGCACGTGAAGAAAATGATGTGGAACGATTTCGTAGAACTCTGCTTTTATATAAAATATAAACGACGCTATTGGTCTAGTGTTTGTTTCTGATTTGCGACGAGATTTGATCGAGTGATCGTGCTGAGCGATGAACATATTCGACAACTGAGGTGATGAGTGCTTTCTGTCCAAATATGAAGATGACGAAATGTATCTCTTTCGTGAGGAGAAATGAGAAATACATGAAAATTCGAAATATCCTCTGAAGTTACGCCAGACTTTGCCTCGGCAAAGTTATTAGACACGATAGCCGAATGAAATAGCAAATAAAGTTCTCCTACGTTATTTAGGTATCAGTTGGTTATAGTGTCTGCGAACATTTGAAATACCATTTTTTGTATTATACAGGGTGTTTCAAAAAGAATCGCCCGATTTGAAATGCGTATATTACGAAATATATTGAACATAGACAGATTAATTTTATATTACATGTGGCTAATCAAAGTTTTTTTTTTGCAAACCAAATTAAAAGTGCTCAATATGCCCACCTTGGGATTCACGACATATGTCTATATATACGGTAGTCAAATTCACCCCGAATATTTGCGAGCGTGTTTGCATCCACTGCGAGTAGATTTCTGTGGAATACGTGCGAAACTGTCGGATGCGCTCCACATTTTTGTCTGACATGCGGGGACGGCTATATTGCTGTCACAAATGCATTGGCGTACGTGGGAAGCGTTGGGGAGGGGGTGGTTTCGGGGATTTCAGTTTCTCTTTTCAGGAATGTTATACTCCAGCTAATGTTGAAAAATTTCGCTGCAACTTAAATTTGGAAAAACTTGTGCTTCACAGCAAATTCCAAATTCTTAGGGTCCATTAAAGTGCTACATAACCACCTATAAGAGGGGGGGGGGGGATGAAGAGGATGATGATCTTTACAGACACTCACCTACTCAATAATTCAGTCACTCGATTGGCCACTCATATGGCCACTTGGTCATTCTTATGGTTACTCATACGGTCACTCGTTCGGTCAATCATACTTCGAAACTCAAATAAGCACTCACTCATTCGGTCCCCCATACGGTCAATCACTCAGTAACTCCCTAGGACACCCATACGGTCATTCACTAAATCACTTACTAGGGCAATCACTTACTTGCTTTTTTCAAGTTTTATAAACATTTTAGAGTGAAATCCCATCCTTAGATTAGTTTCTTCTGAAATATGAAATTTGACTTTTTTTTTAGTTTATAGACTCAATTCCGTGTAAAATATCCTTGTAGATATCGGGGGTGGGGGAAGCACCAAAACTATTCATATGGTCAATCATATTCATATGGTCAATCATATTCATATGGTCAATCATATTCATATGGTCAATCATATTCATATGGTCAATCATATTCATATGGTCAATCATATTCATATGGTCAATCACTCGGTTACTCACCTGGTCACTGATACGGTCAATCACTCAGTCACTCACTTTGGAACTCATGCAATCACTCGGCCACTTACTTGGTCACGCATACGAGCAATCACTCGGCCACTTACTTGGTCACGCATACGAGCAATCACTTAGTCACTCCCTTGGTCTCTCATACGGTCAACCACTCGTTCATTCATACGGTCAATTACTCGGTTGCTCATATGATCAATCACCCACTTGGACACTCATACGGTCAACCACTCGTTCATTCATACGGTCAATTACTCGGTTGCTCATATGATCAATCACCCACTTGGACACTCATACGGTCATACAGTCAATTCCACACTCACAGATACGGTCCTTCTGTCACTCACTTAGTCATTTGTACGGTCACTCACTCACTCCTAAAGTAAATTTCACACACACTTATATGGTCACTCACACAGTCAGTCACTCACTCGTGTTCAGGGCGGGTGAAATGTCGGGACGAAATTTCCGGAGTGAAATGTGACGGGGACGAAACGTCGAAGGCGAAATTTCCGGATCCTTATATCAGTTCGTTAGAAATTCCTCACAGGAATTTTCACACGGAGCGGACGCGGGCCCGGATCCGCATGCCCTTTCACACGAGCACTGAAGATCGCCCGCATCTTTAGTTTGAAACGTGTGCATAAACACTATTTTTTTGCAATTTTTGTAATTATTTTTCTCCTTCACCCCTGATTCAGAGCACCCATAGGCAGCCTAGAGTCATTCTTCGGTAGTTTAATATAGAGCCCCATAGAATCTGGATATAAAGATGCCTTCAGTTCGTTCCTCACAAGTAGTCGATGGGAGAAAATATCTTGACATATTTTCAAAAGATTTTGAAAAAAAAAATCTGAGATCTTTCTTTCTGGAAAATATGAAAGAAAAATTCCAAAAACATCCAACTGTGTTCCGAAAAAAATTCCAGGAACTATCAAAGACTTTGCAAAGTAGAAAAAAGGGGAGAGGCGGAGACTTTCAAAATGTCTGTTCTTAGAAATATTCACATCGCAATTCTGTCTTAAGCCCGGACACTATAAAAAGTTCATAATTCTTTTAAAAATGTAACCAATAAATTTATCGGTTGCTTTTTTCAAGTTTTATAAACATTTTAGAGTGAAATCCCATCCTTAGATTAGTTTCTTCTGAAATATGAAATTTGACTTTTTTTTTAGTTTATAGACTCAATTCCGTGTAAAATATCCTTGTAGATATCGGGGGTGGGGGAAGCACCAAAACTGTTCAAGTGCTTAGAGCCTTCAAACGTATTAATGGAGCCCTGAGTGAACGCTGAACGTGTATAACGTTGTTTAATAAAAGTACTTCTTTTTAAGTTACAAAAAAATAGATTATTTTTAAAATTTTTAAGTATTTGAAATAATTTTAAATATTTATGTTTTTTTAATAATTTAGAAAATTTAAAAAGAAAAAAAATTAAAAAATTTTAATTAAATTTAAAAGTTATTAAAGTCAATTATGTATATTCGTAATGAATTACAGAACGGCTTATAATTTTGGTCCCGTCAGTAGCCGTTGTTGACAAGTTTTATTTTATAAAACTGTAAAGTATGGACAAAAGGCAGTTAAAGTTGAGGAAACGGAGTGATAGACGTATGTGGGTACATCCTATTGATGAACAGGGACCCTCATATGATGTTTTTAAGGGTATTTATGGCAAAATAATTAAAAAAATTCCATGCAAAATCATCTTTAAAAGTAGCCAAAGATGCGGACGAATTTGACCCGGACTCGCGTCGTGTGTGAATAGCTCCATATAACCCAATGTACAAAACTCATATGTGCGGATGCGGAGCCCACACAGGTTTTGGCACGTGCGGATGTGGGGCCCGTACTTGGGTTTTGACAGGTGCGGATGCCATCCGGGCCCGCATGAACACGTCGAACACCCTAAACTTCCATACCAACTTCGAGGAGTGAATGCGAACCAATCTCGCCATTAAAAAGTCTCGTCAGAGAGAGCAACAGGCATGAAACGGCAAAAAATATTCTATCATCATACTTCTGAAATATAGACGGTATTTACTTCCCTTCTGAAATACAGACAGCAGCACTGTGAAAATCGGGCACAACACTAGATATGCACTCGGTCAGTAAGGTACATGCACTTTCTTCCAGACTCCGCCACTAAGTTGAGCTGGAAGAGATCTCGACAACGGGATAAGTCAGGTGGCTGAGTCCAAAGCGATGTGTCGGGAAGGGCAAATTTTGGATCATCCTGTATTTTACGTGACAGACAAATTTTCCCACATTATTTGGCTCTTTGGAGGGGCAATCGTTTCCCTCGTATCCCCCTCCCCGTACTTCTGCATACGTGCCTGAACGAAGGCAAGCGTTTTCAACCACGAATGAAGCCAAGCAGCTAAGTATAAGTTCACCACTTCACGTACAAGGTTTCGGCAAGAATTAAGGATTATCTCTATTCAACGAATCGACGATAAATATGGTAAACTTGTCTTAACAGTGCACCAAGACGCATATACATAGTCTTCGCTAGACAATTCGAGTGATTTGTTGCGCAAGTCGCAGAACGCCTGTTTCGCGACTTTGTATGTGAGAGTGGACGTACTCTTAGAAAAAGGAAGAGGGGGAAAAGAGAAAAAATATAAAAGGAAAAAATATAGATAAGTGGTAGATAAGAAAGTTGTTTAGAGCCTACTTTTCACTCGGATCCTGCGTGTTCCGTTTCGCTGTTACATGTACAGTGGAAACTTCGGTTAATGAGCAATTTGCATAACGAGCAAAAATTGTAAACAAATTTTGACTCGATTAACGTGCGTCGTCTTTCGTCCACACACGTACTGTGGAATTTTAATATTCTCTCCTACAGTCTCCGGTCAGCGTGCCTCACTCGGAAATAAACACATATGCGACCGTGACTGTTTACGATACGAAATTTGTTGTACTTTGCTACCACGCGTGTGCAAGCTTGAATTTTGGTTTTGTTTTTTTAGTTGTGCTTGGAGAAACTGTGCTATTATTGCATTATTGAACGTGACATTGGGAGGGTAGCAGAAGCCAACATTTGTTGAAGAGGTTGTGTCCTTGGTGAAGATCATGGGGCTGTAGAAGTCCATGAGGATGACATTCAAAAGCTTGTGGTAGAACATAGCCAAGAGAGATGACCGTAGATGGATCTTCTTTGCAGGCAAGAGCAGGCATCTTTTCTGAGGAGGAAAGAAGTAAGGGAGAAGTCCCTTAGTCTTCAAATGAAATTAGATGTGCAAAATGTGGAAATCTGTGCGAAATTCTGTAGAAAAGAATCAATCAAATAAAGCGAAAGCAAAGAATATTGTCCAACGAAAAGACAATTTCTCATTTCTGGGAAATCCTAAGATTGAATCTTAGCATTAGCTGTATGTTTATGTCATTATTATATTAAATAAATAAATAAATATATATTGTAATATTTATTATATTATTGTTTCTCTCTCTCTCTCTCTCTCATTATTGATTGAATTGAATGTCGTTTTTATTAGTAATTTTTATGTGAATGAATAATTGTGGTATGAATTATCCGAGTTTGTCTTACTCGGACTTCAAACTTCCTTACTCTAAACTTCCTGTGGGGAAGTTTGATTCGATGTACGATCAATTCGAATAACCAGCACATTCACGGAACGAATTAAGCTCGTTAACCGAAGTTCCACTATATATATATAGACAGATACATTATAAATAAAGGTATCTTCATCTTTGAAAGGAAGACACACATCTTCAGCTGCAAATGAAGCGGAGGCAGACATCTTAAGCTGTGAATGGAGTGTTAGCAAAAATCTTCAGCTGCAAACAAGAGAAGGGGGCGGATTCAGTGCGATGTGACGGAGAAGCGACTTTTATTGTTCAGGTGCATTTTGGATCATCCCGTATTTTACGGGAAAAAAATTTCTCCCATGTTATTTGGCTCTAGGAAGGGGTGATCCCCATCGCCTCCCTCTGGATCCGCGCTCGATCTCGACAATCTAGAAATCACATACCTTCACGAAAGTAATATTTGGGAAAAAAAAAAAAATCTTGTATTATTGTTCGAGAATATTTTCCCTCTGCGAGAGAGAGAGTCACACAAATATAATTCTCTCTCGAAAATATTCATAAATAAAAAAGATGGAACATATTCTTCCCAGTACTTGAACGGATTTCATTTCCAATCCTTCACTATATGATGGATTTCTCCGTCTTCTTTATATAAATAAATAAATAAATATTCGTTCTTGATTTTTTTTTTCTTCTACTTGGTCTGAATAGAAACTATGTTCAAATATCAGAATAGAAATAGGTTTACGATTGCGAATAAAAATTGAAAATCACGGAAGAAAAAAAAACGCTCAACCTATAATTTTATGAATGCGATCAATCATCGTCTTATTTTCGAAATATACGGGAGGAAAAAAATCATGTATTTGTAGACAGACGTATCGAAGAACTTCTTTTCCCTGATCCAATAGAATGTACGATTTCGAAATACATAAACACAGGGTATACGAAACACTTGTCGAGTTACATTTCAGTTCATTTTTCATTCCGCCTTTGATGGTAATCGATAAGGATTGTCAATGAAAAATATGATATATCTTTGTATTTTTCTTCAGCGTTCCTTTATTTATGAAATTTGAACAGAACTAAAATTGCCAAATCAATTACCTAGTGTGTAATAATAATGTTACTTTCATTTGAGATTTGCTTGAAATTTTTCCACGAGATGATTCTGTTCTCCTCGAGAAAAATGTTAATTTTTTTTTCTTCTAAATCAAGTTTCAGTCTGTCTTCCGCCTCATTTACTTTTAAGAAAGATTATTATATTTATTTGAAAGAAAACGCATATGTTTATCAGATCATTATGCCGCGGAACATGGGTTTTCTACAGCAGTTGGAATACTGTATTCTTCAGGAAATATCCAGAGCGAAATAGCCGATGAATAATTCATGTCGATTCTCTTCAAAAACATTTTCCTCCTCATAACTATAAGATGAAACACAAATCCTTTCCTTCGGAAAAACGTTTATGAAAACGAAAATGCGGATTTTTTTTCGATATTACTGGAAGTAATATAGATAGAAATTCAAAATAATTGCTCCCTTGACGATCTTGGGTTTTCCATCTCCAAGTCCTTAACAGGAATTCAGTCCATAAGCCTTTTAGTCCGTAGCTGAGTACGAAAATTAAATTCAACTCGCAAAATTCAAATTGCTTTACGGACCCGTACCAAGTTTTGATCAAGTCCACTTTTTGGACGAGGAGGTGGTACACCCTTATAGGTTCGGTCTTTGAGCCATTTTTGTCCTCAAAGTGGTGGGATGCTACCGTTTACTTCCGTATTGTGTTTTCAGTTCTTAGCTACCGATGACTTTTCTTTTATTATCCGTAGAATCGATCCCAACTTCAGTCAATGTGTTGATTAAGTCCTGTGATTGTCTCCATAAGGCCGTGGTTCTCAAACTTTCGTGACCTGCAGCTCCCTTGCTTAATTTGTGGCTCATCTGCAGCTCCCCAGAGTAGCTTAGTAGTATATTAATATCTTAGTATATATAGTAATAGCTTAGTGTATTTTAATTTATAAAAGGGCCAGTTCAAAAGCATAGACACCGAAATTAATTTCTCCAGCTTGCCGCTACGCAGCTGACAAAGGTCGGCGACGTCTCTAGAAGCCACGACGTGCACTTCGAGAAACACCACCATAATGGTCTCTAACTTTTGTCACTCATAGCTCCCTGGCCCTATCCATGTTTCATCTGCGGTCCACAATAGTAGATATTGTATTCATAAGGAAAAACACTTCAATGTATAAATAAGTGCACATATAAATACTTCCAGCTCATCCTGATGCCACTAGTAGCCGCAACGCACACTGAGAACTACTGTCATAAGTGATATTAGCTGCTATCCAAAAAGAAGATTAGGGTCATGGTGCACAATGCATTGTCTATAGATAAGAAGCTGAAAATAAGACTTCAACCCCTTTCCAACCCTTAACTAAGAACGAAAAACCAATTTTAATTGCGCGGAATTTTGATTGGTTTATGATCAGGTTTTAACTTCAGTAAAGTGATCAGAATTTTAAATTCCGCATATAAAGGGATTTCGTGTCTTTCAGTTTTCCCCCAATTATATTTGAGCTTTGAAAATGATCTGATCCAAGATCTGAATCTTTTTCTTTCTTCAAAATTTAATTTGTTTGCGCATATTTTTAGTTTTACTGCATATTCTCCTTTTCTCTTAAACCCATACTTTAATATTTCTGATATGAATATTTATTTTTCTTTTCATTTCGTGAATATTTTTCATTTTTAGGTTATACTTCTGCATTTTTGAATTCATATTTCAGCATTTTTATAAATACATATTTTCACAAATTTTTATTATTAATATTTTTTGCTTTCCGGCTTTTTTTAATGCATATTTCCCCCATTTTTGCTTATATTGAAATGATTGAAATGATTTTTTTTAATTTTTAATGAAATACTTCAGCATTATTTCATGGATTTGCCACCATATTTTCGAATATATATTTTTGATTTCGGCGAATATCTCCGGTATTTTTAAATGCAGATTTATCTTTATTTTTAGTGCATATTTTGCCACTTTTTTAGCGCATACAATCCGGGCTCTAATAATCACGCCATCGACAGCAAATACTGAAGTGATTTCAAAACTAAGTCGTCATACCATCTTCAAAGGATTCAATGCATCTGAGTACTTTTTTTTTTTTTTGGTTTCCGTCTTGAATCGAACGAGATTATAAGTAGTTTTTAGTGAATTGAATTCTATTCGCGGACGATTTGAGTATCGTTATGGCTTAAATCTTAAACTCCATGAATACGAAGCATGATCCGGTCGGGAGAACATCTTCCGTAACAAAGAATTTCAGTGATTAGGTCATAATTAGTCAGTCTCGATGGTTGATACAATGGTAATGAAATCTTGATAACATATCATTACCTCGACCACGAGGTAAATATTCTATCTAGTTGTGATACATTTCCATGTATAACATATATACCATATATGCCACAACTAGCTGAAATATCTGGCGCTGCCCGAGTTCGCTCCGTGTAACACCTTGATTCCCAAATTGGGAGTTAACGCCCCCTTGGGGACGATGGAATGTTTCACGGGGAGGTAGAAGCTAAGGGTATAACATAGGATCCTAAGGGTTAGATTGCGTTAGGGGGCGATGGTGAGAAAAAAATTTCTGAAAAAGGGGGTGATGGGGCGAAAAAGGTTGGGAAACTATGGTGTAATACGTTGTGTGCCGAGACGAAAAAATTGACATTACGAAACTTCACTAATCATCACCGAAATTATCCAGGAAGAAAAAAAACCAATACCAAACCATTCAACAATGCGCACATGTCCTTGTATTCTTTATCAAACACGTTGTTTAGGAAGCATCTTGATGGGTCTGCCTGGTTTACTAATTTGTAAGGTTCCGTTGGTGGCCGTACGTAATTCAATGAAATTGCTAAACTGGTCGTATTTTTAAGAAATTAAATTTTCTTTTCAACCATCATTTAATTCATTAAAATTCAATATTTTTACTGTAATTAAAAGATTGTATGAAATCAAACGGCGTGATGCTGTAATGCTGTGTGAATACCAAAGCTGACCAAGGGCTCATATTTAGATCTGGAATTGGAAACCATCAACTGATGCGATTTTGTTTAATTTTGGCTGGCAACATTACTTTTTTTTGCATTTAACGACAATTGGCTGGATGTTCAGCCTTTATTTCACTGAGAATTTGAACAATTCCGCGGACTGGTGGAAAGGGGAGAAATAATCTGAGGACCAGCGAAAAATAGATAGGAGAAATAATGGCAGGACCTGCAAAAACAATAAATAGGAGAAATGGGACACAATAATGCCCTTTACGGCTTGTGTAATGGTAATTACTGGGACTAGGATTTTTATGACCTAAAAACCGAAAGAATATGCTCTATAAAAAATGAATTTATGCCCTAAAAAATTAAAACATACCGTAGAGACCTAAAAATATGCCTTTATGAAATAAGCTGATCATATTTCTTCGAGGAAACTACGGGAAATCGCCAATCATTGTCGAAAATAATGTCACACAAGTAAAATTACCAATTGTTGCTAATATTGCCGGAAAATTGTCAATCATTGCCAAAAACGATGGCAAAATTAAGTAAAATTGCCAATTATTGCTAATATAGCAGAAAAACTGTGTGTTCTGGGTATATGTGTGACCCCTACCGTATTTATGTTGAGAATCACTGGAATAGATGATTTTTCACATGCAAACACCGGCCAAAAATACAAGTTAAATTCACCACGAGTAAAATTGCAACATTTCTAAGTATATCTTAAACCACAAATTGATCAGACGTAGAATATAATCCCATGCCAGAATAGAATGCGTACGAGCGTATTCATACAGGTTCTCTCTGCGTGAATTATGTATATCCATGGATTTGTGAGCAGATGATGTTGTTACAGACGAATTTCGTCTTCCGCGCCCGTGGAAATCGGGACCAAAAGATCAAAACAAACTAGAAATTGCGGAAATAAGGAAATGAATATGCAAATTAACGCTTTTTCTCTCTCTCTATGTTTAAAGAAGAGGAAGACAGAGAAATAAATTTCAGGCCGGAACAAAGAATTTCAATGACTGGGGAATCTCGAGCCAAAATAGAAAAGCAAAAACATCCACGAAATATGAAAATTTTAATGTTCTTTGAAGTTGTTGCAGATTCAGCAACAAATAATAAAAACTCAATGTCAATTTTTTTTCTTCCGTGTCCTCATGTGGGGACTCGAAAAAGTTAATTGCGCGTCTCTTTCAAAAATTAATGCTGAAAATTCAGCACAAAAAATAAACAAACAAAATATCCGAATTCATCTCTTTTTGAAGGAAAAAACTCTAAAAACTTGTATTTAAAGAGGGGGGGGGGGTTTCCTCCTCCTCTTGGTTTCTTATTTACAGTTTAAAAACAAATACTAATATATCAGAAGTATAATATGTATTTCCAGAGAGAGGTATGTTTTAAAAAGATTTTTATTTGTTTTTTCCCTCTCGTCAATTTAAACAAAAGTTAAAAGACTCGGGAAAATTCTTTTGTGCTTGAACTCAACCAGCAAATGTTTAGAAATTCCCCCCGAGGGATTTTTTTTTTGTTCTTCTTGAGAGCTCATAATAATGAAAATCTCAAAATTTTCGCTTGTTTTGTAATCTGTTGTTTTTCTTTATATTTTTTTTAAATACGTATCTTTTATTAAAAGCATGAGCAGATTCGCTGATTAAAAGAAATGCATCTGATCAGAGAATTTTTTTTTTTTTGGCGAAAGTGGACATTTATTAACGTCAGCGGGAATTTTTCTTAGGAAAATGTAGAAATTCTACCCATTGGTTATGATTTGCTTTACTGAGTAAGGGTCTGAGGTATCGAATGTATGTAATACAAGATTCCTATCAGAGCTGGACAAATCTATTACCCGAGGCGTGTGCAAATTTCAACCGGGCATTCGCCCGACCAGGGATATAAAAATGAACAAAAAGTTTAAACATTTCATCTAAAATTTTTTTCATCGACGATGATGCAGTTTTTCTTTCTTCGGCAGCTATGATACAAGTGTGTAGCCAACTTATTTCGATATACAGTCGAATCCCGTTATAACGAAATCAGAGAGACCAGAGAAATCATTTCGTTATAACGAAATTCTAGATTTTTCTACATTGTTCCTAAGTAAACTTATGGGGGGGGGGGATTAGAAAGGTTTTCGTTGAAACGAGATTTTCACTGTAACGGTATTATTTAAAACGGGATTCGACTGTATATATATATATATTATCGCGGTCCTAATAATTAGCAGACCAGTTCGGTCATTGGCCCTCATATACTGCGACTGGGCTAAAAATCCTTCATTTCCAGCGAAATTGTATATCCTGACGGTATTCGCGGAAGAAGAGCAAATTTCATCTTAGTTTGCATGAAAACTGAAAATGTAAAATTTTTTTTTCAAAAAAAAATTACCTTTTTATATGACTCTATTAAATATTACATCAAGTGTCCAAAAAAGATAAAGAAAATTGCGATTGACTCTAAAATTTTGGAATTCTTGCTCATTTCTTTTGTGCAGAAAAGTATCGAAAAAAAAAATATATATATATATCACAAAAATTTCCTCTGCTGCCACCTATCAAATAGAAAGTAAACTAGCAGTTAATTATCTAAGTGAAGTCAGTTGTTGGATTCAAACCGGTGCGCAGAACAGAAACGGAAATAATAAGTTGTGATACAATATAATATCTGATTTTATGCTGCATACTGGTGTAATTGTTTTTGTGCCGAAATAGCGGTAAATATGTTTTTGTTTCATGCTAAATTATCTTTTTGTATAGACCAAAAAACATACGAACCGGCAATATTTGGTGCGTAAAATTTATACCAGTATGCAGAATAAAAAAAAAATAGTTTCATATGTGCTGTTAATTTTCATCCTCCACATTGGTAGTATAAGCTTAAACATTTGTTTCGTATTTTTAATAGCAATACATAAATATGCCTATTTAAGTAAATCCAGTGATGATACTTTTTGGGAATGCAAAATATTGAGTCGGGCATCTATTATTTTAAGTTACATGTTACATGCCCTACCGGGATTGCAAATTTTCGGAGATTTGTCAATCTCTGGTTTCTGGAAGATTCGAAAAGTAAAATACGTAAACTGGTCCGCTTTCTAGAGCAGCACCCTGAGGATATCAGAACTACAGTCCCGGAGCCAGAACTAGATAGAGAGCCATCTATGCCAGTTAGGAGATCCACTAGACTACGACGTCAACTACACCCAGACAGCGATCTCGTACGTCTGTTTAGAGAAGAGGAAGAAGAGGCAGAAGACTTCGTTTCAAAAGTTTAGAAACTTGATAAAATTGGGAGAGGAGCCTGAGTAGTCGAGAATAGTTTGATCCACGCTGGCTTATCGAAAAGCTGGATACAGGCAGCAATTACTGACGAATGTCTTTGGACCAAATCAAACCACACGGTGCAGCGATTAGATCAACCCAGCAGTAGATTGACAGCTTTCATTGATGTGATAGTTACTGATCCAATGAAAATCCCTGAAGAGAAGCAGATCACATTTTATCAAGAACTATTCCCGATTATGACGATTATTATGTGATTTACAATTGTGATTTATTTACAGAATCACCATTTTTCGATTACAAATTTTATACTTGTTTACTGGCGAGGTGCGTAATGGCACCTGCCCATGTATGTAATATATCTTTCTCAAGATCAATAAATGGTTAGGTTTCCCCGGAGGCACCCGAGTCCCCAGGGACAATGTGCTTATATCACTGAGTGTGACAGAGCCTGGGTGTCTCTCGGTTCCTATCACTATCACTATCAATCTCTGGTTTCGGAAAATTTTCTCCGTATTAACCATTTCCCCAGTGTAGCAGAAATCACTGAACCTCATGTAAAATTCCTTTGTTTTTTAATTATCAAGTTGACTGTCTTACGATTTCAAGCAGTTTCTCGGTAAGGGGTATGGGGAAATGCACTGAGAAAAATCAGCTCCGCAAAATACGTTGGCTTTGTCGTTGCTGGAAGAAAAAAAAAACTTCCAAAAGGCGAGTTATCTCGTCATTACCGGGAAAAGCATTGGATGGAAAATTTGGTGAACTGCTTAAATTTTTCATAGTTCGCACAGTTATCTCTCTCATCGCCATTTTTCATGGGAAAGTACGTCTCGGAGCTTTTTCTTGTGAGAAAATCCATATGAGAATACGTATTTTTATCGTGTATGTGATATCGCGCAGCCAAGGTCGATTAAATTTTTTCGAAGAATCTAGAGAATTGAGAATTTGGTCGCCTTAAAAGTTTATTTCATTCTCGAACGGAACCTTCGAAATATTCATTGTTGCACATCCAATGATGCCAGAAAACAGTGATTCACAAACTTTGTCACACGCTGCTCCCTTGCCCAATTCAAATTTCATCTGCGGCTCCTCTTTAATAGTTTTGTAGCTATTCTCACACGCTCTTTAAGAACTTTAAAGAATATAAATAAGCACACACTCATGGATATATCCAGCTCACTGCGATTTCCCAAGGAGTCCAGACGCACACTTTGAGAAATACTGCCATAAAATATTGAAAGAAATATTGGTCGCTAACATCCATAATATTTTCTGGTGAACCTTAAAATTCCACGGAACGAGGCCTGAGAAATGCTGATTTAGATTGATAGATTATATAGAAGATTTCCCGCTATTCAACGTACGCATATGGGTGTGTGTGAAACAGCATAGCTTATGAGTTCATCATGAAAATAATATTTACTGTGCTCAGAAGTAGAGATTTGCGTCGGACGTTTATTGGCAGATGGTTGCTGCATACGTATTAGCAACGAGTAAATTTAGTCCTAAAACAAATATGTATTTTTTGGACTAAAACAACTAATATCAGTTGCCTGCTACTAGGTCGCGTTGGTATCTTTAAGCCCTTTACGATCACGGACGCAATATTGCGCGCTTCCAAACGTCAGTGGAATAAATTCAAACAGGTTCTCTGTGTTTTCTGTCCTCTCTCTTCACCATCACGAAGCTTTATAGTAATCCTATACTGAAGATGCTTTTTTTTTCCATACCCATTTTCACAAGCCGAGCACAACTCAGGTCTATCGCCACGATCGATTTACTTTCAAAATGAGTTCCGGAAATGTGTATGTGCATCTAGTGGTATGCTCGAAATTTTAATGCTACCATCTTATCTTGACTGTTCACTATCGAATTGAACGATTGGTAGAAAATATGTTATGACCAGACATTTTTTTATACATTCAGGAATTTTTTATTCGCGCTTCAAAAAGTTGGGGAACGCCAAAAACCAACTTCAGTGAACTACTTCACCACGCACCAACTCCGCCTATATCACAATCTACTGCCAGTAATGAGTTGGGTTGGAAATGAAAGGGCCGTCTATCGGCGGTCGACTTAAGCTCGTTAAAGGAAAAAAATATCTTGTTCTATATTCTTCCTCTAGTTCGAACTTCGGACCTGCCGGTAACCTGCATGATGGTATACGAGCATCTTACCCACCAAGACACTTGGGCGTAATTTTAGTGAACTAGCACTTTTTCAAATTAAATTTTATTCCAGCTCAATATATGTCATAAATTACATATTGTTACAATGTGCAATATATTATTAGTCAGCAAGAGGCCGGTGTCTGCTGAAATACAGCCGCAACCCTCCAGGATGGACATCCATAGAAATGCTCATCCGGTAGCATTTCCATATGAATCAATGCATCTTATCACTTGTGTTTTTTTTTCTGCATTGTACTCTACACCTTTAGAGAGTTTTCTTTGAATTTATCGCTTAAGAAAATCGTTTCAGTCAGATCGGTTGGAATTACTGCACGATTTCCATCATCCAAGGTAACGCATGCGTGAATCCTTTTGCATCGTCCGAAATGAATCGAAGGTGACCGACGTGTTTTTCCTTAGCATTGGTAATGACTCATCTCATACATACAACATGGAATTTACTGGAAAAATTCATACATATGCGTCCGTTTACCCTAATTGGCTAATTTTCCGACAGATTCGAGGAGATATATATGTTAAACGCGATTGTGTATACAGGCCTAATACCGCCGATTTCAAGTGATTTCTACCAAAATTATTCAAGAAAATTCAATTCCTTTCATATTTCGCGTGTGAAGCTGTGCCAATTACTTCATGCATATATATATATATATATATATATATATACGATGGCCATTGTATTCGGATGAAATAACAATGGGAAATGGCGACTTTTCTGGTCTCCATAACTTATGACAAATCTCGGAGAAATGTCCGAAGAGACGGATATTTCAAGGCCGAATCCGTATCGTCAAAAAACAAGGGTATTTTTTTTCTTCAGAATTTCTTGGAAGAATGAAAGCGTGTAAATCACCTTTTTTTTTTTATGCGGAGGCCGTTCACAGGTGTGTTTGCTGAAATGATATGCATTGCCTCTTTCATTTTCATTGCAGTTACAAAAAACGTTGTACATTGTAAAGTATTAGAAAAACGGTATTTTTTTTATCACAGTTCGAAATATCAATCCGTCTTGTTGAGATTCTGCAGTAAAATGATGAATGCCTAATGCACCACATTGTCAAGGAATCACATTTTCTGGAAATTATGCCGAGGTGAACTGAGAAAGAAAAGTCATTTTGTCTCCTCCGAGTCTTGAATCAAGGCCGTCTTGCATATCGGGCAAAGTATGCTACCATCTGAACTACTGGGTTACACAACCCACCTTCCTTATTTCACTGGCGTGAGGCGCTGAAATAGAGGCATTAGCAGCCTCTCTGAACTTCAATCTTTCTCTATCGTCCTACCTGGGGGGGGATATTTACTGAAGTTGCACTCTATATGTTATATCAACCAATTTTTGTTAATTTATATGAATTTTGAAGGATTTAAGCTCAAAATTTCTCTGGAAGAATTTTTGTGTCCCCCCCCTCCCAAGCCTTTTGTGTTCCTCCATAGGTCGATCCTGCTTACTCTTCTGTACAGAAGCAGGGATCGATCAATTACAAGACTGATACTGCTATAAAACTTCGTCTTCATCTGATTAGTAAAATTTCCAAGGTGCGGCACAAATGATGAAATGAGTTAGAAAAAATCCTATTGCCCCATTACGAAATCTCGTTCTATAAGAAATGAACATTACAGAAACGTCTATCCCTACTAAATCAGTAAAAAAATCACCAACAATTCACATTTATATACTTATTCCTAAATCTTTGTGAAACCAAGTGAAGTTATGTCTTGAGGAGACAAGAAGGGACACATAAATTCTTTAAGAAATTCTCAAAAGAAGAAGGTAGAGCGGAGATGATGGTCCGTCTCGACGCCCTTGCAATTCCAGTTATCTCTTGTCTAATACTCGAACTGACAGTCGTTCCGGAGAAATTATGATACTGGAACTTCCGAAAGAAAAAAATCTTATCAGATTTATATAAAAATAAAATAGAAAAGCGAAATCCAGTCCATGAACTGACTTGTGACAAGTTGATACCAGTCATTGATCGGAGTCAGATTAATTGTCTGCTTCTTCTTCTTCTTCTGGACCGAGAAGAAGAAAAATGAGAAGAAGCTCTTCCTTATCACCAGTTATTTAAGGCCAATAAAAAACAGGGCGCAAGATTTTAAGGAAAGATATCAGTTTAAAATTAGATAAATTATATCGGGTTGGTTGGCAGTTCTCTCCAATGGTATAAGATCCTTCCCCACCTCCATACATAAAAAAAGCGTGCTTTCCAGACAGTAATGCGCATGCCTGAAGTTTTATCTGATCTCTTCTGCAACTCACGTACAAAATCATTCTTTTAAAAAATGCATGTTTCCTAAATTAAAGACCGTTTGGCTTGGCATTACCTTGTGTCCGTAATTTCGGACATGAGAATTTCTTTTCATGCAAACAGACGCCATTTTAAATCATGTTGACAGGGTAGGAGTTTTGTACGTATCTTGATGAAAATGTTCGAGATGATCCAGAGGCCACTTTTTGAAATGTTTGCAATACATCACTGAAATCTGCGTCCGTCGAAGTAATAGTTTTAGTAGGTTTTGGCGACAATATATTGGATTTTTCCCTTCACCAATCTCTCGGCGCTTGAAGCTCGCCATTAAGTACAGATATCCTGCAGATCAGTGTCTTTCAAAGTATTCATCACGGCACGCTGGAGATACTGATTTGAGTGCCTATTCATCCTTTGAAGTGGTTGTTTTATAAGTGAAAATATATGTATCTACCAAAAAATATATATATTTATTGGTGAGTCACGGATCATCTCGTGCATTGGGCCAGCTAGCCGCGTAAAATAAAAGTTTGAGAACCACTGCTGTAGGTAGAGGTAGCGTCACCAAAGGAGATTTTTTCTGCAAAATCAAACTGTCACCAAAATCTGTAACCGCCATTTCTGAATATTCCTTGAGTACTTTCACAAACACTGATTTTAATGATATATTCGGAACAAAAGGCTAAATTTCCCCGAACCGAAACACTGATGTGGTTTGTTGTAGGCTCTTTCGAAAGCTGGTGGAATGGAAAAGTTTTTTTTTGGTGAATTTGGCCGATTGGGGGGGGGGGGGTGAAGAGTGTTTAAGTAATTAGTGATGGAAATGGCGACAGTTGGATTTTGAACTTCAATCTTTCGGCGCTTGTAGCTCGCCATAAAATCCAGATATTTCGATGAAATTGGTGTCGACTAATACGATTTTGTCTGTTTTTTTCCAAATATAAGCAGATTTCTTAGAAATTTCACAAATTCGGTTTTTCCAGACTTGAGACTCCCCATAATCGATTATCCAACATAACTCGGAAACGATTCGACATAAGACAGGGCTAATAGGGTGTTTCATGTTCCACGTGGACTTGTATAGGGTTGGGGGAATTGTGAGGGCCTATTGGTCTGGTTGTTGATCGGCCTCCTCCGCCGTGGTTCGCGTTGGTGTGGGCGAACTGCTTGCTTCTTCTGAGAGACAGAGCGGAGGACAGCCCAGTCGGTTTCACACACACTGTTACAGATTACATTATATCCTGGTAATATCTCTTCCGGAGTGAGAGGTAGGGACATCCTCAGCCAACGGCCATACCATACTGAAAACACCGGTTCTCGTCCGATTGCCGAAGTTAAGCAGCATCGGGCGCAGTTACTACTAGGGAGGGTAACTTCCTGGAAACACCGTGTGCTGTTGGCATCTCTTTTAAGCGCCAGAGTGGCGTGGTGGTAAGATGCTCGTTTACCAAGAAGATGATGTGATTGACCGTGATAAGATGACCGTGAAGGTTTCTGTCACGGTCTCGGGTTTGAATCCGAGGGAGGATATAGATAAGATATTTTCCCTAACGAACTTAGGAGAGACCGCCGATAGACAGCGCGTTCATTTCCAACCCATCTCATTAATGGCAGTAAATTGCAATAATATAGCGATATGGCCAGAGTTGGTGAAGTGTGGACATCTTCAGATTTATCCCGCCATGACTCATATTCTTTTGAATAACCAGTTTATATCCCTATTGGAGACATAACTGGAGTCTTGGTCAGTTTGTTGTTGTTGTTCGCCCAATTAAATTGTGAATGATTCTGAACATCTTCAAGACTTGAATATCATTACATGAGGACGAAGATTTTCAAGTCCTCGTGTAATGAATAAAAAATAAAACGAACAAACTATAAACGGCTATAACATGGCATTAGAAGAAACAAGTTCCATTTCTTTTAACACGAACCAACTCCAGATTTAATCTCATTTCGAATGATTGTATATCTGGAAGATTTAAACAAATATATCTTTTTTGTTCTTTTGAGACAAGAAATGTCTTTTTGATATTCATCAAGAGAGACATCGACTTTACAATGTTTCTCAATGTAACAAGTATGTGAGCAACAACTTTAACTGAATATTATTTATAGAACCTTTTTTTATTATTTATAACATGAATAATTCATGGAGAAGTACACATGCATACCTATCCACCGTAAATTTCTCGATCAAGTAATTCCTTTTGGGAAGTCAAATAACTGCGTTTCTTCATTAAAATTCGCGAATTCAATACGGGCCGAGCGCGCATTCAAATGCAAAACACTTCCAAAGTAATGCAAGGGAAGGAGGAGGGGAAAAAAAAATTGTCGTGTCTTCGTTTATTTTGTAACAGGTAGGAAATTGAAGCAGTTTTGATGCAGGACAGACATGAAGAATAAATAAATAACTGAAGGAGAAAAGCAAACGCCTGAAAGGTGGTGGTGGTGCCGAAACGCACACACACACAAAATATTTGAATTTTGATTTGAGATTTATATCCGGGTCGGATCATTTCCTTTGAGATGCGGAAAAGATGATCGAGGAGTAAAAGAGGACGTCGAAACAAATTCTTTTGCATGTAAAATTTCCACGCAAAAATCATGCGATTTATAAAAATGATAAAATTCTAAAATTTTCCATCATTCGATGTTTTTTCTATGGAAATTAAAAGATATTGTGAATGTGTAAAAAAGATGATACGATTCAGCATTAAATGAACATTATTTAGCCCAGTTTTTGAATTTAGTAGAATCTTTCCTTGAACATTCTCGGCGGGCGGCATTTGGGACACAGCATCTCGCCTCTTTTAAACCCTTCTTATTTCGGCATTGACGAGCGCAGGTACGTTTTAAGCCTAAAGGAGGCTACTAATGCCTCAACTTGAGCGCCTCTCGCCAAAGTGCGTGGAATAAGGGAGGCAACGTCGTGTGTCTCCATAGGTGTATATCAAGGGTGCTCAACTTTTTGGAAAGTGCGGGACGTTTCATTGGTTGAAAAACGTTTTGCGGGCCACTTCAGTGATTTATAAATGTGCCGCTGCGTATCGCTTGATTGATCATTAAATGTGCCGCGGATCACTTGATCACTTAAGTGACTAGAAAGTGTGAGCTGGCCACTTGAGTGATCTGGAACGGAGCCGCGGGGGCCTCTTGAGCGATCTGAAGCAGAGCTAAAAATCATTTAAATAACTTGCAACACAGTTCCAGAAAATTTAAGTGATCTTAAACCATACCGCAGGTCACTCAAGAGGGCTTGTAATATGCCACGGGTCTCTTGAATTATCTGGAAATGTGCCGCTCAGTTCATTTCTACAACGTTAGGTTTGAAGTCACGTTCCGCATTCGGTTCGCGGGAGGTGGGTTGACCATTTATGGTGTATATGCTAGCGCACTTGCCCGGTTCGCGAGAGAACCTGGGTTCGATTCCCGACTTTTCTTTCAGAGTTTACCTCTTCATAATTAGGCTAGTAAAAAAAGGTCTATTTCCTTGATGTATCAATCGGGCTGAGAAAGGCTGTCTCACTCATTCTCTATCTTACTTGCTCACGGTTTCTGTTTGGGGGGGGGGGAGAGGAAATAGAAAAGTTTACCTCTGGATTTCATTCTTTCGAGGACGAAGGAGAATTCGTGTTCGGTTCCCGGAAAGTCGACCGTCAGTAGAAGATGCTCTTCTTTGAGTCGTCGTCTGGGCGTCAGCTCTTTTATCGAGATCCCGACGTTAGTCGGAGGGTCTTGCAGCAGAGACGACTGCAAATGAACCGTCAACTCTGTGTGGAAAGAAATAATATAAATAATATCAATCATCATAAAGTTCACTGATGGTTCACTGAAGTCTCCTTCGGTTAATAATAATAATAATAATAATAAATTTCGCTCAAGTGCAATATTCGCTAAGATAATTGAATTTAAAACACCGTGCCACTGCGGTGATTGGAGGTGTCATTGCATGCGGATACATCATGTTAGATGGCCGCATTGTACTCACCGTGTTTTACACAGGATCCCTACCTGCCCAGAGATATAAAGTGGAAATCCCCTAAGACCCTGTTCGTGACTTTTCAGTGAAACAGTTATCGTCCATTAATTGGAACCGACAGCTAACTCATCCACGTAGTACTGAACTGATCTCCGAAGTGAGTAAGTTTGACAGAGGGATAAGACCAGCTTGGTCTTCTGACCTGTACCACCTGTACCCGATTTAAAAAGTATGCTATGCACGTTTGAAAAGTCTACGAAAACCATTCACGAGCCAAGAACCTTTTTGGTGGAGAAGTGTAACGTGGTTGCCATAAGAACTCGCCAACGTGAAGCTAGGGCCACATTCGGGTTCAGCCTGGCCCAATACGTTCCAAGGTTGGTCATGGGCGAGTAGTGTGGCCGCTGCGATATTGGAAATGGTCGTCAAATGTTTGTGTCTGGAAGGTATTGGAAGGCTGGTCAAATAGAAGTACCAAGAATTTCCAGCCCCCAACGTAACAAGGAAATGGTCATAAATTGTCGTGCTCAAAAAATTATGAAAAAAGTTTAGTGCATTCATCTTCCCCAAAACACATAAAAATAAAAATTCGCATCGGATTGCAATTATTAACCACAAAAAATGACAACAGTTGGCTATTCATTGCATTTCGAGCATCTTGGCGATATACATAAAATACTTCTTTTCACTCTCTGCTCTAGCTCCGCCCTCTTTAGAAACACAATAGTTATTTCCCTTTTTTTCTTCTCTTACTTTCTCTGTGTGGTACCTTATCATTTATTGTTTGAATGACGTCACTCTAACACTCTAGGGTTGCGGCATATTTAAATTTATTCTTGGCCTCTATTGACCTACAAATTACTAATACAGTATTTAATTTTTTTTCAAGATAATAACTCCACCGGATTTGTTCATAATTTTGTGGACATTCAAATGAGTAGAATGACTGGAAATTTTTTCAGAACTTTTGGAAGACGCCACCTTCATCGCTATGATCCGGGTTCAAACCCCACCGTCGCAGCATTGGTGGTCGGCTGAAGTTGGTTTTCTGTGGTTCCCAACTTCGAGACGTGAATGCGAACCGATCTCCCCGTTAAAGTATCGCTGCAGAGAGCAACTTCACTCACTATGAGTTGAGAAAAAACTCATAGTTTAAAAAATTGATTGCAAATGGCGGCACTACACGTAACAAGCATCACTCAGTAACAAAACTTCACTGAAGGTTCACTATAAATACATACACATTCCAACATGTACCAATTCGTTAGAAGTTCCGCGGAGGAATATGGACGAGGTGCATGTCCAGTTTAGTAGTAGTAACGTCCATACGTCGTATTAGCCTTTATTTTTTGTATGACGTCTTGTAACGTCAGTTTTGGAAATTCCTGCGTGTGTGCTCTCTTTTGACCATTAGTCATTATCATGAGTGGTAACTTTAAGTTCTGTCTACTTCACCAAACACCAACTCTGGCCATATTGCAATTTACTGCCATTAATGAGATGGGTTGGAAATAGAAGCGCTGTCTATCGATGGTGACGTCAAGCTGTTAGGGAAAATATCTATACCCTCCCTCGTGTTTGAGCACGGGACCATGGCAGCAACCTTCAAGGTGATAGACGAGCATCTTACCAACACACCACTCGAGCGCTCATTTAAGTGCTGTTTGGTAGTTGTCAAAAATGTCATTCAAATAAATTTTGTTAAATTCCCTCCGGTATTTTGAGGGAACTTTAAATTCGTTTGACCCCCTTAATACTTAGAATTCTCCTAATTTTTTCCAGCGCATCTCGAGTCCGAAAGATGAGTCGATTTTTCCCATTCATTCCGGAAAGCAAATAAGAAAGAAATACAAAATGAGGCTAAATCACTCCCAGGGAAAATACAAGGGAAATAATAGAGGGGTAGAAACAAAAAGGAGGTTGGGGGGGGCAATGAAGACAGACATCCGTAACGATACAGCGGGGGCCCCAACGAAAATGGAGACGATCTCTTCTACTAATGCGTAATAGTAGTGCTGTTGTGTTCTGGCGCTATCTTGTTCCGGCAGCGAGCTGATCGCAAGCTATTAAGAGACGCTGCTCAAGACTCTCTCCGATAGGATACAATAAGCAACTCTGGCGCTAATGCCTCCAAAAGCTCAAACAAGCTCATTTTCTTGGGCATAAACCCTTTGACATGCCGACTAAACACAATGGGTTAGCATCTCTGCGTACTTCTCCTCCCTCTATCTCTATACTAGGCACAAATGGCGGAAAATCTTTGTTGTAGTAGCGTCTAAATAAGATAGTAGTGCAGCGAGCAGGAAAGATAGAATATAATATGTGAACGTCAAATCGTTTCGTAGATCAGTTGGGTGATCAGTCGTACGCGTACACCTTCAGGGAGTATCAGGGAGTAAATCAATTTAATCGTATCGGTACGTGGAAAAAAATCGGCAATGGCGGGGAAAAGAACGAGAAATGCAATTCGAAAATGTGTCAAGCGTCCGTTATGGTATAATATAAAAGGGGAGTAAGACTCTTCACATTTCTTCGCAAAAAAGCTTCTTACGCATTTGTAGGGGTAAGCAAGCTTCTTAAGGTGCCTACTGACTTCCTCTGGCGTGGAACCACGTGGTAATGCGTGTGATATAAAACTTCATCTAGCATCTTCTGTACGCGTACGTTCACACTGTGCTGACGTGACGGGGAAATGTGTCACGTCAGCACAGCGTGAATGTACATACAAAAGACTCATAGATGAAATTTTATATTACACGAATTATATATATCATACGGTCCCATGTTACGTCGGAATAGTCTGTTGGCACCTTCACGCATTTGTTCGTAAGAAAGCTCATTAATCAATTTTAGGAGGGTAAACAAGCCTCCTACGCAGGCCTATTGCTTTGTAAGCAAGCCTCTTGCGTACAGTATTTCTTGAAGAGGAGGGTTGGTGGTTGAATAAGCTCTCTACGCATTTTCATGGATAAGCAAACTACTTACTCATTTCTAGGAGTAAGCAAGATTCGTACACATTTTCATGTATAAGCAAGCTTCGTACACATTTTCATGTATAAGCAAGCTTCGTACGCATTTTCATGGATAAACAGTTTCGAAAGGCATACCTATATAGAGGTAAACAAGCCCCCCCCCCCTACGCATTTCTATCGGTATGCAAACCTCATACGCATTTCTATCGGTATGAAAGCCTCATGCGTATTTCTAAGGGTAAGAAAAAGCTTCCTACGTATTTCTTCGTAAGTAAGCCATTTACGTATAGCTAGGTGTAAGCAAATTTCCTACGCATTTCTAGAGGTAAGCAAACTTCTAACTTTTTTCTCGGTAAGCGAGTTTACTAGGCATTTGTATACAAGTCTTCCCGCTTTTACCGTGGTGATTTATTTGCGTCTTCATTGATCGTATTAAGATGGAACAACAAATTTCACACACTGTCAGTATCTAACAATACCCCCTAACATCGTAGTATCTCAAAAACTACAGCCTTGCTTATAACGGCACAGTTTAGCTGTTCATGGATGTCGTTATTTAGGACTTGACTGTATTTATTGAGAATGTTTTTTTTTTCAATGTCACTGTGAACGATAAAATAGATTTTCGTCTCAAACGTGTCAAAAATATATATTATTCGACGCAGCGTCACACGATGTTCAGTGAAGACGAAATTGTTCAGTCGAACGTAAATATTAGTGGCTGATAGTGCGCTAAAACGACTAGTGCCGCATAACTTACGATTTTGTTGTGTGTGCCTGTTTGCGAAGCACTTTGAAGGCGTCCATGGATGGATATATATATATATATACACGTATAAGAGAAAAGGGAAAAAGGATAGAGAATCCAGAACGACTTCCTGAAAAACAATCTCACGCTTCATTTGGTATTCTTATTGCGGACGTACGACGGGGCGCAAAAACCTCATAACTAGTCTTGTTGAAAAGTTTTTCGGGCGGCAGATGGGCTTAAGCGCTTCTTCTCAAGACACTGTTTCCCACACACTCTCTCTCACACACACACATGCATATACTGTACATCCTTTCTTGGAGATCTTCTGTTCCTCCATTTCATTTTCTACCTCCAACCTTCACTGTTGAGGTAGAATGTTTTCATTCCCACTCGGTATTCCCGCAGCGAAATCCTTTTAGTTGAAAATTTCGTTTCTGCTCCTAAAAAAGAAAATACAGTCGAAGAAACACAATGAGAAGAAGAAATCTTTGCTGAAACTACGGATCCTCCGTTTAAACTTCTTTTTTTTGAACAAGAAAGCATTTTCTCTCTTTCAGAGCAGCAATCTGTCCGTCCAGTCAATTTGACCAGACTATCGGTGCTTAACGGTGAGCGCATAAAAATAACTGAATGGTAAAGATATTCTTTTCCCTCAGAATACTTCCGAACCCTTCTTCTCTGGTTTTTTTTTCTTTTTTTTAGTGTAATAAATTTCTTACAAACATATAGGCATCTAGGATAGAGATAACGGTAGAGATCCACGAATATCATAGATTCTCATCCCAGATATTTCCCCTCATAAGGATGTGGATGGAAGAAAAATTTCTGAGAGAATCATAGAATTTTTTTTTTTCCTGATGGAAATCAATTCATTTCGATTTTCTTTTTAGATTTATTCAAGATTTCCTACAAGACGAAAATCTGATTTCTCGAAATTTCCGCGAAAGATTCTGATCATTCTTCTTAATGTCTCTTTGTAGAGAGAAGCTTTCTTCTCCTAAAACCACTGGAAGTAATTTCATTTTTTATGAAATAGGACAATTTTCATAAATTTCTTACTTGTGTTTGTGGTTACTTTTTAAACGATTCTATTTTGTTAAATTTTGACAAACAGTAAATAAATTCATTTTATAAATTCCTTCAGTAAATACCAAGTACAGACGACTGGTTACCGAGCGAAGATAATGGGAAAGAAAAATCGCATTCCTCTGGGGGGGGGGGAGGACCGAACCACCTTTTCTTTCCGAATCGAATTATCTTCGCTTGGTATCCAGTCTCATCTGTACTTCGTATAATTAGCGGAGAGGTTCATCGTTTCAATCAGTAAATAGCTGAATACTTCTTTTTGACGGGAATTTTTTTTCGGACAAATCCAATACGAAATATACATTTTACGTCGTATTTATAAGAAAATGGAGGTAATTTTTTTTTCAAGGAAAATATAGAAATTTATTCATCATCCAACAACAGAAAATATCCAGTTACAGTGGGAGCGGGTAAAAAACAAACACATTGCACAAAAAAAATAATAACAAAACAAGCCTTAAAAATGCATAAAGTACGCGAATAAATATATACAGGAGCGTACGCCCAGGTAGACTAAAAACAAATTAATCGACGAATAAAGTTGATATATATAGTAAAATGAAAAAAAAAAGTAAAATAAAAACCAAATATGAAATTGAATATAAAATATATAAAACTGAGAGTGTAAAATACATAAAATCAAACATAAAATTGAGAATGAAACAAAAAATCCTATAGCTTAGAAAGGTGATTTCTATAAAACTGTTCAAAGGGGAATAAAAAATATTTATAGCCCCTGTTTGACAATTATATAGATGACTTAATCGATGAATAGAACCAAAATTACATATAAATTTGTTCTGTACCTCTTAATTGTAAATAAATTACAAAATATTGTTCGAGATACATTGGAACATTAATATTAACTTCCTGTAAAATTTGCATACAATCAATGCTATTATGAAATAACCCCTTATGGAAAAATGATACCAATAAAAAATGTCTACGATCACACTTAGACTAACAACATCCAATAAAGAGCGTAAAAACGTTCCAGTAACAACATCATAATTAACACCGAACCTTTTGAAAAACAATTGTTTGAAAGATCTATATCGTACAGAAAATTAAGATAAATTATTAAGATAATTATTGGATAATAATTAAGATACTTATTGGATCTTAATAATTAACATCCAATAATTCTATTTGGTAATCACTATGAACTGGGTTCCAAAAAATGCATGCATACAATAAAGGAGTTAAACAGAACAGTTAGAAAACTGTTCATAATAATAAGAAAAATATTCTATGTTCATAAATAAATTCATAGTGATATGAATTCATGATAACACACACAACACCCGATAATTTCAAATTCATGTAACTCAAGAATGGAAAAAACCACAGAAGTTCTTTTAACTGATATTATATATAGAAACACAGTCGACGCTCGTTATAAACGACCCGATTCGTTCCACGGGAAAGAGATGTTATATTAGGAGATCGTTATATCGAACGATTTGACAAAAATCAAAATTTGCTTCTCCGGTAAATACAAGATGCTATAATGTTGCAATGAAAATGTATCTGGTTGGGAAAAAAAAATTACACGCATTAATATATACATTATGACATTGTACTTACGAAAATACCGTGTATGACCTAAACCTATACATTTATTTTTTACTACGTGCAGCAAAATCATAAGTTCACTTGTATATTCTGTCATTGGGCAATTAGTAAAATTTCGTAATAAAATTTAGAATAAGGTGAAAAATCAACCACGTGGGAAGTGGGAATGAGCCACCATGTGCGAAAATGAAACGAAACGGTAAGAAAAGTTTCCAATGGTGGTACTAAGTAGACGCTAGTGATGGAATCGACTGCAACAGAAGTAGAAGCGTCACAGAATACCCTTTTCATACCCTTTCTTCTCTAAACATTCAAGGTCAAGGTCTGACTCAATCAACGATCAATTTTGTCCTTTACAAAAAAAAACGGATGAATGCGAACTGAGTTCAGTAATGGACTGAATGATATTTGATGGTCGTTATATTGGGTAAAAATAACATGGAAGAAGTAGGAAAATATTGGGGACCTGCTGTATCGGTCTTTCTAATGGAATGGTAACAGAACGTCATTATAACTAGCGTCGACTGTATTTAGATAATGTTTGCCGATGGTTCACGCTTCTAAAAAATTTTACTTATGGTAAAGTAAATATAAGTCGTACGTACCACAAAAGTTTAAAATTATGTTTAAATTTGAAGATTACGAGGAATTTCAGCACCGCAAGAAATTTTGGATTTAATTAATTAATTAATTTTATTATTTGGCTATTTGTGTACATATTTTTATGTAAAAAATATATATATGATATTCAGAACATGAAGTTACAACGAAAAAGAATATTGCATTGGATATATGCTTTCAAAACGTAAGCACGTCATAGTTTTTACTGTTATTTATGTTTTTAAACACAACCCCTTATCCTCCTGAAATTCATTTTGAAAAGCATCACTCTAGCTTTCAAATTTGTAATTTGAGAGAACAATCATAGTGTCTGTAAAATATTTTAGTTTTTTTTTTTTTTTTAAATACCTAAGCGAGGAAAGTAAATCTTTATTCCCGAATATCTTGTACGTCTCCTTAATTATGATTTTGGAATAATGTCCACCCTGCAGTTCCTGTCTAAAATTTTGGTTTGAGAAGTGATTGCATCTCAATTCTCTAACTTGATGTTTTTAGAAACGATTTCACCGCAAGTCTCTTAAAATTTATGTTTCGAGAAAATTAAAACGCGAATCTCTAAATTTATGTTTTGAGAAATGATCAAAATTCAAGTTTCTAAAATTGTTTTGAGAAAACATTGAAACGCAAGTCTCAGAATTTCTGTTTGGAAATGTGATTGCACCGCGAGTCTCTACATTTATGCTATGAGAAACGATTAAGACGCAAGTCTCTCAATTTATGTCTAGAAAAACTATTAAAACGCAAGTCTTTTTTCAAATTTCAATTTCAAATTTATTTCACAATTTGCGTGAAATAAACTAATGAACCAAGGAGACGAAATGGCCCATACTGGTTGTTACAATGAATACGTTTATAAAATAAAGTTCAGTGAAATTATTTTCAGATATATTGTATGATGGGAAAAAAAGCAATACAAAAAGGAAGATAGTGGTTACGAATGAAAATAGCATAATTAACAGAAAATAAATAAAATATGTTAAAGATAAAATAATAAAGGGGATATTCTCATGCATCGCTGGAGGTGCTATAAAAATTACATATGAATAATATTAACATGAATTCTTAATAGACTTATTATTGACCCCAAATACACAAAAGAAAAAAAATGAGTAACTGTTAATGATATACATATGCTACTAAGTCTATATACTCGAAATATATGTTTTGAGAAAATATTAAAACGCGCAGTTCTCTCTATTTTTATGTTTTGAGAAGCGACTGCACAGCAAGTATCTACATGGGCTTGTCATTACTGAAATAAAAGGCTTTTAAGAAGGTGAGATATCTTCTGAATGCAGGTGAGAAGGTGAAGAGTAAATTACCACCGTAAATCTTTATATTAAAACGTGTCCCTAAAAATATTCTCTCGAACGTAAGGCTCCAGTTGTATTTAGAATAACGTAAATTAATTTTTTTTTGTATTGGTATCAAAGCTCAATTTTGATACGCGAAATTAAGACGCGTGAAATTTTGTACGTGATTAATACATTTTGAAAAAAATGTTTATATTCCACTGACATAAAAAATTATGTATTAGTCTAGAAAAACAAATGGAAGAACGGAACTACACAGCGATTATATAGGATATGTTTCCGTGATGCTTCTCACCGAGACAAATTGTGAAAAATCGGAACTGGGAATGCAACGAATAATTCCAGAGTTATCATTCCGTCCACGGATTTATCGCCTGAATAGCGTATTTTTATCCTCAGTGCAGCAGCAGCAGCAGCAAGGTATTAGCCGGAAACATATTGGGATTTTATTTGTGAAGTTATACCAAGGGGATACCTCTCGTGTTTCTCACCTCGTACCCAACACCATAACAAACACACAGAAAAGTACTTTTATGCTATTATTATTTTCGAGCAAAGGTCTCGAAACACGATGCAGCGGTGTATGTTTGTATCAGATAGATGCATCGAGGGGGGAGGCAATCGGAATTCAATCAACGTTGATCCGCTGCCGTCAGTTCCTCGGATTCGAACGTGCGTGATGTGAGTCCATGAAGAATGTTGCAGTGCCGTAGCCTAAAGGGAGAGGCGGAAGGCTCAATGCCGATCTGGTCTCACGTGATCCCGAACCCTCCTCTTTATAACTGTTCCTTGATTTGTGGTACATACCGTACCATACATACACAACAAACATTGATTGCCCGTGTTTGGTCGCTGTTCCTTCTCTCTCTCTCTCTTTATTTCATCCGAATCAATTTCTGGAAATATTTCACATAGAAAAAGTTTGCCTTTCTTATCCATTTCTCTCTGGTCGATTGGACGGCACAAAATATATATTTCTTCGTTTTTTCGGTTCTTTTTCTAGTTTGTGAAAAAGGTATTTGCCAAGCTACTAAAAACTCTCCCACTGATGATTTGATAAGCTTTTTTTTGGCAGATACATAGTGCGTGTGATTCATGAATGCTGACTTTACTGAAAGTACACAAACCCGGTTTATCGACACGAAACCAATTCACTATTGTTTTACCTCTGGCAAAGTGCCATTTCGGAATTTCCTTTTTTTTTTTTCGTGGGACGTAACTGTGCATGTTAGGTGTTCGTGTGCTGCCATTTGTCTTTGAGATAGGAATTTAGAAACAAACAGTGAATGGATTTTTTCCATGGATAAATTCAAATGTACAGTAATAGGTCCTATTTGAACCCGTTCGGATACATTTTTGAGAGGAAGACCGACTCGGAAGGGAAAAAATGTACTCCTTGAATATTAAAGGAAACTGATTTCAGTCGATCCGACCACCACTGTGCAACCGGTGGCGATCAAATTAGAGTCTGACCGTTTCTATAATTCAAAGATTTATTTGAACCACAACTGATACGAAGAGTTTGCGAAATGTAGAAAGCCACTGTGCGGTCGTGTGGGCGTCAGACTTTACTATCATCGTGAGGATACAAGTTCGAAACCCGTTGGCTGCACAGTGGTGGTCGGTTGAAGTTGGTTTTCTGTAGTTTTCCAACTTCGACGTGAATGCGAGACGGTCTCTCATTTGAAGAAGTTTCTCTACAGAAAGAGAAGGAATACCTTCTATATGATACTCACAAAGATGATAATATTCAAGCATTTACCCCATCTTCAATTCAAATATGGAAGACAGATAGATGGCAGTACCATCAACAACACGAATCAAGCACAACTCTAACGACATAAATACGTTAGTGCCACGCACATACATACACATACTGATACAAAGACTATTTACGAAATGCGGTCAAACTCATTTGTGACGCACCTCGGCTGCAACTTCACTAATATGCGATATCGGTTGATTCAGGTAAACAATATTGTCTATTTATCTTGCTTGAAGCAGTTAAAAGCCAAAATTAAATACGTAGGTCATGGTTTCTCAAACTTCTTAAAACCGCGGTGGCGTCCCTTTTCCTAATCAAAGCTTAACCCATTCAAGTATTACGTAAGCAGGTTTTCAGACATTTTTGACCCCCCCCCCCCCCGTCAGCAAAATTTCGTCAGCAGCTTAGAATATTTCATATCTTCAAAAAGGGGTGGTTGATGGCGTAAGCAGCCTTCAAAACCCCTCCTCCCTCCCCTCGTCATCAAAAGTCAGCAAATCCGAAACCCCTACTTCCCCCTCGATACTGACGTAATACTTGAATGACCCCTAATGTGCAGCTCCTTACAGCAGTTTAACACTAGAACGACGGGAATGGTGCAAAATGGACACTGGAAAAAAGCAAACCACAACCTATGATAGACCATCTGTTCTTCCTCAATATTAATGTTGCCATAAGAAGATTGTCCATTTCAGCATGTTTTGCAATCATATTAGTGAAATATCTCTATAGAGGTCACAATGACCGCTACCGTCGTTTTAAGTATAACCAAAGTATAAAGTGCAAACTAAGACACCAAAAACATTTATATTTTAAGAGCCTTAAAAACATGTGAGAAGTCATGAAATTTCAACAACCCTGAGATGAACCGTTTTGGTGTAATTGCACGTCGAAGTAGCTTCGCGGGTCAAATTACCGCTTCCGTTGTTCCAGTGTTAACAAAGACTCTCTTCAAAAATCCTTTGTCAGGACGCCGGGTTGGTGACGTACAGTTTGAGAATTCCTCATTTAAGTTATATACTTCAATTCTGTTTTCAAAAGCGTACACAATTAGCAAAATATATAGCATCTGCCCCCTCCCCCCCTTTCTCGAGAACATCGTATAAATTGAAATATTTTTAGATATTCTTTTGTACAACTGAAGAAAATATTTGTTTGTCCTATCTTGAAGAATGTCTTTCAATTTAAGGATAGATATAACGACCAAGGATAAGAGGTAGCCAGATATTTGATTTCGAATGCTGGAAATAATATTTTATCCTAAAGTTTCATTATTAGCACGCCAAAGTAGCCTATCTGGCTAGTACAATCGTCACGTGTAATGTGAATTGCAGCAATAAACGAGCTTTATATCAGTGTAGATTACAAGACAGGTTAAGGAGCCTATCGCATCACAGAGAAGGCGCCGGATAGACGGACCACTCTGTCACTAATCCGAATTTAGTATCATAATCTAACTTTCTAATGACCGTAAAGAAGATTGGTTTCCAGAGTATTGAATTTCAATTCCCCCCATTTTTAACTTTCTTTTTCTTTCACGCGGGGAGCTTCGGGATCCTTCCTAGTCATGGGGGTGTGAGTTACCATCGGATTCTTTGGTTACCGACTTTCTAATCCAGTAACGCTTTGAAATACGATTTTTGATGTCGTATAGAACGTATCGTGGTATCAGACCGTCATATAGTACCGTATTCGAACAGAAATTCGCAATACTAGATTTTCTTTACCGTGGTTGGTATCGAGATACAGGTGCCTATAAAAAAAATGGAAGTTTTCCCTCTTCTCATTTTTAACCTGCCTTCAGCTATGGCTATTCATAACAAAGCCCTGAAACTACGGGACGGGACGTCCTTATGATAATATGGGAATTCATTCAAAAGAAACGAAGAATCAGTTCCGACATTGAGCGCTACTAAGTTCCTTATGTAAATGGCAGTGAACACGATCCATGTCATCCACCTGGTGAAGCTCCGTGTCGAGTGTACATGTTACGGCCAAAGCCCGAAGTCGGCTATTTCGAGAATAAGGCAGTGTCAGCCTGGTATTTAGAGGATATCTACTTGCAGCTGTCGACAGCTAGGAACAGATGAACTCTTGGAAACAGTGACCATATACCAATGACACGAAGTGGAGCATCAGCAAATTCTCGCCAAACATGACTGATTTTCATCTATTTACGAGAAACTTGCATTACTACTTAGCATGCACTTCATACATATTCCTCTGGGGGATTTCTAATTAATTGGTGCATGCAAGAACGTGCAGTGTGTGTTCATGTATTCGTAGGCTTAATGCATTTATGATGTCAGAGTTATGCTCGTTTCGAGTCACAGTGGTGCTGCCCATCTTTCCTTCGTATTTTAAAGTGAAAATGGTAAGTGCCCGAATTTTCGTTTTACTTAAGTATCGAGTTGAAGATCTGCCTACACTCTTCGCCCAGAATTTTTCAAATGGTACAGCGAGACTCGTATTCGCGCCTCGTGGATTGGAAACTACAGAAAACAAACTTCGGCTGTCCACAACTGGGCCGTCTCTGGGGTTCGAACCTTTATCTTCACGATTCGAGACCATAATAATAAAAACCCAACTGCACAACGTATTACGGGACGAATGAATGATCAGCCAGTATATCTGAATACATGTTTCATACCAGGACGTCCGACGATTAAAATATGAACATCTTGTATATCTCAGGCCAAACAACAAAATCTACTGCATTCCCCCACATTACCTGGAATGCCGTAGAAGTCGGGGAGAGCCGTCTCTTTGAATGTTGGAGTCTGTTCTATTCTCGGTATGCCGGTAAAAGCGAGGAACAACAGGAATCGGATGGTGCATCCAAAATTCCAATATCAATGCACTAAATATTGAATAAATAAGCGAATTTTTTGGAAATAAATACAAATACCACAACAGACAAGATATCCAACGAGGTGGCTGAAAAGAGATGCCCATAACAAATATGGCTGCCGAATATATATCTAAACCATATCAAAAATACAGCAACCTAAGGGCAATAATAAATTTTTACCAAAAGCGAACACGATACTAAGAATTCAACATTCACTTATCGCTCTGACCTTATTATTTTCAGCCTAATACGATACTGTATTCTACATGTTTTTCTGAATGTTCAAAAATTGAAGAAATATGTTGTCTGTTATTTATTGCAATATTATCCATCGCAGCGCAGTTTTATTTTCAATTTTTTGCTCTGGTTATTCAAATTTTAACACATGAACAAAAAATACTTCGCAGTCTACTAAGTTCTCCATTCAGCTCATCTAATCCACGAGAACGAGTATGTTTCGTATTCGACATTTTTTAGGAGCTAATTTTCAAAAGGGAACATTTCCACTTTTTTTGTTTCGAAATGCATTTTTCAAAGGGTTTCTGAGTCTTTGGGAAGAGCTTGGTCGGCAACAGGGTTTATTCAAAAGATACTATTTTTCATTGTAATGTAAAATTAGTCGTTGCTACCAAAAATCTCGTTCATTCCCTTCGGTATTTTTCATTAAAAAGGGAACATGGGGGTGGTTCTATTGGCGCCAATGTGTGGGATTTGTTTTCTTTCAAAACAGAACATTTTTAGAAGCGCTTTCAAAGTCGCATTTCAGATTGCTCGTGTGTTTTTTATGCTCATCGAGAGGTTGGTGTGCTAACCCCTCGATGGGGGACTCCGTGCGGTAGCAATTTTTCTCTGGTCATGTCACCGTTTCTATTGTGTACCCTTGTGTAAGGAAAATTTTCTCACAGGGACGAACCGGGTATCGAACTCGTGACACTAAACATCCTTTGGTACTTTAGGCGAGTATCTTATCGACCTGGGCTACCGCGCACGTTTCTTATGTTACTAACGAGAGAGCAGTAAGGGTACCTTCCTTGGCTAAGTGAATCCTTCTAGAATCAATTGGCACTAGCGAAATCTTCGGTAAATGCATTACCAGATAGTCTGGGTTACAGGTTAGACGTTGTGTTCTCGTGTATCATGTTTGTGGCTTTGTGTGCAGTTTTTTGTAATTCTATCCATTTTCTCGTGTTATGTGGGACACTGTGACAGCACTCAATAGAATCTCTCTCTCTGGCTACAGAATCTCTTTGTAATGAGATCTATACAGATTAAATTCTCCTGATAAGAGGACAAAGTTTCTGGCTGCGGTTTTTTGGCAGATCTGAGAAGACATTGAAGACGAAGTCTGAAATAAAAAGAAGTGAGGTTGCACACACACACACGTTTGCGGTGAAATTCGATGTGTTGAGAAACTCGGTCGAGCCTGGAAGATATATGAAGGAACTCGAACAATACTATTATACAAAATTCAACGTATAAGCAGTGCGATTATAAAAAATTTGAATCTCCAAATGGAGGAACCTCGATGAGAGTAAATACAGTGTATGCCACACTATATATCGTGACGCCCCCGCGAATTATTATTACTTTTTATTAATGTTTCGCCTCGCACTTTTGTGAAAATATTTATACTAGTGCATGTTACTATGAATCTCATGTATTTGAATGCCTCTTGTCAAAGAGTCCTTCCTGTAGGTCATTGTTTCCCAAACTTTTTGTTCCATCGCCCCCCTTCAGAAATTTTTCTCTCTCATCGCCCTCACAAACTCAAGTAAACTTATAGGATCCTATGTGAAATCCGTAGGTTCTATCACCCCCCTTGGACCATTCCATCGCCCACTTTGGGAAACACTGCTCTAGGTACACTAAAATAAGCCCCCCCCCCGAACTCATTTTCTGATTATCTTTATTCATATCACTGACCTGACACATGTTTTTGGAATTGTATATGAATGCACATACATGATTAGGGGCCCCCTCTTTGGATTCCATAAGGATCCTTAGGGACCCAAATTATTATTTTTTCTCTTTCAACACAGAATTTTCTCTGGCATGACCACGCCCTCGGGTCAGTGAGTTTAAATCGGTTAAGCGACAGAGCCTGATCGCGCTCGGTCTGTTATGTTCCGAGATCAAAAGAAAACAATTATACTGTGAGAAAAAGAAACCAACACATTTGTGGCACCAGGGTCTGAAAGGGATAGACCAATATTTATAGTAGTTCGAATTCCAGGTTTTGTTTTGCCATCTTTTACGCAATTCGTAAAACACAAAGATTCTAAATGTAGAGAACTGACTAACTTCGATTCAGCCAATTAAAATCTATTCTTAGAATCTAGATATTTAAGTTCTTCAGGAATCTGTGACTCGTATATCCCGGCATGCCGGCTAATGTGGGGGGTGGGGATATGGTATTTTGATAATTATTTCCGATTATAATCGAACATTCGAATCCTAAGAAACAAAAAAAGTTCGCAACAATCTGTTTTGAAAAAAGAAGCTGAAAAAGAAATCGGATGAAATATTTCCTATATAAACGAATCTCATTTAATCTTCTTCGTTCTAGTCGCGCATGAAACTCATGGAAACCTTCAAGATTTATTCCGAGAAGAATCAGTAAGTAATGAATAAACCAATACGTCTCAAGAATCAGAAACATATTAAATGAATAAAATGTACGGCAGCGACTGACTTCCAATCCAACCCACGCGATTAATCAATTTCTTCGCGTATTGAAACTTCTGTGTTTCGCAATTCTGTTTCATTTTCTTAAATAGAATTCTAATCCCCTCCAATTCTTACTTTTATTGTAGTTTCAGTCGCTGTTGTTGTTTTTCTTCCAGAGGTTTCGTATTTATTAATTTCGAAAAATCAATCATCAAAGTGAAATTTCGCATTAAAGCAGCAGTTTTTGTTTTTGAAATTATAATTCATTTAAATATTCAAGTGTTTGTTCCAGCCCTATCAAGAGACTGATGAGACGCATCTGATCGATCGATGTATCAGCCGTGCATCCTCGTTAAATAATTTCCTTTTAATAAATTAATGGGAGACGAAATATCCAACGAGAGTTCTCGAGAGTTTGGGTGCCCAAAAGCATATTATGTATTTGTTCATCGAGCGTTCTAAGATACTTCAGTTAAAATACAGCAGTAAAAATTGCCGTAAAAGCCGGAGAATGAAAGTGGATGTTCCAATTTCAAAAATGCTGGGGCTCGAGTCAGGATTTTTACTACTATTTCCTCGGCTTGAGCGGCCGTAAAAATGAAACTGCCCCCGAACTTTAAGTCGGCCATAATTAAGAGCCCTTGGAACAAAAGGATCCGAAGGAGAGAAGAGAATAGAATAACCATCACTTTGGATATTTGAAGTAAAAGCGAAAAGGGCGAACAATTTGACTTCAATTCCAAAGACATAAAACGTTGTGAAATGTGTTCCGAGAGAAATCCACGTGGGAGGACAGAAAATGGCGTTTCCACTCTCTTTGCTACGGATATAACACATATTTCATTTTTTTTTTGAAACAAGAAAAAAAAATAACTTTCATGGAGTTAATTTGCTTCCGTGGAATGAAAGTCACAGACACTCTCATTTGCTGGATTATTTTTTCCGGGACATTAATTCATTCCAAAAACTTTTCAGCGGCTCTTCATCGCTGAGTTCATAAAATATTAACATTAAAAAAAATTAATATGAAACTTGAGCGTGTAACTTTCCATGTTTAATCGAATTACGACGCATCGGTGAATGAAATCAGAGAACGGAAAAAAAAATAAAAAACTCCGTTGCTTTTAGTTATTCGTGCAAAAATGGATCGATTTATGAAAGTTTTGAACTTTGTACATTAGAAGTAGGGACAGCTCTGCTGCTATTCGGTTTGCAAATGAATTAGTTTCTTTTTTTCAATATCATATGGATTTATCGTTCTGCCCAATGGTTACCAAAGTTTTTGCTTAATCTTCTGAGATTTCGAAATTTGCTAGAGCCTTCCCAAGCTTTCAAAATTCTTATTACAGATTCTCTTCGAGATTTCAAAATTTTCATCGGCCATCAGCCTTGTTTCAAATTTGTCCAAGTCATCTTCGAGGTTTCAAAAATGTCTAAGCCACCTTCGAGATTTTCAAATTCTCATGAGCCATTTCCATCGGCCATTCTTGAGGTTTTGAAATTCTCATCAGCCGTCATTATATCCGTCCTCGACTTTCCAAAGTTTTTCATGATGTATCCTTGAGGTTTTGAAATTTTTTGTTTCCCATCCTGGTGATTTCGAAGTTCTCATAAGCTTATCTTCGAAGTTTTTAAATTTTCATAAGCCATTTCGAGATTTGCAAATTGACTGAGCCATATTCGAAGTTTCGAAACTCTCATGAGCCATCCTCGAGGCTTCAAATTTCTGATTATAACCATCCTCGATTTTCAAAGTTCTTAGGATCACACCCGGAGGTTTCAAAATTATTATTAACCGTCATCAAGATTTCAATATTTACATGAGCCGTTCCTAAGCTCCCAAAGTCCCTCAAAGCCATTCCCGAGATTTTAAAATCTGAATGAGCTTTCCTTTTGTATGAAAACCATCAGCTATGATAATGACATCTTTAAAAATTCTCATCATCAAACCTCAAGATTTAAAAGTTTTCATAAGCCATCCTTGAGGTTTCAAAATTCTCAAAAGCCATCCTTGAGGTTTCAAAATTCTCAAAAGCCATCCTTGAGGTTTCAAAATTCTCAAAAGCCATCCTTGAGGTTTCAAAATTCTCAAAAGCCATACTCGACGTTTCAAAATGTTTTTGATCTAAACTAGAGGTTTGAAAATTCTCATGAGCCATCTTCGAGTTCAAAATCCACATGAATAATCTCCTCCTGGTTTCAAAATTCTCATGATTCATCTCGTTGAGGTTTAAAATTTTCATAATACATCCTCGACGTCTCAAAGCCCTCGTGATCTATCCTAGAGGTTTTATAATTCTCATAAGCCATCTCTCCTGGAGATTTCAAAATTCTCATAAGCCATACTCGAGATTTTGAAATTCTCAACCATCCTGAAGGTTTCAAAATTTGCATGGCCTCCTTAAGTCTGTTCGAGGCTTCAAAATTTGAATCGACCTTCCTTGTGTATACGAAAGCTATCATCAGTGATAGCGCCATCTTCACAGAAAATTAATCACGGTAATACAGTGCATGGGAAATTTTGAAATTTTCCAATATTTTTTCAATCGAAAAAAATGTTGACCATCACGTCTGAAGCAAGCCCCCCCCCCCCCCAGTTTAAAGTACTTGATATTTGTGATTTTTTGGATGTTTTCAAAATCCTGGGAAGTGTTTGATAATTATTTCAGCTAATTTTACAATTTTAACTCCCCACCCCGTACAAAGGCGAGATATATGAGAAATTCTTTAGATTTCGGTCACTTCTCTCTCATAATCGCGACATTTTTCACTGTTAACCGTATAAACTTCTTAATCTCAACCGTGTATGCACTCCGTACACATCCCTTTGAGAAATTTCTAACAAATTGTAATACGTCGGAATGTGTGTTCCGAATTCACGTGTGGCCGGAACGTACTTATTATTTTCAGAGTTATGATTGTTTCGTGTTCTACTGGCGCTGTTATCTGTCTTCTATATTTTGTAGTGAAATGGAACCATGGATGATCTCCGAGTGATGTCTCGATAAATCATTGAAAGAGAAAAGCAGGACGGGGAAACATCGATTAATTATTACGCTGATATTGACGTCACACTTTTGCTCAAAGATGGTGGACGAGTCAGAATGGTGCTTCAAAGATCTCTGGTAATACATAATTCTCTGCGGTTTTCGAACTTGGTGGCACGGATGCGAACCGGTCTAGCCTTTGAAAATGTCTCTCCGCAGATGCTTCAACGCGATGCTTAATAACATGGTAATCCGGGCATTATCCATCTTCACTTCAAAATATAGATGGCAGTACCAGTATAACACGAAACAAGAATAACTCTGACAACATAAATACGTTAAGACCACGCATACACTCACGAAACATGTTCCTGCATGTACCAAATTAGAAACTCTTCAGAGGAATGTTTAAGAGGTGCATGTATGGTTAAATAATAGTATTAAATGCTGTATACAAGTAAAGTGCCACTGGTGGGGGAATTGCCGATTCACTCCTCTTTTTCAAATAATGTTTCAAACAAACCAGTTTCTTTGCTGTATCGCCGGTCCTCCAACATCAAAATTTGTTGCCTGAAGCCTGCTCTTCATCGACATCTCAGTCAATATCCATTCAATTTCCGTTTCTTTCCGTACAATCCAAAGAGAAGAAAATTTGTCTGGAATTTCTTTTCATTGGTTTTTAATGCAATCATTTAATTTTTTATATTTTTCCAGAATTATTTCACATAAATACCGGAATATCGCATTAATTCCCTTTTTTCCCCCCCGATATTTTTTTGAAACTTTATTTCTCTTTTAGAATTTGTATTTTTTTCCCCAGACGGTCACACCTCTCTTGTAACCCCTGTTAAGTTTTATCACCTGAAATATTATTTCTATGGCGAGACACATTCAAGAGTCACACAAATACTAAACTATGTTGTTTTCGTCGCGTTATTATTCCTGAGTCAATAGATCATTTCAAAACCGAGTTTTCAGGGTAAATATATACATCAGTGAATTCTATAATAAACTACCAAAGAGAAATAATCGATCGATTGCGGAAAGTCTCTCCGAATCTCGTGATAAAGTCTTCATAAACACATTTTAAAAGAGAACGTTCGTGCTTCTCCATTCCCTTCGTTCTCGAGCATTCCATACATGTATATAAACGAGTATTTTGATTAAAAAATAAAAAGAGAAAGAGGAAGTTTTCTGAATTTTCGGGAATGGAAAATAAACTTTCTTCTCTTATAAGAGGGAGGTAATTGGAAAACGCTTTCCACATATGGCTTGAAACGGCTTTCCGTATTTTAGATCCTCTCATAAACTCGTTTCCCCATTTCATCGTGAATTGCTTAACAGCCATTTGGAAAAATAAAGTTTGGAAAATAGAAATCGATTTCACTTTTAAAGACATTTCTCTCTCTCTCTCTCCCCCCTACGTCTCGATTTTCTAGGAAATTCACGCGGTGACATGCGTATACTCTATATTCAGTTTCACAGACGCAGTTCCATTTTAAGGAGATTTTTAATTTGCCTTCGCGAAGTCTAACAGAAGCTATAAGACCCGTTAGCGTAGAATTAAAACTCGCTGCAAACGTGTATAATGGGCAAAACCGGAACTAGAATAGGGCAAAGGGGAAGCAGCAACGTGCCTCGTGTAGAAAACTTTTAGGGACGGAAAATGTTCTGGAGGGGACGAAAAACACTAATAAAGCTATAGAATTTTGAAGTGCATTGAGCGGCAAAATCTCGTATGCTTCCCCTCCCCCCCCCTCCTCCCACAAAAATCCTTGTTGGCTTCCTGATAACACAAGCCAACATATTCAAAGTCTCTGCGTCCGAAAACGCGTGCGGTTTTCTTTGAAATTGTAATATTTAATTCTTGCAGGTCACATAATTCCAAATCTATTTAGAAGATAAATGTGCGGGTGCATAATTGCTTCAAATAGTGAAGCTTTGCGTTAAGAATCCTGCTGACGCCTAAAAAATATTAACAAAACTATTTGTTTCCAACTCAAGCGAAATTGACTGTGACCGGTGCAGAATGAAAATGAACAATATGTAGCGTGATATCATATAAATTTTTATGTATTATGAAACCGGTTGCTAAATTATTATGTTTGTTGCAAAATTTATTTCTGGTAAACGTAGCAACCGGCGTAAAGCATAAAATTTAGTAGCATGAAAATGAAAAAAAAAGGTATCATACCATATATTGTTCATTTTCATGCCGCACGCCGATTTAAAACCAAAGCCAATTTTACTTGAAGCATGAAAACAGTTTTGCTCTTGGGGGTCATTCAATTATTACGTCAGCATCGAAGGAGGGAGGGGGTTTCGTATTTGCTGACTTTTGATGACAAGGGGGGGAGGGGGATTTGAAGGTTGCTTGCATCATCAACCACCCCTTTGCGAAGATATGAAATATGCTAAGATGCTGACGAAATTTTGCTGATGGGGGGAAGGGGGTCGGTGCTTTGCTGACTTTTATTGATAAGGGGGGGGGCGACTCAAAAATGGCTGAAAACCTGCTTACGTAATACTTGAATGGCCCCTTACATCTTATGGGGTATTATTCTTCATGTTTAGCTGGAAGTAATAGCTTATATATTTGCATTCGAAGATCAGTATACCAGATCTCATCACGTAGGCCTCCTATGGGCATGAAGTCCCGGGTCATGCCCACATGCGCCCATGGGTAAAGATGGCCCTGGTTCTATGGGCAGCTCCGCTGGATTCTACAGAAATAGTTGTTTCTTCATACTATATTTCACTTGAAAGCTTCCAGTCACCATCTGATTTTCACCCGTGGAGCGCCCTTAAATATCACAGGACCGCCACAGGGGGCCTCAGTTTGAGAATCACTGTTCTACAAATGAGATTTTTTTTATTTCTCTTGATAATATTTTTTTGGAATTCAAAATCTACGTATCCATTGCGTTTTGATATAGAAATAACGTAGTGATGTTGCTCTTTTTTCTTTCTGAGCAGTTGGAAAACTTGTCCTGATTAAAAATCTCTAATCTGATTCGACAGTTTATATACGGGGTGATTATAAAAAAACTATCCCGACATATGGGCCCCTAACTATGATACCATTCACAGAAACTGAATGAAATTTCGGCATAAAGTATTTTGAGGTATGCGCTCAAGAATGATATGGAAAACAACAGTGTCACTCTAACAGTTACGGTTACAATATTGAAAATATGAAATGGCAACACCAAGTTTTTTGTATTGGAATGCGATCTCCATACTGAAAAACACTAAATAGCGTTGGAATGGCACCTGTAGCACGAAAATCCCCGGAGCTAGGCAAGGAAAAAGTAAAAAGGACTTTGCCGTGCTCCAGAGCATTAATGTTCGCTTCATTCGTCACACCGTTTGAGATCCCAGCCTGATTAGTCCTCCACAAGGTCATGTGGAAAATTTGTGAAACACAATAAAATGCTTTATTTTATGCTGCTTCTCTGTCCTTATTGGTTGTCCTCACTTTTAGCCTATCTACCGCCGGTGATTTTCATGCTACAGTTGCCGTTCCAACGCTATTTAGTGTTTTTCAGTATGGAGATTGCATTCCAATACAAAAAACTTGGTGTTGCCATTTGATATTTTCGAAATTGTAACCGTAACTGTTAGAGTGACACTGTTGTTTTCCATATCATTCTTGAGCGCATACATCAAAATACCTTATGCCAAAATTTCATTCAGTTTCTGTGAATGGTATGATAGTTAGTGGCCCATATGTCGGGATAGTTTTTTTATAATCACCCTGTATATAAACGAATGATCTCAGGTAAACTAGATGCCAATCATTTAAATTCTCTTCCCTCCACCCGAAGTCTTATTTGACGCATTTGTTTACCGTCTAGTATTGTATAAGACTTTCACCTGTATCTCTTCTGATTGACTACGGAACAGGTTCCGAGGCCAGACCTGATTGAGGATCAGTGAGGAGGAGGAGGAGGTCGAAATAGTAATTTGGTTGCAGAATAATTATGTGTCTTTGGTGAGCTATATCATCGTTATTTGCATCGTTAATGACCTGATCGGACGTTTGTGGCGAGAAGTAGTTTTTGGGAAGAAAAAAATCTCTTCCCCCCCCCCCACCTCTCTGTAAAAAGTTGCATGATGTTAAGCTTTCGAGATGCTGCTAATAATAACAGATATATTCATTATTTCTGCTCATTAATATTCTCTCTCGGTAAGTACGTACATCGAAGTCAGCTGGCGCCGTTACTTTAATTACAATATTCTATGATTGTTATTATTTTATGATTGTTATTACTCAAAACCACCCTTGTAATTTTACCGGCCTATAATTTCCCCCCTACAAAATAGGCGCATTGTCCATTCTGCAATGTTTTGCACAGAAATCGAACGTTCCATAATTGCATGGGCTCGATAGAAAAGAAATGGAATGACTATGAAGAAAGACTCGATTCATTGATTGTTTTCTTTGAAATAACATAGGTGTTATAGAGATATGATAGAAGCCTTTAAGAATTTCAATGGGGATGGATATAATGGATCATGGAATATTGTTGCGCCGTCGTTCAGCAGCTGCCACGCGGGAACACCAGTTTCGGTTGATCAGGGACAATTCCATGTTGCTGTGTCGGATGGATTTTTTTTTTCTAAAGGGCTGAATGAATCACAGCCCTTTAGAAAAAAAAATCCCTACGATATATACACAGAAACCTGGAATAGTTCCTGATCAATCGAAACTGGTCCTTTCTAAAGGACTGTGAATGGAATACCTTGCCCTTCTGATGTCACGAATTCTCTTATGACACCTTCAAGAAGAAATATGATAAACGTGGTTGGAGAAATCGAGAAGCTAATCATACTTGAATGACAACCATATTTTTATGAGCAATCAAATGCATTTAAGTGTTTCTGATCTATTGCTATCGGGTTACTGTATCCAGGCTGTGACAAACATTTTTTATACAAATACAACGCCACAACAGGCAAATTGCCCAACGAGGCGGCTGACTTAAGAACATCATGGATCCCCGAGCCATTTTTTGGAGGCCCTACCTACTACTGCTACACCACACATGCACAATAATCTGTTCAGTGACATCGATTCACCGTTTGCGTTACGACCTTACCTTAGACGACGAAACCCGCTTGTTTATATGAGCTCGATCACTCCTTGCGAGTTCAAAAATCACTCTGCATTTCATCCAATCGAATACCTTCATGATGTTCTATATCTGCCATCATCGGAACACGCATAACATCAAACGTTGCCTGGTGAATTAACATGCGAGTACCTTCCTCACACGAAAAAGCAATGATGAATTATCTCGATTTTCGATCCAACATTGAAACTATACAGACATTATAAACATGAAAAAAAAAAAAAACATTGCTAACACAGAGAAGGGGGAAAACATTCATTAATCACCATCGAAACAAGGTGGAATGCACCACATAATTGACTCGACGTGCAAATTGACCGCCTTTATTATGATAAGCGGTTCCATGAAGCGCGAGATCCGCACATTTCTTCTTCTCCGATCAGATAATTCGGGTGTGTTTGTCACTAATTATAATACCTGATCGCTGCGATTATATTTAAGTCTCTTTTTATTTAAACTGATCGAATTGATTGCGCTGTTTAATATCGAAATTGCACGCCTTCGGCGGGAAAACGCGGAAATAATGATGCGTATCTGCTTCAAAGTAACAAATCGGTGAATTAAAAAGAAACGCGTTTTTTTTACAGACGCATATAACGATGAATATTCAATTAATCTTCACCGTCTTTACTGCCATTTCAACTGAAACTCTTTCAAATGATTAGTGGAAATTATTTTTTATACACAGGGTCAGGCTGAAACATTAAAACAATCTTCGTTGATCCTCTTTCGTGGACGCACGAAATCAATAGGGAAAATGAAGTGTGTTTGGGTGTGTGTGAGGATACGTTGTACCATTCAAACTTACTGAATTCACACGATTTGTCTTAAATTATCCCTCATGCTGTGGAAAAGATGAGAGAGAAAGCGTTTGTGCTAAATTTATGATGAAAACATCAGGACTGAAAAAATCTATTTCCCGACATGCTCAAGACATGTAAAAATGTTGACGGGGAATGTATTGTTTTCAACCACGTGCCCGACGAGGGCATGTGAAATAATGTGAACATTTCCGTTTTTTTTTTTCATTGACGATAATACAAGTATTCCTACACACATGCGTGAAATTTCACACACACACACACACACAGAAATCCTTTTTTTAGCGGTCATAACGCAAATGTGTACCAACGCATTTTCATTGATATTCACGATCTTAAGATTTAGTGGTCCGGTGCGGTCATGGGCCTTCATATATGCGACAGAGAAAACTTCACTACCAGCTACATGTGTTACGGCCAAAATCGGATTTTCAGAAATGATTCGGGCTTTCTCTGGCCGATTCGCAAAGTGGCTGAAGAGACCTGGAAAAAGTTAGATGTGCTGATGTAAGACGGTCCAATAGGCGTCAAATCCATCTTCATTACCAACGACGTGTGATACATGGTAGTAGTTGTATTGGAATACCTCCATACGGCGAAAGGTAAAAAAAGTGGAAATTTAAGAGAAAAGATTTTATATATATATATATATATATATATATATATATATATATATATATATATATATATATATATATATATATATATTCTTTAAAATAAAAAAAAAAAGATTACCGCATCGTGACTGCGGTTCGATGGGTTGCCATAGCTGACGTGCACATGATTATCATGAAAAAATACTCCAACTTGGTAATTATCCCGAATCACGTCCTTTGTTATCAGACTTTGACCAAACATCCCCGGCCACTTCGCGAACTGGATGACGAATGCCCGAAATTCAGACATTGGTCGGGTCAATATTCAACAAAATTAACTAATTGGCGATGTAGCCAGCCGCTTTGTGAACTGGCCAATTTCGGGCTTTCGCAGTAATATTTACATATTGTATTCCTAATGGTATTCATGAAGGAAGAGAAAAAAAATTCTTAGTTTGCATTAAACCATAAAAATATATAGTGTCCGAAAGGGATGAAAATTCTGCTAAAAAAATTCCCTCTAAAAAAGGGATTAAAAAATTTCAGAAAATTTTTGTGCCGTATTTCTCTTTACACGAATATATCGGGAAAGATATTCACACACACACACACACACACACACAGAAATATAGGGTCTCTGCTGTCACCTATTAAGTAAAAATTAAACTATCTGTTATAATTTCTTGAGGGAATTTAGTGTTTTGTTTAAAGTGGTATAAACGTGAAAACGAGCGGAATGTATGAAAATACTATGTATTATATGTTTTTATGCAGCATACCGGTACAAATTTTTTGTGTCAAAATAATGAAAAATGCTTATCAACCGGTATTTTAGCTCTTGAAATTTACGTCGCTATGCACAATAAAAGAAAAAAATTAGTTTCATAATACATGTTCATTACTATTCTAGACATCGGTGTAAAACCAACAATCGTTTTATTTTCAGAATTAGAACAGGTAGTTTTAATTTTGTTCAATAGGTGACAACAGGTGTCCTAGTTTAAGCGGTTTCCCGTATTTATGATAGCAATATATAAAATCTATTAAGTCAAAAATATGGAAATGTGTCTAGGCCACTTAAGTGCTCTGGAGCTATGCCACGGGCCGCTTAAATGCTCTGAAATTGTGCCACGGGTCATTTAAGCAATCTATAAATGTGCCGCCAAGTGCATTTAGGTTTGAGGGGTGGGGGGCAGGCCACATCAGATAACCCCCACGGCCACATTTGGTCCGCGGGCCAAGAGTTTATCATGCATGACTTCACGGTGGGTTACAATGAATTTCTTAAAAAGAGGTGTTGAGTTCTGAGCCTTCAAATAGCATTGGAATTAACAGAAATTAATAATAATAGCAAATAAAGGTACTTTCTTTTAACATTTCAATTTTTTTAAATAGTTTTTGCATTAAAAAAAATAAATTTTTGATCGTCTGTGGGGGGGGGGGCATGGGGGATTTTGACAACCCCCTCTGCCGCTTACGTGTCTGATCCCACCAATATAAGTTAGGAGGTAGGGGGCAGAGCTGACGAAATTTCGCTGGCAAGGTGGAGAAAGGGAAGTCAGAGTTTTCCTGAATTTTGCTGACAAGGGGGGGGGGGGGGTGTCAAAAACGATTTAAAAATTTGTTGACGTAATTCTTGAACGTCCCCTTAGTGACACCGTTCACTCAATTTCAGCGGTCTAATATGAGAAGAAGTTGAAAAACACTGAACTAAACCGTATAACGCCCAGGGTCTTGGTGCAAATACGTAATTTAAAAAACACAAAACCGCAAAAAACTTCGATGGTCACATTAGGCCCACAGGTCATGATTACCAGATTTCGAAAAATTTACTTGCCTGGCCGGGTATGTGACTTAAAATAATACATATACGAATCGATATTTTGTTACTCTGTTAGTGTCTTAAAATCTAAAACTTCTTCCTGACCCGATGTCCAACACCACAAAGCGATGGCCGCTAAAGCACTGACCGCTATATTTTTAACGGTTCTTGATTTTTAAATGAGTCATCTTTTGATGCGGTGAGCAGGCATTTACGTATCTCAATTTCCGATAGAAGTAAATCGTTTTTCATCAATATTATCAGTTCTCACGAGTTCCCTCAATTATGATAGAAGAATTCAGTGGTTATTTCTACATATATTTTATTATACTGCCTTTAGCAATAACGTGAGAAATGTCTGTAAATTCTTTTTTTCCACTATCCCGTACAAAACTGATGAAATCCGTACTTTGCTTCCTCTACATGGAAAAAAAATATACAAATACAAATACAACGCCACAACAGGCAAAATGCCCAACGAGGTGGCTGATAAAAAGATGCCCATAAAAATATGGTTGTCATATGTTTCAAAAATACAGCAACCCAATTAAAAATGCAATTAACACAAATTACAAACAATATATACACATGATAAAATATTATACAATGCCCATAAAGAATACTTATGGTTGTCTTATTCTAAGAATGGATAGCTTCTCGATTTACCCCAACATGTTTATCGTATTTCTTTTTAAACGTGTCAATTGTGTTACAATTTACTACCTCCGGGGGTAAGCTATTCCATTTATTAACAACCCTATTGGAGAAAAATTCCCTGCGACACCATAACCTTGCATTGTCCCTCACCAATCGATACTGGTGTCCCCTTGTAAAAGCAGTCGATTGGCGGTGTACTAAAAGTTCATGGTCCATCCTATCCATCCCATTGAAAATTTTGAACACTTCGATCATATCTCCTCGACACCTGCGTTCATCCAATGTAAACATATTCAAAAAATGAAGTCTTTCTTCATAACTCAAGCCCTGTGTGCCAATAAGGACACGCGTAGCTCTTCTCTGCACCCCTTCAACCAAGTCTATGTCCCTATGTAGGTATGGTCTCCAAAACCTTACAGCATACTCCAGTCCAGGACGAACTAAGCCTCGAAAAAGAGGAAGAATGACTTTAGGAGAACGCGAAGAGACCTTTTTGAAAATGAGACCAAGCATTCTATTCGATTTTTTGACAACCGCTGAACAATGTTCAGAAAACTTAAGTCGCTCGTCAATGAGAATTCCCAAATCGGTGACTCTAGTTGCATCCGGGATAGTGACACCATTCAACTCGTAAGAGAACCGTGGGTTGTTCGAACCAAAATGAGCGACCATGCACTTATCTACGCTAAACGTCATGCTCCATTCATTTGCCCATGCTGCAATCTTGTCTTTTTATCAAAGTAGATCATAAAAATAATTGAAGTCAAGACATGAAACATGCAAATAAAATGAAATTCAAACGATTGAATTTCATCAACGTTCTAACAAAAACCATGTTGTCAAGGGATCAAACATAATAATCAAAACTCGAACAAATAATATCAAAATCATAAAATTTGTTCTGAACTGGCAGTTTTCTTTTAGATTCTATGACACGAAGGAATGAAGATAATCGTGAAATATACATCAAAGAATCGTGTCGGTGTTCTTCAACCACTGGTCTATACGGACCGGTGCCAGTCCGTGAAAAATGTCAATTAGTTCCTATATAAAATTTTATATTCAAATAAAATATATTGGTTTATACATATATTTATGTCTTGATAGGGCAGCGGATCTGGGAATTCATTCTTTTGTTTACTTTTCACTGATCTGAATTTTTTTTTTTTTTTTTTTAATTTTTTGACAGTCCAAAAATTATTTACAGTATTTATTTTTTGTTAGTTCGCCAATCATTTCTTCTATTTAGGTATCACGGGTTGAACTCCCGACCCTATGGGTATACCGAAAGTTATCTGGACAATACAATTTCTGCCAGTAATTATACTATATATCCCTGTGGGATAAAAGGCTTATATCCCTCTTGGGACAGAGCCTGGATCACGTCTGGTCTTACAGTACTTATTATAAGAGTTTCCAACGTAGCTCACACGGAACTCTCTGCGGAACAAATTTTTTAATATTTATCGAAAAACAAGTTTGTCCCTACTGCCGTCTCAACAGCATCATAGCCCCATGGCAAAATGAAAGAGGGCTTAGGCACTACCTCTTAATCAGGGAGCGCACTTATGATAGCTTCGAATCGACCTTTGAAGGGCGCACAAAAGGCTTAAGGGGTACAAAAATTGTTCCACCCTTAAAAAGCATCGAAATTTAACAGATACTGATTAAAATAGCACATAAAAGATACTTCCGATATTTTAATTTTTTTAAACCAAAATATTGTACTTTTTTTCAATTTTTTGTCGGCTTGGGAGGGGTAACTGTCTCTCTTTTCCCCCATGTGAAGAAGTCTCTGCCAGATTATAGTGGAACCCCCTATTCAACTGAGGTCCGTGCATGTGTCCCTACTGGGGGGGGGGGGGTGCTGGCGGAGCTCCAGCACGGAGCCCAAGATAATTCTCATCATTTTTTTCTCCATTATAATAAGCACTGACTTGTTTCACTGCGCATAGTGATGTCTTAGTTTAATAAACCTTAATTGGTGCCTTTTTGTCCATAACCAACACACACATAAACGAGTAAAAATAAAACTTTATTAACCCTAAAATATGCCTTTCCGAAAAAAGGATGAAAAAATTAATGTAGTACAATATTAGTAAATATATTTTATAAGCATTATAATAACACATTTTATAATAATATACATTAATTAAATTATTAATTTTACGTCAAAAATTTAACAGTTGATGGTTGTAGAGAGTAAAATGACATTATTAATACTTGCAAAGTGCCGTGAAGTAAAACGCATGAAACCGAAGAGAAATTGCTTTTCTTTCGGTTCGCATGCTTTTCAATTAGTAATCACGAAAAGTGAGAAAAATTGGAGATTTCATGTGCTACTAGTGTTATTTTACTGTACACAAACATCAACTGTTAAAATTTAACAGCAAATTTGATAATTCACTTTACATTATCGTTCAAAAAATATTTATTTGTATTATACTTTTTTATGCAGCACATTATTCTTAAGCAGTTCTGTTTTGAAGGATCATTAACCGTTGTGTTTTTTATTTGATAGGTGTCAGAAGTGATTCCATAAAATTATGTTTCTCAATATAATACATCCTGTACAAGGATAGTTTGGCTGATAAAATTTTCTTTTCACCCATTTGTAGGTTAAGGACAAAATAAAACTAAGAAAAGCACCATTCTTCATGGTTAAAAGTTCACAAAATATGAACGTTTAAAGTCAATAACTGTACTCGAAAGTACGCTCATTTTTAGAGTTTCTGCTAGCGCAGAAAAAAATAATTCCCTATATTGTATATGACGTATGGTATTTTTTTTTCAATCCGGGGGGCACGTATATCGAAATTCTGTGCGCAGAGAAACATCAGGTCTGTGCATGTGAAACTAAAGAGAATGAAAAGGATCTTTTTTTTGGTACCACCGAAATAAAATAAAAAATTATTCAGATCAGCAGGATTTTTTTTCATTTTTCTATGAAATTCGATCAATTGACAAAGACCACATGATTTTAGGCCCTCCTACGAGGGATTTATCCCCCCCCCCTCCTCCGTATGCGGATTTATCGTTTTGGGACTTGTGGGCTATACAAATTATTTTGCCCCATTCTTTCACCCATTCAGGTCTAATTTTCTTCACTACTCATTCCACCAAATTAGCCGCCCCGGACTGTTTCACTCCCCCATACCATAAACATGTATCTTCTGGTCTTTCGCATGCGTTCACACTCTCTAGGTCACTGTATTCGCCAAGTCATTCTTTTAGTCACGCATGCTTATATACGCACATTGTCTAGGTGAGTCATTCAAGTGCTCTGGGGATTTCTTTTTTTAAACGCGACACCATCTCAAAATTCAAACAAAGGACAGCTTTGCGAATATAAACAACAAGAAAGTTTTTTCTTCTCTGAAAGCTCTCCGGGATTTTTAAGGGTTCCGTGGAGTTTTATCATGCTGAACCCCAAAGCAACTGTCACGGAATCCCAGGATTCCACGGAACACCAGTTGGAAAAACGTGGCTTAATGATTGAGGAACTTCATTATGCGGAAAATCAACTATCGTATTTAATGTGTATATAAGGGAAGCCCCCTCCCCCTTGCCAAAACTTATGTTAAAAAAATAGGAAGAGTTTCTTATACAGTCGAATCCCGTTATAACGAACGCCAAGAGACCGGAGGAATCACTACGCTAAAACGGAATTTCGTTGTAAAGGAATTACAGGTTACCTAGCATTGTTCCTATGTAAACTTATTTGGGGAATTAGAAAAGTGTTTGTTAAAACGAGATTTTCGCTATAACGGTATTCCTTAAAACGGGATTCGACTGTACGTGGATAGTATATTATAGTGCCTTTTTAACTTTTTTTCCATATTTTAAGCCCAAAAAAATCAGGGGTATATACTTATACGCGTTAAAATGAAGTAATTTTCTATTAAATTTTCATAGCAAATTATTTTTTCATGGTTCATATTTTTATTATCATTCATCAGTATTGAATTTTTGTTCATTATGGGATTGTTTTCCAATATTTCCGGAATTTTCATCCATTCCAAATTTTTAATAATCTTGAATTTTCATTAATTTTTATTCAACATAAATTTTTTATTAATTTTTATGCATCCTGAATTGTAATTTGTAATACTTATAAAAATCCTGAATTTTGATCAGAAATTTTCATTCGTACTGGGATATTATTTCCATTAATTCTGGATTTACGTTCTTCCCGCCACATTATATATTTCTTTTATTTATGGAAGAATTTTCTTTTAATTCTCAATTTAAATTCATTTCGATATAATATGAACCACGGAATCAATTTTCATTGCTTTAGGAATTATTCATTAATTTCAAATTGTCATCAATTTCAGTTTTTTGTTTTTCGTTCCACATGTTTCTATTTTTGTGCAGATGCTATACATTAGCACGCACATTTCCGGAAATAAAATTTTATTTTTATGAATTGTTTCAATGTCGACTTTCCTCTCAAATATATAAAATAGAGGCGCGAAAGGGACCCTCCAAAATGCCTAGGGTCCGTACACAGGGTTATATCAGTTTTAACTGGGGATGGTTTTAACCGGCCTGGTCTAAATTTATTGAACTTGGCGTCAGTATGATTGGAGAGTCGAAAAATAAACGTATTTTTTGACATCACTTCCAATATCATTTTATACTACAATAAAACATCCTTTATCCAGAAATAATTTTTTTTCGATTGGGCATATTTAAAGATATTATTACTTTCACTACTTAACCGTACATGCAACTCGTGCACGTTCCTCTATGGAATTTCTGCATGCCGGAATGTGCGTGTGCGTGTTGTGAACGTATGTGAATTCTGTTTCTGTTTAATGCTTATTTATTATATGTAATCCTGCCATCTCCCATCAGTTTTTATAACTATGATGTGTAATGATTGAATAATTGTACCGTTGTAGGCCTGTTGCACTCTGTGGTGAGATTCAGCAACGCCAGTAATCAAAGAATTAGGAGAAAACAATTTCTCATATTTATTTAAAATTATTTATATGAAACGCAAATTTTTCCACAATGCTTATGCATATTTGTTGCCCTCTAAAACCTATTTCAACTTTTTGCCTGCTTTGAAGGCAGAATTCTTAATTCACATTCGAATGTTTTTCGTCATGCAAAATGGGCCCCACATCTCTTCATTCCCCGAGTGATAGAGGTTCTACTGTAATGACTGTTATGATGAAATATGGCTCGTCCACGTGGGACAAGTGGAGCTTAAAATACGAAATAAATGAAAATATGTTACACTTACTTCTGTCGTAGTTCATAAAAGCCGCCATCACTTCAGTATTCCACCAGGTGGAGCATATTACTACTACTACCGACACAGCTGTCAGAAATTTCATTTTCCACACAATAACACTATTTCACGCCGTATGACCAGGTTAAGAGGTGTTTTCTCTTTTCTGTGCGTAAATGTTGACAACGAGCAATTTTTTATTCCCGCCCGGGAGCGGAAAATGTCGAGACAGAGATCGTAAAAACGAAACTAAAACAAAAAAAAAATCTATTTCTTCCGAGAAAGTTTGATAGTTCAGTGAAGATAAAACACACATACGCACCACACACACACACAACACACGGAGAGAGAGAGAGAGAGAGATTACTCTCTCTCACGACGAAGATCAAAAGCACTTTCTTGGATGAATCTTCCGTTTATTGTGCTTTCAACAGCAGCAGCTCCTCCTGAAGAGAGCCAGCGTCCGTCGTGTTGCCACTGTGCGGGCCATTAGCTAACTGAGTAGAGAAGAGAGGATGTCTGTATAAAGAGAGAGACACACACGGAGTAGTATAGAGAGAAGCAGCAGCAGCAGCTTCTTGTTGCTTGCCTTGCTCGGAAGCATTCTTTTTTGACACCTTCCCGCGCTCTGACGTCACCGGTGGTCTCGTGACAGTTTCGGCCAATGTGCAACATTTGCATCGCGGTGCCGCCGACGCCACCACCACTCTGTCAATTACCTATTACATGACAAATTTCATCGCAGAGAAGCGCGAGATGTTGCTTTATTTGTAAACACGGAGCAGAAATCCCAAGTATTTCTGCTTGTGCGAGGAAAAAAATATCTCGAAATTTTTTATTATTTTCTTCCGAATGAAAATATGAAACATCGATCTCCTGAACGGATCGTTCCCAAGAAATGAAATCTGCAAAATTTATTAAATGATTTTTGCTCGGAGATTTTATATTAAAATTAATATATAAAACATAGCGAATATATGAAATAACATCGAATTTTTTTTCACACAATACAACAGAATTTCTCTAGTTATGAAAAATAATTTTGGCAAAATTTTTTTTTCAATAGCTTTTTTAAAACAATTTTTTGATAAGTTTTAAAACGATTTTATTTTCTAAATTTGTGTGTAATTTTTGTCTTCACAGACTAAAACTTGGACGATGTAAAGAATAAGAATTACTGAATAAAAAATAGAATGACAAACATAGGAAATAAAAGAGTTATTTAAATTAACTGATCGGTACCGAATAAAGCTGGGATTACCTAATGGAAGTTTGATTACAAAACTTTAAAAATAAGGCAAATACACGAAAATACAAAAATCCTAGGATTTTTTTTGTAGTTTCGTGTATTTTCCTTAAAAAAACCAATAAATCTATTAGTCACATTCGATGGAATGTAACCGATACGCTTATTAGTTGCATATTTTAAGTTTTACAAAAGAACTTCCATAAAACTATTATAGTGTAATCCCGGATACAGATGATAAATCGTATCCCCGCGCGCGCGCGAATTATGATTGCACAGTAGCTGGTAATTAATTAAAAAAAACTACAATAAATTTTCGGATCTTTCACATCGAAAAATAATGAATGCAGACATTGTGCAAATGTGTTATCTATGTAGAAAAAATACACTAGGCTGGGATTATACTATATAAAAGTTATTTTATAAAATTTGAAAAAATAGATCCTGTAAGATTATTGGTTGCATTCGAGCAAATGCAGTCCATTTCCGGAAGAGACAAATCACTTTTCTTTCAAAATATTAGTTTCGGTATAACATCCATAAAATTCAATTTCGTATTGTCAAGTTTTATAAAACTTGTATGATGTAATACCGGTCTTATTCAAGTATATTTATAATAAACATTCCTAGGTCGGGATTATAAAACTCAACTGTGTAATCCCGGCCTGGTAGCCCAGGTCGATAAGATACTCGCTTAAAGTACCAAAGGATGTTTAGAGGTGTCGCGAGTTCGTTTCCCGTTTCGTCCTTGTCAGAAAACTTTCCTGACACAAGGGTACAACAGAAACGGCGACCGCAGAAAAAATTGCTACCGCAGGGAGTCCCTCGTGGAGAAGTTAGCGCACCAATATCTCGATGAGTATTAAAAACAAGCCTGACGTTCGGAATCGGCAATAAATTGTAGGCCCCGGTCTAATTAGCCCTCGTCTGCATAAAATGACCGTGGTACGACAAAAATGATCAAATGACCGTCCTATGATATTATTTGAACTCTCATTCTTAGGTTATTTTTTTATTATTACATATTTATGTAAATCTTTCGCTAAAATTTTCTATTTTAATTTATTATTTTCTAAGAACAATTGTATCGTTGAAAAAATTCACCGACACCAACTCATTGAATTGGAATTTCACCGACAGCATTTAATTGACGAAAAGATCATCGACAGCAGTTCAATGACCGAAAATTCGCCACTGTGTCGAGTGGCCACAGTGATGGACTCGTATCATTACACTTCACTTTTGAAATATAGATGGCAGCCCTGAAACCAGACACAATACTAAATATACATTCGGACTGTTAGGTGAACACCATCTCTAGCAGAAGGTCTCCAAGTGAAGCTCGCGATGTCACTGAAGAAAGTAATCTCACCATTGGACATAGCAGGCTACTACTAAACCGCACATACACCTCGTCCATTTTCATCTGCGGAACTTCTAACGACTTGGTACATGTTGGAATGTGCGTGTCCGTGTTGTGAAATCAACACGGAGTCTTTGTGTAATGCGTGTTATGTGCAGTCTGCTGCCATCTGCCATCAGCTTTTCTAACTATGAGTTAAGTGTAATGATTGAATAATTGTATCGTTGTAGGTCTGTTGCTCTCTGTGGCGAGACTTGAACGGGGAGATCGGCCCGCATTTGCTCCTTAAATTTGGCAACCACAGGAAACCAACTTCAGCCGACTACCGCTGTGGTGACGGTGGGTTCGAACCCGGATCCCGCGATGCGAGTCCGTCACTATGACCACTCAACCCCCCCAGCGGCGGATATAGCAGTCCGACGCATGCGCCATCTTTACCCTTTTCTTTGTATATCCAAAGGCTATAGGTCAGATGACTTCTTCAGTGATGTCACGAGCTTTGCGCGGAAGCCATTCTGCTATAGTTGGTGTTGGTTAGGTGCACACACGTATACTTCCGGCACAACTCACTAGGTAGTAAATTGCCCATGGCGATAGACCTGAATTGTGCTCGATTTGAAAGAAAGAAAGGACACCAAATAATTAAATTTTGCATTCACTACAACAATGATCGATAGGCGCGTCAGTGATTTAGCTATTGTAAATGAGTTAATTTTTTTTGCATAATCCAAAGAAATTAATAAACAGGGTGTCCAATAAATCCGTGATAAATTGAAAAATTCATGAAGGAACAGTGAAATTTTTCTACAGTTTGAGGCAAATTTATTCTCACTAAATTGTCATTTTTATTTTTTAACGGAAAAAAAGAAAAGTTCAAATTTCTGTCGATAGAGGGTTCTAAAAAAAAATCGCATCATGGTAAATTAGAGTAAAAATTAGAGTGATATAAAATGCAGGGGCGTGCGGATATATGTAACAGCTCATTTCTGAATTTTCCTGTTAGTGTCGATCACATCGTGGTGTTGACATTAGTGAATAAAACACTATTTGAGGAATTGTTTTACCTCAGCCACGTTTCACGAAACAGGGGATTAAAAAGGAAGGTTCTGTGAAGGAATTTTGTTATTTGTTTTCGTGCATTGTCCTCTGTCGATCAAATTTTGAACTCATTTTCTCTTCTCGCATCCAAAAGTAATCCCCTTTGTGAGAATAATTTTTCCGCAAACCGCATTCAAATATACCGATTCCTTCAATTTTTATAAATTTTTAAACGTTTTACGAATTTATGTGAAACATTGTATATCGTAACAAAAAGAAATCAATAAGTTTTAGAGTTTTGTTTTGATTATGAAAAATATACAATACCGTAATACAAAAACACGCATCATCGCAATATATTAAAATACTAATATTTAATAAGCAATTCGTGACTGACGTTACGAAACTAGCAGAGAAATATCGGCGAAATCGGGTCTTACGCAGCATCAAATTCGAGTAACAGTATCGCATTATTATTTTTTCCTTCAGAGTATATACTAACAACACAGCCGTAAATATTATTATTTTATCTTCCCGTTCAGACTACGTATATGAATGATATCGCATGTCTTGATATTTTTACGATATGGTGCACATATGAAAAACCCAATTTATTATTTAATACCGTAAGTTTCACGCACATCACAGTGAAGGGCTGCTTCTGCCTTATATATATACGTATTTATATATATATATAACAAAAGAAGCGTCTCGTACCCACTGATGTCATCGCATCTCGAATCAAATTTTTTGGGCTGCTTTATGACAGTGAAAAAAAAAAAAATAAGAAAATAAAACTGTTTTTATGGATAATAAAAGATTCACGTCTTTTTCCTGATGAATCAACACGAGGAGAAATAAAAAAGACACAAAAGCGGTCCATAGACAACGACGACGCGACGATACTCCAAGGAAAAAATACTTCTTAAAAGAAATAAAAATAAATAGAAAGACAACATATAGGCTTAAGCGAGATTTGCTTTCTCTTGTGTGTCGTCGATTGCGATTCCTTTTCGACTAACGAAGATTGAGCGCGTCTTCGGCGGAAAAAAGTGTCGTTTCTGTACGAAATCTGCTGCTCTCGGTAGTTGGCGATTTCAATGAAAGCTGTCTCAATACATGCCATATCCTATGTATACGTAATTTCAATCAATGTGTCGTACTGCCATACGGCAGTTTACTACTGAGAGTGTTGTGTCAGAAATCTTTCTCTTTAGAGAAAGTCATGCATTCTTCCTCTTTTTCGACGAAGGGGACTTTCAGCGAGGGCTTATTGAGCGACGAAATATTAACCGACAGCAATTCATCGGCGGAAAATTCACCAACAACTCGTTGACGAAAATGCGACCGACAGCAAGTCATTGATGAAAAAAAAAAAACACTGACAGAAATTAATTGACGAAGAATTCACTGGAAGCAATGCGAAACTTTACCGACAGCAATTGGCTGACGAAAAATTCATCGACACAAATTCATAGGCGAGAAATCCACCGACAGCAATTAATTTCTGAAAAATGCATCGACGCGAATTCATTGGTGAAAAATTCACCAAAAGCAATGCATTGACGAAAAATACATCGATGCCAGTAGTAAAAACCAGTAGTAAAGACCATTAGTAAAAATTCATTCATTCAGTAAAAATTCAGCGAAAGCAAAACATTGACGAAAAATGCATCGATACCAGTTCATTGGTGAAAAATTCACCAGAGCATTGACGAAAATTCATCGAGTTGCAACTTCAGCAATTTTTATTGAGTTGCAAATTCACCGCCAATAATCCATTAAATTTCAAATTCAGTAAGAGAAATTCATTAACGATAACTTAACCGAAACAATTGATTGAATTTCAAGTTTAATCGACATAATTAATTAAATTGCAAATTGACAGCAATTCATTGAAGAAAAATTCACCTACCAAAATTCAGTACCTTATCATATTTTTATTTCAGTATCATATCATATATATCATGCGGAAACCCAATTTTCAACTTAATCAACTTCGCTCGTTCTGAATTGTGCGATTTTTTTGTTGTTGTTTTTTTTTTTTTTTTGTTTGTTTGAATACTTTATCAACAATTCAATTTTGAGTATTTTATTTTTCTCTAATCTGTAATCAATTCGAGGTGTTCTATAAGAATGGCTGGTGCAATGGATGACGCTGTGGAATGCTGTTTGCCATGTGGGGAGCGTTTCGTGTCGGTGGAAGATAAAATAATTTGCGTGCAATGTAAGTCATCTTTTCACTTTTATTGTGTGGGCTTTACTGACAAGACATTTCGAAAATTTTCAAAAGCCCGAGCCAATTCATGGAAATGTGCTGCATGTAACTTTCATAGGGACCAAGATGTTACTCCTCAATCCCAAATGAATCGTACAAATACTGCAGATAATTCAATTCCAGTGAATACAGATCCGGTTGTAGGGATTACGAGTAACCTTCAACCGAAATCACCTAATGCGGAAATTCCATTGATTCCTAGACTGGACGTCCTCAATAATGTAAGTGAATTCATTAGTGAGCTATCACCCGAATCCAAAAAATTAATTATGTGTATTTCATCTATGTTCGAGAAGCATATGGAAGTTATTTCTACTACTATTAAGCAACAATTTGATGACTATAACACAAAAGTGGATTTTATGATGTCTACCATTGATCAGTATAGATCGGATCTTGAAACCTGCCAAGAAAGTCTCTCTCGAGCAGTCAACGAAAACCGGATTCTAAAATCGGACTTGAAACAATTGAAATCAGAACTTGTCGACTTACAGTACTACTCGCGTAGGTGTAACATAGAGATATCTGGCCTACCGGAAAGTGAAAATGAGGATTTGGATGAGATCAAATCCTCTCTATTTCATCACTTGGAAATCGATCAACTAAATGAATCGGTCACGATCATACATCGAGTCCCAACAACACGAAGAGATGGAATAAAACCAATCGTAGTGCAATTCAATAATAAAAAAAATCGTGATATGTGTCTAGAAGCTGCGCGTAACAAAAAACTTTGTTCCTCTGAGATCAATCAACGCTTACGCCCTAATCTTGTACATCTGAATGAACACTTGCCTCCATATCTAAAACAGGTACTATATTTTGCAAAAAAATTTAAGAGTGAAAATGATTACAAATTTTGTTGGTGCAAAAACGGCAGAATTTATTTACGCAAAGCTGAAAATACCAGGGTGATCAGAATCTATAACATTGATGATTTAAATATTATCGATGGATAATTCGACACTAATGCATATCATACTGATCGCCCTGGTATTTAATAAATTCCTTTACGATTTTGCCACTATCGTTCTTACTGATTTTGCTTGTATAACAATATTAACTATAAATTTAATAATTAACTCTAATTTTAACTATTCAAAAAAATTTTCATTACATAAAAATATTTATTTTATAATTGGTTTATATCGTTCAATCTCATGTTTAACTTTGCTCCTCTCATTTAATTTTCAATACCTTATTCTCAAACATGTGGCTAACTTATTATACTACTGTTTATGCGTATTAGAATCTCACTTATATTTTGTTTCATTTTCGCTTGATGCTGATAAATGTGTTCCATTCTATGTTATGCTTAAATATATCATCTACCTGAATATGAAATATCTTTTTGCCTTCAAATTTACAAGTATGGATGACTTAATTGTTTTTGATAATTTGTATTTGATGGTTCATCACAAATTGCTTATAAATGCAAAATCTATAATTACATTAACTATTTATCAATACTCGACTTATTGTACTGTTATACAACTAATGCCCATTCATCCATCAACTACTAGCTTTATCATTTATTTATTTTGGTGCACATATTCAATACTCGTAACTATTTTATGGTCAGATTTTTTCGTCAGAGTTATTGTGATTTATTCATATTTTCCACGTTTAGGTTTAATTATTTTCTCTTTTCAAATCCAATACTCTATTTTTAAAACTGTGTTATGCTACAAGTTATACAATATACAATTTCAATCATCTTACAACTTTTTACCATTTCATACTTGTGGATCATATTCTTTACCCTTTCCTGCTGAATGCAAGAATGGTTATTGTTGTTCGAGAACGAACTATAAAACTACTCTTAGTGCTATAAATGATAATGACTTATTACTTTATAATTTAAATTTTTTCCTAAATCGCGAAATTGAAATAAATAGAAAACCTGTACCCATATTTTTAATTGTCATTCATTATCAGATTTGTAGTACTATTGAGCATCCATTGTCAACTGCTGGGCTTCCCTCCGGGGTGCTTATTCTGTATTACATTTTTTTATTATCTCATTCGAGATTAAAATAAACTTCAACTATCTTAGTACCCTGGAGGAGTTCGGTAACTTCTTAAACCATTCTCAGAACAACGATTCTCAATCCACCACTGATATTAATGTTGTACATTTTAATATCAGAAGTATCAGAAAAAATTTTGATTTATTAATAACATATTTACACGAAAATTTATCATCTATAGATGTGCTTGTGCTGTCTGAGGTTTGGATTTTCAGTGAAGAGGTTTGTGTATATAATCTAGATGGATTTGATTTATTTGCATGTTGTAGAGAATATAACAACTCTGGTGGTGTTGTGGTATATACTCATAAATCACATTCATTTTCAAGACTAAATTATGGATCCTTCCTATCAGGCGAGGTAATTGTTTTACATCATCTTTCATTAAATTTAAATATAATTTGTCTCTATAGATCTCATTCATTCACAGTCAACTATTTTGTCAATGAATTAAATCAATTTTTACATAAATTTAGATATAAAGATATCTTATTCATTGGAGATATTAATATTGACTTATTAGCTTCAACACATAATACTAATTCCGAATATATTGGTACCCTAAGAAATCATGGATTTTTACCTCTAATCTCTCATATAACAAGACCTTCATCTAATACTTGTATCGATCACATCTTTCTGCGCAACTCTAACCGCCTAACTAATATTTATTCATCTGTTTTTTTAACTGATATTACTGATCATTATCCTATCTTATGTAAACTATCGTACACTGTGAATAACTCTAATAAGCCATCCTCCAATCTTTCTAACAAAAAATGCAGAGTTGTTGATTATAGTGGCATTTCATCTTATTTAGACAATTATAAATTTACTCTTCAGCATAAGCTTGCCCATTCTCGGTTTGATGAATTTATATACTATCTCGAGAATATAATCAACAACTTTACAAAATATATCACAACTAAGCCTACACAACAGAAAGCTGCTTTTAAACCTTGGATTTCACCAGAACTCAAGTTCTATATTAAGACTAAAGAAAAACTTTACCTAAAATCTAAAAAATATCCATTTGATATTCTGATACAAACAGCTTACCGTAGTATTACATCATTTGTCAAATCTAAAATAAAACTAGCCAAATACACGTATTTTCAAAATCAGTTCTTTAATTGCAATTCACCTATCAAACGTTGGAAATTTGTTAATAAAATATTAGGAACAAATGAAAACCCTGTCACGTTGCCTTCAGGTACTAATATGATTCGAATAGCAAATGAATTCAATGTACATTTTATAAACATTTCTCCTCTATCTCACCCAATATCCGATGACTTCAAAAACTATATCTCTAATAACAGCAATTCCATCTTTATTTTCCCAACTACACCTGATGAAGTAGTAAAGATCATAAATAATTTATCTAACAAAGTTTCGAGTACTGACCTAATTAATTCTAAAATTCTAAAATGTCTACCGGGTGACACTATTGTGCTCCTGGCCGACTTGATTAACAATTGCATTGTAAATGGTGTTTTTCCAGATTCACTTAAATCAGCTACTGTTTTCCCAATATTTAAATCAGGTGATAAAAATGATTTCAACAATTTTAGACCAATCTCTATTCTGTCTTCTATCTCCAAGATCTTTGAAACTATATTAAAAACTAGAGTCCATTCATTTTTATCTAACCATAATTTTTATTCTGAAAATCAATATGGGTTCCTCGTAAATAAAAACACTGAATCTGCCATCCTTAAATTAACTTCCTCTGTTGTACATAACCTTGATGCATCAAGAAAGACTGTTGCAGTTTTTCTAGATATAAGAAAAGCATTTGATAGCATAAATCATGAAATCCTTCTCCATAAACTTGAAAAACACGGTATTAGAGGTAATGCACTTAATCTTTTTAAATCTTATTTATACAATAGAATACAATCTGTTAAATGTATTACAAGCATTAGTGATCCCATGAAAATAATAAAAGGTATTCCTCAGGGCTCAGTACTCGGCCCACTTCTTTTTATCATTTTCATTAATGATTTTTGCAAACTTGATATTGAAGGTGAAATAATTGCGTTCGCGGATGACACGGTTCTTCTCTTTTCTGCTTCTGATTACCAATCTCTCCAAAATACTGTTAATAATGATCTCCTAAAGGTAAGAAATTGGTTCCGCGCTAACAACCTCCAAATTAACGTTACTAAAACCAAGTTTATTAATTTTTCTTTAAATCCTACTAACCAATCTCGCTTAAGTATCACTTTCCATGATATCAACTGCAACAGTGATTTTTCTTGCACTTGTCAAGATCTAGAGCAAGTCAGTACAATAAAATATTTAGGATTACATATTGATCAAGATATGAAATGGAAATCGCATATCAAATATTTATTAAATAAACTTAGATTTATGCTTTACAAATTTTATTACTTAAAACAATGTTCAACTAACACCTTTTTATTAACACTTTACTATGCTTTTTTCCATTCCCATCTAATGTACGGTCTTCTTGCTTGGGGCAGCGACTACCTTACTAATCTTCAACCAATCATTTCTATTCAAAATAGAATTTTACGGTTTATTACTAATGATTATCACTCCCCTACATTTGCCCTTTATAACCGCCTACAAATATTACCCCTTCGCCATCTTTATTTTTACAAATCACTATTGCTCATTCGCAAAAATCAGTTTTCCTTTAACTTTAATACCACTCGCTCGTCCTCAAGAATAAATAGTACTTACACTCTACCACTAATACACAAAACAATAGCTAGAAAACACTTTACATATATTATTCCAAAGTTCTATAATTCACTTCCTTTAAAGTTAGATACGAATGTGTCTCTGCCTACCTACAAAAAATTAATCAAATCCTATCTCTTATCTGAGACTAACATAGAAAAACACTTTTGAACTTTTTTTTTTTTTTTTTTTTTTTTTTTTTTTTTTTTTTTTTTTAATTATGGTGTATATATATTTAATTTGTTTTTTTTTTTACCTTTGAACTTATTTGTGTGTATATATATTTTTTTTTCTCTTCACCTTGAGCTTACACGTCCTCAGCACTTTTCTTTTTTTTTCCTTGTAAATTTTTCCTCCATGTTAATTACTCAAAACACCACCACCATGGTTGTCACTGTTTAATTATATATCTTGTTAATCCCCCCCCCCCTTTTTTTCCGTTCCTATAATTCTATTGTGTATTATTTTCACTTTGTTAGACGATTTGTCTATGTATTAAATATCCAGTATGAGCCATTCCTGGCTCCTTGGGTATACTCTATCAATTGTATATGTACACTTTTGATGCTTGAATTAAAATTTAAAAAAAAAAAAAAAAAAAAATACCGTAAGTTTCAAGCACATCAGCCAAGGGTTCCTCCTGCCGTACACACATATGTATAAAATAACGTCTCATAACCATTGATGTCAGCGCATCTTGAATCAAATTTTTTGGGGTACCTTATGACAGTGGGAAAAAACCCTGTTTTTATTGATAATAAAAGATTCACGTCTTTTTCCTGATGAATCAACACCAGAAGAAATAAAAGCAGCACAAAAGCGATTCAAAGACGAGGAGGACGATATTCGAAGGGGAAAAAAGGCTTCTCAAAAGAAATAAAAATAAATAGAGAAGAACATGGGCTTATACGAGATTTGCTTTTTTCTCATGTCGTCGATTGCGTTGTCCTTTCGACTAACGAAGATTAAGCGCGTCTTCTGCGGAAAAGTGTCGTTCCTGTACGAAATCTGCTGTTGTTGCCTCTCAGTAGTTGACGATTTCGATGAAAGGTGTCTCAAGGCGGAAAGTGGACGGCTTAAAATGGACGGGCTTCTTCTATACAGAGAGGAAAGAAATGGAAAAGAAGAGAGTGTGTGTGTTTCGCAAAGATTACCGTGTAAAAGAAGCGAGAAAATACGGGGAAAGAATCAAACTCGATCTCTTTCACTTCAACACTTCGTATAGAGGTTGGTTGAGCTTATAGAAAAGAGTTGGGGTTTTTTTCCCCGTATTCTTAGAATTGAGTTGCGATTTCGGTGGATATCGAGCTTAGAGCCCTAGATATAAAGCTACAGTGTCGGATAAATTGCGCATTTATGGTAAGAATAGCTAAAAACTGTATTCAAAATGTAGAAAATTGTTTTTCGTATCCTTTCGTTGAAGTATGTTGACGCTATATTGAGAAATACAAATTTTGACTTTGTGGTATAATTCAGGTAGATCACGAAATATCTCTGATGTATTAGATCAGATTCTCCAAGGATGAATATGAACTTCGATACGCTTTGTCATGCGATATCGAACGAGTTTTTGTTTCTAAGGAAAACCGATATCAACCAGTATTGCAGCATCTCATAAGAACAGAGACTCGTGTTGCCAAATCAAAACGACACGGAAGAAACAAGTAGGCTACAAAAACTGATTTGCACCGAGACTAGGATAACGGGAGGATTCCTCTGTTTCTTCTCACTACAAAATTAACCGTCTTCCCGCGGTGCATTTTCAGAGTACATACCACTTTTATGATACTTTTTTCTGAAAAATTTCGTTGAAAATATATTTGCTTAGCTGATTTTATATATATATATATATATATATCCCGACATATGGGCCCCTAACTATCATACCATTCACAGAAACTCAATGAAATTTTGGCATAAGGTATTTTGATGTATGCGCTCAAGAATGATATGGAAAACAACAGTGTCACTCTAACAGTTACGGTTACAGTGAGAAAATTTCGAAAATATCAAATGGCAACACCAAGTTTTTTGTATTGGAATGTGATCTCCATTGTGAAAAACCCTAAATAGCGTTCGAACGGCAACTGTAGCATGAAAATCACCGGTGGTAGATAAGCTAAAAGTGAGGACAACCAATAAGGACAGAGAAGCAGCATAAAATAAAGCATTTTATTGGGTTTCACACATGACCTTGTGGAGGACTAATCAGGCTGGGATCTCAGCCGAAGAAACGGTGTGACGAATGAAACGAACATTAATGCTCTGGTGCACGACAAAGTCCTTTTTACTTTTTCCTTGCCTAGCTCCGGGGATTTTCGTGCTACAGGTGCCATTCCAACGCTATTTAGTGTTTTTCAGTATGGAGATCGCATTACAATACAAAAAACTTGGTGTTGCCATTTGATATTTTCTCACTGTAACCGTAACTGTTAGAGTGACACTGTTGTTTTCCATATCATTCTTGAGCGCATACATCAAAATACCTTATGCCAAAATTTCATTGAGTTTCTGTGAATGGTATGATAGTTAGGGGCCCATATGTCGAAAATTTTTTTTTTATAATCACCCCGTATATATATAATATTTATTTATTTATTTATTTTGTGGTGAATAGTTATTCTTCATGGTATTTCATATTAAAATTCATTGCTAGCATGTGAAATCGGAACACTTAATGTCAATTTTTACGTATTATATCTATCCGCCCAATATCGTCTTTGCTCCAAAGATACACATACAGTCTGTCCCGCCTAATTGGACATCAACGATTCTAGCACATATTATCCGATTATGCGAGGAACAATTCAATCGTCATTTTACAATGTTGGTATAGTTTATATGTTAAAAATTGATGAAAGACCATTATTAATGAAGTTTCTCGAAGACATCGCAAATGAAATGAAAATTATTTTTCATTACAATGACCATTTTTATTTTTCACTAGCAATAATACCCGGCGCTGCCCGGGGTTTCTTCAATTGCTGTGAGAGGATTGGAGAAACGACAAACCAGTATAAAGGGATATGAAATATTATACATATATATATATATATACTGTGACAGGATTAAAGAAGTTACAAACCATTGTAAAGGCATATGCACGTCGGAAACGCATTGATAGGGTTCCACGGTAGCCAAAGTAAACATTCCGAAAGTGATTGTTGAGGCTCAGGAACCATTATTGCTTCACAGTTTTTTGTATGTTTTTGCGGGCATATTTTCCCTGCTCTTACAAACTTTTAAAGTAGCCTATCATTCATTCCGTGCCCTATTTGGTATATATGCAAAATTTGGCGATGATCGATCTAAAATTGTAGATTTGTATAGATAAAACACACACACAATCAATCAATTTTATATATATAGATTACGAAAGTCATCGCCCTCTATTGGCTCAACGGAGACAAAAAATAAAATGATTAAATACACGTATTGAAGACAACTTGAAATACTACCTACTCTCAAATATATATTTTGAATGTAACGATGGGTCAGCCCCTCTTTATAGGCGCCTTAGTCATGTCGAATTCGACTTGGTGGCTGACATGATCATCACATGAGATTTAGGTGTATTTCTTCTTAGGTGCATGTGAAAGGATTGTTGTGTCGAATCCCAATTGCTACCGACTTTAGTTATGTTTGAATTTCTTCTACTTTTATGTACCCCCCCCCCCCCACTTTAGGATTGCGTTAGGTCGCCAACTGTAGGGTACACACAAACATGCTTGTTTTTGAGCACCTTTTCATCTAAACCAGCGTTTCTCAAGTTGGTCACGACTGTGATATAAGTGGTCCTAAAACATGATAAAATTACTCACCCATTTTAACTGATGTTTATAATATTTATACGCTTTCAAATAAAATTATACCGTGAATATATACTTAGAATATATATTTTACGCAATAGAATGCGATTTCTTGCATTCTCGTCGGTGATGTATGACCGAGGATGATTTCAAGAAGTTGCGATCCTAAATACGAGATATCACTAAATGTTGCTAAAAATTGCCATTTATTGCTTTAAATGATATTTCCTAATTACTGTTAAAATTTCTGAAACTTGTAGAAATAGAGCTACTATAAAAATCACAGGAAAAAATATTCAAATGTGATTAATATCATATGACCATATTTTATTGAGAAAAATAAGGTAAACTGGGATCTTGAATAATAATCCATAAAATCCGGGACATCGCCAATTGTCACAAAAAACATTGTCAGAAATAGGCACAATCACGAAAGGCGATTGAAATTCCAAAAAAAATTGCGATCAAAATGTTAAACCTGACATATATGTGAGATGAATATTTCAACTTTTTTTAGCCTCATTCCGGGCTTAATTTTATCGTAATATAATTTTATTATGAAAACGATTTCGTGTGTGTATTCATGACATTTGTAAATACAATAAAACCTCTCTCTTGCGCTCACCGGTGGGATAAAAACATTCCTCCATAAAAGAGGGGTGACCGTTAATCAGGGGTTTGAAAAACATACTTTTATTATACAAGGGAAATTTATTATTTGGCCGTAAATGAGGTGCTGAGCGCATCTGAGGGGATTTTACTGTATTACAAATTAAAATAAGTATCGTTGAAAACGGGATAACTGTATTTAAAAAAATCAGAACATCCAAAATAAAAAAGAAATATTCCTCACGATCAAACATTGAAGAATCGCGTAATAACTCTGAAAATCATCCCCAGCAGCGAAGTGTCAGAATCAGCTACTAACTGACGAGTGCCAGCTGCTTGAGTAGTTGCGAATGCCATGTTGTCACTCTTATGACGTCGAGCCACACCTCTTCCAGAAAGACACAAGAAACGCTTGAAAACGTGAGATCTTAAGGGAGGAAATAAGAATAATATTATATATTTGATCCCTTTTAAGATGTCATTTCCCCCCCCCCTACTTTTATCTTACGGCCATTCCTTGTCTGTCAGATATGTAATGATCCTGCTGCCACTGCTGAGTGCTCTAATGATACGTTCCGTGGTAATTTAATGATCCGAGAGGGAGCGTCAACTTTAGAGCGCATAAATTTAAGAGCAGTAAAGTTTTTCAAAAAGACTCTTCTGGAGCATTACTTCTTGTGTGATCATTTGAGGTGACCCAGAACCTATTTAAAAAGTTTGACGATTAGGGCCAATTTTATAAGTATCTAACCTTATATTTCCCGCACCTATACGTGATAGATAACGGTGATCTATCACTTATAGGTGTTCCGCCTTCCAAACAGCATGTTCCGTAAAGATCGCGTGAATTCCGAACGGTACGAGTTCTCGTTCCCAGTGAGGATGTGCCCGAGTGGCATGGTGGTAAGATGCTCGTCTACCATCGTGAAGGTTGTCGTCAAGATCCCGGGTTCGAACACAAGGGAGGATATCGATAAGATATTTTCCCTAACGAACTCGAGGCGACCGCCGAAAGACAGCGCCTTCACTTCCAACCCATCTCACTAATGGCAGTAAATTTCAATGTAGCGATATGGCCAGAGTTGGTGTTTGGTGAAGTAGTAGTAGTAGGTGAGGGTGTTTCAACAGCTATTCTCTATGGTCTATGTATGAGAAACGGCAAACGGAATTTAGGTGCTTTTCTGATAACGTCTCAAACTAGCCTCTACCTGTTCAGAATGGCGTCTAATTGTTAAAAAAAAAGCAAGAGAGGGAATATAGTGATTAGTTGTGATAATACTGATTTGGTTAAACACAAAGATGGCGGATAAGCCGGCATGAGATGTCCAGGCATGGCTCCAGGACAATGTGTCGGGAGGGGCGAATTGTGTAAGCTCGTTGGATCGTCCTGCACATTACGGGACAGACAAATTTTCCCATACTATTCGTTTCTTGGAAGGAACAATATCGTTTCTATCTCCCCTCCCCCCCCCCGACCCCCGAATCCGTGCTTGTGTGAAAGCAGGAATTCTCAGATTCGAGGACATACATCTTCAGCTGCGAATGAGCCGAGGCAGACAGCGGAGTGGCATAGTGCGGCAAAAACAGTTTTTGTTCAAAGTGACTTCTGCTAAAAAAAATTAACATAGTGAACGCGACAGTTTGCTCAGAGATGATGGATCAGTCAGCCGTTAGGAAGTCAAGAAGCCATACTATATTCAATTGCTGTGTTCCCTATCCTGTTTTTTGTATCCTGGAGTGGCAAAAGACGTTTTTTTGTTCTTAGATGGAGGATAATGAGTCCATTATCTTTTCTTGTTACCTGTAGCTGTCATTTATGAAAACTTCGCCCCGACATTCCGTCTTCGACATTGTGCCTGCCCTGACCATGTGAGTAACGAAGTGAGTGTGTGAGAGACCATATGAGTGACTAAGTGAGTGGCTGAGTGACCTTTTGAAGGGGTGAGTGCCTGTCTGAGTGAACAAGTGAATGGGTGAGTGATAGATTAGTGGGTGCGTGGAGCATTTGAAAAGGTAGGTGATTGTATGAGTGAGTGACAAAAAGAGACCGTATGACAGACCAAGTGTGGCCACACTCACTTGGTCTCTCATACTTGATAACTAATATGGTCACTAACTTGAATTTTATCCCCTAGGAGGACAGAGCGGGGGCCATGGTTGGTCTGGAGGTCACTAACTTGATCACTAATACGGTCACTAACTTGATCACTAATACGGTCACTAACTTGATCACTAATACGGTCACTAACTTGATCACTAATTTGATCACTAATACGGTCACTAACTTGATCACTAATTTGATCACTAATACGGTCACTAACTTGATCACTAATACGGTCACTAACTTGATCACTAATTTGATCACTAATACGGTCACTAATTTGATCACTAATTTGATCACTAATACGGTCACTAACTTGATCACTAATTTGATCACTAATACGGTCACTTATATAAGGTCTGGCAATAGGTTAATCATAGTCATCCATAAGGTCACTCGAACGATCAATCACTCTCTCATACAGTCACTCACACTTATTCATGCAGACACTCACTTGGTCATTCACACGATCATTCACTTGGTCACTCATACCGTCAAATCACTCACTTATATAGCCAATCATTCACTCTGTCGCTCATATAATCACCACCTACTTATATGGTCACCCGCCAAATCACTTTGTCACTAACGCATCCACTTACTTGGTCACTCACTCATACGGTCAGAACAGGTATAATGTCGGATACCCCTTTGGATTTTCCGGATTCCCTTCGCGATAATACTGAGATCACACTTCGCTCGAAGATTGGTCCAGGAAGCTCTAATAGGGCACAGTGACATAACGTTTCCGTGTGACCGACGTGACGTCATAATTTTATTTCCCGTTTTACCTGAAAACTATCGAAAAGGCGTGGTTCTTTGGACACTTTGGATACTCACTGTGAGAGTAGATACAATTGTCCCGAATTTATACTGCCTGTTATCTGTCTTGTGCTTCTCCGACGTTCGCTCACCCTCTCGGTGCGCGGAGGGACTTCCTGCGGTAGCAATTTGCAATCGGATGTTCCATCTTACGTACTGACATCAATTGCAAATTAAATTACTGTTCGTAAATTTGTCTCGATGTCTTTACAAGAGAATATCCTCGGCTCCGACACAACAACAAATTTGAATGCGTGGCTGCGGAAGAGCGAACAATACTCGGTGGGAGGAGCGAATCTTTCATCTGAACTCTTTTGCAATCAAATGCCACTTACTCGGACCGTCTCCTCGGTGACACCTCGGCGATAATAAACGAGGATTTTGTTGGGAAAAGATGGAGAGTGGATGTTGGCAATATTTCCACGTACACTGCAGAGCCCAACCTCTTCCCTTCTTGATTATTTATTAGTCATTAGATACAACTTCCGATATTGCTTTTGCGAAGAATAATCTCCGAATCACCCGTTAGTTTTCTCCCCGGAGCGACCAACCTGATGCGTTTTCCATACGCTTCCTCTGTCCGATCGTACGAAACGTTGTTGTAACATTGATCGTTTACGGATGAGGATTTTAAAACGAGCTCCAAAAACCCGATAACCTTGTGCTTATATCTCAATATCTCCTTGCTTTCGATTACCAATAAACAAGGACGGGAGATTTCACTTTTCCCGAAGAGTATAATGATACACACACACACAGCCTATGAACAAACAAAGGTAATTTTGGAATAAATTTCATCGTGGATCAGCCAAAATACGTAGATTAGGTGCAAATAGGTTGATCACGTAGGTAGGTGCCGAAGAAAAATCAAGAATGTGTTTTGTTTGTGTATAGCAATCACTAGGGCTCGAATTTCCATGACTTTTGTATATTTTTTATGCATTTTGCATATACTGTTATTTATACATGATAGAGCATTTTTTCATTACTTTCAGCCAGGGCCGCCCTTTCCAGATACGAGGCCCGGTGCAAAAATTATAATGGGTGCCCCGTGCCTGTGAGAGAGGGGAATTGGAAATATTCAGAAAAGGGGAGAATGATGAAAATTCTTAAGAAATGCAAGAAATAATTTCAAAATCGGTAAAAATGCATAGCAAATTAAAGAAATAGAATCAGAATCGATGAAAGTTTCAACTTAAATTAACAAAGTTAAAAAATTAAATGAGGAAAATTCAGAATTTATTAAAAGAAGATAAGATATCGTTACCGTAAATGATGGGGCCACCCCGAAACGCGAAGCCCGGGGCGACCGCACGTCCCGCATACCCCTCAGTTGGGAGGCTCTGTTTTCAGTAATTTTAAGGCATTTTTCCATGAATTTCAGCAATTTTAGGGCATTTTTCATGGTTTTCAGAATTTAAGGCATATTTTAATATTTTGGAGCATTAGGATACGAACACAATGCGCGCTAGTTTCCGATACTGCGAGTAGGCACCGTTACTGATCGGTTAAAAAGCTTGATTCAGGTTTCTAACCAATAAGCAACGGTGCCCACTTTCAGAACCAGAAACCAGCGTGCACTGATCGTTCACAATCGTCGACAAACGTTCGTATCCTTCTTTTTTCGTTTATTTCAGAATAACATTGAAGATAAATTTTTCCCCCGAAGCTGTCGTTTTCTGGCTTAATTTCTCGAAATTAGCAATTTTATTTGTGTACCTTTAGCCTAATCTTTGACAATAATTGACGATTTCCTGTAATTTCCCGCATTTTTCTCGAGGATAATATGGTCAGGCTATATATAAAAACATATTTTTAGCGTTTTACGGCATATTTTTACTTTCTTTAGAACATAAATGCATTTTTTATGAAGCATATTCTGTCGGTTTTCGGGTCATAAAAATCCTAGTTCGAGTCATCAATATACAGGTCTTGTAGAGAAGCATTTAACACTCCCGTGTACTTACACGAGTCCGTCTAATTACTAGAAAATAAGTGAATGTCAACGAAAATATTTTCCCTCGGGTAAGCAATAGATATCTGCGAACGTGTTACAGAATAGGTTCCAAAACGCAATTAATATTATCTGCTGTTGTCTTCTTTAGAGACAACCAAAAATATTGCGTGTGATTTGGTGATGTACAGGGTGATTATATAATTATCCCATAGATTTGTAAAATTTTATTAAAATAATTGCAGAAAATGATATGTTTGCGAAAAAATTTGTTACGAAGGGGGGAATTTTGTTTTTTTGGTATAGAAAAAAAATTACTTCAAATTTTTGTCAGTAGAAGTCGCTGCACGAAATCCGGTCGGAACGATTGGACCTGAACCTTTTTGCATTATCTTCTTTGTCCGAAACGTTCATAAATCTTCATCCGGTGATTCGGGGCTGAGGTAAAAAAACTTCACCGATAGTGCTTTAGCCTAGGACTATAGAGTAAGGTCTGATTCATCCCTTTGAAGTTGCGCTTGCCGCCTTGGGTCAGCGGGTGTGGTGTCGGAGTTACTGCGGGATGTCACTGCTCAAATACCTGTTGTAACAGATGGCATCAGCACACAAAACGTGATTATTTTCGTTGCTTATTTTAATATTTATAGTGAGTTCGTGGTATTGTTGTAGGGAAACAAATATACGCGTGTAGTATTTTTTATAATCTTTTCTATAATCCTATGAGCTTAAAAAATTGATTATAGTTGGTAATAACGTCTTTTGATAATTAGGCTTTTTTTTTAATATTTCCTTCCCATGTTGCAGTTGTATTAGTAATAGCGAAGTCCAAGGCTAAAAGCTACACCTAATTCAAAAGAAAATAAAAAATTATTAGAAAGTTCGACAATCAGAGAAAAATATCAGCGGTGGAAGTTATCTTCACATAAGCGAATGCAAAATTTCTTAATTTAAATTTTGGAATAGTTGAAAAAAAACAAATAAACAATGTGTGTGAATAGGTAGATACTAATCGCAATATTCGAAGATATAATTTTGTAAATAATTCAGTGGAATGGGTAGTAGAGCGATTGTAAATACTGTCGACAGGGTTGTAAAGCTGGCGCACTCGGTGCCGTTTGAGCAATGACGTCACTGGTACCGACTCGTCATGAAATAGCCCTAATATATTGGATAAAGCGTCTGGCTTATCCACTACTGTCAACATCGTGATGGAATTATATCACCGTAATTAACAGGAAAATTCAGAAATGAACTGTTAGTCATACTTCCTGCATTTTATGGGACTCTGATTTACATATTTCCAGTGATTTTCTTTCCACCAACTTCCTCTATCGACAAAATTTTGATTTTTCTTTTTTCTGCGGTGAGAACATCCCCATTCTTGAGAAGAATTTTTTTCAACCCGCATTCAAATACAGTGTGGACAAAAAGTCCGTAGAAACTTTATAAATTCATGAAAACTGGAAAAATAACCGAAAAAAACGGTGTGCAAAAAGAGTTAGCATCGCTAGATCACGGAAATTTTTTGGGATAGGAAGAAATCACTCAAACACAACCGATACGTGGCATTGGTACGCGTGACTTCGGAGGAAATATGCAAATGAGACGGTTATAAAAACTTGCGCTCCTAATCCACAACCAGTTCACCGTTGTAAACCGTGTATGTGGACCTGCTGCACTCTGCCGTTGCTGGATTTGTGACTCGCCTGCAATGTGTTATCCCCTGTGGAGGTGATCATGTGGAACACATATAGCTACAAACGATTTGAAGGCATTCTATTTGTTATTTGCTTATGTTTTCTTTGACTTATATACGTCAGCGCCACCAATCGGCAGTTTTTAGTCAGTTTTTTCCTGCCTTAAAAAATTCCCGTGACCTAGCGATGCTAACCCTGCAAACCGCTTTTTATTTCGGTTATTTTTCCGGTTTTTATGAATATTTAAAATTTCTACGGACTTTTTACCCACCCTGTATATCAATTCATATAATATTTATAAATTTTTGAACTATTCACGAAACTTATGGCACATCCTCTACATTTTCATATTCATAAAATGACTCGGAGCAATTGATTCCTCGACATGATTCTGGTTTTTTTTCAATAAAAGAGTAGAAGAGTTATCTGTATTATGCACCTTAAAAAACACGGCATCATTTATTTAGAGATGAAACCTATCTTCAAAAAAAGTAAAATGAAGAAAAACGTGAACGTTTCTAGAGCGGGCTTTAATCTCTGGCTTTTTCACTCTTCGGCATTAGAACATTAAAAAAAAAAATGCAAAAAAATGAAAGAAATCAATTTAGCTCTCTTATATTCATTTTTTTCCCCTTTTAAAGGATTCAGAAGCTGACAAAGATGTCTTCCATCCCCTATAACTTGGACGGAACAGCGGCAATGTTTAAATACATAAAAATGAAAAAAAAAAAAAGCAATAAAAGATCTTAAAAAAGGAAAAGATTAAAGAACTCGGACGGGATTTAAAAAGGTTCCAAGAGGTACGAATAGATCCTTTTCTTGGTTTTTTCTTTTCATTTTCTATAACTGAGTTGCAGATTTCAGAAATCCCTCGCTCTCGAAAAAAAAAATTATATATATATATTGCCCTTTTCATTTTCGCGCCAGTTTGATTTTTCCGTGGAATTAATGAAAATTTATTTCTGCGTATATCAAGGTACATGTTGGAACTCTTACTATGGGTATACTTAACATCAACGCGATGCTGGCGTTGTATTTTCATATCTATACACATTATAGTTTTCAATAATAACACTATGTATCACGATTTTTGTCCTTTGTTAGCTGACCATATTTTCTAATCGTTTACGACTAGAAAAAAATGCTATATACAAATACAACTCCACAACAGGCAAAATGCCCAACGAGGCGGCTGAGAAAAAGATGCCCATAACAAATATGGATGTCATATATTTCAAACATACAGCAACCCAATTAAAAACACAATCACAAAAATTATAAACAATATATACACATGATAAAATACTATACAATACAGCTATTTTACACTTAAATGTTTGGTTTTGTGGTGGGGAGGGGAAGGGGGATCGATATTTGAGAATTTTTCACTTACATACCATTGGCTGGTTGGGTGACTGGAATATTGTAAATAACCAAAAAAAAAAAAACTTTCTCACTGATAATAAAAACCGTAAAAATAACTTTTGGAATATAATTCAGGTTTCACGTAAAATAAAATTACAGGTCATATGTACTGTAATTGCAGAAAAGAATGTGAAAGACAAAGAACTTTCCGAAAAATTCAAAGCCGAAGAAGCTTGGAATATGTTTGCACGCTTAAATGGTTCTTAGACAACCTCTGGAACCGTCTTGAGCTTGCGGATAAACATAAAATTCTATACAAAGAAGGAATTTCCGATTTTTCTAAAAATGATACATGACATTTCCCACGCTCATCTCGGAAAATTCAAAGAAAGCATGAGAACACCTTCAGCAAAGAATTCTAGACTTGGGGCATTTATATCATGTTATTTAACTGATAATGATGTTAAGGTAATCATGTTTCTCCACGTCTGATACATGCATACTTTTACATTGCTATTGTGTTTGACATACGGAACATCTCTTACTTTGCCCAAGAGTGGTCGGCTAACATTTAGATTGACCATTTCCTCTAATAACGTTGTTCTCTGATCCTTGCTGCTTAACGCTCGGAAAGCACATTTTAAGTAAAAACAAGGTGATATCTAAAATACCACATATTTTTCCATGGGGACATTCATGTTCAATAGGTCAAAACCATTTAGAACTGTTTTCATGTCTGATGCGATTTCATTTTTGTCTAGTGATACCACTCATAAAGTATATTTTTTCAATATTTAGCATGCTAATATCTCCAAAAAGAACACCAATGCCACTTTTTCATGGTGACATTCGTGTTAAGAAGGTTAAAAACATTCGGAATTGTGTATTTTCACGTGCCCAGTGATACCCTTCATAAAGCATTTAACATGATATCTGCAAAACAATTTTCGAACCAATGCACCTTTTTCATAGAGATATTCTTGTTCAGCGATTCTAAAACCATTGGGAATTGTATATTTTCATGTCGAGTAATAAATCGAACAACTTATTAGCTGAATTAACTACAGTAGGTAAAAAGGAAATTAATGGCAAATAAAATGTACTAAACGAAACCGAATTTCATTTGGAATGAAAAAGTAGTTTTTTGATGATTATTTTTGAAGTTTTCGCTTCCCTTACCACAAGATGGCCATTCGGGTGTCTATGAATTGACGTCGAGTTACGGGGTGGGAAAATTTCTCAGGGTCCTGTAGTGGTTGACTTGTAGGCTTTGAGAGATATAGATGGCTTTTTTCTCAGCCAGGGATATCAAGGAAACAGTTATTTTCCGGATATTATGAAGTTTCGGGATATTATCTAAGCCGTCCCACCCGGGGGCCATTTCCTGAAGTTAAGAGAGGCTACTAATGCCCCTACTTCAGCGCCTCACGACACAGTGCGTGAAATTAGGAAGGCAGATTCATGTGTCTCCAGTGGTGTAGATGGTAGCATGCTTGCCCGGTATGCAAGAGGGTCTGGGTTCGAGTCCCGGCGGAGACGTGATGACTTTTCTTTCCAAGCTCACCTCAGCATAATATCCGGAAAATAACTATTTCCTTGTAGGCTTTGCTTCGTTAAATTTTTAACGTGATGACCATGGAAAATTATTCCCGACAAACAAAAGAATACTAAACTTGAATATTACTAAAATAATAACACGAAAAAAACGGTGAACTCTTATGTCTTGCTTTCCAGCATCTCTTATCCAGAACTTTTTCCCAATGTTCCCAAGAAGGAATTCCCTCTCGAAAACTCTTAATGGAATCTGTATATTTGGGCGTTACTGGGACCTTCAATCTGGGACCCTCTGTCCTCGAAAGAATGGTTGTTTTCTTGTGATAGGTCGCAAAACTGTGGAATGCGTTGCTTGGTTGTGCTCATGGAATGTTTCGTGGTGGTTGCAACAGACTCCGACACTCTTTTAATGACATGGTTATACATATTTTCCCCATGACGTGCTTACCGTTTTCCTGTAGGCTGCTAGTACGAAGACGCGAAACACTTTTAAAAATTTCTCTGAATCCATATACCTTAAAGCTAAACTAAAAAAGAGAATTTTTCGAGATTACTTTTTTTTCAAATCAGGTGTATGTTTCATGTTTGGGCTATAAAAATATGAATATCATGATGGGAGAAATAAATTTACATATAAATGTCTGTTCGCTTTTGGCGTGTGCTTGCGTTTTATTTTTTCGCCCACCGTTTTACGTGTTCTGAATCTGTTTGATTTCACTTGCGTATTTGCGGGAAAAACAATTGGCGGTTGTCTTAATATTTTTTTTTTATCTTGAGCAGCGCTGGAAATCAAGACCTTCAAACCCCGTTTGGCCCGAAAAATTCGCTGATTTACGGTTTTTCCACCGCGAGTTGTCCAATTCTAATTCAATTTTGCTGAGCACTCATTCCTCAAATTTTCCGCCCTGGACTGCTCAAGACCCGCCTCTGTCTATGAATCAAACTTTTGGTCACTCACATGCTTGCGTACTCTATTGGTCACCCTACGTTCACACACACTCTCTAAGTCACTATTTTGTTCATCATTCGAGGGCCAACATAATGGTCAGACGCAGTGTTCAGGGACGCACCAGGGACAAAACTTCGGTATATAAGCCGCATGCACAAATGCATTGTTAACTACAATTTCTTACCAGACCACACCCCCATGCCCAGATCTCAGGGCTGATATGATTACAAACGGGCTAGTAAACAGCCTGGGAAGGCGTATTTAATGTACCTCAGTAAGTGAGACCGGGATGCTTCGGCTTCTCACTGAATATAATTTTTCCAGAGTTTTGAAGAGAATAAAATTTGTCAAAGTTTTTTTATGAACTTTAACGTTTTTTGTATAAAATGTCCCGATTTCTCCCCAATTTTCAACAAGGCTTGGTTGAATTTTGTGAAATCAAGAATATTAAGATTATTTGCATGGTTTTTTTTTATAAATTATATTGTGATAATTATGACTTCGTCATAATTTGTTTATAGTCAAATAAGTACAGTGGATCCCACGTATAACGTTTTAAAAAGACCGTCGTATCGGATACAGTGGATCCCGTTTATAACGTTTTCACTTATGTCATTTCCCGCTTAGTAGGTCTTATTTTCGTGATCCCACCTTGTGCAGATACTTATCTAAATTTCCCGTTTGAATCGTTTTCCCGCTTACAACGTTTTTTTGTAATGGTGTTTTGAAAACATTTTAAGCGAGAAAACGATTTAAACGGGATATTTTGATAAGTATTTGCAGAAGGTGGGATCACGACAATGTATTAAGCGGGAAACGTCATAAGTGAGAACGTTATTAACGGGATTCACTGTATCCAACGCACTGTTCAGTCACTGTATATTCATCCACTCTATATTCATCTCACATACTTGTCAAACATATACGTGGTTTGTTTTTTTTTTGCCTTTGAAAATTTTTTAGTTGTGACTGGCAACTTTATTTGCCTTTTACAATGCTTTGAGAATGCCGTGAATTTCTACTTTACTTGCATTGAAAACGTTTTTGGTAATAAGCCACATGCTTATGAGAGATATGGATGGTCTGTGAGTGTGAGAGAGAGAGAGATACTTTTCTACAGAAACAGCTTTCGTGGGCCAGATGGAACCCCTTGGTGGGCCGCATTTGGCCCTCGGGCGAGAGTTTGTGCATCCCTGACACATGCACACGTTATGGCATGTACCGATTCGTTAGAAATTCCGCAGAGGAATGTGTACGGTAAAGTAGTACATAGATTTGTCTAGATTTGACCTAAAGCTGACAGTCTGATGAAAAATTTAACTCCTTCATTCATTTCCGCTCGATAGTCACTCCCACGAATTTCCCTTGCGTACCGCCATCTACAGACCCGTTAATCAGTTGCACGAAGAATAAAATAGGAAAGTAATGGTGAAAATATAATATAACTTATGAAGGGTAAAAGTGGTGCTTATCACTCTTTCCAGATTTCGTGGGGTCCTGCGGAACAGCCGTCTCTATTCCCACATTAATACGAGAGCCCACACACACGCGCACGCACACGCAAAAGGTAGTTTTCCTCAGAGAAGCGCTAATTAGCTGCACACAGCGGAGAGTCCTTCAGACGATTCACTTTCTGAAGAGAAGCGAGCGATTCCCGGAATGAGGCTCTTCTCTACTTACTCCATTGTAAGAAATAATTGCATGTTTACTTTCTTCGCGACTCCTTCATACCCCTTTTCCAGGGAGACACACACACAGAGAGAGAGAGTTTCTCCCGTTTTAATACAATACTTAACTGTGTGCTGCTGCGGGCTGTTCCTTATATAAAAGCAGCCCGCGAAGTGCGTCGTCCGAGGCACAAAATTATCTCTCTTCCAGCAAATGGTGTTGTTCCGCGGGCTCGACTTAATTAAACAGATGTTTGCTTTCTCGCTCGTATACATTCTTCACCGTTCTTCTCTCTCTCTCTCCCTGGTATAGCTGAAACATTGATCAGGGGCTGTTTTTAAAAGACATATTGTTCGCCTTGGAGACACCCCTGAATATTTGCTGAGGTGAATGGAGGGAAATCTCCTTTGTAAAAATGGGGTATCGGACTGCATTATTATTATCCTTTCCACGGCGGTCCTCATTCGCTTTTATGCTTCACTTGAGCCCAGTGCTTTCTTGTTTATTCAAGACGCTAATGAGGAAAACTTCAAGTTTATCTCGGCGTACAAATTACCTTCTCCGGTGTTTTATTGTGTGTGCGAGGGCGGGAGTATTTTCGCTGTGAATAGAATTCTAGAGCTTTTTCGGTTCGTTCAGGGCACGATCTGATACAACTACGCGTTGTAAAATTTATTTCAGTTACTATGTGTTCTTTATTCTATGTATTTTCCCCACGTGTAAAAAACCGAATGCGAAGACTATAAAAGAAAACCGTCCATTCAACGCCATGAATAAATTTCTATCTGTGTAAAATTAACAAATTTTCTAGGTGTTATGATGTAGAAACTGGGGGATACACATTAACGGCTGCGAACTTCCACGGCTCGAATCATTAAGACTGATATTCAAAAACACACGCACCCGGTGAACACTTTTCTCTGGAGAATTTCTAACGAATTTTTGCACGCAGGAAGGTGTTGCATGTATAAAGGGTGATCGCCTAATTCCACTTTGCACATTTTACTGGTGAATCGTTGATTTTAGAGGCACACTTTCAGTTAGAAAAAATGATCCAAATGACATGTACAACTCAGATACGCCATTCATGTTGCAAGCGGTTGTATAGTTATTAAAATTTTTAAAAAATGAACTGCTTTATTTGAATACACTGTCCTCAAAAACGCAATCAGAAAGTTATTGCCCTGCCTCACCTGAGTCCAACGAAGGAAATTCCACATTCTTAAGTGCAATATTCGCTGAGATATTTGATTTCAAAAATGGGAGAAAAGTTGGGAAAGAACAGCAAAAACTAACGGACAACGCTTTTTCCCCTTATTTATGCTGTTCTTTCCCAATTTTCCACCGATTGTTGAAGTCTAATACCTCTGCAAATATTTCGCTTACAAACATTGAAGTGGTTTTTGTGGGAATCGAGAGGGACAGGGTAACAGCTTTCTAATTGGATTCTGGACCCCCCCCCCCAGGACAACATTTGGGTTATCTGATGTGGCTTGCCCCCCCCCCCCCCAAACCCTAATTTTGTAAAAATAAACTAAGCGGCACATTTACAGAGCATTTAAGTGACCCGTGGCATATTCTCAGATCAATCAAGTGACCCACGACACAGTTCCAGAACACTTAAGTGATCAGTGGCACATTTAGAGATCCCTTGAGTAACACGTGGTATAGTTTTAGAGCACTTAAACGGCCCACAGCGCAGTTCTACCTAACTCAAGTACAAGCGGCACATTCCTAGATTGCTTAAGAGATCCACGGCATAATAACGGATCACTTGAGTGATGCGTGTTACAGTTCCAGTGCACATAAGGAGCCCGGACACATTTCTAGATCAATTGGATCCGCGAAACATTTACAGATCACTGAAGTGGCTCTGTAGTGGACTTATCAATAGGGGAGAATTGTTAATTCAGATGCCCACAAACTAACGAAAGGTTTTTCTGGGTTTTGGAGTACAGAGTAAGATGTCATTAGTAATGTTTCATATTTTTGTGAAGGTTGTTTGATGACGTAAGCATCATCCAAACCGTCCCTTCCCCTTCCACCTTGTCATCAAAAGTCGGCAAATCGGAAACCCCCACCGATGCTGGCGTAATACTTGAATGACCCTATGTCTCTAGGATCAGTGGTTTACTAGTAGAATTGTGCAAAGGCGAATTAAAAGGGGACCACTCTGTATATATACGTAGTACTATAACGTATTATGTAGTCGTTAACGTATTGTGTAGTCATTAACGTGTTTATGTAGTCAGCTATATTTGCATGCTCCGTGTCAAGTGGTGCTGCCATCTAACTTTCATATCTTGAAGTAAAAACATTAAGATTTATTCTCTCTCAAAAAGGAAAAATGCATGCAGTAAAACCTCTCGACAACGGACACCCATAGGATGAAAAATTTTGTCCGCTAATGGGGAAGTACGATACACATGGTGAAACGCACAACTAAAAAAAACGCTCGTTTATACGACTTTTGCGTTCGGCCGCAATCGGTTCTTATACATTTTATCTTCAAAATTTATATGTGTGATATAAAAAGTATAAAAGTGATATACGAGTGGTTATGCATTATCACTAATCGTCTCGACAAAGAAAGTTTGATTGAATTTCACTGCATTTATCACTTTTACCGGCGATTGTGCATAATTCCCAAATACAGTTGGAAAAGCTGATAAGTATGGAAGAAAATTATAACCTTCTCTTCATTTAGCCAATGACTTATTTTTACCCCTGCATGAAAAGTGTACAACACATATTTCGTAATAAAAAATAAAATAAGTGTACGGAGAAGATAAAAACATTCATAAAAAACAACATTATCAGTCTTAAAATGCTGGCTTTCTTCACGCGTTATCAACAAACAAAACCAACATTACCATTCGAATACACCATCCTGGGCCATAGTTATGATCAGTTAATTAAGTAATTAATTGACGATTTATCATATTTACCAACACGAGCTCGGAGTTAAACATAATCTTAGCGGAATGTGATAAATTGTCGGTGTTTGACCAAAAATTTATAAATTTTAGCTAGGAAAAAAAATAACTGTTTACCTGATTTTTCTGTCCGCTAACGGGTAGTGAAATGCATTAAATTCCTATTCCACGGGACCGGGGATCAGAAAAGTGTCCGTAAACGGAGGTTCCACTGTATGCAGAATGAATATTTCTACTAAGACACGAAAAAATCGAATGATAAAGGGATTTAATCACGATAAACATATTGTGATAAATCGAGAAGTTTTCCATACTTGAACTAGACAATCATAATATTTTTATAGGCAGTGTATTACATAGTAGTATTACTTATTAGTTTTTTCTTTCGTGATATATGCCTTTATATCGGGATGCTGTATTTTGGTTATATTTGACGTCCATACTTTTTACGGACATCTTTGTTGAGCCACCTCGTTGGGCAATTTGCCTATGGCGGCCTTCGTGTTTGTAATTGTATTTGAAAATTGTTCTGCCCTGTGAAATACGGAACGCGTGGTCATTTTTCTACCTTCACTTTACAACAAGGGGCCTTTAATAATCCGATCAAGTACAATAATGTTCGAGAGTAAGAATACAATTTTTTAGATACGTACATTACTTCCAGTCTTGTACGGGGTCTACAACAGAGCCATGCGTGGGAAGGAGGGAAGGCGAACGCGAGACATGCTGACCAAAAAATGCAAAAACAAAAATTAAATACTTCCGTAAAATATATCAAAAGAAAACACCCCTTTTGTGCATTTTTAACAAATTCCGGTTAATTTTGAAGGTTGATAACTCAGCATTTCACTGGAAGAAATTCCTTAAACCCTCCCGCCTTCCCACTATGTTGACGTAGTATCACGACGCTATCTTAATAGCATCGTGATGCTATTAAGACGGCCCTGGTGTCCCCTTGACCAATAGAGTGAAAAATTGTCTTACTGTCTTGATATATAAGACAAAAACGATGCGAATCTTCAGATTTGAGTCTCGACGGAGCCCTAATTATCCTAAAGGAGATTCAATCAAGCTCAGTTCTTCCAATTGTGAATTGCAAGGAAACGCTTTCTTAGTCAGACTGAAAATTTATCCGACCATTAATTGTTTTTCTTTTTCACTTTCCAAGAAACTGGACAATATTTCGCACGTATTTGGACGTTCTTCAAAAAAACCAACCCCAAAAAAAAACAAAATGCAGACTCATTAAGCGAATGGTGTAAGCACTTCCTCGAATTTTACGAGTAAATTCAGTGGGGGTGTCGAGAAGAATGCGCCGTTTTTCATCAAGTGTCCGTGTAATTACTCATTGTTCGCGCCATGAGGAGTATTTCAGACAGTTTTCTCGCACGATAAATTGCGACAAGGACATGAGCAGATGCGTTTGCTCGTGTTAATTATGGTCCCGTGACGTGGTTCTACCGCGTACCTGAATGGGTATGGGGGAGAGTTAGATATTCGACATGGTATGCGGATCCCAATCGGCATTTTAAGTTGGCACGGAGAGAATTTTCAACGGAAAGGGCCATGTGCCGACTTTTTCTCTGTGATGTGAGAATGCGGACATTTCTTATGCATTCGTTAAAAGATAACTTTTGTTAAATCCTTGTGGTTCCTAACGAAGCGAGTTCTCAATTAACAAAGGCATTCATTGCATTCGAGATGTTCGAGTATCATTTTTGTGGCGTAAGCTCCTAAAAAAGACAATAACTTGAACATTGCATCAAAACGAGTCACGAATGGCATTGCGACTCGTCGTGATCTTCCGATTACTTTACGACGTGATAAAAATACATCCGGGACACACATGCAGAAGCTTGTTCAGCTGGCGATGGTAAAGGATTTTATTTCACTTTTTACTCAGGTCCATTCGGATCATTCTTCTCCCATTCTTATCTGTTCTACCGCTTACCTACTGAGATAAATAGTTTTCTTAGGATAGGGTTATAGTCGAGCGAAGAGGTACGCGATACAAGAATTTCGACTAGGAAGAAAAACATGCATAGGGGTGGTGGAAGCGAGCGACGTCTGCGCTTAGTAAAAGAGAAGGAGGATAAAGAAAATAGCCGGGGAGGTTCTGAAATGCAAGGATGTGATGATACCTCCGCAGAAGACGGGAGGGGAAAAAAAGGGGGAGAAACAAACCAATCGGCAGATAGCGAAAATCAGCAAATTGAGATGAAAACAAATCGGATTTTTCAAGTCGCTCACCTCTCTCTCTCGTTGGGTGGCCCGTTTTTCTTCTTTGCATCGCCTCTCGAGTGTGTGTGTGTGTGTGTGTGAGGTGTAGAACAAAACAATAGGATTGTTTTTGTTCCATACCTCGTGGTCGCCTCACTATGTGTTCGGCCTTAGTGTACTCATCCTTCAACAAATGAATATGATCCCAATGGTTAAGGGTCCGAATGGATAACCATGAGGATCCTAGTACAAAAAAATACCTCGAACAAATATTCATTTCTCATAGTGTAGTCGTTCCTTAGAAAGTATCGACGAACATCGTTAGACGGTTATGACATGCGAGAGCGGTGGCTGAAGAAACAATGCGAGTTTATATTGTGACTTTTTTTTTTCATTCATTATCGACCGAACGGTATCACATCGTGATCTGTCGGCGAGATTGTGTTCTAAAATTGGAGCTTATTTTTAATACATTTCGTGGCGTATCTAATCAATCTACCACCAGGAAGCTTTTTCAAATCGAGCATGGCACTTTAAAAATCGCCAGTTCATTTAAAAACCACCCTGCTCGTTACGATTCGTTGAATCGTGGCTCATGCTGCCCACATTTCCTCCTAGCATAGTTTTGCAATGGCCTGCCGACGAAATGGATTACAAAATTACAGAACTTATAGCAATATTGTAAAGGAAGAAAAAATATTATCATTCCAGAGTTATTGAAAGAAGTGATTTCAAAATTGCTGCTAAAAAACATTTCAGAACTAATGATAAATTATCGCATGATTATTGAAACAGATGATTCGAAAATTTCGGTGAAAAAAAGTATTTCGTAATTCATGAAAAAATTCTTAGTTCATGGAAAATATTTCCAGATTCATCGAAAGAAATTCGTTACAATTAATGGAAAGCATTCGAAAGAATGGAGATTCATATTTAAAGGAGGCAAATAATTTCAGTATTAATGAAAAATATTCCCAAAATTATTGAAAAATGTATTTTCAGTATGTTTCTGAAAAAAGCTTCCAGAATTTTTAAAAAAAACGATATTCAATATGAATATAATTTCAAAATTGATGAAAATTCATAACCAACGAAAAATTATTCCAAGATCCATGAAAACTAATATCAAGTGGAAAATAAATGATTCAAGAATTTATGAAAATTCATATCCAATGATAAAAATAATTTTAAAAATATGACGGAAATTCATATTCAGTAAAAAAAAATACCGTTGACGCTGTTTACATTGACCATTCGTTATAACGACTGTTCCATTATAACGACCAGCACGACGTGTGTAAAAATAGTATGGCTTAATATTTAGGCCAATATAACGAACGGAAAAAATCCCCCCAATCCATTAAAACTCAGCTCGGTACCCCATTTATTTTTTTGCAAAAAATAAACGAAATCCGTCTACGAATGTGTTTGACCGTGACTTATTCCACTTCTACGCGAAACCCGTTGGTTAAGTAGCGCCATGACTGGAAACTTTGCTTACGATTCTGTTTCATTTTCTCACAGGGTGGCTCAATCCCACTTCCAACGTGATTGATTTTTTCTTTATTATCTTATTCTAAATGTCATTGCGCAATTGAAATGTACAGGCAACTTATTACTGTATTTTGTTGCATGTAGTGAAAAATAACGGTAGGTATTAGACATATACAGTGCTTCTTTAAGCACAATGTTCATATGTAGCATGTCTTTAATTTTTTCCCCGGGCAGTTACATTTTCATTACGACATCACAACGAAAAATGAAAGAATGTGTTTTTTAATGACGTCAGTAGAATGTACAATATTCCGGAGAAGCTAAACATAATGATTTTTTTTAAACGTTCAATATAACGACCTCCTAATATAACGTCTGTTTGCCGTTTAACGAAGGGGGGGGGGTTATAATGAGCCTCGACTGTATTTCCAAAATTTCAGAAAATTCGTATTCAATGAAAAAATTATTTTGGAATCGATAAAAATTCATATTTAGCAAAAATCATCTCAGGGTATGTATCACAAATATTGCGGTTCCCCCCACATCGTGAGGAACCGGATTAAAACTTCAACTCGCGCCCCAGTGGTGGTCGGCTGAAGTTGGTTTTCTGTGGTTCCCACCTTCCGGGCCGCAAATACGAGCCTACGTCCCAGCTAAAATGTCTCGCCACAGAGCTCATCAGGTCTGGAAAGGTACAATTAACCAGTCATTACACTTCACTCATGGTTAGAAAAATTGATAACAGATCGTAGAACTACACATAATAATCATTACACAGAAACAAACTTCATGATAGGTTCACAACACGTACACGCAGACATTCCGGCACGTACCTATTCGTTAGAAATTCCGTAGATGAATGTGTACGACGTGCATGCATGTTTGAGTAGTAGTAGCAGTGCTTCCCCTCCCCCCGCACCTCCCCGTTTGTCTCGGAACCCTGTGCTCTTTACCCGTTAAGACGCTACTGTATGAATCTAGATACCGCAGTTTGACTTGTTGTCCCTCAGGCTACATAAACATTTTCCTTTTAACGTGTGGAGGGCTGAAGCCCCTGTTGTGCAAGCACATTTCATACCTTAGATATCGTAAAGAACATTCTAGAATACTTGAATAATCCACGTGTTTTTTATCATGTGTATATATTGTTTGTAATTTGTGTTAATTGCATTTTTAATTGGGTTGCTGTATTTTTGAAACATATGACAACCATATTTTTATGGGCATCTTTTTATCAGCCACCTCGTTGGGCATTTTGCCTGTTGTGGCGTTGTATTTGTATTTGTATTTGTATTTGTGTATCAATCTCTAAACTTTGTAACTTTTTTTATTCGACATCGGAATCTTTTCTTTCAAGAGAATTTTTAAAGCTCAGACAGAATTTACAGCCGGAAAGAAGAGGCCACCTTGTTTGTTTTTCCTTGAGGATTAGAGGTCTAGATTTACAGCTTGAAAATCTCCTTCAGTAATGATGCTATCATGTGGGCAAAGACATTCTAGTGTACAAGAATATCCTCGCTTGGTTTTTCTCCTCATTCCCGGAGAGTTTATTCGGTACACACACACACACACACACATCTGCAGTACATTACAGTACAACGCACAGGTTATTAAGAATATATCTCTCGTTGCTTGTTTTCGCGCCTGTCACGATAAGAAGTGGTTGCTGGAGACGACGAAGAAAATGATGTTGGCACTTGTTTTTGGCCGCAAGACTTTCCTGTCGTCCAATAAGAAGAAGAAGAACCAATCACGTCCACTCCTTATGTATCGGTCAAAACTATTGCACCAAAACTAATTTCTCCGGACTCTCATTGTAGTGGCAGCAGTAGTGGACCACTGGAGTGGCGGTACGCGAGGTCTGTCTTGCTACACACTTTGTCACGAACACACGCACTTCTTATTCTTCTTTGTTCGGTATACTGCCTACTTCTTGTTTTTGTCACGAGGGAAAAAGTATTGGTTGGGAAACGAGAGAAGAGAAATGACTCTACCAAGAAAATTATCCGTGAAATTGACTGTGGGGGAAAAATAATCCGATTTCATCGAATGGTGAAAAAATGCAATAATAATTCTTGTAATGTCGGGTATAACGACATCGGCTGCAACGACACCTCTGCTATAACGACACCTCTGCTATAACGACACCCAGTTGAGGCTGTGACTGATTGGCATAGAGAATAATGTTAATAATCCTCGCTTAATAGCGTCAACGACTTCGGATGTAACGACGCCTTTGTCGTTATTTTTGTTTCGTTTAAGTGGCTTTTCCCAGAGAAATTCCTCGACTTTAAGTCCAGAATATGGAGGAAATGTTTTTCCGTTGTACTATAGATACGTAACGATGAAAAAAAAACCATTTTATTACATGTCTAACGCTGGATGAGTTCATTGTCTGTCCTCCATAGGAATCTACATGGGGGTATTGGTAGTACTCTTAGAAGCCATCGTTCTTTGTTGTTGCTTTTATTTCCGGTATTCATAGTAAACTATGATATCTTCCCATGAATTCAGCATTTATCAACGTTTCTGATCCCAAGTATGTCGGAAACAAATTGACAGACCATTTGTGTCCCTTATTACGAGACATTCCTTTAACTTTGGTTTGGATGTTTTTATACATTTGTCCCGTTTTTCAAGTATATTTGGATATTTAATTTTGCTAAAGCCGTGAATAGAAAGTGTTTTCATACTACATAAATCATATAATGATAATTATAATAATATAAAAATATAAATAGCCATCTCTGTGTTATCTGTAAGGTTCAACGTTTTTTTTCCACAATTTTTCAGCAATTTTAATAACAATTGGTGATTTTTCCTACTTCTGGCAGGCAACGTAGTTGATCACAACTGTCCCCCCTCTTTTGGGTATTGGAGAAACAATTGTCAGTTTCAATCACTCTGAAAATTAACCAGTGATAAAAACAAACGATAAAACATCATCTACATATGGTGCGATACATTTCAATGGTATGGAATAAATTTTGTGAAATTCTGGTTAATTTTGGAAATTTAATGAAAATTTGTAATACTCAGTTTACTACCAGCACTCTTGCATAAGTTTCTTAATAAGCATTAATCAAAGGTAGACTCTGGCATTTATACTGACTTATTTTCTTGTTTTCTCAAATGTTATTTGAAACATATCACAGACAGATAGCTGACAGTATTGATTTCTATACATAGGAAACGTATAAAAGACATCTGGAAGATATTTCCATGCATGTAGTTTCAATCTGAAAACTGCACACGTTGAAAAATGTATCAGTGTTTTTCTCCGCTTACCTGGAAGCTTCTTTTCGAGACGAAACATAACGTTTTATGGAATGGAAAGTCAAAAAATATATAGAAACACATACACACAAGAAAATATTCAAAAAAAAAACACCAAATAGTATTAAAGATAGCAAATGGGAGGGAAAAAGAAGCCGTAAATGGTTGTTCGTGTTTCGGTCTTTTCATGGAAACTAAATGTAGCATGAGCCGGAAAGAATCTTTTTTACTATTTTTTATGGGAACGTAATCTTCCGTCCGCCTTGCTTTGAATAAATATTTTGAATTTTCATTCAGCAGCTTCTCTCTCTAGGACGGAATGCAAAACTCCATACGGAAAATGAGGAAAAGCATCATCTTAGAGGCTCTCGAAGCTGCGAGTCCTTGTGCTATTTATACATTAAGCCAATCGTATATTAATAACATTCGGGAATTTTCAATCTTACCTACGAAGAATATGGAGGGAAAAAAACGTGATTTTTACGTGGAATCTCTCATATTTTGTTCACACGCTAACGATATGATATTGCGTAGTCACGAAAATTCTAAGCGGTTCAATAGGCATGTTTTCTTTCAACTGCGGTTGTGTAATGACATCGGGAGGTCCAAAGTTCCATCCTAACTGGCGGCACATCGGTGATCGGCTGTTGTTGGTTTTCTGTAGTTTTCTTCAAATTAAGAATGTAAGTCGGCCTAACCCGTGGAACGTCCCTCCCCGCAGAGCCAAAAACACTTCATTCGATGTACTTACTTGCTGAGATTAAACGCAGGGTGTTTTATAAATTCGTAAATGCTGTAGTTTAAAAATTCTTAAAAATTGAACGAATTGGATTCGCGAATGTGAATTGCTTTTTAGCAATGCGTTGTTATGTTTATGAAGGAGAATTTTTCCTATACACAGAAAAAAAAAATTATATATTAATTCACATTTTTTGTTGACAGAGGGTGCTCCGTGAAAGCAAATAGGGAGAAACCTGAACCTTTCTTCAATTTCTTCCGAGTCCGAAATGTTCGTTAAGCTCCAACCGGCGATGCATGGCCGTGGTGAAATAACTTCAATATTGTTTTCTCCACCGATATCAACATCAGGAAATCTTATGTAAGCACCAGTAATTCACAAATACGCTGTTAATCGTACATCCTGCATTTATAATATTCTGATTTGCATATTTTCAGTGATTTCCTTTCGTGCTGCGCCCTTTTTATCTGCAAAAAAACTTGAACTGAACTCGTCCTGTACTGAAAAACAATCCCCTTCGTGAGAATAACTTCTTCGTGAACCGCATTCAAATACATCAATTCCTTCATTTTTTTTTAACTATTTACGAATTTATTAGAGGGCACCCAGAACATTAAAATAACACATTATTAACCTAACACCGACTCCGGCCATATCGCTATACTGCAATTCACTGCCATTAACGATGTTTGGTTGGATATGAAGGCACTATCTATTGGTGGTCATTTCAAGCTCGTTTTACAGAGAATATCTAGTTCCATATTCTTCCCCAGGTTCAAACCTGAGACCTGACGGCAACCTCAAGCCGATCTATAACTGGTATGGTTGTTAAATAGGAGGATGCCGGTACCAGTTTGGTAGATAGATGACAACACTTCTTGAAAGACAAAGCACGCACCTTTCAGACACTGATTAACACATTAGCCTCACACACGTGACACTTGAAGCTCAGAAATGTTTACGACGCTGGCGTGTATGGCTTGCTTCGGCGGTGGTCCTTTTCTTTTCTTCGTGATTGAAATGATCATTTTATGGCATCAAGGGTAAGTCTTATCCGGTGAAATGCAACCCGAGTTTGAATGGCCGCAAAATTTATACGATTCTTCGTTTCGATTCCGAGGTCCTAAAATTCCTCGTTGAACAAGGAAAACGTTCCACGGTAATATCTTTGAATCAGCTCCAATTTTTCCCCCGTTTTATCGTAACTAGTCATAAACTACCCTTGGTTTATCAGATTTTCGAACTCATTACGTTTTCGCAAATTAGCGACATGATCATAAAGAGCCGAACGATATCCTCGTCGAAGACCGTATCGAATTATGTATCTCTTTGGATGTTCGAACACTACTATATGATTCTAATTAAGCAGCACGTAATGAACAGCAAAGCTTTATCAGTTGAAATCTGTTTCCGAATTTGCCAATCGAAATAAATCCCGGAGTAATAATAATGGCATTCGTCATTGCTCTGTTTACGAACCCATTTCGTAGGATCCTGGCATTCAACGAAGGATGCAATTATTTGGAGCTTGGATTCCGGTGGAATTGTCACGGGAGGGAGGGGGGGGAGGGCCTCGAATCAGTTTTAATGCTCTTTTCGTATTGACGACGCGAGCACTAAGTTGAAAATATTGCATATTTTGCTGACGCTAACGTTGGTATCGCACTATAAAAGTTTGGTAGAAGATCTTTTCTAAAACTTGAAAAAAAAAACCAACAAACCTATTGGTTACATTATCACTCGAATGTAAACGATACGCTTATTAGGTTGCATTTTTCAAGTTTTATAAAATAACTTTTCTAAAACTTTTATAGTGTGATACCGGCCTAAATGTGTAAAAGTGTGTAACAAGATTGCATACTTACAAATACAAATACAAATAAATACAACGCCACAACAGGCAAATTGCCCAACGAGGTGGCTGACTTAAGAACATCATGGATCCCCGAGCCCCTACCTACTACTGCTACACCACACATGCACTCCCCCCCCCCCGCGGAACCCCCCAACGAATCGGTACATGCGGGAATGTGCGTGTGCGTGTAGTGCAACCTGACGTAAAGTTTGTTGCTGTGTAATGCTTGTTATGTGTAGTGCTGTCATCTGCCCCCAGTTTTACTAACTATGAGTGAAGTGTTATGGTTGAATGATTTACCGTTGTAGGACTGTTGCTCTCTGTGGCGAGACTTTTTAACGGGGAGATCGGCTCGCATTTGCGCCTTGAAGTTGGGAACCACAGAAAACCAACTTCAGCCGACCACCACTGTGGGGTTCGAACCCGGATCCTCGCATCACGAGTCCGGCACTATAACCACTCGACCACCACAGCGGCCTGTGCTTGTGCTGGAATATTGCGTGAAATTCTAGTGAATCATCAGAATTCCGTAAACTCTATTTTACTGAGTTTACAGAAATCTGATAATTTCGATTATCCAATATTGATAATAACATTACTAATATATTATTAATTAATATAATTAATAGCATGATTAATAATATAATTAATAATTTGAGCAAAAGGGGGGGGGATGCATCTCTGCCGCTACCGGAACTGCTTATTGACAGTTATGTTTTATTTTGGTCTGGGCTTGTCAATGCTAAAATAAGAGAGGCTTTTAATTCAGTAGGCGCGATATTTTTCGGGTTTACGGAAATTTCACCACCCTTGATCGTGTGAGTGACTGACCAAGTGATTGGTGAGTGACAATATGAGTGATCAAGTGAGAGGATGAGTGACCGTTAGAGTAGCCAACTGAGTGACTATTAATAATCAAGGTAATGACCGCTATAAGTAATCAATTAAAGGGGTGAGTGGTCTATGAGTGTGTGCGTGACCATATGAGTGGCCAGTTGAAGGAGTGAGTCACCATATGAATGACAAGTGAGTGACTGCATCAATGAGTGACAGTATGTGATCTTATGAGTGGACCAAGTGAATGTGGTCACTCATAGGTCACTGACCTAATCATTCGCATGGTCATTCACTCAATCATACAGTCAATCACTCATACGGCCACTTTCTCACTTATATGGTCATTCACTCAATCATACAGTCAATCACTCATACGGCGACTTTCTCACTTATATGGTCATTCACTCAATCATACAGTCAATCACTCATACGGCCACTTTCTCACTTATATGGTCACTGACCCAATCACTTAGTCAGTCACGTGGTCAGTCACTTACATAATCACTCGGTCACTCATACGGTCAAGGCAGGCGGAATGTGCAGACCGAAATGTCGGAGGCGAAATTTCCGTATCCCAAAATACAGGGGTCTTATGGTCACGCCGCTTAAAAAGTTTCTGGCACACGAGCGGCAGGGATCTGTCTCGCGAACTGAAAAGCATGTGCATTCTTTGGCTTAAACACTGTGTTATTGGAATATATAATATGGGATTTTTTTGAATTTTGGAAAGTGATCGCATAATGTTGATGGGGAAGGACGATAGATGAATGAATGAGTCTAGACGAGGGAACAGGATAAAAGTAGGATGGACTGCAAATTCCAAAAATCAAAGTGCCCTCCAGAGCAGCATTAAAAAGAAGAGCTCTCTCCGTGGTATCTACTCCATCAACAACATCAAATGGGTGGAGGAATTTTTATTAGTCTTAAAGAGCGGACGAAAAATCCTCCTATTCTTTTAGTTTGGAACTTATTCTGATCACATTCACTTTGTGGGTTGGATTCAAAGATAACGAATCCTTTTTTTCCCCTTTATCTCTTCGGATTTTCTTCTCCATACCCTGTGCATACAAAGTATCAAACACGAGTTATTTTCTCTCTCTCTCTCTCTCTCGGGTAATTCCTCGGTTGCTCATTAACTGCTTAATTATACAATTTTCACGCGAGTTACGCTATAAAGAGCGATAGTCATCGCTGACCTTGATGGTTTGAAGCGCTTCAAACGAAACAAAGCTTATCTGTTCGGAATGTATAATATTATCTCTCTGCTGTAGAAACTCTGTGCGAGGGTATTGAGCTCTACTCTCGATATTTTTTTTTCGTTTACATTTCCATATTTAGATCATGGTTGGAGTAATCCTGATAATGACGTGGTGCCTGAATATACCTTTGGGAAATTACGTCATAGGGTAACCTCATGAGGTAACATGTCCAGACTTGATTAAACTCACTCATATAAAAGAAAGCGTCTCTCGAGGTTGTGATTATATCGCACTTGAAAATCGATTTGTTACGGTAAATGCGTTAAATAGGTAATTATACATAATAACCTGTTATTATGCAAACTTACCAATCGTCTTGGTAAGTTTGATGAATTTATCACTTTTTTAAATGAACATGCATAATACCCAAGCAATTGTTGGTAAATTTGATAAATACACCAAATATTATCACTTTTAGTGGCGATTATGCATAATTAACTAGTGTGCCGTTGGTAAATTTTATAGATACTTGAAATTTATTGTCTTTATCTATGATTATGCGTAATACCGTAGTGTAATTGGAGAATTTGATAAGCATGAAAAAAACTCCAAATAAGTCTACTATGTGCGATGAACCCTGTTACTATGAGTGATCGTACCCTGATATAATGATACAATACATGTATGCATTGTCATGTATAGTTCGATAGTATAGTGTAGTACGATTTATCATGTTTACCAACGTCACGAGGCTTGGGTATTATGAATAATTACCTGCATTCGCCGGTAAAAGTGATAATTTTTTAGTGCTTATTAAATTTACCAACGACGCTTAATACTATGCGTAATCGTCTGCAAAAGTGATAGGGAAATTTACCAAAATGCTCGGCGATTATGCTCAATTTCCGCATTTATCACATCTACCGTAACAGATTCATATCAAGTGATCGAGACCGAACCCGCTCAACCAATCAGTCATTACATGATTCATGTTTCGTCAATATTTCATGAATTTTTTTGGAATGAGAATTCACATTTATTTCCGGGGATTTGAAGTTCCGCCTTCTATATCGCTGTGAAGAGTGACATCGTCCCCGGTGTCGCCATCTGGTGGTTAATGTTGTTATAAGTTTTCACATACGTCTGACCTAACTTATAGTACTGTCCAATTCAGTCATGTTCCAACAGTGGTCTAGCGCAGTGTTACCCACTGCCTCCCTTGGATAATATTTTCTTCTCGCGCTCTCCCCCCATGTTTTGTGCAGGGGCCCAAGAGCCAAAACTAGGATTTTTGCCAACCGGGGCAAACATTATTTTGCCACCCCCACAACTTCTAAATTCAGTAATTTCGTCACGATTTTCTTTGTTTCCGCCTAAAATTTTCGCCGCCCGGGGCAATTGCCCTCCTTGCTCCCTGGGCTATAGCCCCCCCCCCCCCGTAAATACGCCACCGCTCACAACATGAAATCCTCACAGAAAAGTCTGTCAGTGAACCCGAGAATGTACACTGTATCGAGGAGGAGGATGATAAGGCTAATCCTTCATCTCGTATGAGGTAATTATAGCTATTAGCAACTTCTGATTGCGGTGTAGGATTACTCGTGAGTGAGAGAGGCAGCCGAATGACGCGGCAACCCCCCTCTATCAAACCACCGAATTTCCCCTTCAGACGACTCGATTGTAACTCAAGTGAAAATATGAATGTCTTTTTGGCTCGTCGAATTAAAACGTCTCCAATGTGCGTGTGAGGATTATTGAGTGTCCTTGATCTAAAACTCCGAGCGATCGATCGTCATAAACTAACGATACTTTAGTCGATCAGGAGATCATTTACGAAGTTCTGACAAGTTTTTATTTAGAAGGATGAGCAAAAGCCTTATTCCTATTCTAAATCAGGAGCACAACGTGGAGACTATACGGGGTTTAGGTGGCCTGGGTAACTCCCCCTCTTCTTGGGTGTGATTTGTCTACATACAACAGTTTGCTCAATATTATTACAGTCTGAGGGAGCTTAAATGAATACTTGTCCGGCCGACAAGTTACGACCCTTCTTCAATTATACATAAAATGCTTTATTTCTTAGCTTTTTGTAAATTTTTTCCATAATTCATTTTAGTGGTCTGAATTTTGTAGCTGCTTGTATCTCTTGTGACGTCAGTATCAGTCATTTCTGGGTATATAGTCCTGCTTATAGGTTCACTTGGAACGACCAGTCTAATTTTTCACATGACGATGAGAAACGAGTCCGTGTACGCAGTTTATCTCTTACGGTGAGCAATATCTGCTCTGTATGAACATTACATGCACATGAATTAACGAAAACGAGCTTTTTTGGAAATCATGGTGTGACGTACCACCTACCGAACCTAGGGCACCTAGGAAGTAGGCAACGGACTCATATCATATATATCAACGGTTGCCGCTCAAAGAGACTTCTAATCGTTGGAAAAAGCAGTGTAGGAAATAGCGATTGGCTATAGCGGTAATACTGATGTCACATTTTTCATCAAATATTACTGATGAGTCATGCTGGTGTTTCAAGCCGCTATAGCGACAATACTGACGTCACCAGTATTGTCGCACCACCAATAAATACGCACTTTTGCTCAAATATGGCTGATGAGTCATACTGTGGGGGTTCAAGTAGAACCTCCTAGAGATAGAAGGCCTCCTCACTCAGCTTGTGATGTCAGTAAGCAGTCCATTTTCCCTCATAATATTCATTTGGAAAAAATTCCCTGCTCGTGCCAGTATCACCGTTGTGAGGAAAAGAAATGATCGGGTTCAGAATTAGCGATTTCTATGCCCCACATCCAATCACTACGCGGTATTTGTGAGACAATCAGGAAGATTCTACGCCAAAATAAGAAGAAACGAAATAGGATGCTGTGTTTCAAAATTCGGCGAACTTGCTAGGTAGTCTGAATGACGTTTATGGCAAACAGTGCAGAGGCCTTATATCTCTAGGAGGTTCAAGACGCTATAGCGACAATACTGTCATCGCATTTTTGCTCAAAGTTGGTTGATGAGAGTCATGCTGGGATTATAGCAACAATGCTGATGCCACACTTTTGCTCCACGTTGGGGATCATTCAGCCCGTCACTTAAAAGAACTTTACTAACACCTACACTGTTGAAGACATGCCTCGTCCCGATATGCATTTTATTACATAAACAATATTATTGTTTGGCTGAGATAAGTGAATATTCCCAACTTATTAAATATATACAATGGATCCCCTAGTTATGTTTTTCAAAAACCCTCCTAAGAACACGTTGTAGGCGGAAAAGCACTTGAAACGAGAAATCTCAAGGAAGAGTACGAAAATAAGTCGTAGTAAGTGGAGACCTTAGAAGCGGGATCCATTGCAGTCAGGCTTGACGAAAACCTTGGGTTTTTCGTATTTATGATACTAGTTCACCAAATCTGGCCATATCGCTACATTGCCTGTACAATCTACTGCCATTAATGAGATGGGCTGGAAATGAAGGCGTTGTTTATTGGTGGTCGTCTCCAGTTTATTAGGGAAAATACTTTATCTATGTCCTCCCTCGGGCTCGAACCCGGTACCGCAACAGCAACCTTCACGGTGGTAGACGAGCATCTTACCACCACGCCACTCGTGCGCTATTTCTGATACTGGTTGATCAGGAAAGCAAATTATATATGCTGTAGCCTACAGGTGTTTTTCATAGATATTTTAAGGGGTTTTTTCGGGGTTTTTCAGCTGGACTTTTTTCTTCAAAAAACTCGCCCAGGTTTCTTCGGGTTAGGCGAAATCAGACCAACGCTGATTGTAGTATCCAAGTCCTGAAGTTGATAAGGAAGAACAATCTCCTAGAAGAGACATTTACTCTTGGATGACTCAAAGTCACGAATTTAGTACCACGTCTTCATTTCAACGCTAATAAGTGTGATGATGAATAATTAAAGCTTGTAATAACGAGAATGGTCGCCATTGAAAATGGAACGTGCTCCAGCAATGCGCGGACAGGTTGTGGGGAGGGGGGGAATGAAATAACCAACCACGTGACCATTTTTCTTGGACTTCTGAAGAGAGGCCACGATTCTCAGCACATAATGCGATTTTTATTTTGATGGGATTTTCATGCGTATTAAGGAAGCCCCTCCCCACCACCAATCTACTTAGGGGTCAGATTTTGTAATTAAATTTTTACTTTTAAAAGGGATGCCTCTTGAGGGTTGGATAGAGCCTGCTAATATAATTGGTTGCTATGGCGACAGGCTAATTGCGCCGATATTTATTAAATTCAATCTCGTAACATGACATGAAGTAGTACTAAAAGATGAAGGAGGGAAACGTTAATTAACGTTCTTAATGGAAGAAGGAGGAGAATCTCTGAGAATTCAAAAATGAGGAAATGTATGTAAGAACTCGGCTTTTCGGAGAATGTCTTCCGCCCGATGTGTGTGTGTTTCTCCGTTTCTCTGGAAAATATGATTTTTGAAGGATGAAAGGGGAAAGAATTGCACATTAATCATATTACCTGCTAATTTAAATATCAGCAAGGGCTTTTTTTTTCATTATTTCGGAGAAAACTTCTCGATCGTGAACGGGGATGCGAAATCTCGAAAATTATGGTTATTCTTTGCGAATGGGGTATCGGTACATTTCGTAGCAGGGATTCCACGTAACCAGGGCAGTAACTAGGATTTTTGTGAGGAGGGAAAAGACTTTGCTGCCCTCTTCTCTTTCAATTTCGATAATTTCATAGCAGTGCCTCGCTAAAGTTTGCCGCCAAGGGCAGTCCCCTTCCCCCAGTTCATGCCCTGCACTTGACCCATGGTCCCAGGGCAATCATCGCCACGAAATTACACGAGAATTTTTATGGGTAAGAAATGAAGGGGGTTAAGTATATTTTTACCAAGTAAACTAGTTTAAATTAATTTGCGTTATTAGTGAAGAACTAATAAAGTGAGAGAGGGAATCCCTATACAATGAAGTAGTTTTTCCTCGTACCCGTTGGCTCTACGTTAGACCATTTGCTCGTCGACAAGAAGATAAAACAGATGTCTATCCCCGGGGGCCACGACTATTACTTTTTTTTTCTCCCATGCTATAAATTCACTATAGGACCCGGGAAAAACCTGGCTTGAGGAACCGCCGAAGAACTGAGCCTAGAGGCCACTGCTCCTTGATGCTCGTCGGTATTAGACTCGGGAGTAGTCAAAAGCTGAACATCTGCCACGAAACAAACAAACGGTCTATAATAAGAGTTTCTTAGCCTTTTGTGTTCCACGGACCCTTTGCACATTTAAGGCGAAGACCTGGGACCCCCCCCCCCCTTTGTTGAAAGGATGAAAGTCACAGACCCCTTCACCGGATAATATTCAGCCTGTAATAACAATAAGTCTGTAACAAACAATAAGTTGATGGTTTTGTCATTCAAATTCACGGATACACCCTCCTCCCGAAGATTCCAGTTATAAGAGACATAGTCTATAAGCTCTTGCATCGTCTTACATGAATCAAGGGGTGTTAGCACGAAACTGATGCATCGGCATATGGCGGAAAGCCCGACAAGCCTATGATTACTTTACCGCACTCCAACTCCGGTCATATATCGCCATACCGCAATTTCCAATTAGTGGAGTTGGGTAGAAAGTGAAGGTTTCATCCATCGGTCCCAGGCTCCGTAGGTAAAGAACTTGTTTCTGACGTTCTATGTCCGAATTCGAACACACGAACCTTGATGGTAACGTTCACAGTGGAAGACGAGCATTTTACCACTGCACCGCTCGGATGCCTCACAAGCTTATGACTGTTGTGCCAGACATGACACAGGCTCTGTCCCACGTGGGATAACAAACCTATGACTGGTCTCTCTGGCTTTGCTTGCCTGGTTGGTTATTTGTCCTTCCACCCACATTACATGATAATTCGCAAAGTCATCGGAGTACAAGGGCGAGTGCGAGTAGCTACATTTGTAGGTGATGCCAACTATTCTCTGGGGAAAACCAGAGTGAATTTAATGTTTGGACGGTATCCATTTCCGGAATATTGTGGATCTGTTAGTGACTTTTCACTATACGGGATTCGTGCTGGACTCTCATCGTGAGGATCCATGTTGGAACCCCGTTGACGCACAGTGGTGGTCGGCTGAAGTTGGTTTTCTGTGGTTTTCGAATTTCGAGCCGTGAATGCGGGCACACACACACAAAATTCGGTCTCCCATTTAAAAAAGTCTCTCAGCAGAGAGCAGACAGATCTACAACATGACACTGGTCTGGTATAACATGAAAAATTCAAGCATTTTCTTTTTATTTAAGACACTTTTATACAGACATCATAAATACGAAATGCAAAGAAATGAAAGACAAGAAAACAATGCATACACTATGCAGCTCTTAGGGACCCACTTAGTCCTTCTAGAGCTTGAAAAAAAGAAATTCTATATTCAATGAACGGCACACTCTGATTTTTTTCAGCATGCGTTCATTTATACCATATTTACTTCAAAATAGGAAACCAGATGGCAGCATCAACAAGAACGTGAAACAGGCACATATCTGACAACATAAATACGTTAAGGCCACACATAAACTAAGTGCACACATTCACGCATATACCAATTCGTAAGAAATTCCGTAAAGGAATGTATACGAGGCGTATGTACGGTTAAGTAGTAATAGTCATTTTGGAGAGACTTGACTCAACCGAAGAAAGAGCTCCATGAATTACCAGGAAGATTTATGGCCATATTTGAGCGAAAGTGTGAGGTCAATATCATCAGCACAGCCAATCACTGTTTCCTTTATGGTCCTTTTCTTTCTTTTTTAACAAATTTCTAAGACATTACTATGAATGGAAAACCTGTTCTTTGTCCGAAAATGGATGGTAACGAGTCTGCTTTCTTTTTATAGGCGTCGTAACCAGAACTATCTCTTCATTAAAACTTGATACTCTTCAGATAAGTTTTCCGTATTCAAAGGCAGTACTCACCGGTACGGAGAGAGAATTCCATGAACATTTTTTTTCAGTTACTTCTTTGTTCCTTCTCGGACTATTGAATAAATATCTGTGCATTTCTCCAATTTGGGAAGCAAATGAGAAATTCCAAGGTGCTCACGGAATCAACTTCGACTGTGATAATATTGAAGTGTTTTTTTCCCACTATTTCGGTTCTTTTAGTTCATTCTCTCGAAACTTGTTTGCGGATTTTTTTTTCTTGTCTCCGATCTCGAAGACGGTTTACTTTAGCCTAACTATATTCCAAGTTCGTAGTCCTATTTACATAATCGCGTGGTCTTATTTCCTCAACACATAGACCTTTTTTTTGCGTGAGAAAATTTAAAAATTCAAGTTTTTTTTCTCTCTCTCTTCAGAAATAAGAGAATGATATAAAAAAAAAGGAGGTTTTCACAATTTTTTTGCGTTCGTTTGTAGCTTCGTTTGATTAAAGGTTTTCGTTTTCATGGAGAGAAAGAGACAGTTAGTTACTTGCGCTTCGTTAAGTGTTACGGCTGCTTTTCTGCACAAACACTAACTCATGTGACCACATGGGAATACGAGAACAGCCCATTCTCATTCCGTAATGTCGACGTGGAAGCGACTGGTTAATTAATCAGAAACAATTGCTCCGCGTTAATTAGAGAGAGTGTGTTGTGCGCGGCGCACACGCATTTGCCTTATTCGAAGTGATTTACACTCTCGTTTGCCTTTTTTTTACCTTTCTCTCGCTTTCTCCCATCCGTTATTCTTGGTATTGTACCCGAGAAGAAAAAGCCATCGTCTTTCTTTTTTCCACGGAACTTTTGTACTTCCAGTATCATTGCTTCCTAATTATCACTTAATTATCTATAAACCGCTAATTAAAGCATCAGAAGAAAGGCAAAACCACCGGTAGGTAAGATGTCTGAAAAAAACAAAACTAAGAAATTCATATGAATTGAATGATTACGTCCACTCCTGTGCAATGAAATCACCGAATTAAGTAGCACGCATAGCCGACTCAGGTTGTGTTTTTTCGCTGAAATTATTGGACGCTTTACCAGTTTCCTTACTAGGGCGAGAGATCTCGGTCTAAAGTAAGTGGAAGAAATAAATTCGAGCTCCTTCTCTGTTCTTGCCCTCGTCGAGATGCTTTATCGGTAACCCTATTAACGAGAACGCAGTTTTTAACCCTTCACCTCCGCACTATTTTGTTTTTCTTGACGGGGGTAGGGTAGGTAGACCTGTGTGCTCCACTCTCATTTTTTTTCTCTTTTATTTCCTTTGAGATAAAGGCCGTGCTTGCGCTTACAAGACACCCTGAATACTCTCAGCAGCGATACGAAGGATCAGTCATGTCATCAATCTTAAGCCTTCCTATATTTTTTTCCAGTTGTATATCACGTATTCTATGCGAGTCCATCCTGAGACATTCAGTTCTTAGAATTCTACTCATAATTCTGAACATAAACTCTACATTGCCGTTTCAAATCAATTAACTAAAAACATATCCAACCATATACAGACATATACAGTCGGCCCCCATTTAATGGGGCATCAACGATTTCTGCACACAATGTCCGATTAAGCCGGGAACAATTCAATTGTCATTCTACACCGTTAGTGTTAGTATAGATTGTATATTGAAAACTTATTAAAAAGAATCAATGTATTAATGAAGCTTCTCGAACAAATCAGACATAAAGAATGAAATGGAAATTATATTTAATTAATTTATCACAAAATATTTAAGATTTTTACTTCTCATCAGGAAAATTACCGCCCTCTATTTGCTCAACATAGAACAAAAATAAAATAATTAAATGTACGCGTATTGAAGATTAACTTCAAGAAATAAAATATTTTCCATTCATTCCAAATATTTCTTTCAATAAAAGCATTATTATTTATACTGGTATACTATCAGTATAATAATAATTAATTGGTTTATTACAAGTTGACTTGTGAAGCGTAATATGCGATTAAGCTGAGAAAAGTCGATGAAATTATCACATTAAGCGGAGAAATTTTAGCGCCGGAGGATTTTATCCGTAACGGGGCTGACTGTACCAATCAAATATTACTATTATTACCGTGTACATTACTACATTTTACATGTTCAAAATGGAAAGAAATGAATGCGAATATGCAGCACACGATTACATTAAATAAATAGTTAGGTTTCTCGCTCAAAATAAAAAAAATCCTTACCTCCCTCTCTAGAGGTAAAATGGTAGTAAATTGCCTTCGTGGCTATAGACCACAGCTTTGTACCGTGTGAAAGAAAGTGAGCTCTTGCCAAAAAGAAAACTGACTTGCTTTTGCATTTTACCCGTGCACCGAACTATTTTGTCTCAAATTTAAACATTATCTTGACGTTAAATTTTATATCAAGAGATAAGAATCTAACCACTGATATTTCACTGCATACAATCGGCTTGTCATGTTTACGTCACACATGTACACATTCCATATGATATGAATATGTGCATGTGTACGTGTGCAGTTGTGATGAATTTAATTTGTCGAGAAGCATATGTTTTGGTTCGCAGGGAATGACTTACTGCTCCGGATTTCGTTTGGACATTTTCGGGAGCCTCTGGGGGAAAATATTTCAACTTTCTCATCCGGACACAAGAACCACAGTTGAGAAAACCGCTCGTCGTCGTCGTTTCCATAAATTCATCTGTTAACGGTTAGGAAAAGATTGAGAAGAAAGAAAGAAAGAAAGATGATGAAGGGAGGAGATGAATAAGAAGAGAAAAGGCCGAAGCAAAACGAAAACAAAGTGTTCTTCACAAAATCTCCACTTTTATATATAAGAAGTTTCCTTCAGCAACGAGTTACGACGTGAAGAGCAGCTGCGTTTTGTAATATTTCCACCAGAGAGAGAGGAAAAATCGAACATTTTTCGCCGTAGAAAGTGCTGAGTATATTTATGACCCAAAGATTGAACTTCACATCAATCATGCTCTCGGAAGAGGTGCTGTCGGAAAATGTCAGGAGGTTATTCCGAAAGAACTCTCAGCTGCAATCCATGTGGGTGGGGCCCCCGAGGCACCCTTTATTTTTCTTTCAAATAAAAGACTAAAAATGAAATCCCCGAAACTTTTTATGCGCTATAAAAAATGCACGAATTTTCTTAGATGCCTATAAAGTGCTTCGATCTATAAAGAAAAGGGATTTTTTTGCACCCTTGAATGCTTCTATAATAAAGCTCAATGTATTATTATATGGAGTAAAAGAAGTGTAGGAGTAATTACAGGGTGATAGGAGTGATTTCATAATTGTTTTTATGTCTGGAATATGATTTCAATGTTTATAAGTATCGATAGTTTGAAAGCGTCAGGGAGTGGAAGTGATGTATAGTCGGCCCCCTACTTAATCGGACATAAACTCAACAGTTCCAGCACTCAACATCCGATTAAGCGGTGAACGATTCAATTGTCATTTTACAACGTTAGAATAGGTTGTACATTGAAAACTTATGAAAGAAGAATCGAAATTAATCAAACTTCTCCAATAAATCAGAAATCAATAATGAAGTGAAAATTATATTTAATTACAATGATCAGGTTATACCCATAAACAGAAACTGCGACGTGAACGCAGAAAAAATTGCTACCGCAGGGGTTAGCGCACCAACCTCGCGATGGATATAAAAACCAAGCCTGCCGTTCGGAATCGGCAATAAATTGTAGGCCCCGGTCTAATTAGCCCTCGTGTGCAGAAAATGACCGTGGTGCGACAAAAATGATCAATGATTATACCCATATTTTTACTCTTCAGTAAGAAAGTTAGCGCTCTCTATTGGCTTAATAGAGAAAAAAAATAATTAAATGTACGTATTGAAGGCAACTTGAAGAGGTAACACCGGTATCTACTCTGAAATATGTGTTTCTTTTTTAATCTTAACTTAATATAACATATTTTACATTAATTCTATTTCATTCAATAAAAACATTTTGATGTGTATTAACAGTTTACGGATGAAGCATATTTGATTAAGCGAGAAAAAAAAATACTTGAGATTCCATCCATTTACAAATGCGTAAAGTATAACTGACCGAAAAGTACTTTGAGAAGCAAGATGCTTCTCAGAAGTGGATGTTATCAGCTCAGCTTCCAACTACCCAGCTGAACAGAAATTAGCACAGCTAAGACCAAGGAATATATTGGTTACAAATTTCAGAAAGGAATTTTAATTGTTAGAACAAGTAAAATAATGGTTAATCATGCTGAAGCTATGATGTTGAAAATACCGTGCACTTTTTATTGATAATGTACCAACAGTATAGTATAGATAAATATTACTATAAATAAATTACATTAATTTTTTTTGTAAAATACTGCAAATAATAGCAATGTTAATCACTACAGATCGATTTTTTTGGACATGGTAGAGTGAGAATGTTTTATGTAAATGCATTTATTCACTAAACTCATTATTGTAATATTTGAAAGGCATATGATATAAACGCGTTTTGAATTATATAACCATTTGTTATATGGCCTATCGGCATGGATTTATTTAATCTAATATAATTGTCAGATGTGCAAAAGTAAAATCAAATGATTCTGATTGTATGGGAGGAGGGGGTGTATTAATGTTCTGTAAAAATTCTAATAACCATTTGTAACCTTTCACTCTATTTTATTTAGTTTAATATGTTTGTCAAATGCTCAAAAGTCACGCTAAATGGTTCTGATGGCTTTGTTGGGGTTTTCATGTATATAAACGTATCACCTTTCTCTCAGTGGAAATATACTGTAAAATATGTTGCAAACTTACGTTGTAAAAAATTGGTAAATTTTGTAATTTGTCGGGAAGTAAATCACTTTAGTGAAATTATATTCAATATTGTAGATATTGAGGATGTTTGCAATAATCGAGATTTATTTTTTAAAAATATGTATGATCTGAGAGAAGTAGTAAAAGATGTTTTAACTTTTGCAAATTGTTGAAAATGTAAATCAATATACTAATACTATATTGTAGTAGAGAGAATATTATATGTATAAGGGTTTTATATAATATAAAAAAAATCACCGACGGTTGTTTTTAAGCAATCATTTTGCCATGGACTGATTAATATCTCTACCTAAGTAGAGAAACCAAGACGGAGAAGACGAGAGCTCAGTGCTCGGTACTTCGCATCAACGGCATGGTTGAGATTTTAGTACAGGGTGAGCAAAAAGTACGTAGAAACTAAAAATTCATGATAACTGGAAAAATAACCGAAATAAAAAAACGATCTACAGGGTTAGCATCGCTAGAATTTTTGTAAGACAGGAAAAAATAACTCAAAAAACAGCCGATAGGTCGACGGTAGAAAACGCATCTCCTGCATGCAAACATGGCACGACCTTCTCGCGCAGAAGGGATAAATAAGGAAGGGATAATGCATTCACCGTAGCTGTTTTCCACCTATTTACTCGGCATTGCGTTTCAAAAAATAAGGGTCCTATGATGAACAAACCTGTGAACACACACCACACTGTAACTTTTGGGGAATGCAATGGTTTCTGCGCGTACTCACTTGGATTCGACGTCGCCCAGATGCGACAGTTATGGGTATTACGTCGCCATGAAGCGAAAAATGTGCTTCATCTGTCTACAAGATGTTAAAGAAAGAGGTGGGATTCTGTTCGATTTTTGAGAAAGCCCACCTCGCAAATGCTTCCCTCTGTATGGTATCCGCTGATGAAAGTTCATGACACGCTGCAATCGGTATGGGTACAGATCAAGGATTCCATGAAGAATATTGCGTATCGAGGATGGTGGTAAGTCCGAGCGTCTGGCAACTTCACGAACATAGACGGAGGGGCACGGCCATTATTGCTGAGGGGGGGGGCACGATGATGATGATGTCAATTCATGCATACATATATATATACATTAGATCAGTCGACTCCACCTATGACACTGGGGGGGGGGCCCTTCACGCCCCCCCCCCTCCGTATCTCCGCCCATGTTCACGAGCACTGCTGGTCCCTGCAGCTGATTTGGACGCTAACGCTTCCATTCCGGCTGCAACACGCGTGCCTTCCTTAAACATTATCGTCCGGCTCTCTCTTACACGATCCAGCGTTCCAGTTTCCTCAAACCGCTAAACAAGCTTTATGAGGCCTGTCGCTGCTAAAAGCCCTTTTCCAGTCCTCACATTCTTCTGAACTCGGAATTTACGCATGGCAATGGTCACTGATTCCTGGTTCACGTAAAACAACTTCACCAACAAAGCTTTATCCTTCGCACTAAGCATCCTTGTTCACATACACGGTTTACAACGGTGAACTGGTTGGGGATTAGAAGCGCAAGTTCTTATAATCGTCTCATCTGCATATTTCCACCGAAATCGCTCGTACCAGCGTCACCCATCGGTTGTTTTTTTTTAGTTTTTTTTTTCCTGTCAAAAAAATTCCCGTGACCTAGCGATGCTGACCCTGCAAACCGTTTTTGATTTCGGTTATTTTTCCGGTTTTTATGAATTTTTAAGGTTTCTAGACTTTTTGCCCACCCTATATTAAGCGGGTACATTGTCTATGTGGCAGAAATATTGGTGCCGGAGGGTATTATCCGTTTATCTGTATCTGTTGTGTTGGAAATGATGTCCCCCCCCCCCTGTTATATGGTTTCCAGACTCTCTTTCTTTGTTCTGAAGCAAAATCTCGGTATAACGTCATTGGGCTTAGTACCTCACTTTTTATAGCTCCTCGCTAGCATAATTACTGAACTGGGATTACTCGTTATTAAGTCACTCCGCTAGGAAGTCATTTTTATTCGGTCCCCAGGGGTGCCGTTATACCGATGCCTGGCTGTACAATATTATTGTTATTCTTTTAGCTTTGGATATTGCGTTTGTCTCCTCCACCAGCCGATCTACCAGAATATTCATTAATTTCCAAATCTGTCTTTGAAAGCAGCACCTGAGCACACACGCGTGCAGAACTAGCACAAATGCACAGTTAGGTTACACAATAATAATTCTGACACAACAATCATTTTAGGAATAAATTCTGATCTATTCTAGTGGTAAATTGCCTTTTTTGCGATATAATAGGCTGTGCTCGGTTAGCAAGTAAGCCGATCTATACCAGAACAACAGACTCTTATCATTAAGTCATGCAGCATGCGTATCGAGCATCTGCCCTATGTAAAATAATTTGAATTTATATTGTATTAGAGCGTGGTGCTACAGGTTACAACAATATCTTGAAACCCCACAACGCCAGCATTTGTAGATACTCTGTTTAGCATTCCAACATCGATATATTTCTATGCTCAACGTCATGAGACATCACAAGGTTCCTTTCAGATCTAATTTTGAAATTCTTCATGACAGATTTCATGGCAACAAGGCAGAATGACAAAAACCAATTTTTTCTTGTGGGAATAGATAACTGGTAAGTCCAGAGTTAGTTAAAAGTCTATTTCTGGAGAATTCTCTAGAAATAGACTTTTCCAAGTGGCATTCCGAAACCCAATCTGGTTGTTGGTTGACTATAGTAAAACTGAAAAAAAATCAACAAAGGCATCTAAGCTTTTACAGAGGTATGAAGCGGCGCTTTTCCAAGGACAGGAAACAGCGACATTCAGGACAGGAGTCGAAAGCCTCATAAGGTGACAATGTCTTTCTGGACCAGATGTGTCACTAGGCATCGAAGTTCATTCCGTTTTCAAGTGGACTTAGTAACGCAGCGGTTCTTGAACAGGAATCGACGGAACCGATATGGTCCTGGGAAATGTTTCAGGGGTTCCGTGAGCTTCAAGGAGAAATAAATCAACTTGTTGTTTTCAAATTTGTATATGCTGATTTTAATTTAGTAAAGGAGCCTGTATGTTTAATCTCATCAGCAAAGAGGGTAGGGCCACGGCCGACTATGGTAGGGCAGTGTAGGATACAAAAGTGTAAGAACTCCTGAAGTAAGGCAACTGTCCGTCAAATCTACCTAGTTTGGAGTCTGCAGTGCTAATTTGGCATTTATCAAGGCAAATTTTATAGCAACAAGGCAGAAAAGACAAAAGCCTATTCGTGTCGCAATAGTTAACTCACAACCCAGGAAAATTCCCCATGTTTTCTTTTTCTCAACACTGAAATAGACTTTTTCCAAGTGGCATTCCCAAATCCAATCTAGTTGTTGGGAAACTGTACTAAAGTCGAAGACATCCAAGACTTTTACATGGGCATGAGACGACACTTTTCCAAAGTAAGAAAAGTTTCCAGTATCCCTCTGCAACAGTCTATAATTATTTACGAGCCCCTCAAGACATCCGGGACATGAGAGTCGAAGGACTCGTAAGATGACATGTCTTTCTGAAACTGCTGTTACTCTATCGTTAGTTCTCACAAAATATACCTGACGAGATCTTTAAAGGAGAGGTTAAAATGAATGTTTAATCTAAGGAAAATGTTTGTTCTTTGTAGGAGTCTGAATAAGTAAAAACAATCTTGGTGGTATCTCTTTCGATTCGTGGCGTTTCACTATGAAACCCCGAGTCGAAGTTCACGGCAGTCACGTTTGAGATAATTGTGGCAAGTTTAACGTGCGTGACCAGCAACCACAGAAGCATTGCTTTAGGCTACGATAGAATTCTCTCTCTACCGCCACCGATCACCAAAACTTGCTCTTTCGCTTTACTGCTTGCTCTTCTCCACCACCAGCCCTCGTTAATTAAGTATGCTCTTAATTAGTTTCGGCTCATGAACACTAGAAGCCCCGGTGCTACTATATAAACCACACTCTACCTTTTTTCCCCGTATTATCTCAAGTGGGGAGGTCTTCAGCTGAACTTTCTAGATCGAATCCGTTTAGAGTGCCTTACGGTAGTTTAAATGTTTCAAAACCGAAACAAAAAAACGTCCTTGTTAGAATGTTTCGAAAGAAACCCGGTGTGGGGGGGGGGGGGTGAAAATTTATGGGAACCATAAAATTCAGTGCTTTGAAACTTTCATATTAGAGTTAATCGTTATTTCTGCCACATTAGGCATAAACGTACGTGAAGTACGTATTCCGTCTGTTAGGGTTTACAGTTGACGTTTTTTTTATGACAAACATCGTGAAAGAACATTTTGTTGTCCTTTCAAGTTATAAAACTTGAAAAATGCCACCTATAAGATTATTGGTTACATTGGTTACATTGTAAAAAATGCAACCGATGATCTCATTAGTAGAATTTTTCAAGTTTTATAAAAGGACTTTTATCAAACTTTTATAGTGTAATCCCGGTACTACGCCGGTATTACACGATAAAAGTTTTATAAAATATTTTTATATAACTTTGACCCCAATAACTTTGAAGCACGGGAGCATGGCTGGCACCACCACCCCTCCTGCTCAACTATCCCCAATCAAATTTCGATTGACTGCCACGATATAAAACTAGCAAACACCCACATATACACAGATGACTCCAAAACCGATGAAGACGTCAGGGCAGCCTATTGTGTATACACAAACAATACAGAAAAGCAAACGTGGCAAGCAGCGCTAGATAAAAATAATAGCAACTTTCAAGCAGAACTGTTACTGTACTAATACACAATACTGTAACTAACCACACAATACCCAACGGGAACAGAAGAACGAGTTTTAATAATAACTGATGGCCGCTCCTCCCTTCAAGCACTTCTAGATCCCACAAATAGAAACACGATAGTACGTGTATTGAGGCGGCGTTAATTAGATAACATAAAAAATTTCCTAGGTTAAGACCCATGTAGATAATCTTGGAAACGACAGAGCAGAGTCTCGTTTTGTCTGACAGAGCAGAGACAGACTTGATAATCCTTTCCCACTAACACTCCTCAAGCGACAACTTAAACAAGCAACCTGCCTCCAGAAATGGCAGCAAATTTGAGACCAAGGAACAACAGTTGAGAAAGTGCACAAAATTGCCATTGGAGTTACATAACACACCAAACTGGAATAGGAAGGTGACTACCTTCACAACAGGACACTGCCCATTCCCTATATAACTACACGAACGGAAACGCCGCCGAACAAACAAATGTGCCTGCGGTATGGTGGGTACTCCACTTCACTATGCCACAGAGTGCAAATTTACAAAGCATCTACACATGTACAAATATTCCGAAAACAATGGTTCACTCAAATAATCAAAAACAAAAACACAGCAACGAGGATAAAATGTAGAAATTTGTAAATCCATAGAGCTATGATATTTATGAAATCAAATCGTAGAACTAATTTAAAACATAAATTTAAATGCTTGACATTTTACGATTAACTTATTTTTGTTTAAATCACATTTTTACGTAAAAATGATTGGATGGTGAAAAAACTATTGGAAAATTACCGAACTTGGTTGTGAGTTTTTTTTTTTTTTTTTTGCTATATATTTTTCTAGCAGTAGTATTTCTGCCAAATCACGATAAATTTATCGCTTCCGTGTATTTTTTAGTTGTCCACCGCTTAGTGGGAACTTACGTCTTAATTAATGAGTTGAATGTGGTTTTTTTTTGCTTTCTTTTCATATGCATTTTCCTCTTGGAAACACCAGATAATTTCTACCGATAGATCTTAAGCTTCGTTCGTGAGTAATTAAAAGACGAGGGGGAATAAAAAGTAATGATCAAGAAGAGCTTTGAAATCGTGCTTCACCGAAGCTCACTTCAATCAAGCACCTGAATCAGTACATGAATATAAGAAAGCACCAGGTGGCCACATTTTTCATCAATTTCTTTTTTCCCCCCTTCACTTCTCCTTGCTGAAATGATTGCTCAACAAACATCTCACAATCATTTTTTTTCATCTGCTGTCTTTTTATACATTTCATTCATTATATCTGCAGATGAAAAATTTCTTTCGTGATCTAAAACACGCAGGTTTTTCCCCTTTTGTTTAAAAAAAAGCAGGAAAACAAATATAAAACTCATATATATTTTTCATTTGTTGTTTAATACATAGGCTGGAAGTAATTAGACTGCGGTAGGCAGCCCCATACACGTGCAGTTTAGAAGCCTAATTAGTAAATTACCTAATTGGTGGTGATTCAAGTTTATATCATCACTTCAATACATACAGTGCGAGCATAAAATAAGTTTTCGATTTACGGAAAATTCGCCAACATTTCACAGATGGGAAAATTCGCTGACGAAAAAAAAAGCACCTCTCAAAATAATTCGCCGGCAACGGTTCGTCACCAGTGAGTGGGTGATCGAGCAAGTGAGTGAATGTGTGAGTGGGTGAATGTTTAAATGTTATAGGTTAGGTATAGGTATATGGTGAGTAACCTCATGACTGACTCACTCAGGTATTTGCTCATCTGTTTACTCACTTGCTCCATTCACGTTCTCCCTCATTCCATTCACGTACTCCCTCACTCATGCATTCATTTTCTCACCTGCTCAGTCACTTCAAGAGTTCACTTGTTCATTCACTTGATTGTTAATCCACTAAAGCTTAGTCACTAACTAACCCCTTACTAGCTATTTCACCCAGTTAGTGAGCAGGTGAACAAATTACTCCCCGACTCACTTGATCAATCGATCACTTGCTTATTTTTTGCAGATGGCAGCAGTGGCTCCGGTGTAACGCCCTATTCCAATGATATATGGAATAGTGATTGATTAGAATGATATGTATTTCAATGATATACTCCATTATTATTATATACGACAAAAAATGATGACCTCCTGCTGCCACCTGCTAAATAGAAACAAAACTATGTATTACAGTTTAAAACCGATGTGCAACATAAAAATGAACAAATTATGGAAAGGCACCGATATATATTATTTATTTTTATTCCACATACCTGCGTAAATTTTATGCGCTTCGATAACGGTTGCCATGTTTTTACTTTTTTCTGCAGATTTTGAGCTATTTTTCATGTGCGATATGTGAGCAAAGCAAACAGGCGGAAATAATTTGTGAATCTGCAGCAAAAAAAATAAAACGGCTCTATTTTAATTTTTTTTTCTGCAGGTTCACACACAATCCTTTAGGACAGTGTCCCAAACACCTTCTCACGGCTAAAACAGAAATGAAAATCAATGGTCTCAGGGGTCTTCAATCGCTGACATACCGTAGGCAGGCAACAATTGGTGTTTTAGTGAAGCCTGTGAGCTTCTTCTCTTTGCTATACTACACACATATCAAAAAAACTGGGTGTGCCACGATATGGGACGCCCCCGCCCTGTGTGGTGTATATAAACAGTGCAGTCAAACTAGGTTATGACGAGATCAAAGATTCCACGAAATTTCGCAGTTACAACGGATTTTGAGGTTTCGAGATTTTTTTTTGTAATGAAAAATATAAGCAGAGAGACAATCTTGAACTTTTTATTTTTTTATGATCAGGTTGACCATATTTGGTAAGGAAAATAACAGGACATTGAGATAATAGGGGGGGGGGGGAGGGCATCACCGAATATTACCAAACATGCTGCCAAATGTCGATGAAACTGCCTAATACGGAAATGCATTTTGTTATTATGTCAATGAGCAAGTCGGAGCTCAAGCATGTAATTATTATTATTTAGGCCGATGAACATTCCTCGTGTATGATCAGCTATAATGATTAACAGAATTTCTTGGAAAATGTGATTGAAAAGGACGAAAAACTTATCGTTATATTCGAGGTATTAGCATTTCATCGCCGTTGTAAGAAAGGATAAAAAATATTATTTTCTATAGGAATACTCCCGGACCGGCAATTATTGATGTTATAGCCGAAGTGTTGCACCAACCAAGGTCGTTATAACCGAGTTTGACTGTACTTTATATTCGATGGATTTTAAATTATTATTTTATTTTTTTTGGTTGCACACCCGCTGTGCTTTTATGTTGAAAAAATTTGTATACGCGTCTTCACGTTGGCAGCATTTGAAAGGGACTTTTTAAGTATTAATAATACTCCATAATTATTGGTCAAATCTAAAAACGGAAAACACTTTTCCACATTTGATTTCGACGAGGAATCACGTGTATGATTATTGGGTGGTCGATAGTATCCACCCTGTATAGAAATTCCAAAAGCATATCTCTCAACCCTTCAACAATGCAACTCTCCAATCATGTTGTGGCTTTAAGAATTTTGGCGAAATGTCTAACGGGCCCGAAATTTTTCGAATTAACGAGCACAAAAATACGTAACAATTTTCATACTTTATTACGTATTTATATGGGGCATTCTTTTTTTTTCGTTAACTTATTTTCTGAATCGAAACGAATCCCACTCGAAGAATTCTCCTAAATTCATGTCGTGCAAGTAGAGATAATAGCCTGTAGCAAAAATACCCAGAGTTCACCTTTTTCTCGTTCCTTCAACCAATTTCTGGATGAAATTTTTCTTTCGCTTTTGTTTTAGTTGCACATTCTCTCTTTTTTTCTTTGCTCCTTAGTGTTTTGTTTGCTCGATAAGTTTCCTCTCGAGTCTTACCAATTAAGTGATGTTGTCGTGTCGGAGACCGAGTTGTTCTCCTTTTTCTTTCTGGTTCACGACAACAACTACTAAAACTTGGAGCAAACTGAACCAATTAAAATAGTTTCCGCTCGATATTTACGTCGAGGCACGTTTCTCTCAACGTCTATCTCTGCGTTTTTCTGTACCTTTGGGTTCTATTATTACTATTTCTATTACTCATTTTTTCGTCCCAAAAAATATAGTTTTTCCTTCAAAAATAACGAACCATGATGAGATGCCATCGAATTCAAGCAGATTATGTTCATTTGCGCGTTCATGTGGCTTATATAATCTGGTTCATTGATTGAATGAACCTCGCTGAACTTACTCCCGATAATGACGTAATGATCTGTCCAAGCCTGGGCTTCTTTATTTCCACAATTGTTTTTTCCCCCCGTGAATGGGATAACGCTGAAGCGACGCTTATTCAAATTTTCCAGGCTATTTAATCCGACCTCTTGATGAACATTTGTCGCTTATTAAGAATAATCAGACTCGCTTGATTATTCGAGCAGACATACATTCATACGGCAAAGTCAATAATTATTATCATTTCTCAGCTTGCCCTGAAGATAATTTTCATGCTCAAAATTGCATTCGTCTTCTGATGTGCATTGTAATTAATCTTATACATTTTTAAGACACAGTAGGACCCGGCGTTTTACTCTTCGGATCCGGAGCCGCAGTTTCTACGATACAGATAGATTTTTTTTCATTCAATTCTTGAAGATCGTGTACTAACTACTTCTACAAAAGAATAATTTTTCTAGTGAAATTATCATTGAGAGAATAACTAACTGCAAAATGTAAATACGAATTGTAATTAGATATATATAGTATCTGCTTCCGCGAATGATATACAGTATATAGGGGTGGGGGGGACACTGTTCTTCAACCTTTTGCTACTTGCTGACGGGCGAAAAAAATAGAAGGCTTGTGGATTGCCCTCCTATTAACCCTCAGGCCGCGAGCAACGCGAATAACCCGTTTCACGTGTTTTATAAAATTATCTGAGATACGCTATTATCGTGCGTTCTATTTGCATAGCATCAGTACGAAACATGAAAATGAACAATATATGGTATCATACCATGTAATATTTATTTTCAAGCTGCACACCGGATTTATAAATAAGTTCTTTCGTATTTAACAGGTGGCACGCAAATTTTTCATTACTTCACTGAATATTAATGCACATTTCTCTGTTATATACAAAAATATCGAAATGGGAAAGCGAATTGAATTTGAACTCATTCATCAATGTATTTTACTGAACAGAATTTATCATTCTGACATTAGCGTTTTATCCATATCGCATCAGCATCTCCATTTTCATTATCCCATGCAGGGTCGGCTCTAGAAATTCTGACACCTGAGGCGAATAATATTTTGCCGCCCTTAAGATACGACTGTCTGAAAAGTTTTGTTTTTTCACCTCTGTTACCTTGATATAGTGGTTCCCAAAGTGACCCCTTGGGGGAGGGGGTTAAGGTTTCTGATCTAAGATGTCGCGGGAGCATTTCCTATTTAAAAACATTCTGGTGTGAGGTGAATATATCAAATAAATAACAAAAACGTCCTGACGCCCCAGGCATGAGGCGACAAGGCGGCTGTCTTGTCACCGCATGCCTGGCACAGGCCCTGATCCCATGTATTTAATTTAGTTCCCCAGGAGGTGTGTCTGAACACTCCCGGGATTGAAATGTACTGCCAGTCAGATTTCTCATTCCTTCCTAACTTTCGCCATCATTTCACTGTCGGAGATGACTTTTTGGTTGCCATCATCTCAATATTTTTTATATCAACCATGCCTTCAATGCACTACTACTATTGCTTAGCAGAACGATGATGAAGAGGAGTATGAGCTTATTTTGCCTCATCTATACGCCACTGCCATATACGAATAAAGATTCATGGTTCCGGTTTTTAAATAAAAATGCTCGTCTGCCACCGTGAAGACTGTCGTCACTGTCCCAGGCTGAAACCCGAGTGAGAATATAGAGATGAGGTATTTTCCCCTAACGAACTTGAGGCGACCACCGATAGACAGTGCCTTCATTTCCAACCCATCTCATTAATGGCAGTAAATTATAATATAGCGATATGGCCAGAGTTTGTGTTTGGTGAAGTAGTTATTTGCGTTGCGAACTGCTCGAGACATTAAGTAAGACTATTTCGTTTCTAATTCGGGCCGTGTGCCTGAGTCCCATACCGGAAGACGTATTAAAATCAGAGTGATATCACTGGATTTGCCTTAAGAAGATCTCTACAAGTGTTTACAACAGCTGGCTGAGGCGAAGATGAGTTCAGAAAAGAGAGAAAATTCAATCTTTCCTTAGACTTCGTAGGACGGACACGTACATGGACGGTCGGACCTAACTCAGGCCAGAGCTCACTGACATTGCCTCCAGATGGCAACTTTTCTAAGGATAGTGTGACTCTCCGTTATCCATAAGAAAGTTTTCAACTGTAATAACTTCCATTCGATTCCTCTATGTGGTCTTCATTTCTAATACGGGTGAACAATTTTGTTTCACATAAATAGAAATTTCAGAAGCATATTTTCCCCTCCCCCCTCAACAGTCGGGGAGCTGCTTCAACAATTTAGCAAAGTGTTTTGCGGATCGGCAGGAAATTTCCACGGACCAGCATCCTAAGAATACTGATATAGGAAGCATTTCAAAGATATTAGTCATACAGTTTCGAAAAGTTGCAAATTCGATAATGAATACATATTACAATAACATTGCTCAATCTTGTGGATTGGGCTCTCTCTCTCTCTCTCCTGTGTGTTTTCTGTGTTTCTCTCTCTCATATCTATCTATCTATATATACTGTATATACATATAGAAGAAAATCTATTTTTCTTTTTATATAAGGAGTAAAAAAATTTCTGAGTTTCAAAATGGTGTTTTTTTTTCCTTCCCAAAGGAACGAAAAACTGTTTTTTACAACTACTTTTTTTCAGACGAAACGATTCGAGACTCGAAACCGATGAAAATGTTTTTCAATTATTGATGGGTTTTCTTTTTCCGCTTCTCTTAAAAGTTTTCTTTTCCTTAACGGGCGCTTCGTTCTTTACTTTCTTCTTCTTTCCCCGGCAAATAACAGAAGAAGAAAGAAAAAACGAATAGACATCCAAGAATTTATCACACTTTAAAAAGTATTCTCTGTGGTGTTTACCAACATAAGTTACCAAAAACATAAAAGATTGGTTTCGTGGAGGTAAAAAAACGAATCTTTCATTTCTTGATTCCCTCTGAGAGTATTCCATGCACAGGCTTTGCAAATATCTGAGTTTGCGAGGTAATAAAAAAATTCTTCAAATTTGATTTGCCTTTTTTTATGAAGGATTTTCAGAATGCTTTTTTTTTTTTTATAGAAGATTTTGAATTTTTTTTTCTTTCAAATCACGTCGATTCATTAATTAGTTACGAGTAATGAACATCGAAAGGAAAATTGCTGCATGTGCAAAAACTGTTTCACAAAGAAAGTTTCATAGACAGAATATTTAGATTTTAAATACAGTCAAATCCCGTTTTAACGAATACCGTTGTAACGAAAATCTCGTTTTAACGAATAATTTTGTAATCTCGCAGATAAGTTTACATAGGAACAATGCAGGAAACCTGGAATTCCTTTATAACAAAATTTCGTTATAACAAAGTGATTTCTCCGGTCTCTTGGAGTTCGTTATAACGGGATTTGACTGTATTAGTACGTGTGGGAGATTGCCTTGTGTTATTATTCATATGAAATTTGTAAACGTCATATATATATATATATATATATATATATATATATATATATATTTGTCCCTTATTTTAATCCCTAAGAAACAAGAAATTTCGAATTGTCAACAAAACAGCTGAATGAAATTGGAAACCAACTCTCAAGTTTGATTAATTAGGAATATAATTTTCGACTGGGTAAATTTTACTGGGCTCGGATAACCTGGGCTATAGTCAAAACATGTCGATGAATTTTGTGACTAAGAAGTCTGGGTAACTTTTAAAGGGTTTAAGTAACTTTTACGGCTAAGAAATTTGAGTAACTTCTACTGAATTTGGGCAACTTCTATGATCAAGAATTCTGGGCAATTGTTCATTGCCGCTGTCAGGTCGAGTGGTGATAGTGACGGACTTACATCGCAACCCCGCTCTGTCCCCATAGGGTATATAAGCTGGGCACCCAGAGGGCTTGGTGGAAGAGCGATGTGACGCCCGGAGCACCAAACACCGGAAGACTACCAGTGGGCTAGCTGACACAAAATTGAGGTTACAGTGGGTAGGTGCTTACAGAGATACGCATATCGCCAGTAGGTCTCAAAGGGGGCCCCACGAATAACTATAGACATATATATATACACACAATACTGCATGCAACAATCACAAAAAGACACAAATGCAGAGCAAAAAAAAGCTACACCAATACAAAAGGATACAAACATCGCAAGGACCCAGGTTCGATCCTCACCGACGCCCCAGTGGTGCTCGACTGAAGTTGGTTTTCTGTGGTTTCCATTTTCGAGACGCGAATGCGAGCCGATCTACCCGTTAAAAAGTCTCGCCACAGAGAGCAACAGGTCAACGGCGGTACATATGTTCTATCATTACACTTCACTCATATGTAGACAAAATTGATGGCAGCACAATAACAAGCATTACGCAGAAAGAAACTTCACGTTAGCTTCGCAACACATACGCGCACATTTCCCAGCAATGCCCAAGTCTCCTTCAATCACCTCCTCCTTATAATCTCTTGGTTGAGAAAATGCGACGGGCACGATCTTGTTAGGAGGAGGTAACTTTTCCTGGGTTTAGGTAATTTTTATGAAGATATCTGGACGAAATTCATGATCAAGGTCAAGGAGCGAGGGTAACTTTTTCTGGGTTTGGGTAATTTCTAGGATCAAGAAGTGTGGGTAATTTTATGACAAAGAAGTCAGTTTAAATTTCACTGGTTTTGAATATATTTTATGGCAAAGAAACCATAAAAATCTATGTAACTTTCCCTGGGTTTGTGGGTAACTTCTATGACCAAGAAGTGTAGGTAACTTTTACTGGGTTTGGGTAACTTCTAAAATCAAGAAGGCTGGGAAAACCTTTACTTAGTTTCAGCAACTTTTATGGTCAAGAATTCTTCATCCAGGTAAGTTCAAGGGACGGTCAACCGAATTCTCAATGATAATTATATTAATAAGGTCAGTCCAAGATTTTGCAATAAGAAGTGAGGGTGACTTTTTCTGGGTTTGGGTAATTTCTAGGATCAAGAAGTGTGGGTAATACATTTCCTCGAACAACACACAAATGGAATATAAACTTCATTACGTTTAATGCCATTTTCATTCCTAACCCTAGAAAGCAGAAAAAATGTGTTTAAAACCATTCTTATACGTACGGTACACACACACACAGTCTTCTGTTCCATTCTCCCCCTAAAGAAAAATGTCCCGTAGGCATTCCGATAAGATTCTCTATTCTTCTTCGGAGAGAATTCATGCATTATTTTTTTGCTTTTTCTACTTTCTTCTATCCACTCAGTTACGTAGAAAATAATAGGACTGTCACCCCTGTGAGTAGATGTCGCAAAGGGCCATTGTATCAAACACCGGCACGAGGAGGATAGAAATATATGTATCCGATGATTTATATGTATCTTAACTCCAGAAGACTAATTTCTTCTGGGCTTGTCCCGTGATACGGGGGCGCCTCACATACAAGGGCGCGCTCGCGCGCTCGCTCGTGCACTCCAGAGTGGCCGGCCGTTCATTCACAAGAGGGGGGGGGGTAACAGCTATCAACGAGCGGCTTCTGTATGATGGTGGGTTATCGCTTCACCCGGAAACATACATTTTTTTTCCTTTGCCATGCCGCTTCATTCCAGGGCACTCGTGGACAATCAATCTCTGATAAGTATTTCCCGTGTTCTGTGCGAGGCATTAATCAGAGACTCCTTATTTTTTTATGTATTATATTTTGCCATCGAATGAACGAGACAAAAGCGAGCATCGCCATTGATAAAAATGCCAGCTGCTCCATTTTTCGATTGCAAGAAATAATTTCACTGTATGTGCTGCCATTTTTTCTCTTCTCTTTTTTTTTTTTTTTCTAATTCTTACAAGATGGATTTTACTTATCTTTGTATTAAAAGTATTTTTTTCTGCCCAATTCCTTGAAGTTAGGTACGTACCCTATGGTATTTGCGCGCTGAGAATTTTTGCTGTTTTGCTTTATCAGGAATAAAATGGACAGAGGAATAAGCTAATTATGTGTGGGTGGGAATTCAAACGTGCATCGTGGGGGGTTTTGAACGCCATTCCGTTCGTTTATTTTATTCATCTAGAGGAGAATATATACAACAAGGATAACTTGTTTCTTTAGTTGACGAGGAATAAAAGGGGAAAAAATTGAATTTTGTAGATACAAAAATAATCGCCTTCAATTTATTTTCGGTTAACGCCAGATGCCTAAAGAAATACGGGATGATTTTATAAAAACTATCCCGACATATGGGCCCCTAACTATCATACCATTCACAGAATCTGAATGCAATTTTGGCATAAGGTATTTTATGACATGAATGTCGCTCTCCACTTGCTAATACAAGATATACGGAAGACTGGATGTTGTGAAGATATTTATTATTTGAGATGTTAATATATATATATATATATATTTTTTTTTTTTTTTTTTTTTTTTAAGGAAGGAAAAAACTCATCTCTGCCTCTACCGGGAGGGACCCGGGTTCGACTCCCGGTAGAGGCAGAGATGAGTTTTTTCCTTCCTTATAAAAAAAAAAAAAAAAAAAATTAACATCTCAAATAATAAATATCTTCACAACATCCAGTCTTCCGTATATCTTGTATAAGGTATTTTGATGTATGCGCTCAAGAATGATATGGAAAACAACAGTGTCACTCTAACAGTTACGGTTACAGTGAGAAAATATCAAATGGCAACACCAAGTTTTTTGTATTGGAATGTGATCTCCATTGCGAATAACCCTAAATAGCGTTCGAACGGCAACTGTAGCCTGAAAATCACCGGCGGTAGATAGGCTAAAAGTGAGGGCAACCAATAAGGACAGAGAAGCAGCATAAAATAAAGCATTTTATTGTGTTTTTTCCACATGACCTTGTGGAGGACTAATCAGGCTGGGATCTCAGCCGAAGAAACGGTGTGACGAATGAAACGAACATTAATGCTCTGGTGCACGGTAAAGTCCTTTTTACTTTTTCCTTGCCTAGTTCCGAAGATTTTCGTGCTACAGGTGCCATTCCAACGCTATTTAGTGTTTTTCAGTATGGAGATCGCATTCCAATACAAAAAACTTGGTGTTGCCATTTGATACTTTCTAACTGTAACCGTAACTGTTAGAGTGAGACTGTTGTTTTCCATATCATTCTTGAGCGCATACCTCAAAATACCTTATGCCAAAATTTCTTTCAGTTTCTCTTTGAATGGTATGATAGTTAAGGGCCCATATGTCGGGATAGTTTTTTTATAATCACCCCGTATTTAAATATTAGGAAAACAAATTAGAGCTATTGTTTTATGTCAAGGTTGTTCAACTTTTAGGGAAGTGTGAGCCATTGAATGCTCCGGAACTGTTCCGCGGGTCACTCAAGTGATCTATAAATATGCTGCGGGTCACGAGAAACATGAAAATATGCCGCTGGTCACTTGAGTAATTTGCAAATGTGTCACAAATCTTTTAAGTGACGTGGAACTGTACCGCGGGCAGCATAAATGCTCTGAAACTACGCCACGGGTCACTTGATGATATGGAGCTGTGCCGCGCATCACTCGTGATCAATAAATATGCCGCTGGTCACTTAACCCATTTGCACCCACTGTACTCACTTGAGTACAGCTTAACGAAGAAAACGTATGTGCCGCAAAATGTTTTTTTTTTAAAAGAAATACTCGTTGGCACAAAATTGGTTATTGATCAAAGAATGTGCCGCGGGTCACCTAATTATGTGGAAATGTTACGCCGTTCACTTAAATGATCTAGAAATGTGCCGCGAGCCGCTTATGTCATCTGGGGATGTGGCGGGGTCAACTTAAGTCACGTGGAACCACACCGTGGGCAGCTTAAGTGCCAGGCATTAATCAGACACTCCATTTTTTTTAATACATGTTATATTTTCCCATCGAATGAGAGAGATAAAAGAGAACATCGCTAGGGATAAAAATGCCAGCTGCTCCATTTTTCGATTGCAAGAAATAATTTCACTGTATGTGCTGCCATCATTTCCCTTTTCTTCCAATTCTTATAAGATGGATTTTGCCTCTCTTTGTATTAAAAATAGTTTTTTCCGCTCAATTCTTTGAAGTTAGGTATATGGCATTTGCTGTTTCCCTTCAGGAATAAAATAGACAAGCATAAGCTGATTTTTTGTGTGGGTGGGAATTCAGACCATGTGAGATTGAACGTCATTCCGTTCTTGTATATTTTATGCATCTAGGTATGTAGAAGATTGATTATTCTTCTTCAGTTGACTAGGCTAAGGGAAAAGAAATGAATTTTGTAGGTTATAATCGAAAAATTTAGGCAGTTTACAAAAAATAATCGTCTTCAATTTGTTTAATTTTCTTTGGATGCTTAAAGAAATATTTTAATGTTAGGAGACAATTAGCGATTGTTTTACGTGAATACGTCTGTTGAATACCTATGAAATATAGTGTCTATTTCGAACGCCATTGTATGGATTTGGGTCAACGGGAGCCATATAAGAAAGGCACACGCAGAGACGGGCGGCCATTTCCAAGTCATTCAAGTGACCCGCAACACAGTTCCAGAGCATTTCAGCTGTCCGTGGTGCAGTTCCACATCCCTCAAGTTATCCGCGACACATTCCCAGATCACTTAAATGGCCTACGGCACACTTACAGATTAATTAAATAACCCCCGACAAGTTTTCAAATCACGTTTGAAGTGACCTGCCCTCTCCTGAATGTTGAGCATCCTTGATGTTTAATTTTTTCAACAAAAATATTTTAAACTATTCCTAATTTATAATCGTCCTCGGCAGGGGGAAAGACGCGCAAGGCCCCCTCCCTCCTATACTCCTCCTGCGTGCATCTCTGCTGGGAATGGCTCTCCATATACGCTGCGAATACGTGAAGTCTCTCCGAGTTCTTCGTCAACAAATCATTAAATGATCACCATTTTCGAACACCCTATTAATGGAGAATACAATAAACGAACGAGGATTCGTGTCTGCCAGCCATCAATATACGGAAATTAAATTTTCTGAAATTACCGTTCGCACGATCGAGCGCAATATAATGTCTCTCGGTTCATTTGGAGGGAGATCTTTCTAATTGTAAATTAAAATATTTAATAATCTTTTTGACTGAAACTAATAACGATTCATCCTCTAGAAGCCGTTCGTTTCCCAAAACCACGTAATTGCGAATAATTTCTTTTAGTTTATTGTATCATTCGCCCATTCTCTAATAAAATGAAAATGTTTTTCGGCTCCCACGAACACACACGCATGCATACAAGCAACTAATAAGAATAATATAATGATGACTCGCGAAACATGTTACGTTTTCCTCTCGTTGGAAAATTTCTCCTCTCCTATAAATTTTCTCATTTGGAGTAATTGAAAATTTTATGCGAGTTAGCAATTAAATTGCGGGTATTTTTCTATTTTTGCTTATGTTGTAGAAATTACGATAATGGGCGACGGCGTTGTTATCCCTGAAGATAGCACGGATTTCTCTCATTTTTAAGAATTAACCACCGTTTCAAAATCATCGCTTCTCTAAACGAATAATAAAGAAAAGTTATCTCTTTATTTCTTCTATTTGAGAAAATATATTTTATTTCTTTCTTTCTTTTTAATGTTATCATTTGCGATGCCATCCAATTTGTGAAGTAATTGTTTGCGGAATTAATCACTGAAACCGCAAGCAAGGCATAATCGCATACTCTGATATCGATTCATTAATTTCAACCGTCTAAATTTGAAAGCATTCATAACTAAACAACGCACCATAATGTTTGAAAGTTGCTTTCGTATTATTTGTATAATAGTTCCATTTTTAGTTAGAAGAATATCCCGTTTTTATTTTAATACATACATTTTTTGAGTTAGTTGTTGTCCTTGTGAAATAAATTCTAGTTCCAAGTCCTATTTCGAGAGTTGTTCGCTGGAGATAATTTTCATTACCACTGGATTTAATGGTAAATTTGCGCATCTACAAATACAGTTGGTCCCGCTAAATTAGATAACGGATACCCGTACCTTAAATTTGATAGCCAAATGGATAAAATCCTCACACACCAAAATTTCTCCCTAAAGCCAAAACACAAAGAGTGTTCTGGAAAGAAAGTTTCTGTTCTGGTTCTTGGCAAATATTCACCAAGAAATATTGCACCAAGATGTATCCAGCCTGTAAGTATCAGGGAAATGCACGATTGGAAGCGAACATTTGCGACGGGCTATTGAGAAAGCCTTGACACCAGAGTGACCTTGGCTTAACTCAAATGCATGAGTTGACTGATAACGTCACCAGTAGAGCAGAATCAAAACTCGATCATCATCCCCTTCACGCGTCGGCCCGATTTCAAATACGTGTTTGTTCAAGCGAGTAGTCCACGCTATAATAGTCTTTCTACCACTGAAAAGGGTCTACATTAGCCTCGGAAATGTTTGGTGTTTGATACGTTTATTTTGAGCTTCAACGTTGGACTGCCACTTATATTGTTGTACTGTGCTCGAAAGGTATTTCCTTCCTTGAAAATTAAAACTGTTTGGAAATATTTATTCAAATAGTCGCTAGGTAACGTTGAATCGCTTCTTCAGCATTGGTGCAAAGTTGCCCCGGATTACGGTTCTTATAAAAATAGAAGAAGAAAAAACATTTATTTCCGAGAGTATTTTTAATATGTTTTATGCATTTTAATTGAAAAAAGCATAAATTTTCTTTTTTTGTGCACACATACACAGCAAGGGGAAAAATAGCTTTGGATAGTGCAAGAACAATAAGAAGAGCACCTGCATTGGAAAATACAAGAAATAAATCGATGTCCTACCGACGAACACAAGAAGCACACGGATGGAATCAACCCGTCCGATCGTCTTCCGACAAAAGCACTTCCATACATTCGTACAAGAAAATATTGGATCGGAATAGACAAATAAAAGGGCAAAAAAGAAGTAAGGTGAATGCGAATGTCTGATTTATGTGCCGTTATTCGGCGAAACAAAATCCCTCCGGTTGTTACTGCTGCTTTTAAGGTCACCGCCAAAATGGCAAAAGAAAAGGGCTCTTTTCTCCGAATATTGCATACACACATATATATATACCGCATGTACATGTATGTACCTACGAAATACCTTTGCTCCCATCTCGCCCCTCCCGTTATCTTATATCTTCCGAGTAAAAACAAAAGAAGAATCAAATAGAAATGATGAAACGGCAAGAGAAGAATCCTTTCCCGAAGTTAAGGTCGGAGAAAACACTCTATTTAATCCGAAAATGGAAGATTTATTCCTGCGAAGAAAAATCGAGTGGAAAACATTTTTAACGATATTAATACAAACGAATGCATACTTGTAGCATTTTAGTTTTGCGGGAAATGAGCTTGCTTCTGCAGTACGGTTACAATATGTTTTCGATGGTTAACTCTTATCTATCCACATTCAATATTAAAAAAGGAAAAAATATAAATCGACAAAATGAAGGAAACCTTTTTGTTTTGGGCTTCGAAAGACTTGTCAAAAAGACCGAGAAATTTCATTTTGAATAAAAATTAATTATTATACAAATCCCGATAAATGGGAAACAATGAATACAATCGCTCGCCTAGAATGTGTGTGGACTGTACGAATGAAACGTCTATCGAACCGATTTTACAGGCTAAAATATCTTCGTTAACATCAAAGAATGCTGGCAACATGATTTCACCGGACAAAGTAGATGAGTTTGCTTTGTTCTTGGGGACTCAGAATGTCTCTATTGGATACTCTTCTTTTCACCAGCTCAAAATAGTGGCACCATCAGGTTTCATCACCAGTCACATACTCTACTTACATTTGACTAAATCTGCCTTAGCGGATATGAGATAATCATCTTCAACCTTTTTCCACTTGCGGACCGGTGAAATTAAGTGAGCAATTTCGTGAACCATCATAAACGGGAGAAATAATTTACTATTTAAATAATAAATATAAATGGAACTACCTATCTGTATGAATCTTCGAGTAAAATTGATTGATGGTTTTGAACTGTCATAAAACATTAAAATGAACAAACAGTATGTGGTATAATACTAAATATTTTTCAATTTTATGCTGCACTAGTGAAAATTTCATGTGCGATCCTACCGGTTATTTAATGCTGACAGAAAGTGATTTTACGACAAACGTAACAACATATTAATTGGTATTATGACGCATAAAGGTTACAGCGGTATTCAGCACATAAACAAAAAATATACAGTGTCATATTAACATATTTTCTCATTTTTATGTTGCAGGATGGTTTGAAAACAACAATCAACTTCAATTTAATTATTACAAATAGTTATATTTTATATGTGGCAGCAAAAACACTTAGCTTTACCTTCAACTATTTAAAGCAATATTTATGGGCATTTATTTTCTACACAAAAATGTCAGAACAGGGAAGTGAACGGAATTCGAATTCATTCAATCGCTGTTCAAGACATAATAATTTTTTTTTCTGACACACACAAATATTTAGGGACACCCTCTAACAAATGTCTTTTATTCGCACATCACTTCTCTGAAGTTATTAAGCAAGACAAAAAAGGCGTTTTTGCAAAATATGCCGTTGAATCTTTCACTCTGTCAATCAACAACAAACTAATTATTTATAAAATTGTCATCCAACATTTCCCGTTCTATTCAGCTTGTATGTATATCAAAAAACGTAGGCATAAAACTTGTATTTGGCCCATGGGCTCAAATCCTTCTCATATATTTGCCACCATATATCATTTTTTTCACATCAGCAAACATTCCAAGAGCCTCCTCCTCACCCGATATAATGTAATTCCCCAAAGTTATAGTGACTTTAATTGGGTTGGTGCACGATGTTGATTTCCCATGCTTTCCCTACGGGGGGAAAAACCACCGTCTGTTTAAGAAACATTTTAAAATTTGCTATTCATTTTATGTCCTAAATTTATTTTCTCAAAAATTTTGTAAATATTTTTCCACAATTTAATGAAAGCTTTTAGGATTTTAGCTGCTGGTTATTTCTTTCCTCTAATTCTAACTTCAACAACATGCAACATTTTCAAAAATCACCAAAATTTACCCATATTTTTTGCCATGAATTTTGTTTTTCGTGCAGTTTAATGATAAATCCTGTCGTTCAAGCATGTAATACCTCAGTGCCGAGAGACACGAAAAGTTTCAAGACATTCAAACAAGTTATATTTGGATTTATTTTTCCTTATTTAACCAAAAACCATGGTTTTGAGAAAAGAGCATTTCAGTGTGGAAAACATTAGCATGTGTAATGTCCACCAGCGATTTATATTGAAATATTTTAAAATATTTTTAGAGCAGATAGAAAAAAAAATTTAATGTAGTTAAACGCAGAAAATTTTGTCGTATTCAAAATTGGAAAATATAAAAATGTGTTCTTTTTGTGAATCCCCTCAAGAATTCTTGGTGAAATGTTTTTCAGACGTGCAAAAAATTCCCACGGACCAGCGGCTGAAATATACTGCGCTAAAGTATCTTTTCCACCAATTGAACCATTCCACGTTGTTCAACAATTGCTAATGGACACGATAGCAAACCCTTACGGTTTAATTTTTCAGCTCACATATGTATCAAATTACTACTAAACCTACTCACGCATTGTAAGCATTATTCTAGTAAATTTCTGATGAATTGGTACTTGTAGGAATGTGCTGTGTGTATGCATGGCTCCAAAATACTTATGTTGTCAGAATTAAGCTTGTTACGTCTTATAAATAAGCTGCCATCTCCCTTATAAAATTATTTGAAGTGAAATTGGTAAATACCTGCATGCAGGTCTTCTATTTTGATGCTCTTCAAGTATCGTATTCTACCTGCTCTCTTCAATAGACTTTTTCAAATGGGACACCGGCTCACATTTGCGCCTCGAAGTTCGAAAATCACATTGAACAAACTCCAGCCAAATACCACTAAGCCACCAGCGAGGACGTGTATCAATGTTCTGTGCTCATTGGTGTTTATTTTACAGGAAAAAACGTAAACCCTTCCCCCCCCCCCCCCAAGAGGGAAAAAAAAAATCTGAAATTCATCCTCGAGAAAATTCTGCGTACGCCTATATGCCTGTGCAACTAAAAAAAATTCTCAAACAATCCCTGCAGGGCTGTCATTTCTCTAAAATATCTTCCAATATTTAAGTTGTCAAAATTCGTCGATTTCCCCCATTCATAGAAGCAGCTCTTAACTAGGATTCCTTGGAAAGACTTAAGCGGTTGAATATCGAATGCTTTTCCGTGAAGGGGTCTTAATAAGACATCTTATTTACTCAAAGAGTCCGTGGAACGCAAAAAGTCAAGAACGCCTGATCTTGACTGACAACGAACAATCATCGGAAGTATTTTATTCAATATTAACGGTACTGTTAAAAACGCTATTTAAAATTCAAGATAGTATAACGTAATGTTGAAAATAAATTTTAAGGGCTATTTGTTTCACACTGAAATATATATATAGGTTTTGGTTTAGGAAAAAAAAATCTACTTCACTAGTACCAACGGAGAGTGTGACGGATAGTTACACTGCATTCATTCAAGCCGAATGCATTGTCCTTGATTGCGTATTCAGATCCGACAGCCATTCGGAAAAGTGCTCCTCGAAATAAAGACTGTAAAAGGAACGCAGGCAGACATAATAAGTGGAACAAGTCTTATTTCGATATGTGGCAGCTTTATAGAGCACTTAATCTACCAAGTCGATCTTTAGTTCCTTAATGTCTTTTTAATGCACCGTAAATCTCCTCTTATATACGTTTGTTTCCCCCAGAATTTTTGTTTTGTCCCATACATATTTAGTGTAATATATGATAGCGCTCACTAGAGAGCTATGTATACATATTTACTAAAGAGAGTTTCGTAGACGCAGCTTCATATATAATGTATGTGTATGTGTACGAAATGAAAAAAATGGAACCCATATAAAGAAGTCTCTTCTTTCTCAACCACTGATAAAACTTTGTGTTATTGTTGAGGGTTTGAAGTCTGAAATCCGTTATATATAAAACAATTTTTCCCAACCTTATTCAGCACACACGCTCCTTCGCTTCGGACAATATTTTCGCCTCGTGCACCCCCCCCCCCCCAAGTCTTATTTAGGACCACCTCTAAATCATAAATTTATTGCAATTTGTCTTTGAAAATCAGTTTATGAACTGGCAACACCTGGGGGAAAAAAGTGATCGATCAGCACTTCGTTTAGACATGAGTATTGATCACCGCTTTAAAAAAAATATTTATTAGCTCGAAATATGTGAATAAAATAATGTTTGCGCAGTTGCAGGGGTAACCAGACAATGTATAAACAATGAATTTCAATTGAGAAAACCAGATTCAAATTTATTTTCCCGGGAAACGGATTTTTGAAACGTATTTAAAAAAATATATTAAAGTATTCGTGATAAAAATTAGACAGTACCATTCTTACGTCTCACAATGGCTGAATAAAAAAAAAATGCAGGATTTTATCTCAAAAAAAGTCCCGTTTTAAGAATAAAGCAAAATATGGAACGCGATTATGAATATTTTGACCAAATACGTGGAGAAAGAAAATCAGAGTTGTTCCAATGTTCCTGTTCGACCAAACAGTATTTATCGTCACCGTCCTTGCAAACGAGACTTTTTTCACATATAATTATCATTCGGTTGCTTTTATCAGAAACGCCGAGTACCGATGTGATCACATTTAGCGGCGTGGACTTGTAATGTGAAAACCACCAACCGAGGGGAGGGCATAAAGGTTTTTGACGCCAATATGAAAGCCTTAAGGCTTTTTAAAATCTGCATATTTTTGGCAGTTCAGTGACATGAATAAATGAATAAACGATAGAACATTGGAGAAAGACCTGTATGGAAGATCCTGGCCTAAGGCACGTCAGTGACCTCAGCCAATAAACCCAGCTGCGAGTTGTTCGGACAGTGAATGAATGAACGTCCGGACTTATTAAGTCAGCCCCCTGACTTATCCCGTTGCCGAAATCTCTTCCAGCCCAGCTTCCTGGCAGAGTCCGGTACAACATTTCAGTGACGGTATCGATCAATATAATTGCAATTTTTGTTGAATTTTTATTCTCATTATATCGAACACTGTTACGAAGAATCGGGCAGACGGATCGTGAAAAACAAATTCTTATCAGCTTTTCCGTTTAACGTTGCCAGATATTTTGAATTGTTCAGAATCAAAATTTATGCTAAGATTTGCTTTTTCCTTTCACTGTATTATTTCTTGCTCATTTAATTCATATTTCGCTCGTACGTCTCTGTAACATTTTATTCTCTTTCTCCGTTCAATGTTTTCTCACCCACTTTATTTCGCAGTTTTTATTCTCTTTTTTAAACATTTATAGTGACAGTAGCGTCATTTCTTTTTTCATATACCATATATATCGTTCGTAAGCCGAAAAGACATCGGCGATGAGAGGCTCGACACTCAGGAAGATGAATGACTTTTTAAACACGGGAAGGCGACACGCGTGTTAAAAGACAACCGGCGTAGAAAAAAAAACGAAATCATGTCAAGGACCCTTCTTCATCCCACACCCATATCTATGAATAAAACTGCATTTTTGGTTGTTCCGTCATGGCATGAACGTCAGTCATCTTGTACGTGTACGTATAACCAGTTAAATATTTATTATTCGTGACATGAGCGACGCTTTAACGAATAATCTTTAGTTTTAACACGAGATTTCTCAATAAAATACCGAAACATTTGTTTCTAACTCTGATACACAGTCACTCGGGATGTTACAAAGTATGAAAAATCTAATACGACTGGGAACTTGATATTCAGATATTTTACTATGTTATTGATCTTTTTCGTGAATATTGAGCGAAAAATGACACCATATAGATTCTAGTGTTGCTACTATAAAAGCCATCTTAACAGCTTTGGCCCTGCATGATTGTCTGTTTTGTGGAGAAATATTCAAAATTTATTCAACATAGTCCTCCAAAAGGGTATCCCATAAATTCGTCAGTTGTTTAAAGATTCTTGTAGAGAATTTGTATATTTGAATGCGTTTTGCGCAGAAGTTATTCGCACGAATGGGGTTTTTTTTATGGTGCATAAGAAAATTAGTTCTAATTTCTGTCGATAGAGGGAGTTTCACGCAAGAAAATTACTGGAGTAAAGCAAATCGGTGTCATAAAATTCAGGGGGTACGATTGACAACTCATTTCCGAATTTTCCTGTTACCGGTTCTCATATAAGGTTTCCATTGTGATGACATTGGTGGATAAAGCACTATTGATTAAAATCACAAGTGGTTCTTCCTTAGTCACGAATCGCCGGCAGGGGGTGATTCATGAACGCTTCGGACACAGAAGAGATTGAAGAAAGGTTCCGGTCCGGAATTTCGTATTTATTTCGTGCGATGCCCTGCATTGACAAAAATTTGAGCTAAATTATTTTTCCGGACCATAAAAAAAATCCACTCCACCTTTATGAGAATAACTTTTTCTTTTAAACTGCATTCAATTATAACAGTTCTTTCAATATTTATGAATTTTTAAACTCTTTATTAATTTATGGGACGCATTGTATTTAAATGCCGCGATGAGTCAAAAAAGATGAGCTAATTTGATTGTTTTCTTGACTCCTCTCGCACATTCACGGGACGAGTAAAGTCGTCCTTGCAAGTGGAACGGTTTGTTCTTGCTTTTTGCTAAAACTCTATCTGGAAACGTCGTATTATATTATCACAAAAAAGCAATGTTTCCCAATAATATCCATCACATATCAATGTACGTGTGTGAGATTGTACTGAGGATCTGAAGTGCCGTACGTGGGAAAACTTGATTTCAAAACAATTCTAACGGATGTTTATAATGATTTATATGAGAACTGATTTCGGAAGACAATGATCAACATATTTGCATACGAATTATCGATGCATCGAATTTTCCGAAAGGTCCCCTGAAATTATTGCGTCCATATTTCTCTCGTACGTCCCGTGAGAGGAGACATCTCTTAGTATTGTTTTCCAATTACTCTCCTCGATATTATCTATCAATTCCCGAATGCCACAAGGGCAAGGAGGATGAAATCCACTTAAACCGGACTGTGATGACGATGCATCGGTGGCTTTACCAAACTCCCAAATAATACTATACATATTACTATACATATATGTTATCATCACCACCACCACCACCACCAAATGCCTAAAGCTAGATTATTGCCATCGGTCGTAGTGCTCGTCGCCTCCTGTCAAAACGCTCCTGTCCAATAACTGGAGAATTGTCTCACACGCGCCTACGGATTTCACGCTGATACGCATTATATGCGTAATGCATTCTATTTGTGACATCTATTATACGTCACAAAATAATATTACTAGCGTAGGTGGCGAAATCTCGTATAGGTATGCACTAATGACAAGCATTACACGTCATTCACCGCACGTGGACCAATGAAATTATGCTGGTTTTCGAACGATCGTGGATGAAACTCGAATCATGGGAACTACTTTACACAAGATCCTAAAAAAAAGGCTATTTCATCACTCGCTAAGTTTCATTTCGTTTCATTAGCCAGTGCAATCAAATAAAGCTGGAGTGCACAACTTTTGACCGGCCAAGAAGTTCTATCCGTTCTGCGAAAGGCGTTAACGGATAGTAAAGTGTTAATTCGCACAACTATATTTCTGACTATATTTTCTTCATAAGAATACGTTAAAACGGCTCCTATTCGAGATATCGTCAATATCACACACAAAAAACAAAACAAAACTGGCAAATACTACTAAAATTAAAACTTTAGTGAAATGTTCAAAGGTGCCATCTATCGTTAAAATTGCTGGCGGGCATCTCAATGATGGAAATAGAGGGCTACCGCAAGTCCCGATGAGTTAAAATGTAATTCACCAAAAGAGATGCATGTTTGACAAATGTGAGATGAATGCATTCATTTGGTAATAGTTATTTACAAAGTCATAATAATCATAGTGTAATTTATAAAGTCAAAAATGTCAATTACAGCCAAATAATTGCCGAATTCGAGTGAAGATGCTAATTATAGTCAAAAAAAATTGTCAAAGACAAGTAAAATTATAGCCCGAGACATCGTCAAATTCAAGTCAAGTAAAGTTACAGCTAAAAAAATTTGTTAAAGGCAATAAAGATGCCATCTATAACTAAAATTACGATATGTTGAGTCTGAGGTGTGTGAATAACTCTGAAAAATCCCAATGGCGGGCATTAGAGGGCTACTGCGAACTCTAATGAGTGAAACTAATTCACCAAGAGAAACACATATGTTTGAAAAATTTGTGAGATGAATATATTTATTTGTTGATAATTATGACTATCATAAATAATTGTTATCGTATAATTTACAGTGTCATAAAAATAACCTCAATTCCAAAAAATAAATAAATAAAACCATGACCTTTTTCGTTAAAGTAAGTGAAAAACGGGACATTCAAGAGAAAAAGTTGGGATGACCAAAATTAGTTATAAATCATAGGGACGTCCCGTAAAATACACGGTTCATATGTTCACCCTATATGCTGAAGTTTTTAGCCCGCGAGTGGTAGACATATCTGGCCCACGGACTTAAACGTTTGTGCACCCCTGAAATAAGGAATACAAAATACAGTAAAAGAAAATTCAAACTTTATAATTATATCCATAACATTAAAAATGCAATTATTGTTACGAATTCCATAAAAGATGTTCTGTCAATTATGAAAAAGTTGAATCACGCAGATATAACACAGTAAGATTCATTCTGAATTTTATCGAAAAAAAAACAAACAGAAACATACACTGTGATCACTATTTCCGTCTGAATATCACTTAGATAAGATTAATGAGCGCAATACCATAGTAACCAACTGAAATACCATAGTAACCAACGTTGTTGCGTTGTAACAAATTCAAGTATATGTCTCGTCTGTACTGTGCTTATTTCTTTTCCCTTTATTGTTTTTTGTTTACATTGTATTTCTTTATATTTTGATGTTCACTGTGTTTTTTGTACTTTTGTCTGATTGTGTATGTATTTGAAATTTAAAAAAAAGAAAAAGTAGCAGTTTTTATCATTCGCTTTCCTGGAACACGTATCGTAATCCTCTACCGCAGTTCCGCCAGTGAAAGCTGAGCTTGATATTTCTGTCCTTATCATAGTGAGGTAGGGCAATTATTCTTATGACCGCTGACACCTTGATCCCTATGAAAAATTTCTGTTTCTCGCCATTAAGTGAAAGTTGGATATTAGAATTATGACAAAAATCACGAACTCACTGTTGGAAGGGATAATTTCCTCGGCCAATATAATTTAGGATTTTCTATAACTTCGATATTGCTTCGAATATCAAAGACTATCGCCTCATGAGAGCCCAGAAATTCCCGTAATTGTGCTCGTGTCAGGTTTTATCATGATTAACATCAAGTATTTTTTCAAGTTCTTCTTCCACCATCATTCAAAAAAAAAAATGATGGATTATAAGTGCCCTTTTTTTTATAAATAATTATCCATCGCTTCAATTTATTTTTAATTAATGTCCCTCTGAGTTTTTAATCTGGAGATTTTTCGGTATTGAACCATCATTACTGAAAAACTATCACAAAGGAAAAGAAATCCTTGTAAAAAAGTCTGTGATTAAAAACGCTCTTCAGGGCTTGTTTATGTTTCATTAATGTATAAGGAAATACTGTCTGCATTCAAATAAATGCGCAAAATTAAATAATTAACAATCTAATAAAATCAATGTGCATAAAAACTGTAGTAGCGCAGTGCAGTTAGGAGAATATATCAATTGAAACCGCTGCTGTGAAATACGTATACTGTATATACGACTTCTGCATTATTGCCCCCCCCCCCTAGTGTGGGAAATTTTCACCGACACCTTTTCGTTTCGCCAACACCTGTAGTGGGCATCGCGTCTCAGCAGCAAGCGAGTACAGCTGGGCAGGTCTTTAAACTCGTATGCATGTCCGAGGTTTGATCGAATTCGTTGGAATTATATCGGCAGCTTTCGCTGGATCTGTCGGATCGATCACACGACCCTCGTCCCGCTTGCCTTTTTTGTTTTGTTGAAATAAATGGTTTTTCTGGGGTTTTCCAAACTTCAAGGCGTGAATGCGAGCTGATCACCCACTTGGAAAAAGTCTCTCCACAGAGAAAAATTACGTCTGCAGCATTTGAAATTCACGCATAATGCAGCAGGCTAAATGGCCTGCCAAGTAGTTTACTTTCCAAATCAGAAAACAGATGGCAGCACTTGAAGAAGTACTGCCATCTACTGTCGGTGTCAAGGGGATATCACTCCTTAGACTACTAAGAAAAAAAAACCTAAATTTGCTATACTTCCGACCTATTTTGTTCGTTTTCACAAAAAGCTGAAGTCTTTTTTAATCGTAATCAAAGGATTTTGAAAACATATGTAACCAAGCATTCCACAGAAACAAACTTCACGTTAGGTGCTCAACGCATACAAGACACATTCCGACATTCATCTTTATTTGTTTAGGAAAAATGTCTCAGAAAAATGTTTAGGAAGTCATTGTGCGGTTTCGGTTGTTGAGCTACTAGAGGGCGCTCACTTTCCTGTGATAAACTCTTAGGTAAAACTCTTAGGCCGGGATTACACTATAAAAGTTTGATGAAAGTTCTTTTATAAAACTATAAAAATTTAACCATTAATCGTACCAGTTATATTCGCGCAAATGCAACCGATAGTGTTATTGGCTGCATTTTTAAAGTTTTATAAAAGAACTTTTATCAAACTTTTATAGTGTAATCCCGGCCTTAGGTATTGTTATTAAATGTGATTTTCATTTCATTCATTTTCTATGTCTGCTTTATTCGAGAAGCTTTATTAATACTGATCCTTCTTCAGTTTTCAATATACAAAATACTAACGTTGTAAAATTGCGATTGAATTGTTCCCCCCTCATGATCGGATATTCCGCTTAATCGAATATTGTGCACTGAAATCGTTGATATCATATGAAGTGGAGCCGACTGTATTTTGATAATTCAGCCAGAAATATTGATTGTACATTTTTTTTATCATTAAATTTAAAATTTTAAAAATCATCTTTTAAAAAATACTCTAAAATTTTGTGAGTCCAAAAGACATTCCCGAAGAAATAATTTGATTTATCTTCTCTGTTCAAGATAAGAAAATTCAAATTAAGCAAGATACAATATCGAAAGGTGATTAAAATCGAGTTACAAACGGGAATTCTGGAAAGTATTACAGTATTTCCGAGTTATAAATAAATATTATGGAAATTGATTCTCTAATCGAAACATATTTTCTCTCTGCATTTCGATATAATTGGGCTTGTTAGTTGGATGATTATGAGAAATTCCTTTTGTAAATGATACACTGTTTCGAATACTGACTTCCATTACTCGTTATAATAGAGAGAATTGTTGTTCCTTATTCAAAAGATAAACATTCAGTGAACAAGTGGGAAAGGGGGGGGGTCACGATACATTCACCAAAATATATCCTTCCAAATAAAAATTTCATTTTTATTTAAAAATATGTCATAACTAAAGGATACCTTTATTCAGCTGATCTAATTACCATATGTCATACAATGTAATTTTACCAAATTCTACTTATACAATAATCAATATGTCGGCTCCGTCATTCCAGAATCACGAATTTGCAAAAAAAAAGAAAACGAACATGGGAAATGACGCTTGAATGTTTACTCTATCAATGTTAGTCTATGGAAGTTATTTTCTTAAAGTGTTTTGTAACGTGTTGCAAAAAGGATACACATTCATGTTTCAGGCACAACTTAGAGAGCAAAAGTATGTATTCAAACAGCTGATAAAAAAAAGAAGAAAATTCGTACATTCGCACTTCTGGCGGACGATTTCAATTTAGTACTTTTACATGGTGACTAAGAGATAATCACCCGATTTCAAAATTATATATTTATTAAAAAGGGGCCGTTCAAGTATTGCGTCATCATCGATGGGGAGGGGGTTTCCGATTTGATGACTTTTGATGACAAGGGGGGGGGGGTTTGGATAATGCTTACGTCGTCAACCACCCTTTATGAAAATATGAGTTGGATTCAGAGGGGCAGAGCTGATGACGAAATTTTGCTGACAAGGGGAGCGGTCAGCGTTTTGCTGACTTTTGCTGATGGCGGAGTCAAAAATGGCTAAAAATTTGCTTACGTAATACTTGAACGGCCCCAAATTAAAAGCACAGAATACAGTCAAACCTCGTTAGTGCGTCACCCGGTCAACACGTCACTCCGCTTTCCGGGTCACTTTTTGTAAGTCCCAATTGTCCTCATGCAGGAATTGGCACAGCTATGGCTTACTCCGCTTAACGAGTCACTCCGCTTACTAAGTCATATTTTTGCTCTCCCAAGAGTGACTCATTAACGAGGTTTGACTGTATATATAAAATGATAAGTAATATGTGAATATACGGGAAAAAATGTGTTTACGTTTTATGAACAATTTTTGTTAATGGTCGATTTCAAGTGTAGAATCATTTCGAAATCGGATGATTCTTTCTTAATCACCCTGTATACGAAAATCAAGAACCATACACCTCGCTACGCTTCCATCTTGCATAAGAGACGTTAAGTGCATCAGAAAACGAAGTAAATATTTATATGATATTGAAAAAATTGAATATCTTTGGAAGTCAATATCGCCTAATTGAAATCGAAACGAGTGTTCCGAAAAGTGCTTTCGGGACAGCACGTTTACTGGCAAAAAATCGGCATATCCCTGTATGTAAGGGTCGCCGATAAATTTTCTGGTCAAAGGGGGGGGGGGGGGTTCGCGCTCCATTGATCTAGATGACCGTACATCTGAGCCAAAGGCTGATATAATGAACTCTGATTTTTAACGATTTTTTTTTTTTTTTTTGAACATCCACGAAATAGCTGCTATTTAACGAATTACGAAATCGGACTTCGATATAACACCGTGTTTCTTAATCCTTTTTGGCCAGTGCCCCCATCTCCCTTTGGGACATTTTTTCTTATAGTGGCCCGCTCTTGTCGGCCTAAGAATCCCATCCACCCACGTACAAGAACGAAACCCTTCCAACATGTTCAATATATTTTTTGAGTAAGTTAAAAATAGACACTGACCAAAAATTTCTTAATGAAGTTGAACTCGGAACCCCTGATGCAATGAGGGTTCTCGTGGAATTCTATTCAGGGTTGTTTCACCATAATGAACCTTTGGGAAAAATTTTGTTCTGGGGGGCCCCCCGTACTTTGCCAGAAGTAAGAGCTTATATTTACATATTCTAGAAAATCATAATACCAGAATTCATCATGGAGGGCTCTTCCCACCCATAGATATCATTACGCAGATGAGCCCTGTGTATTCAGATTTTCCATATTAAATGTATATGTGGGGGGGGGGGGGTGGAAGGACATGTTAATAGCACCTGGGATCCCTCACCTTGCTGGAAGTACCTGCCTATCAATATATGTCGTACTTATTTTCGAAAAGCATAGTTTTTATAAGTGATTTGGAAATGTGCCGCAGACCACTTAAGTGATGCGAAACTGCATAGCGGGTCACTCAAGTTATGTGTAAACATGTAATGGGCCGCTTAAGTGTTCTAAAACTGTGCCGCAGGTCACTCAAGTGTTCTGTAAATTAAGGCTGATTCGATTAATCGATCATTTGTTAATCGCAGTTAAGAATATTAGTCAAGTTAATTGACTTGATGAATCCGATCAAAATGTGATTAAATTTTTTATTAAAAATTTGTAATTCAACTGAATTTATTTGACTAAACCGGTTGTATGTCTTAAATTATGTTACTATACATAGCATTTCAGATAAATGGCCGTATTAAAAAGTATTCGAATCAATACTTTGATCAAATTTTTCGACATGAGGAAACGCAAGTCGTTTCGACGGAAACTAGTGATGATTTCTACAATTACTAATTTAAAAAAAACGACAAGATCGAAGTTAAGAAATTCCAAAATGCGACAAACAAGGGCAAGTGGCAAGCATGTACAGCATATCGTCGCCCCTCATCCCAGGGGCATTTTTAAATGTGCAAATTTCCACTTTTGGGTTTGTCAGCTGATTGGATCACTTAAGTTTTGTTAGAAACGCGCAAATGTATATTCCCGTATTGAAACACATTTTACAAAACATTTTAGGAGAGCAACTTTCATAGAGTAAATTCATTCAGAAGTCGTTTTCGAAATTCTAGAAATTTTCCACATTAAGTTTCTGGCAGGGGGAGCGACATTGAATACTATATTCAAAAGCGGAAGGCTTTTAACCTATTTCTATATTTATTTACATCCATTCAGTGCATGTGCAATGAATTGAATGCGTGAAATGAATAGAATATATTTTTATAGCATCAATTAATACCAACAACCATCAATAGTTACCAACGCTACGTTTACCATGAATGAATATCATTTGAAAATATTCGATTAAAATTCGATCAATCGATTACATTTTTTTATTAACCAGTTGAAAATTCTAATCGATTCCCAGCCCTACCGTAAATGTATCGCGGGTAGCTTAAATGATCCGAATATGTGCGTCGGGCCATCTGAGTGATCTTGAGCTGCACCATTCAGATGTGGAGCAGGTCGCTTAAGTGCTCTGGAACTGTGCCGCGGGTCATTCAAGTGTGATCTGTAAATGTAACTGAAATGATCTTGGAATGTGTCGCTGTACACTTACGTGATGTGGAACTGCACCACGGATGACTTACGTGATCTATAAATATACTGCTTAGAGTTCGTTTTTACCCGAAACTGAGTTTGAGGTAGCGGGCAACGTCAGATGACTCCTGGGGTCACGGGTTGAGCATGCATGCGTAATAACTTATTGAATAGTGATTTATTGTGAGACACGAAATGCATTTGATACTCCAAAAATATGTTTTAAATAATGTCTGTATGGATATCTTAACATAACTTCAACGTGTATGTAATATAAGGAAGCCACAAGTTATATTCTAGGATCAGAAATAAAAATTCCTATGAAACATTGAACGGTGTTATTGCAGAATGATGTCGGTTGGTCAGATATTGAAACCGAGGTCCCATCTCATCAATCTTATGGAATGGAGTTACTCGGATACGCGGCAATTTTCCTCATCGCTCATCATGTCATGTTCCGAGATGCCAAACTGTGGCATTTCGCTCCCCGACATTTGATGCGAGTCTGGCACCTACGCCTTGTTAATTAACTTAAGATGGGCAAGAACGATCTCGCACGTGTAATTCGAGATTCCTCAGTTTTTTTAGTCGTGTAATGTTTCCAGACACCCAACTATTTTACTTCTTAACTCTTCTTTGTTATAGTTTTTCTTTTGTGGGATTGGCCTTGTCCATTCATATTATTACGCGGTGTATTCGGATAATTTTATTCCTATTAGCATTGCTAAATGGTAAAAGAAACGGTGTTTTCCAGCTGTTTCGTAGTTTTAGATTCCAGCATTTACCATCTTTACTTCAAAAAATGGGAAATAGATAGCAGCACCAGCAGAACACAAAAAATACACAACTCTGCCACAATAAATACCTCAGGACCAAACATTCACTAGGAACACTCATTACGGCATGTATCGATTCGTTACGGATTCCGCAGAGGAATATGTGCGAGTTGCATATACGATTAAGCCTAGGTCCTGGTAGTATTCGCATAGAGAGCAGCAAGACTTTCAACTTGATACAGTTGGCCTCTCTTCAACGGATATCATAGATTCCAGCCCTTCTCTTCAGAAATTCGTTGCTAATTCTTGAAAATTTTGATACTCAACTTTAAGAGTGTTGGTGCTAAATCTTGAGTTATCTCGAAATTTAATTAGACTTTCAAGAGTTATCTTTTGAAAATCTGGATATTATACATTGAGATAACGCTTGAAAGTATTTTTAATTAATTTTGACGTAACTATCGTAAATCTTAGTAAATCTTGAGATAACTTTAGAAAGTCTTTATTATAAATCCTGAGATAACATCTTGGAAATCTTGTTAATAAGAGCATCCAAAGAGAGTGAGGGTGATTTTTTTCCCTCACTTCCGAGTATAAACAAGATTTTTCCTATAATTTATACATTTTTATTTCTAATTTGCTTCTCTCATAATGAGGAAAAATAGATATATACAAGAGTCACTGCAGTGAGTGTTTTAATGTGATTAATAAACATATCTGGAATAATCAAAAAAATGTTTATCATGTACATACTACTAAAAACTATTCACGTTCGAGTATGTATTGGATACGAAAAATAAGATATCAAGACAAAAAATAATAATTTTCGATATTTTGTGCAATCCGTAATGCATTCATTTTGAGCATCAAAAGTAAAAAAAGAGAGAAATATGGAAGAAATAAAATACCATAAATTCCTCTTTTTTAGTATTTTTATGACTAAATGGATCTATGTGCTTCTACCAGTTTTTTTTTTTATCTCTGAGAAAGAGATTAGAGAGCTTAAAAGAACTTTGATGGTAAACAACGATGATGGCGGTAAAATTTTGGCTTAGAGGTTTTTACCAAACTAATACTTTTCTCTCGCTTTTTTTTTACGTGAAGAATTTTTGCTGGGAAGAGAAAACTGCTACTTTTCGGCAAATTTATAATCTCCAGTTTAACGCGAAGAGTAGGAAAAAAAAGGAATTTAAATAGAGTGGCTTAATTCATGTAAAGTATGAGAGGTCTCTTTGTTAGGATGTACGATAAATGAGTATGCGGGAAAGTTAATCCATAGAATCCCCCCTCGACGATACACACTGGATGTGGTGGAGAGATATTTTTGAAATTGGTGAAACAGCTTTGGCTCCTAGAAGAGCCTAAATTGATCGTCAACTGTAAGTGCGCATTTTGGAGTTTAATATAAGACGCTATATAAATACTATAAAAAATAAGATCGAGACAGTGATAGCGTTTGATGTAAGGTTAAAATTATATTGATTGGGCTTTGATGCTTCATTGTTCATAATTAAATTGACAATGCTACGGTCTGAAACTTGTGAATGAATGTAATTTTCAGATTACTCCTCAAAATCTTCGTATTAAATCTTGATAACTCTTGAATCTGTTGATGTTACATCCGAAATACTCTTGGCATTTTTTTTTTTATGATATTAAAACTTGAGAATAATTCTTGAAAATCTTGATAATTATAGATGATATTAAATCTTGATATGTCTTGAAAACGTTGATACTAGTCTTATGAACCTTTCAAAATCTTGATATCGATCACGTGAAAGTTTCAAAACCTTGATACTAATTTTGTGAATTTTCGAAAACATTGATGTTATATATTGTTATAATTCTTCAAAATATTTATATCTAAAGGTAAATCGTGAAAATATTCTTACTAACTAAATCATAACTCTTGAATATTTTGATATATTTCCTAAAAATCTTGATACTAAATTTTGATATAACTCTTGAAAATCTGTGTACCAAATATTCAGATAACGCTTCAAAACTTCTTATACTAATCTTGTGAACTTTTGAAAATCTTGATTATCGTTTCTAAATCCTGAAATAACTCTGGAAAATCTCGTTGCCAGTCATGTGAAATTTTGATAATCTCGATTATATATATATATATAACTTGAGATAACTTTTAAAAATCTTCTTACTTAATCTTGAGATAACTCTTGTAAATCTTGATAAGCGTTATGTCAACAGTTATCTGAAGATTAAGTGTCAAGATTCTCAAAATTTATCTCAAGATTCTCAAGATTTAATACCAATATGCTCAAGAATTATTTCAAGATTTAGTAAAATTTTTTAGAGTTGGCTCTTCATATCTTGAAACTAAATCTTTAGATAACTTTTGAAAATCTAGACAATAAATCTTGAGGCAATAGATAATAACTGGTAAAAATGTTGACTCTAAATCTTGAGATAACTTTTGCAAAATCTCGTGGTTCTAAATGTGGTGATTATACTCTTGAAAAAAACACTTTTTTAAATCTTTAGGATACTATTGAAAATGTTACTAAAGCTTGAGATAACTTCTTTGCGGAAAATCTTTACAATAAATGCTGAGATAACTTTAGATGTTATAATTAACAATAGTTTCAAAAGTAATATTTTTTAAGTATAAACATGAAATTTTCCCTTAAATTCAGATATTTTTATTTCTAATTTCCTAATTTGTGTCTTTCATAATATAAAAATTAAATGAATAAATACCAGAGTCACTGCAGTGTTTGAATGCAATCAAACATATCTGGAATTAGTGAAAAATGTCTATCGTGTAAACTACTAAAAACTATTCACGTACGAGTATGTATTGGATATGAAAAATAAGTGATCAGACAAAACAAAAAAGAACAACTTTCAATGTGTTTCCTGAAACTCGTTATGCATTCATTTCAAGCAACAAAAATTAAAAAAAGGAAACATGGAAGGAATAAAATGTCATAATTTTTGTTTTTACGGTTTTTATGACTGAATGGATCTCAAATGCGTGCTTCTATTTTTTTCTTTCTCAGAAAGAGATTAGAGAGCTTAAAGGAACGTTGATGGTAAACGGCGATGATGCCGGTAAAATTTTGGCTTAGGGGTTTTACCAAACTAATACTTTTCCCTCATTTTCTTATGTGAAGAATTTTTGATGGCAAGAGAGAAAACTGCTACTTTTTGGCAAATTTATAATCTTCAGTTTAAAACGAAGAGTAGGAAAAAAAGGAATTTAAATGCAGTGAGCTTAATTCGAGTAAAGTATGAGAGGTCTCTTTGTTAAGACCGTACGATAAATGAGTATGCCGGAAAGTAAATCCAAATAATCCCTCTTCGACGATACATATTGGATGCGGTAAAGAGAAGTTTTTAGGGAATTGGTGAAACAGCTTTGGTTCCTAGAGGAGCCTAAACTGTAAGTGCGTATTTTGGAGATTAGATTAGTATAAAAAAAGTTATAAAAAATAAGACCGAGAAAATGGTGGCGTTTGATATGTGGTTAACATTGGTTATATTGACTGGAATTTGATGCTTCATTATTTATAAATAGGTTGACAATGTTACGATCTTTAACTTGATTCTTTGCAAGTTCTACTTTCTGGTCATTATCACCGTGAAGTCAAATGTTAATTGTAAAACATTTATTTGAATTATAAATATTTTTATACTATAATTGATAGTAAGAAATATCTTATGTTTGAATACATTTAAACACAATTTTTTTTCATAATTGTTTTTTTAATTGATCAATATAATCTTGAAATAACTCTTGAAAGTATTGATGACATCAAATCTTAGGACAGTTCTTAAAAACTTCGATGATACTAAATCGTGACGTGAACCTTGATATTAAATCTAAATATTGTTTGAAAATTTTCATGTTAAATCTTAATGACTGTTGAAAATTTTGATATTAAATCTTATTAACTCTTGAAAATATTGATTTTAAACTAAACATTGGAATAACTCTTTGAAAGCTTTATACTAAATATTCAGATAACTCTTCAAAATCTTGAAAATTTTGATACCAAATTAATAAGATTATTCTTCAAATTAATAACTCTTCAATAATGCGATAACTCCAAGAAAATCTTGATATTGAATATTGAAAGAACCTTTGAAAATAATAACAGTTTATTAAATTATAGTGTGTTGTGATATATAATAGTCTTTTGTTAGAAAATCTTGTGAGATAACTCTTAAAATATTGTTAATTTCAACATCCTAAGTGATGTTTTTAATACACTCATGAGTATAAACATTGATTAATTCAATACAATCAAGATATTTTGTTTCTAATTTACTAACTTTCGTTTCTACAAAATGTTTAACTCTTGAAAATCTTGTTGATGAATCTTACTAGAGTAAGAGAGAGACAAATCTGGAAAATCTTTTGATGATATTAAATCTTCATAACTCTTGGAAATCTCAATGATATTTATATGTTTAACTACTTTTTAAACGCGCATGCTAAATCTTAATAACTTGCGAAAATCTTGATGCAATTGAATCTTGGTAACTCTTGAAAATACTGATGACATTAAAACTTCACTTAATTTTTGAAATTCTTTATATCAAGTGTTGAGATAAATGTTAAAAAGCTTAGTTCTAAATCCGAATAATTATTTAAAAATCTTTATTACATCTTGAAACAACTGTTAGAAATAAATCTTGAGAAATCTAACTTTTTCAGATCTTAAGATAACTCTTGAAAAACGTTTATGATCATATTAAATCTCCAAAACTTTTGAAAATCTTGAAATTGAATCAGAACTCTTGAAAATATTGAAGATATTAAATCCTGTGATAAATCTCGAAAGCCTTGAAAACTTTGGTGATATTAAATCTTAAAAATCTTCGTGATATTCAATTTTAAAAACTCTTGAAAATATTGCTATTAATTTTAAAACAACTGTTGAAATTAAATCCTGGGAAATCTAAATGTTTATAAAAATTTGATAATATCAAATGTCTTGAAAATCGTAATGATCATAAGTTCCCACTCTTTGAAAATCTTGATAAAACTCTTAAAAATCTTGAGATCTTGGTGGCAAATCTTTGAAAATCTTTGTGTGAAAAATGAAAACTCTTGAAAATTTTGGTATCAAACCTTGGCAAGACGCTTGAAAATATTGAAGATGAATCGTGAAAAAATACTGGCTACCGTGATAAATATTGAATCGTGAGATATGAATCTTGAGGGCATTGAATCTTAAAAACTTTTAAAAAACGTGAGATAGCTCTTGGACATCTTCATGATGTTAAATCCTAAAAATTTCTAAAAAATAATACGGCATTTTCATTACATACTTGCTCATGAATAACAAAATTTGAGCCAATTTTTAAAAAGCTAAAGTGTAAAATCCATATTTTTTAAAATTTGTTCTTATTTATCAGAAAATTCCGAAATTTGCGTCTTTATTACAAAATCATAGAATTCAAATGATTATTCCCGCAATACAACTTAAAATGAAAATTTCATTTAAAATCGACTGGAATGAGAATCCATAAGAGAAGAATTTCGATGTTTCTTTAAAATTTAAGACAAGAAGCAAAACCTAGAAAAATTCATTTTCCTGGAAATCCATGATCACTATAGTTTTTATATGGATTGATTTTTAATAAACGTTTGCGTGCCGCTAAGTTCTCATTAACGCAATATATCGTCCTTACAAAACTCGGCATTTTGGGGAAAAGCTGCTCGTTAAGACGTATTCAAAAATTCATTTAAAGCGTCCGTAAATTTTTAATTTTTCCTCGCTGTTCCGTAACAACGGGAAATGCCATTAAAACTTCAAAAGTTGACGTCATATCATTGCTGCTGCTTGTGGAAAACTATTTTAAAGTCGAATTCTTTTTTGTAAAACGTTCAAGCTTCGTTTCCTATTCAAAATTTCGGCGTAGAAACTGTTTTCCGCGAGTTTTCTTTTTTCCCCTCTTTCCACTTTGTAAATTTAAAGGTATGAGGTTCTCCTGCTGTGGTAAAAGCGACTGTGGATTTCGCACGCGAGGTTCGAGCCTCTAGTTTTATACCGCACCGGGAATTACGGTTGTTTTTAAAAGGGAACAAAACTCTAGATTTTCATTCTAGGGAATTCACTTTCCTCCGGAAAAATTATCTTTGCTGCGAATGTTATATGTGTATTTTTTATCCTTTTCACACGCTGGACATGATGATGCTATGTCCTGTGAAGTGAAAATACGCCATTAAGAAGAAAACTGTCTCTTTCATTTTCACGGGAAGAAAACGCACAAAGAGCAATTAGACTTGAAACAAAATGCAATCACGACTTTTATTTTATTTTTGAAATGACCCACAGAAATACGGTGAATTTAACCACAGTTTTCTACGGTGTACAGTGAGTGCACCGATATCTAGATATAGAGTAGATTGCTCGTGGCAAATTTCGTTCAACATGTGTTTCCTTTAAGTTTTGATGACTGCCCCTCTTAATGTTAAATTGAATAATATATATATATATATAAGTAAATTACTTAAAAAAAATGAAAACATTGATTTTAAATTTACGCGCAAAAGTAATATTGTTTGAAAAAACTCGTACTTGAGGTGATATCTTTCGATTAGAATATGATACGTTGTTTTAGTTCTCTTAGAGTCCAGTAGATGCCACTGCTACCACACCGTGTTACACCGTGTTGCTAGAAATAGGAATCCAGGAGTCCAAATGACAGACACCAAGATTTCCGGGCGGGGGGGGGGGGAGTGGGAACCGATGTGGGTGTGTTTTAAGGAATCCTTAAAATGTTATCCATGTTTTAGGAACCCTCAAAACGATATCCATGTTTTAGGAACCCTCATAATGAAAACCATGCTGTAGGATTCCTTAATCCAGGGATCTTCAACCCTTCAGATACAGTGGGCCAAACTAAAACTTTCTATGAATCCCGCGGGCCACCAACTCGTGTAATTTAGTGACATAAAAAAGGGGAGCTAATGGGGAGCCCCGAGTTAAACAGGAACAAAAATAATTGATGACTTTTATTTACTAAGACATTATTTTTTCCATTCATTATAAAGTTTGATTAGTTCTGAAATAATTTATTTTTTTTAGTGATCCTGAAAAAGTTTTTTATTCATTTCTGATCAAATTAATTAATTCTGAGATTAATTTCAAACTGAAATTACTTTGAATGATTCTTTAATTATTTATTTCTATTGAGTTCTGAAATAATTTTCCTTCTCAGTATACCTTGAACTAATTTTTTTCTCTAATTATGTAATTATTTTTGTATTTATTGTGAAATAATTCGTCAGAAATTATATACGAAAATATTTCTCTCACAGATTTATGAGTTATTTTTTTATTAATTCTAAATTTTCATTAAGTTTTAAAATTATTTCTTTCATTAATTCTAGAATAAACCAGTTTTCAATATTTTCAACCATTTTCTGAAAATGATCGGCGGGTCACTGCAAAAATCTCCAAGGGTCAAATGTGGCCAGCGTGCCACGCGTTGAAGGAGCCTTACTTAAACTGGTATCGACGGCCTAGTACAAAAAGGAAACAACTTTTTTGAACTTTAATTAATAAAAACTTATAAAATTGCATTTTTGAGTTATGCGCGCCATAAGAACTATGTAAAATGCCTCTGCATATTGCAAAACAGCACGAACTCCCAACTCGGCTTATAGGTTCCCAATAATTAAATATGAGTTGATTCCCATTCAGTTCCATACAAAGTGAATCTTTAGCCCCCCTCCCTCTTTCACTACTGGCAGTACTTTAAAATAGGCCTACCGTTAAATTTTTAATCCACGTGACATTTTTAACTCCCTTGCATGCGTTGTTGGGAGTGTTGGTGTTTTTAAGTACTAAGAATGTATAACTACTTTACGATTCCCAACTAACAGTGCAAGTGTGCGACAATTAGTTTCTTTTTAATAATATTTTAATTATTAAAATAATATTTTAATTAGTAAAATAATATTTTAATTAGTAAAATAATATTTTAATTAGAAGAAATAAGATAAATACTCAATATAATGTAGCTACTATTCCACAAATTGGAATTAGTATGTTCTATTTTCATTGTAGGCGTTCATAGTGCTAACGAAACTTTCAAAAACGATGTAGGGTTAATTGCAGTTCGTTTTGTACTAAGTTTTTGAGAATTTCTTCTTTTTTTACATTTTTAGGTTTCAATTAAACTAAAATGACCTACCAAAAAATTTACACGACAATTATTTCATTTTTTTTTCGTAATATGGAAAAATATCCCAAAACATATTAATTTTTAGTTGTTGGTTTTTTGAAATGGGCTGCCTATATCCAGGTTTTAAGAATTCCAAACATGATAATCATGCTGTAGGAATCCTTAAAATGATATCCGTGTTCCATATCTTCTAGACGATGCTCTGCGGAGCCCTTGAAGCATTCCAAGAACTCCCAAGCGTACTCCCAAGGAGCTCTGCGGCTGCTGGAGGAAAATAAAAGATGAAATAAAAAAACAGCAAATTTGAAAAAATAAATATTTTTAAATGATAAAATAAATCAGTAGCTTTTATGAATAAATAAAAAATAGGGCTACGGGACTCCGCCATAGAAATTATGTATCAAAAAGGGCTCGCGAATCAAATAAGGTTGACAACCCCTGGTCTAGAAAATTCTCCAGTCTAGAGCTCAAGTCCTTTTTTTACGAGTTGCGAGAATCTTCAAAAGAACAACACTAAAATATGGAAATTCCGAATTTGGCTCTATAATTAAAGATCGAAATTTTAAAAAAAATTGAAAAAATAAGTATGTGCTGACATTTATGCCTTTAATGCATTTATTGAATATCGAAAATCCAAAAACATTTTGAAAATTCCGAAAAATGAATGCTCGTGTCTGAAAGGGTTGGAAAGTATTGTTTTGTGCTTTTTTTCGCATAGCGCGTGACAATAGCTAATGAGAAAAATAGTTCATATTTTTGCCCAAAATCACAAATTTATATATAATGAAGGTGCTCTTTGCAGAATGTGTAAAAGTAGACTTGCTCGTGTCATTATACTTAAAACGTGTGCGTAGTGAGCGTAAACGGCCAAACACTGTTTGCCCCACATTATTTTTGTGCATGAAAATATGTACATCTACCAAATTAAACTCTTTCCTGATAAACTAGCTATACATGGCGATCGATTTTTCTTCCAAACAGTGTTTGCCTAAATATTCACCACACAACGAACCAACCAGATGAATAGATTCCCGTTCAGCTAGTTTCCAAATTCAATAATAAAAGATCCTCGGCTGTGTGTGTGTGTTTATTCAACGAAGCCATGCATCAAATATTCACCGAAGTTATTAAAGTTTATACTATTGATACGACAATCCCATTTGCTCCCGGAATGATGGTGATTTATTCTTTGCCAGTTCAGAACCTACAGCAAGTCAAGATTAAGTTATCAAGGCTTTCATAGGCGCTCCAGACCATTATTCATGAAGTTTTGGAGCTTTAATCTGAAAGGCGGTATTTATACAACGCGCACATACAATAAATAGCTTTTCGTGCGCCCTGTTCTCTGACTATCCCGTCACACGCATCGCCTCTTGTTAACCAAAACCGAAACCTCCTACAAAACAATCTGTGTGTGAGAGTATATGTGCTTTTCGTCTGGTGTTTAAAACTGACTCTCCCCCATAACTAACCGCAGAGAACAAATGCTTTGATAACATCTCTCTCTCTCTGTCTCGGAATAACTTCGCCAGAAAAGAGAGATAATGTTCTGGTCTAAGGCAAGAATAAATGCTCTTATTCCGAACGGCAGCCTCGATAAATTCAAAACCCGAAACTAATGAACATTGACACGGAAACAGTTTCTCTCTCTCTCCTCTCAGCTGCCGTATTTGTATGTGCGAGAGAACGTCATGAATATTCAAAACGCCATTCCGAATACGTCTCGTGAGTTATGTAACGGTCGGTTAAAGCCACTGACAATTAACCGGCAACGCTCAGAACCAAAGTCAGCGAACGCGATCGTTTCCCTGATCTGGTGAAAACATGCGTATGATCACGTGTCATGCATCAAATTATCACCCTTCGAAGAAAAACTCCATGGTTTAAAGCAGTGGGTTCCCAAAGTGTAGGTCGAACTGGGGGGGGGCGAAATATTCTCCAAAATGAAAATATCCGAATGAGAAATTTATTTTTCGCAACGTAGAGCCTCACCACTCTCTCAACTGAACAGCTACTTGCCATACATGTATCATATAATGTAGTTTTATCAAATTCTGCATGTAGCCTACACTAATCAAAAGATCAAAATAGCATTTTTACTGGGGATTCAAAATGAATCAACCGATTTTAAAATATTTTCAAACATTAAAAACACATAACGATGAGTAAGTAGTGCGTGAACGCGCTCAGGGGAAATGTCCACGTTTTATATTATGAGCAATTAATAACGCTAGTATGTCGTTTATGACGCTCTTTTGATAAACAAGTGAAGATATTGGGAGGGCCAATCCCAATTAAAGAATAAGTATTGCATCGGCAGATTTCTGGCAATTTTTTAACCCTCCCTCCTCATTAGCAAATTTTCGTCAGCACTTATACAAATACAAGGCCACAGCAGGCAAAATGGCCAACGAGGTGGCTGAGAAAAACATGCCCATAACAAATATGGATGTCATATATTTCTAAAATATAGCAGCCCAATTAAAAATGCAATTATAAACAATATATAGCTGCCTATGGCACTGGTATTGGTGAGTTTCAACAAAAATTAAATTTTTATTTTGTGCATTTTTCGATGTATATATGATAAAATATTATACAATGTTCATAAAATATATTCATGGTTGTCTTATTCTAAGTGTGGAGGATAGCTTCTCGATTTACCCGAACATGTTTATCGTATTTCTTTTTAAAAAGTTCACTTCCCCCACATCCTAACGCATATAGAGATCAGATGCGTACACTGGGGGGGGGGGGGGGGGAGACAACGAACTCCGCTATGCCTCCCTCCCCCCACCGAGTATAGAAAAAAAATTAGGTACAAAAAATATTTAAAAACGAATCAAAATTTCTGAGGTATTATAATAAGTTTCTGCTAATTTAAATGCTAATTGAAGGCTAAGAACACAAAGTTTCCTTTCAAAAAATTCATTGCAACCCGTCCTCCAAGCCAAATATGCTAAGTCCATGGCAATCTGATGTAGCCCGCCACCTCAAACCTAATTTTGTAAAAACGAACTGAGCAGCACATTTACAGATCACTTGAGTGACCCACGGTACAGCTCCATAGCATTTAAGCGGCCTTTTTCGTTAAATAGATATAAGCCAAATTTGTTGACCCTACACCTCCTGTACGTGAAGCGGTTACGGTGGCACTGGCTACCCTCCCCTACCCCCGAGCTAAATTTTTACAGGTTTGATATTTACAATTTACGATTTAAAAAAAATTAATTTCCTCACTGAATACTTACGAAACGTCGGACGTATTCGCACCTCTCCTGAAAGAAACCACCGACGCGGGTGTCTCCTTACATTTTTGAAAACCCCTCATGTATCCGATAACCTACACACATTTATATTTACTTTCCTCTCCAACACGCGAAGGCATTCAGTAAACTACAGTTGTTGAAACATCGTGTTCTCGTGTGATTGCGAGAGAAACAGACGAAGTCTATTCCAATGTATGAGCGAATACGATAATGGGGGCGATTGAATAAGACAAGCGTAACATACTCGAATTGCCTCGTGTAAGATATCTCGTGAATATTACATTCTCCCGCTCAGTGCAGTGAGTATCCAACGCGAATGTTATTGGAAAACCATCAAGCATTAGACTTAATTTCTCTTTTGTGCAGGTAATAAAAACGGCGCCATATCGTGATGGAGAACGAAAAAAAACCAAGTTACGCGATGGTTTTTCGATGAGCTCTGCGAATATTTTGATCCCGGAATAATTACAACGAACGATCTACTTCGACTCTACGCAAAAGATGACTAGCATCACGACGAATGGGAGCCGAATTTGGGAGTAGTTAGTCAAAATGTCGGGCATAGAAAATCGTATCATCGTTATTTATAAATATATATATATATGGAAATGGGATGAAAACCAGTCGAAGCTGGATAAAAAAGATTACACTACTGCACTATTACTTAACCGTACATGCACCTCGTGCACATTTCTCCGCGGAATTTCTAACGAATCGGCACATGCCAGAATGTGTGTTCTGAGTGTATGTGTGCCCCTAACGTATTTTTGTTGTCGAGTTGCGCTTGTTCCGTGTGTGTGTTCTGTCATCTAACTTCCATATTTTGAAGTAAGATGGAATGCTTTAATTTTTATGTTATGTTAGTATGCGCCTGCTCTCTGTGGAGAGACCCTTTCGATTGGAGGACCGACTCGCATTCACGACTCAAAGCTGAAAAACCCACTTCAATCGACGACCACTTCAATTCCACGACCATCAATTTCAGTCACTCAAAAACTTGCACTGAACAACAAATTTTGACAAAGCTTCTGTGTCCTAAACAAAAATATCATTCCTTACGCACTCAAATATCATTAATTACCGGGCGAGCATAGGGTGGCTCATGCCCCCTCCCACGATCAAAATTTAATTTCAGAAAAAAATAAAAAAAACCTTTATATGTTATTATAATGAATTTTTTTGTTAATTTTAATGTTATTTGAAGGTTTTTTTTTTTAACCGAGCACAACTCAGATCTATCGCCATAGGCAATTTTCTACCTAGTGAGTTGTGCCGGAAGAGTAAGTGCGTGTACCTAACAGTCTGAGTGCGTATCTAGTGTTGTGTATGATTTTTCAGTGCTGCCATCTATATCTCAGAAGTGAAGTGAGTGATGTGTCGTGACTGAACATTTGTACTGTTTGTAGGTCTGTTGTTCTCTGTGGCGAGACTTTTTAAAGGGGAGATCGGCTATCATTCGCGCCTTGAAGTTGGAAACCACAGAAAACCAACTTCAGCCGACCACCACTGTGGCGCCGGTTGGGCTTGAACCCGGGTCCCGACGATGCGAGTTCGTCACTATGACCACTCGACCACCACAGCGGCGTTATTTGAAGGCTATGTGAACGCAAAATTTATCTTTAATAAATTCATTGCGACCCACCCTCTAAGCCATACAATGATAAATCGCATAAAGGCCCTTGGCCCGGGGAACAAATTTGGCCCCGGGGGGTTATCTGATGCGGCCGGCCCTCCTCAAACCTAATTTTGTGAAAAAAAATGAACGAAGCGGCACATCTACAGATCGCTCAAGTACGTGGTACAATTCCAGAACATTTAAGCGGCCCGTGGCACATTTTCAGATCACTTAAATGACCCGGGACACAGTTCCAGAAAACTTAAGCTATCCGTGACACATTTAGAGATCCCTTGAGTGACATGTGACGTAGTTTTAGAGCACTTAAGCACCAGTGCGGTTCTACATCACTCATGTTACTAGCGGCACATTGTCAGGTTATTTAAGTGATCCGCGGTGTATAATTACAGATCACTTCAGTGATGCGTGGCAAAGTTCCAGATCACTTTAGCGGCCCGAACACATTACTACTATCGTCACTAACGTTACTAGCCGGAACAAAGAATGCATTTATAAAATTTCCGAACTTTAAAATTTTGGAGAGGGGAGCAAAATCACGTTTGCCCAGTGCGGAAAAAATCCTAGTTGCAGCTCTGCCCTGCTCTGACAGTATTGTTTTTTAATAGAAATTTCGTAATAATTACTCTTTATATGTCGGGTTGTTTCAACGAACACAATATAATGAATTTATATTTCTGAATTAATCTCGGTAGGAGTTATAAGAAAGGAGAGATATACGTATATATGTATTGCATTAGAATACGTATTGTCTCTAATACGGACATGTATTGCATTAAGAAAATGCTTGAAGTGCTTCGGATGAGAAGTAAATGGAATTCGTTCTGTTAAAAATCTAAAGGAAAATGATAAGAATAGAGAAAGAAGATCGAACAGAATGACACTCTTTTCTTTGAAGAACCTCCGGCTGTTTCGTTATGACAACACACATCATCGATTTCTATATTGCAGTGACATCAATGGAGGAGAAACTCTCATCCATAGATTTCGAGACAAGGAAAAAAGTTCGTCACGTGTAAATGACCAGCCAGAGAGAGATTATTTTTTCCCTATTTATACAAAATTATTATTTTTTTCTTTAGGAATAGCAGAAACAAAAAAAACAGAAATCAACAAAAGATTGTGCAGAAAAATAAAGAATCGATTTATTGGACGCATATTTTACAAAGGAAAATAATATATCGATAAAAGACGCATTCTGATGGAAAAAAAAATGTAACATTTTCTTTTTTCGAATTTCTATTCAAAATTTATCGACCGTCATTTCTGATTTTTGTCGATTTTAGTTTTTTATATCACGATTTTTCGTCGCATGAAAAAATGTTAAAATCGATAGAAATTAGGTTGAAAAGATTCAATGCGTGCACATCTATTAATTTAGAAAACAGATCTACAACATTCGAAATCCACGCGTCTCCATACTTCACATTGGCGATTGCGTATTCCTTTTTTAAACAATGATAATCTTTTCGAGAATACGGGCCACTTGAATGATTTGATAACTTGTTACGGGCCACTTGAATGATTTGATAACTTGTCACGGGCCACTTGAATGATTTGATAACGTGGCACATGGCACGTGAATGATTTGATAACGTGGCACATGGCACGTGAATGATTTGATAACGTGGCACATGCCACGTGAATGATTTGATAACGTGGCACATGCCGCTTGAATGATTTGAAAACTTGGCGTTAGCCACTCGAACGATTACATATCTTGTCACGGGCGGGCCACTTGAATGATTCAAAAACTTGTCGAGGGCCCTTTGAATGGTTTGATAACTTGTGACGTGCCACTTGAAGAATTTAATAGCTTGTCATGGGCCACGTGGAGGATTTGGTAACTTGTCACGGTTCTCTTGAATGATTTTTGTAACTTTCCTTCGGCCACTTTAATGATTTGGGACTAGATGAGAACAGGCGGGTCTGGTACCAGGGAGTGCCGAAATGTCACTCTATAGTATTTGTTAAAAATGGGGTCGCTGCAACAAGTATTTGCCCCTGCAATAAGCATACTTTTTTCATGACTGTGGACTGTGTGTTGGATTTTTGTGCAGTATTTACTCATAAGACGGTTGTCGTAACGTGAGGGTCTCATTCAAGCAATGCCCCTGGGCTTCTGATAGCTTTAAAAAACTTCAGATCAGTAGTATGAGACGTCTAGGGAACCTCTGTGCATTACTCTGCCGTAGAACCTAGACTCAACCTTTTATTGTATGCAGGCCATTTCATTGGTTTCCAAACGTATCGCTGGCCACTTGAGTTACCTGGAAATGCGCCTCGAGTCACTCGGGTGATCTGCTTGCTGTAATTTAAGTGATCTGGTAATGCTTTTCGAGACACTAAAATGATCTGAAATGTGCCAAGAGCAACTGAATTGATATATAAAAATGCCTCGGGCTGCTTAAGTGATATGTGAGTGTGCTGCGAAATAACATGAGTGATCTGGAAAAGTGCCGCCAGCCACTTAAGTGTACCACGAATGTACACTAATCACTTGAGTGAACTAGAGGTGGGCGAGGGTCACTCGAGCGATTTGGATATGTGCTCGGGGTCATTCAAGTGATCTTTATATGTGCTCGCGGTGACTCTGTATGTGTGCGGTTAGCAGCTTAAATGATCTGGAAATATTCCGCGACCCTCTTAAAGTGATTCGATCATCTTTCGTGGGCCACTTGGATCATTTGTGAATTCGTCGCAAGTCACATCAGATGACTCCGAGGGCTACGGTTGAGCATGTATGGTTCGCACTCAATCTTCTGAATCCAGATGACAGCACATCTTGAACACAAATAAAATACATTTCTGAGAATTACGTTAGGAACACGACACTTCCCGGCATTCACCAGTTCGCTGAAAATTCCTCAGATAGATAGATAGAACCGCTCACAACCCCGGACTGATGGCAAAGCAACTTACTCCCGTTACCTCAAAAGATGCAGGGTTGTGTCGGAAAAAGATAGCAAAGATTTATAGCAGGGGCTTCCCCCTTGTGCCCCGTGCTCCCAAGTACCGAATCACTCGCGTCGTTCTTCCCCATGAAGACAGGTATCCTTATAAGCCATTTGACTCAAATGTGTGGCTGAACCCAATGACTAGGAAGAGAAATTGCACGTGCGCCCAATGTCACATAAGGGCCGGAGACCGCAGCATGTGTTTCAAAAGAAGTGTGGAGCATGTAAGAGAAGAAGAAAGAAATTGGTATGTTGAAGTGGAAGAGATTTGAGAATGGTCAACTGTTACACAATATATACGGCGCCTCCACTATGACGGTAAACAAAGAAGCAAAGCCTCCGTCATTGGAAATTTCTCAAAGAAGTGTTTACGAGCTGCGTGTGCACTTCAGCAGTAAGAAAAGATCGAGGATATTCTGCAAAGAAAAATAATTTTGCTCAACGTAATTTCACGTACAGGGTGCCCCATAAATTCGTGAACAATATAAAAATTCGTAAAAACTGAAGAGATCTTCTATTAATAATATATACATATATATTAATATAATATAATATTAATAATAATTGTAAAATAAAAAATCTTTTATGAGAACATACATGGCGCCATTGGAAATACAGAGTGTTCTGTTAATGGACCGACAGACTCTCAGAGGGTTGTTAGTGGGCATCGAAAGGAACAAAAATTGCAATGGAACATGGTGTGTACGTCGAGAGGGTAAAAATCGCGGTAAACGCGTGTAGGCTCTGTAAGGAGACGAAAGGTGGATGTCAGTTGATCGCTGAATGCGTTCGTGGGTTCGCTCACCATCCTCTGACGTAGGCAGCGTCGCGAAACGCATGCGCTGGGGTAAGCTCACGCGCTGCGGACGACGTAAATTAGCGCTATAGCGGTAGTAAGCACGTCTTAAAGCGGTAGTTAGTTGTCTGTTTCAATGAGGATTGTGATGGTTGACTAAACGAACGAGGAATACGCTGATATGCATCTGATTTGCGGTCGAGCAGATGGCAATGAACGCTTAGCACAGCGGATGTGCCAACAGCAATATCCGACGTGGCGTTGTCACTACCTACATTAACAGAACACCCTGTATATTAGGAAATAACAAACTACATTTTTAAAATTATCTCCGTGGTTATGATGCACAAGGGAGGGAAAGGAGTCTCAAAATAAATGTGTCATCCTCGAAGTGAAACAAATATGGTCTCTAAATGTACACTGGTATATGCAGTACTATGTCGTTGTAATGAGATGAGAAATGTGAATTTCGCAATGGTAGGACGTGGAGGCATTTTGTCTCCGCTTTTCGAAGGAGGAAAAAAAAGCGTAATCCGATTATACTTTAAAAGGCTGTCGCAAGAACCAATTTTCCGTCGAAAATGACGAAATTCTCTCACATTAGAACCCATTTGGAAAACACTTTTTTGTCCGCTTTTGGGCGAGAATTGGATGAAAGAGAGACTTTGTTTCATCTCATGCGCATTCGTCTTTGACTATTTATTTTGTAGTATTTTAAACCCCGGGAAATTTTCGCAACTCCCTCGAGTGTGTTTAAGCTCCCCATTTTCCAAATTATAAATAGAAGTACGCAGATGAGATTAAATTCACACACATTTTGCATTATACGCAGTGGTGTGTGTGGTTTCATATCACTACTTACTACTTATTTTGACACCAACGATGACCTGCTGTGGATGGACTATAAGGAGTTTACGGAAATTTTGTCCCTGACATTTCGCCTGCCCCGACCGAGTGAGTCACGGTGTGAGTGGGTGGGTAGCCGTATTAGTGATCAAGTTAGTGACCGTGCGATTGATTGAGTGAGATGGAAATTTTACCTGTCATTTCAGCTTCGACATTTCGCTACTATAAATAAAATGAGTAGGATGCAAAAATGTGAATTATACACATTTTTTTTAATACAATGAAATCACGATACAACGATATTTTATCGAATGTGCACGATATAACGGTTTCATACGGTCACTAATACAGTCACTTACTTGGTCACTCATATTCACTTACTTGGTCACTCATATTCACTTACTTGGTCACTCATATTCACTTACTTGGTCACTCATATTCACTTACTTGGTCACGTCTAATCACTTGATCACTCATACGTCCATCTACTTGACCAGTCACTCACTCTATTATTCGTACGGTCACTAACTTGGTCACTAATACGGTGATGTACCATTACTTGATTAGTCATATCGCCGCTCACTCAATCATTCGTACGGTCACTCACTTGCTCACTCATACAGTCATTCACTTATACAATCACTTACTTACTCATTCAAACGGTTAGGGCAGGCGAAATATGCCGGAGGCGAAACTTCCAGATCCCCACTATAGCCGCTGTGGTGGTCGAGTGGTCATAGTGACGGACTCGCATCGCGAGGATCCGGGTTCAAGCCCCACCGGCGCCACAGTGGTGGTCGGCTGAAGTTGGTTTTCTGTGGTTTCCAACTTCAAGGCGCGAATGCGAGCCGATCTCCCCTTTAAAAAGTCTCGCCACAGAGAGCAACAGGCCTACATCGTAACAAATATTCAATCATTACACTTCAGGCACAATTTGAAGTATAGATGGCAGAACTGAAATATCAAGCACAACACTAGCTACACACTCAGACTGTTAGGTGTATTCACTTTGTTCCAGACTCTGCCACGAAGCTGGGCTGGAAGAGATCTCGGCAACGGGATAAGTCCGGTGGCAGAGCCCCTGGTGTTCATTCATTCACATCCCCACTATAAGCCCTTTCAAATTGATGTAGTCCTTGCTGTGACAGAAAGGGTGCTCAGTCAAATTCTCAGAAAAGATGACCAGCTAAGACCACAGTATGTGAAACTGTGTGTCTTGGGATACGGAACAGCTATTGGCTATAGTGATAATGCTGACTTCACATTTCCGCTCAAGGAGTGCGGATAAGCCGATCTAGAGTTTCAAGAAGACATCCGTCATCTTTTTGAGCGAAGTGTGACGTCAGTATTATTGTTGTAGCCAATCGCTGTCTCTTTTTTAGTTAAACGTTACTTTTAGCCAGAAACTGGTTTTGCTCCTTCAACATTAAGGGCTATGAGTCCGCCAGCCACTGTAGGTGCCTTACCTTTGACAATCTTCCAACAAATGGCGTCACTACCAGATAGGCGAGCTGCAATTCAGACTATCTTTTACTTAACCCTACATGCGCCTAGGTACATGTCCTCCTCCGTGGAATTTAAATGAATCGGGAAAGGCCGGAATGTGTGTTGTGAGTGTGTGTGGCCCCCCAACGTATTTTTGTTGTAGGAGTTGTGCTTGTTTCGTGTTCTTGCTAGTGCTGCCATCTGTCTTCCATACTTTGAAGTGAGGATGTTTAAATTTCCATGCTATGTAAGTATCGTGTTGTAGGGCTTGCCAGCCGACTAATACGGACTGCGCGTGTACATTAATCAGCATTATTCGCTCTAGTTTTCGAATCCCCAGCGAATCAAGTTTGTGTCAAGAAGATTTAATCGACCTATTTTGGAAGACCAGTGACCTGTAGGTCAAGAACCCCTGGTCCAGCTACGCCCTCCTATATGGTTATTTAGGAGGTGCAGTACGTACTGCACCTGTCCGTTATTTTGAATGTTAGCTACTGTAATATTAACCCTATCATGATAATGATCTTTGTAAAAAAAAATTATCATCCATCTTTCATTTATGGAATAACGTGGATCTAGCCCAAGGGTGCGCAACCTGAACCCACCATAAGGGTTCCATTCGGGCGGCGGAAATTGCTCCAGTATCAAAGTACCAATGTACAGAACACTTTTAATACCTAGACAGACCATACTTCCTTCATGAAAAAGTATGGGTTATCAACACAAATATTATCAATTACAAGTTGTCATTTGCAGCCGAAAAAATTGCCAAAGGCAGGTGAAGTTTGAATTTCAAAGAGAGCCGAAAAAATAATCAAGGGCAAGTAAAATTGCCATTTATAGCGGAAAGTTTTTCCGAAGGAAAGTTGGCAGTTACATCCAAAAAAATTGTCAAAGGCAAGTGAAATTGGCAGCTATCCCTAATTTTTTTTTTTGTAAAAAAAATTGTACAAGAACATCCAGTAATATATATATTCACTCTTTATGTACAAGTTTCTGACCCGCGGGCTGAAGAAATGCCGCGTATCTGGCCCCGTGGACTGACTGGAAAGGTTGGGCATCCCGCCGATCTAGCCTGCATCGAAAAATATCGATTCATTGATTGGAAAGATTATTTACTTACTATAATACAAACGACCCAAACATATTCGATAACGATGAATCTGCGCATGCGCATTAATCGAACACCCTCGGGTCGAATTTGTAATATTTGTAATTCGTGATTTGATTTGTCTAATTAAATACCGACGAGGCCTCCGAGGAAAGTCTCCAAACACACACGCGCGTATATGTATTATTGAGGGGGGGGGCGACACAAGAGTGTTTCGTTGCTAACTCTAATTGAATTTCGGTTATAATCAATTATTAATTTAATTATTAATTTGAGAATGCTATTAGGAATTGCGAAATTCCGTGATTCGATTTACACGAAAATGCCGAGTATTGTTTTTCTTCTGTTTTTTTTTTCTTTCCTTCCTCCCCCTGAGAATATTAGCCCGAAGAGATGGTACATGTTAATTAGGCTTTGTGTTAATTAAATTTAAGTACTCTGAATTTTCTATTCTGTGGACTCCCGTATCGTCATGAGACAATTTGCTCTCATGTTGTAAGCGCTGTACGTCGTCTGGAGGATTTTCAGTTGGGGCAAATGCTGAAGAAGGACTTGGTCGCGAAATGGCTGTTCTCATAAGCGGAAGGGGGGGGGGGCGATGGAGGGGATCGCCCCCACCCGTTCAGTAAAAAAAATTTAATCGTTGCCATAGGCAGAAGGGCGGAGATGGGGAGATGGACATTCGCACCACTGATCCCTTTACACACCCTCAATGATTCCTTCCCTCTCCCGTACGATAATTCTAGACTATAATAGCCACAAAAGTGTGTGTCCACTCATGAGTTTAGAGATTTTCTCGAATTTCTGGAAGAATACTAAACGAATAGCTGTGAAATTTCGGTCCTATATACGTTATGTCAGCTCTTTTGCAGTCCGGTAGATAGGTCCCCAACTTCGAGACGCCCCCCCCGCCAAAAGTCTCACCACCGAGAGCAACAGGCCTACAACGGTACAAATCATTACATTTCACTCAGTTAAAAAAATTATGGCAAATGCCAACACTACACTAAACAACAAGTATTACACGAAGACAAACTTTACGTTAGGTTCAAAACACGTACACTCCAACATGTACCAATTCATTAGAAGTTCCGCTGAGGAATGTGGATGAGATACATGCGTAGTTTAGAAGTTGTCCAGTAGATGGCATTGCATCTTATTTACTAATACTTCTTCACCACACATACACAACTCCAGTCATATCGCTATACTGCAATTAACTGCCGTTGACTAGTTGGGTTGGAAATGAAGGCGCCATCTATCGGTGGTCACCTCAAGCTCGTTAGGGGAAATATCTCGTTATTTATATCCTTCTTCCTCTCCACGGTTCCAACCTGGGACCTGGCGGCAACCTTCAAGGTAGTAGACGAGCATCTTACCACCACGTCACTCGGGTGCTATATTTATGAGTACTCGATAGAATGTCCTCCATTGTTCGAGAAAATTATCGCTGTTAGATGGCTGTAGTTTCAGCTACTATAAAAGGGGATCAATAGCAGATATCGAGAATTCTTTGGGTCCACGACTAAAAGTATTTGGTAGCCGCTGACATAAAGGATAACATAAAAATTGCTCGCTACAATTACGTTGAGGACATTACACAAAAATTGTTTATGCATCCAAAATATCGTGCCTATTCAGGTATTAAAATACTTTGCACTGACAAAATGCTACACGTATATTGAAATGAGAAAGATTTGTGATGTCCGAGAGAGCACGGGCCTCTTTTCGCAATAATATTCAGCTCATAACATTTCAAAAAAATAAGTTCATGGCTGTGCCACCCAAGCTCACATGGACCCGCTGGTCAAGAACCACTGGTATAATAGTAAAAATATCTCACAACCGAGTAGTTAGCGTAAGGTCGGACGATTCAAAATGGTTTCCCGTTACGAGACTTCGGTATGGGATGGAAACTGTAGTCTTCATAATAAAATGACCGTCAAATGGCGCAAAGTAATATATAGACCCATTTTCGAAGGAAGTTGATATTTCAAACTTGGCACACGCGTTACGAAGAATACAATACATAATTCTTTTCTCTCTCGATCGCCATTTCCACGTACACATTTTCTGGAATGTGTCTCGGGATCGTGCCAGAGCCACCACTTTCAGGAACACTTTTCTTTCCTGGTGTTTTTCCCCATCATTCAGCTGCGGCCTCAGCATTGGAGGCTGGCCGAGAAAATAAAATAAGAATAGACCAAAAAGAAAAAAATGTCAGACTCCCAATGAACGTTTTATACGCATCGTTTCTTTTTTTTTCTTTTCGGTTCTTATCTTGACAAATTGCCCGAAACATAAAGAAGCGCCGACAAGAAGTAGCGAAAAACTACCAAAGATGACGATACGGACAAGAAAAGAAAAAGACATTTTCAAAGAGAATGGGGAAGAGAAAAGAAATAAACTTTATGACGATACCGTTTTTTATACAGTACGAGGAGGGGAAAAGAAAGTTTCTTTGGGAGAAAGTTTCTGTTCAGTTCTGTTTTGAAGTTATTGTGTTACGAACTCAAACGAACGATCGTCTTCCGTCTCTGTCCGAAGGCATCTTCTCGTTACACAAAAAATAAAACCCTATTTTCGTTTTATTTCATTTCATTATATTTAAAAATAAAACATCGAAAATACCTGCAAAGAAGAAAGAGGCTCCTTTGACAGACACTAAACTAAAAATGCATTTATTTCTCTTTCAAATACTTTATATCACTTTTTTTTTCTTGATTTGAACATTTTTCCAAGTTCATGTTGGGAATTAATAGGAAATCTCGGAAAAAACTGTGGAAAGTATAAACTTAAGAGCCTGCAAAAGTCATTTGGCAGCAGGCCCGTCATTTGCCCCCCCCCCCCCGGCTTTTGAAAATACACTAAAAATGGTATATATTTGTATACAAATACATATATATAAAATTACAAATATATTGAGTACATGTTTTTGCCTCCCCCCCCCCCTCCTGGAAAAAGTTGAAATGACGGCCCTGTTTGGCAGGTTGTTATTGACCCACTTGGGGTATTCTAGTTCAAAAGAAATTGGGGTAGGCTATGTCATAGACGCGGCCCAACGTATATTGACGTGAATACGCTCTTTGTGCCTACCTTTGCGTGGTAGATACTGACATAATTAACCCTAAATACTAAATCTACGTCTCAGAGACGTTGGGGTATAGGCAGTTAACATGCAATTTTTATCTTTTTTTTAGTTAGTATTATAGGGTTAAATTGGTGTCACACAGGATTTGCCTTCGAAGCAGCTAACAGGTGATACCAATTTTGCCTATTTGCGTTGTGAATATCTTGCGATTTTGCGTAAAACGCACACAGTTTCCTTACGCGTGCGAGTCGCTTGCCTGGTGTCTAGACCGGAAGACGTATTAAAGCCAGAGTAACATCATTGGATTTGTCTTGCAAGTGCCTATTAGACGACACCATTGGGTTTTATTGAAGTGGCGAACCTCTCTAGAGATAGCGTAAAACAATTTTATCACGAAAGCGGGTCGCAAGCCTGTTGTCCAGACCAGAAGATGGTATTAAAACCAGAAAGGTATCATTAGATTTGTCTTAAACGAAATCTACCCACAGATACAACAGATAAATTTTGACTTTTAATTTTAAAAATGATTTATAAAAATCAGACTTTTAATTTTAATTCATACTTTAATAAATGTTATATTACTTCAAATTTGTAAGATTTTCCAAATTGAAACTGACGGCATATCGCTTAAATCGTCACTCCACTTAAGCCGTCATAATTTTCCGATAACACGAGACGACGTATCGAGGTTTTACTGTATTTATAAAACGCTTTATATCTTCATAATCACACTTTGATACGCCGACCAGTTTCACCAAGAGAATATACCGACATCCGAAAAATCCATATTTTCGAAGCGTGTGTGTGAACGGCATTAGTGTAGGTATAAATAGAATCTCAGAACCGAGATCTGAGCAATAAACGAAATATTTCATCTGAAGTACATATATTTTCATATAATATACGCGAGTATATACCATAAGATTTCAATAAACAAACTTTCGACGGTATTCGAATGAACTTCGTGAGAAAGAGAGAGAGAGAGCCTCGAAGTAGATCGCCGAAGATAAACACCATTATACTTAATATATTGAGGGCAACGTATATTTGAAGATTCTTCTGATATATGTAATAGAATCTTTATTTGCCCAATGGTTGAATGAATACGAATATTTTCTCTACTCTGACATACGTATTTGTATCAATTGTGAAGAATGTTTTTAAACTAATTTGCATTATAAAACTTCATACTTCATAATACTGTACTAATATGTACCTACGAAAACAAATATGACACTTGTATTGAACTCTCGGCAATCTGAAACTGGTTATACAAATACACTGGGAGGTTCTGAACTTGTAATAGATTTAGGCAGTGTTTCCCAGCCCTTATATTTTTATGTGGTGGACCTCGCTGTACTGAAGGTCAACGCGAGATTCCACGGTCCACATATCGTCAGAAGGTCATTTTAGACCGTGTGTTGCATTGTATATGCATTAATTACAATTAATAACTGCGTCGAACAGTCTCAGCCCCCAATTGTTCAATCATTACACTTCATTCATAGTCAGAAAAAACTGGTGGCAGATGGCAGCACGCACTACACCTAACAAGCATTACACAGAAACAAACTTCACGTCAGGTTTCACTGCACGGGCACGCACACTCCAACATGTACCAATGCATTACAGGTTCCGCAGAGGAATATGGATCAGGTACCTGTATGGTTTAGTAGTAGTAGTCTCAGCCTCCTGGTTCTGGTGCCCTATGATGGGTCGCGAAATTGATCTTGTTTTGTGAGTTACTCCTAAAAAAATTTAAGAGCACGTTGTCTAGATAAAAAGCTTTGTGCCGTCTTCAAAAGTGCACTCCGCTAGAGACTAAACGCGTCACCTTGCAGCCAGGCATTCCAATAAATTTTTTCTTGATATTTCTCTGTGATGATTTACCATGAGTTCAGAATAACGTTGTGTGTGCACAACCTCATCGGTGTTCAACAAATTCTGCGCGGCAAGGGGTCCAATCCTATCCGCGCAAGGTGTTTATGGTAGAAAATTATGTATATATGTAGCGTTATAGTATACACTATATGGTAAATGTATAGGCTGACCATATTTCTTTCATCAAAATGGGATAAATCGAGATCCCTACGGGACACCGAAAAAGTGCCAAATGCATGCGTAAGTTTTCAAGTGAAAGCCAAAAAAATTAACAAATGCAAGTAAAGTTGACCGCAGTTATAGCAAAAAAAAATTATCAAAGGCAATCGGAGTTGCCAATTATCGGTATATTGCTGAAAATATCGCCCCAATAGGGTATAAAAAATTTAATTCACCAAATAAAACATGTGTTTAGTATAACTACCGACGGAAAATTTACCAAAAACAATTAAAGTTGCCAATTACCAGCAAACATTAGTCCAGGCAAGTAAAGTTACAGCCAAAAAAATTGACAAAGGCAAAATAAAGTTTGCCAGTTACAACAAAAACAACTGTCAAAGGCAAGTAAAGCTGTTAATTACAGCCAAAAAATTGTCTAAGACAAATAAATTTGCCATCTGCCTCTAAAGTTGCTTAAAAATCGTCAAAGTCGCCAATTACCGCTGATATTACTGAAAAATTGCTAGTGACGGAAATAGAGGGAAATAAAAAATAAAGATCACGTTATTAATAATTAAAAGAGTTGGGACGTTGAAAATTACGGGAATGCTCCGGAAAAAAAAGGTGTGTGTGTGTGTGTGTGTGCAATATTATCACCCCATATATACAAGTTACGGGCTCCCGAACTCGCGGAAATACCGCATATCTGGCACGCGGACTGTACTTACGCACTCTTGTAACTTTGCGAATTTTCATTTAGTGAATAGTGTCCACAAAAATGTTTGGGATTTCTGATATTTTCATACCTAAACCTAAATTCGTGTCATATACAAGAAATGTCAGCAATAGGGCGTATTAAAGGGCCGGCAGCGCTGATTCCAAACAAACTGCACCAGATTATAAAGGGAAACGCCATAGGATGCGTAGGCTATTCTTTGTTTAAAATATTTTCCTAAAAAAATATGATTAAAAATAAGACGATCATGTTTTTTTTAGAAAATTAATTTAAACAGCGGCTCAACCTACGTCCTATGGCGTTTTCCTTTCTAATCTCGCTCAGCTCATGTTTGTTTGGAATCAGTGCTGCCGGTCGTGACGTCATGCTAACGTGCCCTATTATTAGGCCCCAACGGGAAATTATCGAGTGAGACGGATGGTCCACGTACTCATTTCTACCCATATATTATTGTCGCTGTTTTCTAAAAATACACACATCTTTGTTCATGATCTAAACATTTGAGTTCGCTTCTTTTCAGACTGATTTTCACCCGCAAAAACAAGTAAAGTTTTTTTTTGTTTTCTAGTTAATTTGCCTAAGGATTATTTTATGATCTACCTAGGTATACACGCATCACATCGTCTGTATTCGTATGTTGCAGAACCCATTGTGTGCATAAGAGAAAGAACAGACGGGGAGCATGAATTACGAGAAACTCGCAGAGACTCCATTACTCGGTGAGCATGGCCTATACAAGATCAAGTTGGGATACACTAAACCCGCAGTTTGGGAAGCAGGACAGGCCAAGGCTTTCCTCAGCAAAGTCAGCGCCAAATCAAACATGTCCATGTGAGTTTTTTTATCTTTCCGAGTACCTTCCGTTGTACCTGTATATAGAGCGAGATAGGATCAATGTTCTTCACCCTGTGGCCCGCGAACAATTTCCATTTTCTATCGCAATTATGTGCTGTGGGATTCTAATTTATTTATTTTTTTAATCAAAAATAATAAATTTTGAATTTCATTTGAGAGCGGATGTGAAATGAACCTTCTGATGTTACTGGGGAAAGGGGGAGGGGATGTCCGCGAAGGATTGACCATGGATTGGGGTCCATGAAATCAATAAGATTGGGAAACACTGTCCTGGGCAAAAAACATTTGATCGATCCTTATATCCCATCTTACAATGAAATCATAATACAAAAAATTGAAGCTCGAGTCCGTTCAGCCACAGGTGTAGAGTTTACCGTAATTTTACAGTTTCATACATAACTTCTGGTATTGTTGTTTTCGCTACATGAGCCGTCGGTAGTTAGATTGTTTCCGGAGGGAAATTTAGGCATTTATGTGTGCTGAGTTGTCTTGATTTTATGTATTTATGTCAATGATTCTCAGCGACTCCCAGGAGCGTCGAGAAACTCTATCACCGACATGGCTTCGAGATACTATTCCGCTGATACTTCCACACCTTGCGAGCATTCCTGTGGGGGGAATGTTTACAGCCGAGCCCATACTTGTGTCCAGCACAATACGTTCCATGGACGAGTAACTCCACCATTGGCAACGATCGTCAAACGTTGAGAGCTGGAAGGTATTGGAAGGCTGGTCGAAGAGAACGACCATGACATTTCAACCCACATTCCAGGTTCGAACCCCCGTTGACGGCACCGTGGTGGTCGGCTGAAGTTGGTTTTCTGTGTTTTTTTAGCGTTGGGGGAGCGAATGCGAGCCGGTCTCCCATTTGAAAAAAATATTTCCGCAGAGAGCATGCAGACCAACAACGCGATACTGACATATGAAAAGCATAGCATTTCCATCAAAAAATGTCATTCAGAAAATAGAAAACAGATGGCGGCACAAACACAAAACAAGCGCGACTCGACAGCATAAACACGTTACGGCCTCACACATACCGGCATGTGCCGATTCGTTTGAAATTTCGCAAAGGAATTCGTGTGAGGAGCATGTACATTTAAGTAGTATCAGTAGCCATCTCAAATCAAAGAACTCGCCTTCCCTCCCAATCTTCTATTCCAACTGGTCATACATTGATCGAAGAACGTCAACAGTCACAACCCGGTTGGATTTGCGATCCCTACCCCGTATAAACCTATGGAGTTCATATCAATGGAAAGCAGTCATTTTCCCTCGTTTCGGCGGATGGGGTCGGAATGCCCCCCTCCAGGCTCCCTTTTTTCTTGGCTACGGCCTAGGAGCCAGGGTGTTACATGCCACCAGATTTATATGCGGAGATGATGTCACTCCGCTATTAATACGAAGGTTTCGACACCTGACTGATGCGAAGATCCATCCAGGAAAGAAAATTCACTCAATTCATCAATTCACTCAACTCAAAAAATCATCAATTCGTATTAATAGCGGAGAGTGACATCGCCTTCGGATAAGTCGCCATCCCGTGGCAATATCAGTAATGTCAGCTTTTGCCTGAGTTAGCTTTGGCTGTACATTGTACTGCTCAATTCAGCGTGCAAGAGCTCTCAGCGTAGAGGATTCGTTACTTGCCGGGTGAAAGCACTAGACTATAAAGTCTAGTGCGCTTACCCGGCAAGTGAGAGGACATGGGTTCGATTCTCCGCAAAGACGAATTTTCTTTTTTGGATGTATCTCCTCATTGGCCAACTGTCGAAATCTTCGCAGAGTTATGAGACAATCAGGGCAAGAGACTTGCAGATAAATATTAATATTATGGTAAGGGATCCTTAAGCAAAAGATGAGGGAGGGGAAATGAAGGAGGCAAGAGTAAGTAATGCCCTACTTAAAGGAGCCGCGAGTAGATTTCTGGGTCAAGGTACCCACGAATAGGGAATTCGGAATCTTTGATTTTGTAAGATGAAAACACCAGCTCACTGTAGCTTTCGTCAGCTGAAGGTTATCCGGGCACATCCGTCTCTCTCTCACTCTACATTAAACTAAACGTGAGCCTGAGTTGAGAGCATGACATCTACACAGTGATTCGGGCGAAGTATATATGCAGAGAGATGTGCAAGCGGACGCATAGCAGCTAATATTCGTTTAGGCAACGTTCATGTGAAATCTCGTAAACAGGTATTTCATACGCTCGTATATTACTGTAATGCAGTATCTGTATTCTGTACCGATGTCGGGTATTAGATGACAGCGAATGGGAGGTGATGCAGTTCCCGGTAGGATTCAGCGTCATTATATACTCAATACAAACCTTGCTGGCTGTAGATAGTGATCAATGATGACGTGAATTATACAGGGCGGAATTTAAATGGACACTGCCTTTCTCTCCCCGTGTTATATTTCGTTCTCTAATTTAAAAGATATAAGATGGATGGCAGCACATATCAGTATCTGCAGGCGCTTTTTTTTCCCACGCGACCAGAAGAATGACGAGTGCACCACAACTGGTGCAACGACCACCCTCTTTCTACACTCCCGCGTTTTAACTGCAAAAAGCTTATGGATTAATTATAGTCAGATATATATAGGCTATATTCATTTCGCATGTTTGACGGACTTTTCTTTGGGAGAATCATATTTTTACCCGTTGCGACTGTTAGACGCTATTTATTCTTCGCCATTGGCGATTTTTCAGCAATATTTTAGTCTTTCTGTAACTTCACATGCCTTTGACGATTTTTAGGCCGTCATTAGCAATTTAACTTGCTTTTGAAAACATTTCCGGCTGTGATAGTCAAATTCATTTGCCTTTCACTTTTTTGGATGTAAGATAATTAAAAAATTTATTTGCATTTGACAATTTTTTGGCGGTAATTGGCAACTTTGTTTGCATTTGTCAATTTTTTGGTGGTCATTTGCAATTTAACTTGCTTTTGACAATTGTTTGGCCGTCATTATCGACTTAATTTGTTTTTAAAAACTTTTCCAGCCGTCATTGGCAAATTTTATTGCCCTTTATTTATTTATTTATTTTTTTTTTTGGACGTTAGGTAATTGACAACTTTATTTACTTCTGAGAATTCTTTTGACAGTAATCGATAAGTTCCGTATGGATCCTAATTCTCCGTATTTTTATGAAGTGTATTGGTATGTATGTGTATTGATAACTTTTCAAGCAGAAGACATGTCGAGGCCCGGATGAAACCCTTGGACACGTCGCAATTTGCTCGCGGGCAGGAGGTGGCGCACCCCTACTGCAGATGATATCCCTTGTCGAATAGACCGTTTGCCGTCATCTTCAAATAATCCAATGTTTTCCATGTTGTAGGTATGACTACTTGAGGGACCTTATTGAACGAGTCCTTCGGTTGAAGATTGAAGATGCCGTCGACATCTTCGGGGACATCAGCCAAGAGGTCATGAAGGAGCGATTCCAGGAGCCGGACGCCGGACTACGCTCGGTGACGCCAGATATCGAGCGTGAAACGAGCGTGTACGTGACTGCGCTGAAGGAGTTCCTAGAGGTGACTAGGTTTTCACATCACTGTGTATTCATTGTCCATTATTTCTTCAGTTTCAACTCAATACAGCTGGTAGCTGGTAATAACCAATTATTAATTATTCTTCTGTTGTAGGATTTATTTACCCTGAAAAAAGACGTCAACCCCGAGGTGAAGAAACCCGAAGAGGACGAGATCCCCGTAGAGAAGCCGAAGAAGAAAGGCGGTAAGGGAGGCAAGGGCAAGAAAGAGCCACCACCACCCGTCGTCGAGGAGAAACCACCCGAACCGGCGATCCCCAGACCGCCGCCGGCGCAGCTCTACCAGCTAGACCACCACATGTTCCGATTCCGCCAGTGTGGCGTCGGCCTCAGCTTCGAAGAGAGCTTCATGGTAGGATTGTCGATCAAAGCCTTGGCCAAACGGTACAAGCTTGACAGCGTGCGCTTCTGGGGGAAAGTCTTCGGAATCCACGGAACCTATTATGTCGCCGAGGCTCCCTTCACCGAGGGTGCCTTCTTCCCCCCACCGCCTGTTGAAGACCGACCTCCGGTGCCCGAAGTGAAACCCGAGGCGGCAGAAGTTGCACCGGTTCCTATCATCGACAAAGCTCCGGAACCTCAGCCTGTGCCGCAAGAGAGCGCCGATAAACCCGTTGCTGATGCCGCTGTAGCTGACGAAATCCAAGGAAAACAGGTACCCGCAATACTTCAATATTCAGAAGAGTACAAGGCGGTTACAGAATATCTTTGTTAATATACGAGCCCCCAGCGGCCGTAAAAACAGACGAAGGCGAACGAGATTCGGGATATAGGTATTTCAGAGCATGCGCTCGAGAATGAATAGAGAAACGGAAACCTAGAGCTCTCACAGTTACTGTCACAGAAACAACATTTCGAAAAATTCAAATGGCAATGCATATTTATGCGTTCCAAGGTGATCGGCACAGCTAATAACCACAAATGTCGTTTAAACGGTAGCTGTAGCGTGAGAAACGCCGGCGATGGACGAGACAAAGAAACGTGGAACTAACCAATGCAGTTTAAATAGCTGCAGCAGGTAGTTCCCCCATTGAGTGGTTAGTGCACCAACTCCATGGTGAGATCATCTTTATATCCTGCGCCGGCATATGTAGGGGCTACAGATGCCGTTCCAACGCAATTAATGGTTTTTTGACTTCGCCGATCACACTTGGCAATGTGTAAAAATGAGTATTGTCATGTGAACTTTTTCGAAACTTTTGTTGCTGTGACCGTAACCGCGAGGGCTAGGGTTTCGTTTTTCTCTTCGTTATCGAGCGTATATTCTGTAAACACCTATATCTTGAATTTCCATCGCATTCGTTGATTTTTGTAGACTCTGGATGCTCGTGTATCGTCAAAGCTATTTTATGAAATCCCTGTACATTTGTTTCGTTCACTTTGCCAGGTATGCTGGAAGCTGGAAAGGGCAAAGAAGACAAAAATTTACCCCACTTGGGTTCAGTTCAGCATATTTTCCTCAGTTTCGTTGACCAATTCTCCAAAATAGGGCAGGTGGTTCTTAATTCTAGGGGTCGTTAAAGAGATTTCAAAGGGTCCGCACGAGCTTCGGTGGGAAAAGAATTTACACATTGCTTTTCGAGAGAATATTATTTTTTCAAGGCATCTGTAATCTATAACCTATTATTGGCACAGGGAATAAGCGTAGGAGGGATCCGAAAAATTCACTATCGTTGTTTCAAACCCCCCCCCCCCCCGACGTTTCACTTCTGACATTTCGCCCCGGACAGAGGCAAATGAGTGGCTGAGTGACCGTATGAGTGACCAAGTGAGTGGTTGAGTGAACGTATGAGTGGCCAGGTGACTGATCGAATGAATGACTCAGTTGGTGAATACGGGCACTCACTCAATCGCTCACTCACCTACTCGTACAATCGCATACTCACTCGGTCATTTATATTGTTACTCACACACTCATTTAGTCACTCATCAACTCGGCCATTAATACTGTTACTCACACACTCACCTGGTCACTCACGATCACTCACTTGGCCCCGTCGGGGATAAATAAACTAGAGATGAAATGTCGAGGCCTAAGTTTCCGTTACCCAATAGGGAAAATGCAGGAAGTGCCTTTGCTCCATCCTTACACTCGGCATTTACGAACTGCCGATGACAAGAGAGTACCTTTCACTAACATTCGAGAAAATTTTTACAATTTGCCGTGTATATTTTACCCATACTCATAACAAAAAGAGGTGGAAATATACAGCCGTCTAATAACATATGTATTTTTCTCCCCTTCTCTAAAGGATCAAGTGAGCCCAGAAGGGGCTGTCGAAGGAGAAGCTGAAATACCGCCAGTAGCTGTACCTGAACAAGGTGAGAACTTTTTTTTTTCTCACCTTATTTCTGCAACATGATTAGATGCTAATCTTCGCAACACGATCCACTTTTTAAGAGAAATAAAAACTCCATACATATGAATCTTTCCCGATTTGAAAGATTCCGTCCGATTTTTGACGTCATGCAAAAATAAACACAAAATCTTCGATAGAATAAAATCTAATTGGAGGTCATTATTTTTATAAATCGTTCCTGATTGTTACTTCCTGGGCCCGCTAATCATTTCTCCCATTTATTGTATTTATTTCTTGCGGGTGCACAAATCATTTCTCCCATTTATCTATTTTTTCCCATTAGCAATTTTTTTCTTCCTTACGTTTTCTACCAGTCCGTAAACTCTTTTTCTCCCATTTACTTTTTTGTAAGTCCTCAAATTATTTTTCTTATATATTAATTTTTTTGCCAGTCCGCCAATTACATCTACCATTTATTTTCTTCAGATCCTTGATTTATTCTTCCCATTTACTTATACAATTTTTTTTTTGTATTTTGCCGTCACGCGCAAATTATTTCGCCCATTTATTTTCCGCCGGTCCGGAAACTATTTCTCCCATTTATTTATTTTCTACCGGTACGCATAAAATTTTCACCATTTATTAATTTGTTTTCCTAGTCAATAAATTATTTCCCTTATTTAAATCTTTTTTTCGGTCCACACATTGTTTTCATCATTTACCACTCACTAAATTATTTCTCTTCTTGATTAATTTCTTTTGCCGATTAGCAAATTATTTCCTTTTTTTTTCCGGTCCGTAAATTATTTCTCTTATATAATATTTTTAGCTGACCCGCTAATTATTTCCTCACATTTATTTGTGATTTGCCAAACCAGTAAATTAGTTCTAGCATTTATTTATTTAATTCCGATCCCCGAGTCATTCCTCGTATTTATTAATTTTTCGCCGGCTGTAACTTATTTCTCTCATTTAAATATTTTTTGGCGATGCTCGAACTATCTCTCCCCTTTGGTAATTTGTGACTAACCCATAAATTATTGCCACGTTTATTTCTTTCCGCTTCGCATAGTCATTCTATATTTTATTTTTTGTGACTCCGTAAATTATTTCTGCTATTTATCCATTTTTTACCGGTCAGCAAATTATTTCTCATGTTCGGTGGTAAGCAGAATATTTCTAACATTTATTTATTTTCTGCCGGTAGTACGTAAATTATTTCTGCCATTTTAATTTTTTTGCCAGTCCCTATGTTATTTATCTTCTTTTTATTATTCATCTGAATTATTTCTCCCATTTATTTATTTATTTTTGATAGTTCGCAAATTATTTCTGGCAATCACTTTTTGCAGGTCCGTGAATTATTCCTCCCATTTATTCGTCCTTAAAAGAGGGGTGACCGTTAATCCGGTGTTTGAAATGCATATTTTCGTTATACAAGAAGGAATTATTATTTGACCGTAAAAGAGCGTGGTGGTCGCTGTGGTGGTCAAGTGGTCATAGTGACGGACTCCCGTCGCGAGGATCCGGGTTCAAGCCCCACCGGCGCCACAGTGGTGGTCGGCTGAAGTTGGTTTTCTGTGGTTTCCAACTTCAAGGCGCGAATGATAGCCGATCTCCCCTTTAAAAAGTCTCGCCACAGAGAGCAACAGCCCTACAAACAGTACAAATGTAATTCAATCATAATACATCACTCACTTCAATTCTGAAATGTAGATGGCAGCACTGAAAAAATTCAACACACTACATACGCACTCAGACTATTAGGTACACACACACAGTTAGACTTTCGGCGCAACTCATTAGGTAGTAAATCGCCCGATAATAGTGATACACCTGAGTTGTGTACGGTTTAAAAGAAATGTGACCGCATCCCCACCTCTTCGAAATCCTCAAAAGCCCTGACTGTAGATGCGGAGAAATAGAGAACGAGTTGCATTACGCCACCATATGTCCAACAACTGCACCATACCACTAAGATGCTCCAGCAATTAGAAATATTGACAGTTGGAGTTGACGGATGCCAGTAATGCAAACTCTAATAATGCAGATCACAAACTTGGAGAAATTTATGGAAGCAAATGCAAATCTGATACGAAGAAGCCCCATTGACCATAACAGTCAAACCAAGCACTGTGACGATAAGTCCCCGAAGATCCTCAAAAATCAGACGGCCGGTTCTTTCATATGCTGAGGATGAGGAATATATAATGCCTCAATTTAGGAATTAGTCGTTACAGCGCTGTCTTGTCCCTTGTCAAATTTGCTTCCCTCTCGAAGGCAAATTCTATTTCTATGTGTATGATACGGTCCCGCCCCTTCACGGGCAATGGCTAAAATCGATAGAGCCTGGGCAGTGTTTGGTCTGAAAGAAAAGAAAAGTGATCACATCTGAAGGGGGTGGGGGCCCGTCCTTTAAGGGGGATTTTAGTGCTTTTTTTTCCGCCAATCCTCAAATTATTTCTTCCATTTACTTTTTCAACAGTCATCAAACTACGTATTGTTTTAATAATTATTTTTTTGCCGGTCCGAAAATTATCTTTCCACTTCATTAATTTTTGATCGATCCCTGAACATTTTCAACCACTTTCACCTGTCCGCAAGTGTGAAACGTTTGAAGAACGCTGTTTTAGATGATAAGTGGTGTTAGAGCTGGGTGCACCTTTAAGATGGTGTTATTAAATTTATAAAATATAGAAAAACCCTTTCCCAGAACCAGTCTAGTTTTTATTTTTTAATGGAGGAAATTTCGCCTTAAATCATATTTCTCTAATTTTCAGAAAGAAAACCGTCGATTCCGCCACTGCCGATACCTCAGATCAAACCGGTCGAGCGCTACACCGAGAAGAATGGCGAAGGTGTCAACATGTACATGTACTTCGTTGCAACCAATCGTGAGTCATCAATGAGTATTCAATTACAATTATCTCAGACGCACTTAGAGCAACTTATTGAACTGAATATAATCGTGGTTGAAAGAAAAGTCACAGCACGTAAACCTTGGTTATGATCAACGGGAAATTCTCTGATTTAACAGGTGTCACAAGTGAAGTCCCTCAATGAGGTGGCCATGGGCGGAGATGCGGGGGTGCGGGGGGGGGTCAAAGGTGGAATCGACTGATCTAATGTATGAATGTATATACGAATTGACATCACCATCATCTTGCCCCCCCCAGCAATAATGGACCGTGCCCCCCCCCCAGACTTCCAAGTCTATCTCCGCCTATGCTTCTCTTGGGCCCACGCTTTTTTCACTTTTTATTGATAAACTAGATCAGGTGTCGATGAAATCGTTAGCAAATTCGCGGTTGTCGGGAATCAAAGCGATAGGCAGTTGCTTCAGACAGTTCTAAACCGGATTGCAGTGTAGGAAAATGAATAGAGCACAACGTTGAGCGTTGACAAGTGCATGGTCGCTCAGTTCAGTTCTAACAACACACGTTTCACTTGCGAGTTGAACGGTGTTGTTACTCCAGATGCAACTAGGATCACCGATTTGGGAATTCTCATTGACTCGCAGCTTATTTTTTCTGAACATTCTTCAGCGGTGGTTATAAAAGCGTACAGAATGTTCAGTTTCATTCTCAGAAGGGTCTCTTCGGGTTCTCCGAAAGTCATTCTTCCGTTTTTCCGAGGCTTAATTCGTCCTGGACCGGAGTATGCCGTAAGATTTTGGAGACCTTCAAAGGAACATAGACTTGGTTTAGGGAGTGCAGTAAGAGCTACGCGCTCTCTTGTTGGCACACAAGGCTTGAGCTATGAAGAATGACTTGCGTTCCTCCAATGCAAACATATTGAAGAGATTAAATGTCGTGGGGAGGGGGTATGATCGAAGTATTTAAAATTTTCAACGGGATGTGTAGGATGGACCATGAGGTATTAACACATCGTCAATCAACTGCTTCGTCAAGGGAACAAGAGTATCATTTAGTAAGGGACAATTTCAGGTTGTGGTGTCGTAGGGAATTTTCCTCTAATAGGGGTGTTGGAATATCTTACCTCCAGGGCTCATGAATTCTAACACAATTGACTGATTTAAAAAGAAATACGATAAGCATGTTGGGGTAGATCGATAAGCTATCCATACTTAGATGAGGCAACCATAATTTTCTTTATAAGCGTATTATATTATTATTAGTTTTTTCTTTCGTGATATGCCTTTTATATTGTATATCTGTATTTCAGTTACCTCCTCGCTGGACAATTTGCCTGTTGTGGCCTTTGTGTTTGTAAAAATTTTCTTGACCACTCATTCCTCAAATTTTCCGCCTCCTCTTAATTGCTGCCCTGTAAATACGATTCTGTGAATAGTCAATTTTCCAAAAACGTAAATGGACTTGGATACGTCAATGTCGCGAGACATCACATTTAAAAAGTTAAAGCGACTCTTTAGAGCTAGTTTAACAACCGTGTTTCAAAGTTTTTCTCGTTTGGCTTTTCCACCGCTATTTTGGCATCCTATAAAATTGGGTTTCGGCGCCAAACAAGAACGATCCTGAAGACATGAACGGAAGAACGTCTTCGCAAACAAAATCTTTTGGCCAACTCTGAGAATTCTCCACGCGACAAAATTATTATTCTTTCCGAATCTCAAATCTAGAGTAGTGACCAGCAGTGAAAATTTCTAGCAGGTCTACATGCTTGGTGCGCATGTGCATTAGCTATGAGTGGATGTTCAAGAATCGATATAGGCCTACATTAAATTTGGGAAGTAATTAACATCCGTTGCAATACCAGTGGACAGGATGTAAGACTGTCAATTTGAAGGTTGATGGTTCGAATCTCGCTGGTTACGGTGTATGTATTTGTCCCTCCTCTATTATAAAGATCTGAAAAGAAGTACAAAAATCGTTTTTAATAAATTTAATTATATAACACTATCAACCACTAGTTACACAGGGTTGGGATGTTTGTCCGAAACCGCAAACGTGGCGAGACGGGTTGTGGGGACACCTATCATTGGGAGGAGACCGTAGGGAGCGGACCATTTTCTTGGTTCATAATAGAAATAAATTCATTAAGAAACGTGGTGCAGAAAAAAAAGCGGATTAGCGCACAAAAATAATTTTATTGTCATGTAATAATTGCAGTGGCCAATCTGGCCCGGAACCACCCGAGCAACGCGTTAATCGAGGTCTAAATGTCTAGCCTCTTGTCAAATCTCGTTGTAGGTCCAGCAGGTGTTGGTGGACGTTCTCGTGTAGGTAGCTCATTCTGCAGTTCAAATTTTTAAAATTTAATGAGTGATTTTTTTCTAAATCGTAATATTTTATTCCATTTTTTCCCTCATGACAGCCATCAGCCCCTGGGTTTGTCTGCCGCAGTTGAATTCTCAGCATATAGTAGATGCGAAGAAACTCAAAAGGTTCTTCACCGGCCATTTACAAGAGCGGGTGAGTTTTAGTTCATCTCAAAATATCGAATTTAAATTCTATGTTCCATTTTAAAATCCTGTGAAGGTCAAAGAAGGTCACAAGTTGCACCTTGTTAAGGCGTCTGTCTTTAGTTACTATTCTCGTATTACCTTTTATCTACGTCAGGAGTTCTTAACCTTTTTTTGTCATCCGTGACCCAAAATCAACCACATCATTAGCTTTGCGACCTATGGGAGTGGTTGTTATTCGAAATTAGTGAAACTAGGGAAGCGATATGTGCATTTATAGCAGGAGTGTAAGTGGATTTGTACGACCCATCTCGGAGGCCACTGCGAATTCATTTTGGCTCGTGACCCATAGCTCAAGGGTCCTGGTCCCACACTCAGGTGACTCACGGTGCAGTTCCAGATCACTTGAGTGGCCCGCGACACATTCCCAGATCATTTAAGTGACCCGCAGTATGTTTACAGATTACTTGAATAACCCACGCCACAGTTACAGATCACTGCTACCATTGGTGCTCTGCAACATCGCTAAAGTTACCCGTGTCCAGATCACATTTACAGTTCTCTTAAGCAGTGCACATACTGGGACGAAGAAGTATGCGATGCGAGAATTGCGACCAGGAAGAAGAAAACAAACGTGAGGTGAAAACAAACATGTTTAAGTCGCGCGGCCTCTCCTTCATCTCAGGTATGCGCGATGCAGAATAAAACAATACAATTGTGTATTCATCGTTAGTCTCTATTATACAACCCAGAACCTCTTGGTCACCGCACTATGTGCACGGCTTATAGTAACCCGCGGCAAATTTATCGATCACTTAAGTGAACTGCAGCACAGTTCAGCTCCAGAGCATTCGAGCGGTCCTCCCTTCGAGCGCGGTAGCCCGGTCGATAAGATACTCGCTTGAAGTACCAAAGAATGTTTAGAGGTGTCGTGAGTTCGATACCCGGTTCGTCCTTGTCAGAAAACTTTCCTGACACAGGGGTACAACAAAAAAAGGGGACTTGACCGCAGAGAATCCCCCCCCCCCAATCGAGGGGTTAGCGCAGTGGTTCTCAACCTGGGCCCGTATGGCCCCCCTTGCTGTCCTGGGATGTTCTAGGGGGGCCACGGGAGAAAATGAAAAGAAAGGTGATACACGACAGGTGGTGAAGGGAGTCATAGAGAGCTGTGAAGAGAAAAGCTTTAAAAGTGAAACAAAGTTGAAAAATATTACTACTTTCAGAATCCATCAGATTCGTCCATAGAAGGGGGCGTCTTAACCCTTGGGTCTATGTGGGCATGACCCGGATCTTCATGTCTATAATGGAGGGAGGGGGGACTGCACTATATGGAATCTGGTACTATGATTTTCATATGTAAGCTGTTACTTCCAGCAAAGTATGGAGGGCCGCCAGAACAACGGTTGATGTGTTGGTAGGGTCGATTTATCGTGCATGTTCGTTGAATCGTCCCGTATTTCACACAGACCGTTTTTTACAATATAATTTGACTCCTGGGAGAGATGATAATCCACCATTTGAATCGGTGCCTAGCCAGGATTCCAGAGATTGATCTGATTTATTAAAATTTCATTTATAATAAAAAATCGCACTCTTGGATGAGGGTAGAGGGGAGCCCTGGATAGGACAGGGGGCCACGAGAAAAAAGTGTGATCCATGGGGGGCCGTGAGCTGAGAAAAGTTAAGAAATACTGGGTTAGCGCACCAACCTCTCGATGAGTATAAGAAACAAGCTTGCCGTTCGGAATTGGCAATGAATTGTAGATCCCGGTCTAATTATCCCTCGTGTGCAGAAAATGACCGTGGTGCGACAAAAATGATCAAATGATCGAGCGGTCCTCCGTGCAGTTCCACATCGCTTATATTATCGGTTACACAATTCCATATCACTCAAGTACCCCTTGGTACATTTCCGCCAGATCACTTGAGAAAGTTAGTGTAAATAGTTCATATGAGAGAGCAAAGTAGGTGACGTGGGCCGAAAACGAATGCATATAATATTATTTTCCTTTTGTGGTTTTAGGTGAGAGGGTGCTTGGCATTCGAAGGGACTGAAGCGCATTACTTGAGAGCGCAGATAGCAAGAATCACTGCATCGACCTACATCGCCCCGACAGGGTACTATAGGTTCAAGCAAAGTAAGTGATTCCTCCAAGACTATCCTGTTATAATTTAGCACCGCTTGAAACATCAACGAGAAAATTTGTTCTTGTGAGAGTTTCACTATGTATTTGTTAGATTCAATCAAAAAAAAAAAAATTTTTTTCTACCATTTTCCGTTTTGTACACTTACGGCCTATTCACACGCATCCGTCACGGCTCGTCTCAGTTGAATAAAAATATCCTCGTTGCCTCTTGTATAGGCTTTTCATTCACACTCGTCAGTGAAGAATCCGGCCCGTCAGTCTGGTTGCCGTCACGTTTCTTTGGAAGGAAATTTTCGACAAATCGGACGAACCCCTGGGCCAATTTTTTTCCGAATTTTAAGTAATAGATATATTTTTTTCTCACTACTATGCTAATCACTACTATTTTTAACTCACTCCTATGCTCACCTTATCGTTCGCTTACTCTCATGCTCACTTGATATTTCCTATGTGTCCAACGTGATTTTTCCTAACTTTATTTGCTCAATCGCTACTCCTATTCTCACTGATTTTCACTCATTTGCTCACTCCTATGCTCGCTTGTTCACTAAATTTCTAATTCACTACTACTTTGCTCACTTGTTCACTCATTTGCTCATTCTAGTGAGTCATTAAGTGGCCGAATCAGAGAGCTAGAGAGCTCAGGAGTGACTGAATGAGAAAATTAGTGACGAAGTGACCATAGGAAATATCAAGCCAGCATAAGAGTGAATGAACGAGCAAGTTACTAAGTGGCCAAATAAATGAGCAAGTGGGAATATATGAATGAGCAAATCAGTGAGGGGTAGTGAGCATAGAAATGAGTGGTTGAGCAAATCAGTTAGCAAAGTAGTGCTGAATTCCTCACTGATTTTCTCATTATCCCACTCACTAACTGTAGTCGTTGAGCTGCTTGTTGGTGAATTGCGTGGCGGTGAATGGAACATGGCCGACATGAACTGATGCGTTTGAATAGCCTACACTGTAACGGGTCGGATGCATCGGCATTTGAACCAAGACTGCACTGATGTGTGTGAACAGACCTTTAAGCTGTATATTAATCAGTCTCAATTCTGTTTTCTTTGGATGGGAGATGCAGGTCGGTTCAATTTTTATTTTTCAGTCGCTGTAGAACTCCCACCGCCCGTGGCCCCACCAACGAAGCCATCCAAACACGCAGCGCCACCCGAACCGATAATCGAAATGCGGGACAGTGAAGAAATAGAAGAGAATCCCGAGTACCAGCCTGTACTTGCAAGTGAAATGCAGGCTCTCGGACTGGAAGGTCTTGTTCACGCTCGACAGGCTATTCTAACGGAGGTACCGCTTTAAAATATTTTACTAGCACTCTTACAGGGCTAATAACTTCCTCAGGTTCCATCGCAAGTGCTTCTTACTTTAAATATATTACGGTGAAAGTGATATGAGTCGGTTATTATGTATGCATAAATCGCTAGTCGTCTCGGTAAGTTTGATATATTTGTCACTTTTACCGGTGATTATTCATAATAACGTGTGTTGTTGGTAAATTTGATAAATGCTGAAAAAATAATTATTTTTCGCGATGACTATACATAAAACCCCAGCGTCGTTGGTTGCAGTTGAGGTTGTAAAGAGAGAGTTCATTATATCGGGGTACAATCATAAAATTTGTCAAAAAGGGGGTTCTTTATAACGAGGCTTGGTTGTAGAATTCGTCCAATAGGATTTTGTTTCCGGGGTGTAACAGTAGAATTCGTCAAATAAGGTTTGATTGCATACGCACAAAAACTTGAAAAATTCTCTGATTTATCAGATTTTTACAAATGAGAGTTCGTTATATCGGGGTACGATCGTAAAAATTGTTGAATAATAGTCCATTATGTAGGGCTGTGACTGGAAATTTTGTTAAATGGGAGTGTGTTATATCGGGGGTACTATCATAAAATTTGACAAACATGGGTTTGTTATATCAGTGCCCGATTTCAGAATCAATCAAATAAAAGTTCATTGTAGGAGTTATTTCTCGAGTGTTTGAAAAAAATCGTTAAATCATCTAGTTCATCTAGAGCCGCCTAGCAGTCCAGTGGTTAGGGAGCTATCCTCTGACTGCGCATGTCTGGGTTCGAATCCCGGTTCGGGCATGAATGTGTGTATATTAAATCTAACATTCCCTGGACGGATCATGCTGATACGTTATTATTTAAAAACATATCTGGCTCACAAGTTTGGTCATTTAAATAATAAATCTTATCGCGGCAATGGGACCAATTTCTCATTTTTACCAATACGAATTGGCGATTACGCATAATAACCGACAAACGTTATGAATTTAATATCATTTTCACCAACTACCCTTGGGTATTATTTATAATCAACGGTGAAAAAGATAAATTCATAAATCTTATTAAAATGATCGGTGATTATGCGCAATAACCGGATTTTCACCGTTACGTATAAATCTTCCAAGGGTTACTGCAAATGGACACAGACTGAGATTGCCGCTGACGGCGCCCAGACACAAACTGATGCAGGAGCAAAACAAGAACCCACTCCAGCACCAGCAGCGGTCACTGAACCAGAGAAGAAAGAGGAGGAGGTCCCGAAGGAACCGCCAGTCCCACTTCTGAAACCGCTCAGCCAAGATCTAAGTGAGTCATGGAGGATCTTCAACATCGCAGTCAAAAAAACTTGAAATTCTTTTCTTCGGACTATGAAAAATGAAGTAATACACAGAAGTAGTAGACATACTTCATTTTGTATCTAAACAGGTACTGATGGGATCCAGCCGTGGATACTTAGGAGCAGCTCGATTCTAGCGACCGAGTCAGCCATACTCTTAGTGAAATCCAGCAACTGGCCAGGAGCCTATATGTATTACGACGGGAAGTAAGTGTCCTAGTACCTCTTTTCTTCTCATACTCAGTACAACTTGGATCTAACGCCATAGGCAACTTACTACGTAGAGAGTTGTGCCGGAAGTGTGAATGTGTGTATCTAGTGTTTTCTGATTTTTCAGTGCTGCCATCTATATTTCAGAAGTGAAGTGTAATGATTGAATATTTGTACCGTTTGTAGGGTCGTTGCTCTCTGTGGCGAGGCAATTTAACGGGGACGCCCTAGTACTGGAATTTCCGTGTGTTTTCAAACTTTGTGTTTTCGACCGCTCAAAAATTATACAACGTGATTCCTTGTCAAAACTAAGGGGTCATTCAAGTATTACGTAAGCATCGAGGTGGGAAGGGGTTTTCGGATTTGCTAACTTTTGATGAGAAGAGGGAGGAGGTGTTTGGAGATTGCTTACGTCATTAACCACCCTTTTTGAAGATATGAAATATTGAAATATTTTAAGCTGCTGACGAAATTTTGCTGACGGGGGGGGGGGGTCAAAAATGACAAAAAATCTACTTACGTAATACTTTAATGGCCTCTAATATGGAAAAGTATTTTCCGTTTTAGGATCGTGTGAATACGGATGTGATACTCGGTTTATAACGTTTTCAAGTTTTGTGACTCGTTGCCAGTCGGTCACGCGCCAAACAATCAACGGAAGTAAATTTGTTCCCCCTCTTGTTGGAATCAAATATGAGCCATGACCCAAGGTTGACACTTTCATCGTGAGGACACGGTTTCGAATCCCACCGGTGCCACTGTGATGGTCCGCTGAAGCGATCGTCTTATTTCTTAGCTGAATGTCTTGTAAAGGTATATCATATTCGGCATTTATTTTTGGTTATATATGCTGCCCTTAAGGGCAACATATATATTCTGAATGAAGATGTATTTAATGATTTTCTGTGGTTGCGAACTTCGAGGCGTAGATACGAGTCGAGTTCCCCTTTAAAAATTCTCTCCATGGTACAAATGTTCGATCATTACACTTCACTCATAGTTCGAAAAAGTAAGTAGCAGATGACAGCACTATAACACATGTTAGATTCAACATCACCTACAAGCACATTCCAGCGTGAACCAAATTGGTTTGAAATTCCATTTACTTACCTGGACGAGGTGCATGTGAGGTTTAGTACAACAGCTTCTTCAAAATCAACCGAAATCAAAGACTATTTCACCACGCATCGATCATATCGCTATGCTGCAATTTGCTGCCATCAACGCGCTTGTTAGGAAATTGAGACTCCATCTATCGGTGGTCGCCTCAAACTCTAAAAATATATTTTTATCCATATTCTTCATCCAGTACGAACCTGGGATCTGACGGCAAAACTTCACGATGGTAAACGAGCATCTTACTAACACGCCACTCGGGTACCACTTATCAAATACTGGTTTGCTCATCTTTTAGCTGTCTCCATATCTGAGTGTTAATACCATTGTTTTTTCAGCTTCAGAAAAGTTATACGTCTGGTGTACGTTCGGGGAATTTGGCAGGATTCCGAAATCACGTAAACTATTTTTAAATCGTTGTAACTCCATTATTATTGGTCATATCTAATAACTATAAACCTTTTCTTCGTACTTGTTTTTGGAAACAAACCACACGATGTAGTTTTTTTGGGTGATCAAGATAGTATCCACCCTATATATTGGTTGGGTGATCAGATTGCGATTCGATGAAATCTGCATATGTATAAAATTTTCGTCGGATATCGTTCAATTTACGATTAATTTTAGTCTGTATTTCTACTGTCTATACTGAGACAATTCAAAAATTTGCCGGAACAATGGAACAGCTCTTTCAAACCAGGCACCTGGTCACCATTAGAGTCACTTAAGTGATTCGCAGCACATTTACAGAAAACTTGAATTGGCTGTAACTGTGCCACGGGTCACTTTAATGCAGTGAGAATGCGTCGCGTGTAATTTTGGTGATCTGGGACAGCACCCCAGATCACTTAAGTTATGTGTAGATGTGCCAGGCTCCACTTTATTATTTTTAGATAATCTGTAAATATGTCGTGGGTCACTTCAGTGATCGCCGAATTCGCCGATTTGTTCATTTTCACAAAATTAGATTCAAGGTCGCGGACCACTTCAGATGATTCCGAAGGCTACATTTGGCCCGTGGGCCATGGGGCCATGGATGGAGCATGTATAGACGCGTTTTTTTCTTATGTATCTGATGTTTATCTTTGGTTTTACAAAACAATGAATCTTTCAGGCATTTCGAGAATGTTTACATCGGAGAAGGATACAAATACACTGCACTGCATTACGCGCCGGTGATAGGGGAAGAATGGCAGCGGGAGTACGTCTTCGACGAGACCTTGATAGAACCTGAAGAACCCTATGAGCCATCGCTACCAATCCCTGAAACAACTTCAGAAACAACTTCTGAAGGAACCGGAACAGGTGAGTGTTTTTCCCCGTCTTAATGCACATACATGTTGTTTAGGAAGTGCGATTTTGGCCATACTCACCGAAAACAAGAATTTAAAAACGACCCTTAAACTACTCCCATCGCTAATAGAAGACGAGCAAAGCTTGTTGCTGAACCGTCTATTCATGATTTGAATAAATATCGATGAACCGACGGAAAATTCACCGACAACCAATTCATCGTTAGGAAAATACTTTGCTAATACCTTACCGACGGAAAAATCAGCGCTGGGAAAATTCTCCGACAATTCATCACAACTCTATGAATGACCTAATGAGTGCCCGCTCACTCACTCACCTGCTTATTAACCTAGTCACTCATCAGTTCCCTGACTGATTCACTGACTAAATGCTCACTTACTCACTCATTTGCTTAACTGCTTTATCACTTGTTTACTCATCCACTCACTTGCTCAGTGACCAACTCCTGCACTCACTTGCTCAGTGACCAACTCCTGCACTCACTTGCTCAGTGACCAACTCCTGCACTCACTCAGTAACCAACTCTCACACTCACTCACTTGCTCAGTAACCAACTCCTTCACTTACACACTGAACGACTCCTTCAATCACTCATTTTACCCTGACTCACTTGATCAATCACTCACTTGCTCACCCATTTTCTCACAATGCCACTTTGTCGATGAATTGCTTGCTCGTTCGTGAGTTTTCCTTCAGGTGAATCGCATGGCGACGAAATGTTAGCAATGAAGTTTCCACACACGCTTACAAATGCACCACTGGTTTCATCTATTTCGAAAATCAAACAGACCCACGGGGTCTCGAAGTTGATCCAGTTGTTGAATTTCGGATCGCTGTAAATAGAAAAAATAAGAAGAAAGTTGATATATATGTTTCTATTCGATGACAATTAAGTTTCTTCGGCTTCGTGTAAACAGTTGTCTCCAGATTCAGTTTTGTGTTGCTTGTCTCTCTTCCTCTAGATTTCAATGAAGAGATCGCGGGCAGGAGCAAAAGCACTCAGACTTCGGGCAGCGATACGAGTGCTGACACGAGTACCGCGGGTAGTGCCACGGCGGGTACCGCGGACACTGATGCAGGCAGTACCGCGTCGTCGTCGGCGGCTTCGTGAACTCGTGTATCGTGGGCTAGTGAAGATGACTTTTATTTTCCATGTTTTTTTTTTTCTATTCTTATAAACAAATGTTTCGGAGGTTCCTTAACATTGTTTTCCTTTTTTTTTCGAAAATGGAAACACGGTAATTGTCGTAAATACTCAGTCACTGTTATTACGGGGGAATCTCTCATAAATGAAGGACATCAAGAAATGTTTTCATTCGCAAGTTGTGACTTTGACAGTTTTAGTCACTTGATCGGTATCTTTTTTCTTCTGAAGAAAATATTGCAATAAAGTTTTTAAGTTATTTTCTCGCGTTTCATGAGAACAGATTTTTTTTTTTCAGTGTATGTGACTTGTACATACAGTAAATACGGGGCATTCCGTAAATTTGTAAATCCAGCCCAGCTCGATGCGATCACATCGGGAGTCGGTGTTACTCATTATAATAGAATGTGATAAGTATAACAGAAAAAGTCCCATTTACAAGTACGGTGTTTATATATCCCGTTTGGTCGAACAGAATGTGTGGTAAACATATATTGGTAAAACGGGATTTTTTCTTTCCCGCTTAATTGGTTGCCAAATGTTCAACCGCTCCATTTTTTTTTTTTCTAAAACGAGACTTTTTTTACCTTTAGCCTTTTCGCTTACAAGCAATTGGCAAGAAATTCGGGTGATATCCGGTTGATGAATCGGCGATGAATATGGTAACATTGTCTTGACCCAACCGCATGTTAGAAAAAGGACAGAGAGGGAAGGGAGAAAATAGAAAATAAGAAGAAAAAAAACACAAATGAATGGAAAACAGTATAATAGATATAATTATTTATTATTTTATTCTTTCTCTCTTATCCGTAATCGGTACATAACGGAGGTAAAAAGAACTACTTTTCTCTTCACAGGATTGCAACAATGCTTCGCGATGATGAGGAGACAAAACAGAGAATTTGTTCGAACTTATTCCACTAGCATTTGGTAATCGCATTTGATCGTAAAGTTGCTAAACTGAAATGGTGCAGGCATAAACTGAAAATGATAACAAAAAACCCGTAAAGAAAATAAGGTTAGAAATCATAGCTTCAGAATGCATGAAAAATAATTTCCGACGAAAAACAAACTTGATAGCATTATCTGGAGTCCTGATAGCAAAAAAGGAATTTTTCCCGTCTTATGATATTGGTCTGTTCCGTTCTTTGCAAAAGTGATAACAATACCTGAATGATAACATTATCCATGATTATAATAAGCGACGTCGTGACTGTAATTCAAATTTTATGAAAGTGAAGGAATGGGTGTACAGTATATATACAGTATTTAAATGTGTTCTTAGCGAAAAATTTATTCTCACGAATGGGGAAATCAGGAAAAAATAACAGGAATGATTGGATCTGAACTTTTCAATTTCTTCTGTTTGGAATGTTCGTAAAGCTTAAGCCGGCGATTCATGACTGAGGCCAAACAACTTCACCAAAAGAATCCACCACCGATGTAAACATCTTTTGGAAACCTTGCGTAAGCGTCAGTGACAAGAAAACTCGGAAATCAGCTGTTGATCGTACACCCTGCATTTTATAGGACTATGATTTGCATATTTCCGGTGATTTGATTGGGTGCAATATGCCCTCATTTCTGAATACTCCTGTTGCATTTTACAGGTTTTCATTCTGATATTTTGACGTTGGTAGATTGGTGCATATATAATGTATATATTTTTTTTAGATTTATATAAGAAAGGTTTAGGTCCAACCTACCCTTTTTTAGTGGATGTGCAGCCATCTCTTCGTCCTCTACTTATGCATTATTTTCTTCCTGTCCGCTATCCTTGGAACTCGTATCTCCTTGCTCCACTATGATCGCGACCTAAGTTTCGCGATGGTGAAGAGAGAGCAAAGAAAACAGAATTGGATTGAATTTATTCCGCTGGCGTTTGGACGAAATATTTCGTCTATGATCTCGTAAAGGGGGATTAATCATGGAAATAATTGTTTTCAATACTTCAAGTAAGCTTCATTGAAAATAACGTTAAAACGAAACATTTCATGGAAATGGTGGGACGACGAAAATTATGTAATATCCCATAAAACAACTGGTCACGTGGTCAGCCCATATATACAAATGTCCGGCCCCGCGAGTGGCAGAATTACAAAATATCCAGGGTGGCCATACGTCCCGTATTTCCCGTTACAGTCCCGGTTTTTACACGAATCCTACTTCAATTTTTTATTCTTTATTGAAATCAAAGATTGAAATTATTTTCAACTCATAAATTATAATATAATTACAACTATAAATAAGAATATTAATCTTTCCCCATTTGTCTTGGTGAACGCTTCATTTCGTGGAATTCATTCCACTGCAGTTGGCGGTAATACTTCATTTTCCACAATTTCAGCAATATTTTCCAGCTTTGTTTACTTTTGGCGTCATTTTTGGTAGTAATTTGCAATATCCCGTATTTTGAATCCCAATTTCCCCTATTTCCCTTGAAGAAATAAGGTCAGGCTACGCATATCTAGCCCGCGGACTCGAAAGGTTATGCAACCACTGTCTTAGATTAATCGTCTTGATTCTTTGGTATTCAGTTTTATTAGCTAAAGTGTCAGAAGCCAGGGAAGAAACGAGAAAATAATTCATTGAACTTATAATATGTCTTCTTTTTTCATCAGCAACAGAAGAATGTCTGGCAATAACGATAATTTAATGAGCTATTTTTGCAGGCTTTTCATATAAGGTGAAAGTTAGTCGATTGTCGAGACGATAATAATAACCGTGAGCGTGAAAGAAATCAGAATTGGCATTTTGCCGGAATTTAAGAATTCATCACTGACGAACTTAATGACCTATAGTGCATTATAAACTCGTAATGTTTTTTTCTTCAAAAAGCTTAAATAATGAGAATAGTGAAACTTCAGAGAGACTCTATTAAAAATAGGATCCAATATGAAAAGGACGTGATGGTATTTATAGTTTTTAGTGACTTGAATACGCGTATAAATTGTGTGTATAGCGTATTAGTTATACGCACTTCGCACGATCAATCGATTTACGGAAAGTTCACCGATAGGAAATATTCTTCCAGCTTCGTTCAACCCAAGAGGGATTCCTTCTTATATGAAACCACCTTTCCCTGGGCAGGTTCTTACAGGCATGTAGCGAAAGATGTCCTCTGCACTTGTTAACAAAAGATATGCAGGAAACTGGTTATTATGCAAAGATGATGACTAGGGAAGAAAACTTTGCCTCCACTGGGACCCGAACCGTAGCCCTCTCGTAGGCCGGGCGGGTGCTCTACCACTACGCTGTAGAAACAATAGTTGCCCTCGGTTAGCCTTGAAGTCGTAAATTGCTTGTCGCCGTCCGTTGCACGGTACGGTTCAGCATATACGCTCTAAGAAAGAACTTTCCCATTGCTTCTATAGCATAGTAGTAGCGCACTCACCGGACTGCGATAGGGCTATGGTTCGAGTCCCAGAGTGGAAGCAGATGTGAATTTTTTTCTTTCCCATTCATATCATCTCAAAATAACCACCACAGTTTCCAGCATACTTTACACCAGGAGTTCTCTTACCTTTGTCACCCGCGTCTCCCTTGCCTCGTTCATGCTTCATCTGCGGCACCCCGAACTAGTTTAGGACAAGGGTGATCAACCTTTAGTAAAATGTGGACTACTTCGGTTTTAAAACGTGCCGCAGGTCTCTTAATTTGTCTGTAAGTGTGTCGCTAGTCACTTAAATGAACTGTAAATATGCCGCGGGTCACTTGAGGGATCTGGAACTGTTGGGTATGTTGGACAAAAAGTTCTTGGATACCGAAAAGAACCTACGGTATGCGACGTTCGTTGGGTATACCTATTCTAGTCTACCAAAAATGGTAATAGCAGTTTTTGTTACCTTGTAAGTTTTGTTTCTTGTATGACTGCGCGTACTATACATTGGGAAATGCTCAGCAATGTCTGCAACACAAATGCCTTAATTCCCCACTACAAGCAAAGTACGTACTAATAAATCAGAAAAACATAAATACATACGCTATGCCATAAAATCTCTCCGCACATAAAATGAATGATAGTTTCCATTAACGTTTATATCCGGTAACTGTTAAGCCGTTTCCAATAACCAATGACTTTCCATGAAAATCAAGAGAAAAAATTCCACATGAACGTTACATACAGCTTTTTATGAGTGAAAGATATGGAGTTTGTTTCCACGGTAATACCTCATGAGTGTTATTGGTCGAAAACTATAATAACAATATGTCGGACTCCAAAAGTGGCTGAATCTTTTGGCCATTTATATGCTTCTTGGAGATTTCAATGTAAGATAAAAAAAAAATTGTTGTAAAAACCCAAATAGGAAAGGACTTAGATTTCGGAAAGAGAGAAAGAGAAAAGATTACAATTAAGGCTCGCGTAGGATGAGAGCCTGCTTCGAAAATGCAACTAAAAGAAAATTGGGTTTTTTTTCTTCCTTGTGGCAGATGAGGATATTAGATTTCCCCGAAGGCACATCCACGATATTCGAGGGGGTACTGCAGCCTCTCCCGGGGATAAACGCCCATCTCAGTTAAGCATTTGCTGCGGCTAATGGACAGAAACCGAACCAGAATTAGAAGAGAAAATGCGCCATTCGGTTTCATTTGTGAAATAACCATCCACTCACTTTCTCTCTCTCTCTCTTTGTTCCATCTCTTCTTTTTTTCTTTTCGTGTGTTCATTTTCTATCAATTCCTCGACCACTTTGTTTTATGCATCTTTCAGGTTTTTTTTTTTTGTTCTTATTTTGACAACTGGAGCAAAAAGAAAACTCTTATTCGTTTCACTTTGTACAAGCTTGTGGACCATGCAGTCTGTAGCAGAGCTATATAGTAAGGGCTATTTCGCGTCTTTTACGTTGCGCTTGTCGCCTTGGCTCAGTGGTCGTGGTCTCAGAGCTGCCGGGTGACGTCTCGATCCTTTTTTTTCTCGCAAACGACATCAGCTTACAAAACGTACTGTATTGAAAAAGTTCATTTTAAATTTTCGTTGCTTATTTTACTATTTTAAGTGAACTGCTGTTCATGGTGGGGTTTTAGTGTCACTGATATGCCCAGTTGAGTATTTTTATATTTTTGTATGATTCTTGTATAAATCAATGACAAACAAATACGAGTTCATGAGTTCTTGTGCGATTGTAACGTGCAAGAACTGTTCTCGGAAGACAAAGAAACTTGGGATTCAACAGCAATCACTTATACATTCTTAAATACTCCGAGACTTCCAAAATAATGTGTGTCCAAATGTAGGAAAAGGAACTTTTTTAGAGTGCATCTTTCGACCTGGCTGGTGAAATTTAACATTTTAACGGCATAACATTGGCATTTCAAAGCAAGCAATCAGCTCAAAAAATACACTCTAGAAAAGTTTGTTTCTCTTCCTGTAAAACAAACCTAGCTGACACTGAACGAGTTTTGCAACTGGACGACTCATTTTCTTCCCATTTTTTTATGGTACAGTTGTATTGGTAACGAAGTCCAAAGCTTTTAAAAATCTACACCTAGTTCAAGTGAAAACAAAAAGGAAATAATTGTTGGAATGTTCAGAATATAATTGAAATTATATCTGTCTTGAATCGACATTACATTAAAAATTGGCATACGTGATTCAACTGAAATGGATCCGAGAAAAGTATCCTTGGTGGAAGTTACCTCATAAACAAATGCAAAACTTCTTATTTTAAATGTTTAAATGGCTGAATGAAGCAAGACAATAAAAGAACCGATGCTAATGAAAATAATCGAAAAGACAATTTTGAGAAATGGGTAGTACAGCGATTGTTCAAACTACCGTTATCAACAAAGTAACAAAGCAGGCACACTTGGTTTTGCAAGGGAATGTCGTTACGCGTGACGTCAGCTGGTATTGACTCCAATTCCACATGAGACAGCCCTTGCTATATGACCTCGGTCTGTAGGCGACCGTTTTGCGAACGTATGAGCATCATGATACCCTTACCTCGAAGATCCAGCTTCGAACCCTTCGTTGGCGCCCCAGTGGTGGTCAGCTGAAGTTGTTTTCCTGAGTTTAACGAACTTCGAGGAGCGCGTGCGAGAAAGTCTCTCCGCAGATAGCTTTCAGACTTTACATACCATGAAAATGCAAGCATTTGTTATTTCCATTTATATTTCAATAACTATACACCTTGCAATATGAATGACGATTCTAAGTCCCACCCGTTATTTGGATACTTTTTTTAATAGGTCTCTAGATCAACGATTCGTCAGTAATTTGCGGCAAGGACACTTTGCTATTCACCCTGTGTAGTCTAACGTGGTCATGTCTTCATTTAACCCGAAGCGAAACAAACAATTTCTCTTGCAAGCAACATTGTTTACAAAAATAATAAAATGTTTTCCTTTGAATTATGAACAGGATGAATTGGGGGGTGAGAAAAATAAAATATTAGAGCTCTGAAAAATCATGCCGATTCACGGCTATCTTTGAGGGAAAGAACGGCGTCAGTATTTTCGTTATAGCTAATTGCTGTTTCCTATATCAAGGCCTTTTTCCCCACGATTAGGCTGCACTTAGAGTAGAAAGACCAGTTTATTTTGAATGGAAGATGAGTCCGCTCTCCTTTATAGGTGCCTCAGTTTTAAAAAATTCCCAAAATTACCCGCAAAGGGCTTGAGTCACGTCGGAATAACTGTAATTAGAATCATATTACAGTTGATCTGGCTTATAACGTTTTCCCGTTTATTACGACTTATTTTCGTTTTCCCAACACTACTCCAACTAATCCTCTTTAAAATTTACTGTTCTCAAAGCGTTTTTCCCGCTCACAATGTTTTTTTTTTTTTCATGACGGTATTTTGAAAGTCATAATAAATTGGATCCACTGCATATGGTACTGTCAAAACCCGAATCGTTTCTGAAAATCGAACTTCGGCCAGCCAATTCGCGAAGAAGCCGGAGGACCCAGGCCAAAGTCCAATGTACTGGGTAGGTCCGGTGTCTGTCCAAGGTCCGGTAGGTGCCAAATCCATTTTTTTCATCGCCAAAGTGTATACATGGCTGTATATATAGTAGCTGTATGTGACAAGAGGAGAAAAAAAAGAGAAATTTTATTCTAAAGTTAAACTAAGGGTTTAAAATTATATTATATGATTATAAAATTCTATTTATATAACTATACAATTATATTTTTTCTTTGTCAAATTTTGCAAAAAAAAAGATTGCCGCATCGTGACCGCGATATGATGGGTTGCATAATTATCACGAAAAAACCACACCAACTTGGCGATGAACCTGCCACTTAGGGCGTACATAACTCTCAAGGTCGATATTACGATAGGAATCCGACACAGCTCCGTAGTCCAACTTGGTGACGACCCCGAATCACGTGTTTTATTATCGGACTTTGGCCAGGGATCTCGGGACACTTCACAAACTGGCTGGCCAAGGCTCGAAATTAAGTCATTCGCCGGGTCTACGAAATTGACTAATTCGCGAACTTGCCGATTTCGGGCTTCGGCAGTAACATACACACTATTACTGTTTTGAACATTACGAAGGTAAAATAAGATTCATTTGGTTTCCCATATTCTTGCTACACGATAGAAATCTGATATATATAGAGTTTGTAAATTAATATTATTTTGACAAAATACCAGAATGAGAAATGTCTAGAGCATGAACAGATTCACTTAAATTTATTTATATAATCAAATAAAAACTTTTTTTTTTATTTTACGATCTTAATTCTAGACTTTAAAGCTTTCCCCTCAACACAACAGAGAATCTTTTGTTTCGAAAATACATTCAGAAGACACTTTCATAGCCGATAAATTTAATCAGCTTTATTCGGATTTCACTAGAGAAGTTTGGCAATTAGCGGCGTTAAGTCACGTCTCTGTTTGAAATAGACTCTAGAAGCGTTTATTAATCGAGCTTCACACACAAAAGACCCGAAAACAATCTTTTCTTTCTCCTTTTTTTATTCAAAGTATTTAAATCAAGGCATTATATTATTATTATTATCTGTTTTGAAATCAGTGGAAGAAAGGGCGGGGGCTTCAATTAGCAGAAAGGCGTGAAAACTGATAAATTATCACCCGTGAAAGAAAGAAAATCCCTGCATTAAAAAAAAAAATTTTTTTTTGAAAGAAAGAAGAAAAAATATTAATTGAAAAGATGTGTATTATAGAAAAAAATCAATAGTTATTACCGGGTGTAAGTATTTATTGTTTTTCATCTGCTTCAGTAGAATCGAACTGTCAGCTCTAAAAAATTATAATTTCACACTGTATTCTCTGTATTGCATGGATTTTATTTGGTTCTTTTTTGATATATTCTGCTTTCCAATAACTAAAACCTTTTTTTTTCATTATTGAATAATATCAAATTTTCGAGATAATTTCAATGTACACGAGAACCAAATAGAAAAATTTCAATATAATTAGGCTTAATTACAATAAATTTCATCGAAATAATTTACAAAGCAATTTCTTCCAAAAAAAATCGACATATTGGCCATAATATACATCAAAAGTCAGAAATTAGTTTCTTAAGTCACCAGCAGAGAATGGTAGCAAAAAAAAAATTCCTGGCACGCGCATTAACACATTTTTGATCAATATACTATTTCTTAATCAAATGGTTAATAATTTTTGCATATGGGTTACAGGTTACTTAAATAATATGCCTGAGAAGTGTCAGAATCCCTGCCATCATTACTTATAATGACGAAAATCAGAATCGGGGGGGGGGGGGGGAGAGGCAATCGACCTATTGTAAGAACACGTTGAAAATTCAGACTCTTCCATTTTGAGGACATGCGACCGAGACCAAATTTTAGCGATAAGTGGCAACTTCACTTGTCTTTGATAACTTTTTCTGGAAATTGCAACTTAATTCTCATTTGACATATTTTTCGGCTGTAAATTGCAACTTCAATCGGCTTTGACAAATTTTTCGTCTGAAACTTGCATTTTGACTTGTCTATGAAAATTTTTTCGCATATAACAGGCAACTTGACTCGCCCTTGACTGTTTTTTCTGCAGTGACTGCCAAAGTATACTTGCCAACTCTTAATGGGGTGATATCCCGTATTTTCATGAAAGAAATATGGGCAGTCTAGGTATTCTTCGTGCATGCATATTGGGAACTTTCTCAGGCAGGATGGAATCCCTTGACGGGCCAAATTTGGCCAGTGAATTATTTATCTCATTTGTATTTCCCCTAATTATTTATATTTCGCTGGTCAGCAAATCATTTCGCCTGTTTATATAGTATCATGAACACAAATTATTCCTATTTATTTATTGCCGGTCCATAAATCATTTGTCCCGATTATGTATTTCTGCTGGTCTGCAAATTATTTTTCCTATTTATGTATTTTTTCTCGGTCAGCGAATTATTCCTCCTGTGTAATTATTTATTGCCGGTCCAAAATTCGCCTGGAAGAAAACATTATTTTCTGAGTACAGAGAGTGCATTTCTATCGCCTCCCATTTTTTTTCAAAAATAATTTTTTAAATACACAAGTCACATTTAGTGACCTGTACTATACTTCAAGTTTAAATGGTGTCTAAAATATCCCTTGTGGTCTCGATAGTTGAGATCTTCGCTCCTTGTTCCAGATATAACTCAAGTAATACATACCTCGAACGAATAATACAGATTTCGATCCCATTTTAATTCCGAGAGCCTTTCTTATACGAGACACAAAGAATGAGTGATCTCCATACTCAAGAACGACATGAAGGGAATCGTAAGAGGAAAAATAACTAAAAGACAAATGCACGTTGTATGTAATGCCGTAGAAATGGAAGTAGGCAGTACATTCTTTGGAAAAATATTGTGAGGGATATTCGTTGTGTGGCGTCTTATTCCAGGAGAAGTGCCTCATTCTTTTTTATATACAGTATATGTAGAGGTCGATAGAAACGGTACTTTTTTTAATGTGGAAAATAAAAGACTATACCGTAATTCGAGCTACAGAATGTGCCATATTATGTGAGAATACATTCTTTTTTCTATCTCTGCATCGTCCTTTCCGTTACTTTTTCGTTCCCCGTTTTTAACCATTACTGGAGATATGATATAGCAGTTCGACTAAAAACTGAAAATAAAAAGGAATCCAAGCCTCGGATTTCATTCTCGACGACAAACGAAAAGGTCTTTTTATATATCTATCTATATTCTTTACTGTTTTATATCGCGTCATTATTTTCGCGATTTTTTTTCCCCCCAATCATCCAGAATATAAGGTATCTTATCTGACGCTGATGACACTTTCTGCGGACGTAGCTTGCAAATAAAAGGAAGACTGGAATGTATATTGCTTTCCATTCAGTTTTATTGTTTTTTGGTTTTTTTTTTCCGGATGTATCGAACCTGTCACAGCATGAGAGAAAATATACGTATCAGAAGCCTTCGTACATATAAACTATTTGCGATGGTTATCGAACTCATGTCATCCTATAGACCAGTGTTCTTCAGCTTTCATGCAGCCGCTACATAATTTTAAATTTAATATATCAAGTCTAAATGCTGTCAATGTATATTTTTTTCTAGTCCGCTAATTATTACTTTTTTTTAATTATTGACATTTCACAAATTATTTCTCCAGTTTATATATTTTTGCCGATCCCCACATTATTTTTCCTGTTTTTATATTTACTGCTGGTCTGCAAGTTATTTATCCTATTTTTTTATTTTTTGCCCGAACTTCAAGTTATTTATCAAATTTATTTGTTTTTGTCAGTCCGCAATTTGTATCTTCTGTTTATGTATTTTCTCACCGAATCTCAAATTATTTTTCTTGTTTATGCATTACTTTTCCGGTTCGCAAGATATTTCTCCTATATTTGCAGCACACAAGAGAGCGCGTTTAGATGGTGCAGGCAACATCAGCCTTGGACCAGACATGATTGGAGCACCGTGCTCTTCACAGATGAGTCGAAATTCAGCCTGGACAATCATTCTCCACGTACACTCATCTGGAGAGAGCTGGTACCCGATACCACCCCTCCCACATCAGGCAAATAGACCACTATCGTGATGGAGGTGTCATGGTCTGGATAGGTATCATGTTGGACAGCCGCACTCCCCTCCATGTGTTTGGCAAGGAGGTATAGAAAGAAGATCTTAGAGTCTTATGTTCGACTTTTCAGGGGCGCAGTTGGCCCTCAGTTCCTATTCATGGACGACAACGCTCGTCCACATCAGTCTCACCTGATCAACGATTATCTGGAAAGTGAGGATATTTGGCGTATGGATTGGCCAGCCAGATCTCCTGACCTAATCCCTGTAGAACATGTCTGAGACGTTCTTGGGAGGGCAATTGCATCTCGCCATCCCCCTCCGAGAACCACCACGGAACTGAAAACTGCGTTGCTGTAGAAGTGGAACCGATTGCCACAGGGACTCCTCAACTGCCTCGTGTCCATTATGCCTTGCGCTGTGCGACCTGTCTGACTGTGAGAGGAGACCATACCCCATATTAGACTCATTTTCGGTTCGATCTCGCAACGTGGATTTTGGACATTCCTGCAATGATAAGCTTTACTTACAATCATGCGTGCGTACTATGACCTTTGTATAGTACATCTTTCTCTGTTATAACTATGTATTCGTACAAAATTTCATTGAAATCTGTAATAGTTTTTCAGAAATTCGACATATTGTGGTAATTCTCTTAATTTTCCACAAGAGTGTATCTGCTAACACATTGTTTTCGTGTGTGAGCACCTTTTTTTGTTATGTCTTTCGCTGTTCGAGAAAAAAGACTTTCGTTTCTTGCAAGATGTTATTTTCTATGTGTCCGTGTATGTTTATACTCGTTTCTTTTTATGTGTGTAATGTACAATGTGTTTCTTCAAATTAATAAACTTCATATTTAGTCATTCTTAGTAATTTAAGTAATTATTGAGAGTCAAATTTATGCTATCTATGGATAAGTCACTACTTCAATCTAACTGTCAGCACACCACTTTCTACACCAGTGACATGCCATAAAGTCTTCACTCAACCCCAGAACTTTTCCGTATTTTATTGTTAAAATTTTCGCTTAACTCAAAGTTTTCTTCCCTTTAGTCGAAGTTTTTGTAAATGAGAGCAATTTAAAAAGAAACAATTAGTAATATAATATGATTTCGCCTTCATAGCGTGAATCATGAAATCTTGCTCTCAATATTGTACTCCTATGGAATTAGAGGAAATACTTTTAATTTTATCCATTCTTACCTCACTAATAGAACTCAAAAAGTTAAATGCAATAATTGTTTAAGTAAGGCCATGAAGATAATCAAAGGAGTCCCACAAGGACCTAATTTAGGACCATTATTATTTATAATTTTTATCAATGATCTATGTAATTTAAATATCAATGGTAAAATCATCACGTTTGCATATGATACTGTAATTCTTTATTCAGGAGATGCCTACCCAACACTTACCAACAATATAAATACCGATCTGTTAATAGTTCGTAATTGGTTCGCTAATGATCTTCATATCAATATTTCCAAAAGTAAATTTATCAACTTTTCCTTACACAATATTCCATATTGACTATGACATAATTTTCCATGAACCAAATTGTACTAGTAATAATTCACGTGACTGTCAACGTATAGAACAAATATCCTCTATAAAATATCTAGGTATTTATATTGATCAAAATCTAAAATGGATATCTCATTGTAATCATTTAAAATCAAAACTTCGTTTCATTTTATACAAATTTTTCAATTTGAAATCATATGTAAACCGATCTTTCTTGTTAACCTATTATTATTCAATGTTTCATTCACACTTACTTGATGGTCTGCCACTCTGGGGAAGTGATTATGTCACCAATATTGCACCCATTATTTCTTTACAAAAAAAAGGTATTAGAAATTTGGCAAGCAATTACATCACTCCAACAAATGAACTTTTTCTTCAATTAAACATCCTTCCTTTAAGACATCTATACTTTTACCGATCTATACATGTAATAGACACAATGTTAATTACTTAATGCCTTTAGTTCATAAAACTATCCTCAAAAAACATTTTAGCTTTCTCATTCCTAAATTTTTTAATAGCCTTCCAAATGATCTCATACAGTCCCCCTCATTTTCAATTTTCAGAAAAAACCTCAAAAAACACTTGCCACAAATTTTCAATATTGAAAATTATTTCTGATTTCATCCTCAGTTTCTCAATCACTCCCTGTTGTGTGTGTATTACTGTCTTTTCACCTCCAGCTGTCGAATTATTCATTGAAATACCCTTGCTGTCAACTCTGCTCTGCCAGTCCAATTCATACATAATCATATGTTGATTTATAGTTTTTTTTTTTATAATCACTAAAGCACCCCCCTGTGACCGTTGCATTATTTATATATATTTGTATTTTATGTATTATATGTGTTTGTGTAATCACATTCCCCCAACCCCTCTTCCTATTTTGATGTTTTTTCATAATTTTTTGTTTTCAATCTCAAAAATCAGTACATAGTGACTATTTTACACTGTATGATAACTGAAATGTCATTGAATTAACTTCATTGTAACAACCAGTATGGGACCTTGGTGGTTTTCACTAACCTAATGTATTGTTATCATTCATTTAACATATTAATAAAATTGAAATTTAATAATAGAATTTAACATTCAGCAGATACATTTGTCTGCTCGCAAAAAGTGATTGACTTTGTCACGAAAGAAAGACAAAACGAGTCAGAAATCACTGAATATTTTGACAGGAAATAATCTTGCATACACTTTATTTATAATTCGTTTCACTTGTACGAGTATCATGTATAGGTCCGTTCCCATATAATGCATTAGATGTACGTCTAGTTTATTTCTAAAAAGTTATCATTCAATAATTAAACACGATTAACTTGGAATAACTTATCTTTTCGAATTTCTTCATCTCCAATAGCTCGGCAGATTTTACTAATGCGATGTTAGTAAATAGCGCTATTTTTACAAATCTTTCTGTTTCCCACTCTGAAATCAGAATTTCCGATCACTCGAACTTACGATAATCCAAAGTTTTTTTGTCAGCCATTGCTCATTCGACTCGTTGAGTTTTGACTGCATTTTTCACTGGTACACAAATTACTTCCCTTATTTAAATATTTTCCGGAACACAAATAATTCTTATTTATTTATTGTTTTTTTCGCAAAATATTTGTCCTATTTGTATATTTTTGTCTGTCCGTAAATTATTGCTGCTATTCATGTATTTTTTTTCCTCTCTGCAAATTATCCCTCCTATTTAATTATTTATACCCTGGATGAAAACTTTTTTTTTCCTGAGCACAGTACATTCCTATTGACTTCCATTTTTTTTTCTAAATTTTCAAATATTCACGTTGAGAAGCCTGTACTGTATGTACTTCGAATTGAAATGGGGACTCAAATGTCTCCTGGAGTCTCCGTAGTTCAAAGCTTTGCGCTTTACCAGATATAACTCAAATAATACAAAAGATACCTCATTGGAATAATACAGATTTCAATCCCAGTTTAATTCCAATTGCCCCGCTCTCATATAAGAAACAAAGAACGGATGATCTCCATAGTCAAAATAATAATAAATTCACGTTGGATATAATGGCGTATAGGCAGGATATTCTTTGGAAAAATATTGTGTCGGATATTCTTCCTCGTCCTATTCCAGGATGTACTTGATTCTCTTTTGTATAATGCAGAGGAAGATAGAAAGCGATCCTTTTCTAAATGTGGAAAATAAAAGACTCGATACCGTAATTCGAGCTACTGAGTGTGCCATATTATATGAGTATATATTCTTTTTTTCTATCTCTGCATCGTCCTTCCCGTTACTTTTTCGTTCCCCGGTTTTAACCATTACTGGAGATATGATATTGCAGTTCGACCAAAAAGTGAAAAAATAAAAAGGAATCCACAAGCCTCGGATTTCATTCTCGACGACAAATGAAAAATTCTTTATATATATATATATATATTCGTTACTGTTTTATATCGCGTCATTATTTCTACGATTTTTTTCCCTAATCATCTAGAATATAAGGTATCTTATCTGACGCTGATTGCACTCTCCCTGGAGGTAGCTTGCAAATAAACAAAAGACTAGAATGTATATTGCTTTCCATTCAGCTCCATCATTATTATTATTTTTTTGTGGATGTACTGAACCTCGAACATGGAATAAAATGTAAGTATTAGTAGTCTTCGTACATAAACTATTTGCGATGGTTATTGAACTCGACATCATATAGGCTAGTGTTCTTCAGACGCAGGTCTATGGACGGATGCCGGTTGCAAAACACTTCGCCCAGTTCATATAACTGTTATACAGTTTTAGATTAAAAACTAAATAAAATACAGTATATATATACTACTAGCTATAATACCCGGCGCTGCCCGGGTTTCCTTCAATGAAGCTTTTTGGATCACGTGATATCTCCCTCTTTCTTTGAGGGACATACAAACCGTTCCAAGTTAGCCAATATGGCGCCTTCCTGCGCGACTGATGAAAGAAACAAATCTAGATTTAAAGAAACGTAGAAATGAAAATATTTTTTTCCTTTTTCAAGGGGCGCTAGTTATTTCGATCCCCCCCCCCCCCCCGAACATCAAATTATCCACATCTGCCTGTTTTAGCTCCCAAAAATGCTTAGTTAAAGCTGTGGAATTTCTTCGATTAATTTATGACATGTTCCCGTACGACGCCCTCTATTGTCATAAATTTGAACATAGAATGTTTTTTTCGTTCAGAAAAAAAAAACTTTTCTTCAAAATAACTTCATTTTCATACCAATTCCTTCATTTTTTTATGAATTTTCAATGTATTCATTTTATAAAAATAAGTCAGTTATTTTCTTGAGTGATCTCGTGGATCGCACGCTAATAATTCCTGCCAAGAAGAATAAGCCTTAAAATGTATCACCATATAAATTTCTATGGAATAGGAATTAGAAATTTTCGATTTCATCGAAATCACATATTGCCACACATTCTCTTTCCGCAAAACTTGTTATATTTATTCTTCTCTTTCGCTACGCACCAGAAAATTTCAATTGCAAAAGTCGAGATGCAAAGAAGTTACGTTAAAGTGCGCGTATCAAATAATTTTATTTTTCTTGTTCCGTACAAATTCAAAGGAAAGCCGGCCATCGACTCGTTGATTATATATTTTTGAAATCGTGAAGGAGACTAGACCAAACATTCCTGTATTTCCCAAGAAACCGTTCCACGAAACAAACTGAATTTATTACATGTATCGTTAATATGAGTAAAAGGATAGATAGAACCAAGAGAGTAAATGAAAATATGTGCTTGTATCTCTCTCAGAAAATGACGGTATTTCGAAAACACTCGTATCCAATAAAGAATAAAGTTCCCCGCTTCAATATTAGTTTCGGGGAAACAAGTTATTCAATTTTTAACTGGTGAAAAGGCACCAGGGTGGGAAAAATACTTTTCCGAAAAGCTCGTGTCCTCAAAGGAATTTCATTAAATCTGTATCTTGTTTCATTAACAGTTCCCGTAGCTTTACAGAATCGAGAGAAAGAATATCCGATAATTTCTTTTTTTTTTTAAATAATAAAAATCAGAAATAGAAATTCGACCTCGAGTTTCTCTCTCTCTGATAAAAATGGTAAAATGAGATTTCATTTCTCTCTCTCTCATGGAGAAAACGGGTAGGCACCGAAAAGGGAGAAAAGAGAATTTTATTCACTAAGAAAATTAATTGAAGGAGAGGTCCAAGATTAAAAGACATCGCCTTTTGACGTCGGAGAACTTTCCTCACGAAATCAATCTGTGAAATGAACGCTGACTTTTTTGACGAAGTAATTACATAATGTCAAGCGAGAATATGATCTTTAAACATATATTTTTTTTCGTTTTGAACGGATTAATTACTTGTAGGTAACAGCATTTTTATAAATTTTTATCTGGGGGAGGGGGGAACGATCGATATTGCAACGATACCAATATTCGCAAAGCTATCTATCGCGATTTAATAGGGCCTCGCTTTACGTTATTTCGATGTAACGCGATTTCCAAAAGAGTTCACTTTAGAAATTGCGAAACGAAGAAATTTGGGTCTGTAGTTTGATTTTAGTCCTGAAAAATGGGCTTGCAAATTAGGGATATGATGCAATTAAAATGCCAAAATTCGTTGGAATCATTGATGTAGACGAGACATAGTGGAAGAAACGCTCAAATCCATCTCACCAAATCTCAAAAATGAGTATCTTTTGGTATCACATGGACAATGCCATCAGAATTTTAATCGAAGAAAACGATCCTAATGAATTTGTAATTGTCATAAGTACTATATGACATCTCTCAATACATCCAAGGATTATGTTACTCTCCGCTATCCACACGAAGAGGTTTATTTTGTGAGCTTTGGCCTGAGTTAGGTCCGAACATTCATGTACAGTCCCCTTCAGTGCACACGAGCTCCAAGGAAAGATTGAGATATTCGTTGCCTCTGTAGTCTAGTGGTCTATGGCGCTCACCCGGAAAGTGAAAGAACTTGGGTTCGATTCCCCGCAGGAGCACACAGTTGAATTTTCTCTTTCCAAAATATATCTTCGCATCAGCCAGCTGTTAAAAAAAACCCTTAATACAGTCTGAAAACCTCAAAATCATGAGTTTTTGAATTTTTGAACGCCAATAATTTTGAGCATTTTTAGGTGTTTTTCATTAGGGGCCGTTCATGTATTACGTAAGCAAATTTTTAGCCATTTTTGATTTTTGACCCCCCCATCGATGATGACGTAATACTTGAACGGCCCCGTATCATGAAATCATTTTTGTAAAAAATAGTTTCTCAAAATATTAAAAAAACTGTAAAAAAAAAGTTTAAAAATTGTTTAGTTATTCCAATTCATAATCATAATACTCATCTATTTCTTTTAATGGGCAAAACATCACAAAAATATACAAGACAGACAAAAAGAAAACTACAAAACAAACACTATTTGACCTAAATACCTTCTATGGTCCATAAGCATAAACTCAAGTGGGACAATTTTCTTGGAAACCTTGAAAGTGTACGAAAACAATAACATGTACACAATCTATATATATATAATTGATTTTCTGTGTGTGTGTGTGTGGTTATGTATGTTCGCTATATACAAATCTATCATTTTAGATCGATCGTCGCCAAATTTTGCATATATATCGAATGGGACCCAGCTTGAACGATAGGCTACTTTAAAATTTCGTCAGAGCAGGGCAAAAAACTGTCGAGCAACAATGGTTTTTGGGTCTCAACAATCACTTTCGAAACGTTTACTTTGATTAACGTGGTTCCCTAGCAATGCGTTTCAGACGTGTTTTATGCCTTTACAATGGTTTGTCACTTCTCTAATCCTGTTAGTATAGGTATAATAGTTTATGTATTTATAATGGTTTACCATATTTTCAATATTCCCTGTAATGGGGCTTTTGAATAGACGTCATCATCAGCATCGCTTTGAGGGTAAGGCAAAGGATGATCCCCACAAAAAACAGTGTTAAAATTGCCGATTTTACTGTATAAATGCGGAACTTTGGTGGGGTTTTCTGTCACATCAATGATTTAAAAAATTGTATTAAATTCTCGATTTTTGAAATATTGAGTTCGCTTAGAGAGATACGAAGCCCAGGAGATTAAATGATTAATGAAGTAATTATCTGGACCTACTTTTGAGTTGGATATCCATGCAACACCATTGATTTCAACCATTTATTTACATCTCCTCAAGCTCGAAAATGTGTCTGTATTGTCTTTTAATTTTCAACTGCAAAAATTAATATAGTTTAGGTTGTTTCAAAATTAGTTATGGGTCCATAAAGTTATCGAAGAAATTCCACAGCTTTAACTAAGAATTTTTGGAAGCTGAAACAGGCAGATGTAGATAATTTGAAGTTCAAGGTGATCGGAATATCTAGCGTCCCTTTGGAAAAAGGAAAAAAAATAATAATCTCTACGTTTCTTGAAATCAAGATTTGTTTCTTTCATTAGTCGCCATATTGGTTAACTTAGACACGGTTTGTATGTTGCTCAAAGAAAGAGAGTGATATCACGTGATGCAAAATAGCTTCATTGAAGAAAACCCGGGCAGCGCCGGGTATTATAGCTTCCCCAGCGCGACCCAACCCGCAAGGGTAAAAGGCTTATATCCCGGGAGGGACAGAGCCTGAGTCGTGTCTGGTCTGTCGGGTATCATAGCTAGTAAACAATAAATACAATACAAATACAACACCACAACAGGCAAAATGCCCAGCGAGGTGGCTGAGAAAAAGATGCTCATAACAAATATGGATGTCATATATTTCAAAAATAAAGCAACCCAATTAAAAATGTAATTAGAAACATTATAAACAATATATACACATGATAAAATATTATACAATGCCCATAAAGAATACTTACGGTTGTCTTATTCTAAGTATGAATAGCTTCTCGATTTACCCCCAATAATACTCAATATCCAAATTGGCTTTTATTTTTGAGGAATACTAATTAAATGTTTAAATTTCTCATCCTCTCTTACAATGATTAGTCAATTATCAAATGAAAAATGTACTGTTTAATATCCGCGTTATTTCAAATACACAATTTATTATAGTTTTTTTAACATATCAAGTGAAAGCTGCTGTCTGTTAATATCATTAAAAACTCGTTCCATAACCTTGAAGCAAGAAAGCGTTAAGACATTTTTGCAAATTTTTTTTGTTGGAAACTTTTACCTTTGAAATTGAAAATATGATGGTCTTTATTGATTTTCTATGAACAGTCTCACAACTTTCTTTCCACTTGTTGCATGTACGCGAGAATGAAACAGTGAATCAAAGTTGATTCAAATACATTAGTAAATAATTTTTGACAATATCCTCAAAATTCGTCAGCCGCCTTAAGCATCATACATGTCAGTGCAATGTTGAGAGTCCGATCTTGATGCAGTTCAGGTCCATTTCATTTTAAATCGGATGATCGGAAATAAAAATGGTGAACATTATCTCTGCATTTCCTATACACATGCATTTTACTGTATCTCCACACAGCCCCCCCCCCCCCTCAGCCAGAAGCATGGAATGCGCAAATTTCCAAAACGTGGGAAATGATGTTGGAATGTTTACTCTACCCATGTTAGTCTATGAGTGTCATTTCGCTAAAATGCTTTGTAACATGCTTTTCCAGAGAGGTTAAACATTCGAGTTTTTGGCGAATCTAATAGCTAGCAAAATAAGGGATCCAACCAGCCGATAAACCTAAAAAAAATGGCAATTTGCCCATTTATGCCTCTGGCAAGAGGAGAGACGATGTGTAATATTTTCTTTCTTTTTCATTTTAAAATTTTGCATTTCGAAATAAACCTTTCTTTCAAACCCAGCACAACTCAGGTCCATGGCAATTTACTACTTAGTGAGTTATGCCGGAAGTGTAAGTGTGTGTGTGTACCTAACAGTCTGAGTGCGTATCTAGTGTTGTCTCATTTCTCAGTGATGCCATCTATATTTCAGACGGGAAATGAGAGAAGTATAATGGTTAGATATTTGTACCGTTTGTAGGCCTGTTGCTCTCCGTGGCGAAAGCGAAACTTATAACGGAGAAATCGGCTCGCATTCACGAGTCGAAGTCGAGAACCACAGAAAACCAACTTCAGCCTCCCACCGCTATGGCGCTAGTGGGGTTACGAAACAAACCGCATTAACTACGTTTATATTCTTACGGCTGCTTCAAGGGATAATTTCTCAAAAATATACAGGGGCATTTTTTTTTTTAAACAATTCTTCGCGGTGGCTCTTTTTCGAAACTAAATGGAGTAGAAAAAAAAAGAACAAGAGAAAGGTTCGTTTTTCTTGCACTTGCCTTGGTTTATATGACGGAAAGAAAAATCGTGTTTTTTTTCTCCATCCTCTCCCTGGACTATATATTTTTTTCCTTCTAGGTATTCAGAGGAATGAATATCTCTCGTCCTCTTTCTTTGGTACCTGGCTCCGGATGAAAGGATCGATATCAAATTTATTTATTTCTGCCCTTCGCCATTCTTGTGAGCTTTTGAGCCTGCCTTCATCTGATATATACCTCCATTCATTTTTTTTTTCTCTTCCGTATAACCATTTTTTTCCTCCACGCATTTCATTTCTTTCAGCATTTTCTTTTATCTCTTGAGGCTTGAAGATTTTTCCTCTTCCTTCCACATTTTCTTTTTTTTTTTGTACATGCTTTCCACAAAAGCGAAAGCCGAGGCAACGGCGGCTACAGAAAGAGTAGAAAGCCGTTGTTTTCTATTCCAGAAGCTCTTTAAAAAGCTCTATTTTTTCTTTTATTCTGTGCTCTCTTTCTCAATCTTGGATCACTGAATGAGAGCCTCAACGATCCCCCATATACCACGAGGTGGTCGCAATGGAATTGGAAACGGAAATATATATATATACATTTTTAGCTTTTTTTTTTTTTTTGAAGTACAACGAGTGCGTAGATCGTATGCAAAAGACGAGGCGGCGCATCTTGACGTAACATCCATTTCTCTGTATTTACATCTTTTTTTTTTACGCATTTTTTTTCTTCTTCTGCGGCTTTTGAAGATACTAGAATCTTTGAGAACATCACGTGGAACATGTATTGAATATGTATACTCGTGCTTGGGGATAGCGAAATGTTTCAGCAGTACTTAAAACGACTTTACGGAAATTTTTTCCCCGATATTTTTTCTCCGGACGTTTCGCCCCGACAAGGCCAAGAGAAGATGAGTGACTATGAATAGCCTAGTGAGAATTCGATTGAGCGGCCGAGTGAGTTACTGAGTGAACGATTGAGTCAGTGTTGTATGGTAGACTCGTCAAAGAGAGTTCACTCACCTACTCACTTGCTAGCTCATACAGGCACTTATCCACTCACTCTTACGATAACTCTCATACGTCCATTCACCTATTCACCCCGTCACCCATGTGACCACTTATTTCATCACTCACCCGCTGCCTTGATTGCTCATACGATCACGCACCCACTCACGGGATGCCAATATTCTGGGCAAGGAGAATCATAAACCGAGTGAAACCAAACTTGATATTTATCACCTGAATATGAAATGGACCCATTTCAGGACGTTTTTTCAATGTTTTTTCAATAAAGTGTCCGTCTGTAAAAGCGAGATTTCAGCTAACGAGATGTTCTACAGTAGTAAGTGAAATTCATGATTTTTCAATGTCATGAAAGCATATTCATGACACATAACATGAAACTTCAGCATTTTTCATTTTCGCTTCAAAATATGGAAAACAGATGGCGGCACCAGTATAACGGGGAAAAAAGCATAACTCTAACAACATAAATACTGTAAGTTCACGCATACAACACTCACACACAACTCGTTCCTGCATGCACCAATTCGTTAGAAATTCCTCAGAGGAATGTTTACGAGGAGCGTGTACGGTTATATAAGTAATAGTAGGCGAATTCACGGTTCATTGACGTTAAACGTCCACGTAAAGCTGAGCGCACTCGTTTCAAGTCTGGCCTAATAGTCATTCGCAAATATTTGCTTCCAATACCTATCTTCCCACTGATGGAAAGAAGCAGCAACGGCCCTAAACTGGCTACCCTGTCCCAATATTCCTTGGTGGATATTTACCAAGAACAGAACCGGTGTTTCGAGAGACCTCTTCGTGTTGTGACTGTTGGTATTCTTCGACCAATGTGTAACGTGAGACAGATTGGAAGATGGGGGAAAGAATTCGACTCCTTTGACTTTTGTAGGAAGGTGGATGGTACTAATCATTCTGTTCGACCAGCTTTCCAATACCTTCCAGCCTCCAATATTTCACGATCATTTGCCAATGGTGGAGCGGCCACACACTACTTGCCCATGGAACATATCGGGCCAGCCTTGACACGAGTGTGGTCATGACTTTAGACAACTCAAGACAGGACAGCTTTAGACAAGCTTAGTCATTGTTGTTCACGTGGATTTATATGGGGAAACGTTTCAATTTATATGATTAAAGTCACTCCTGCCAAGCCAGGCCCAATAGTCATTCGCAAATATTTGCTTCCAATATTTGCCTTAGCCTGATGCAAAAAAGCAGCAGCAGTGCAGTCTAGCTCAGTGGTTCTCAACCGGGGGCCCTAGGATATTCCAGGGGGGCCACGGATAAAAATCTTGCAAAAGGGGAGCCACGGCTACTTATACGGGGACCATGAAGAAATTTGTGACATTAAATTTTTTTAGCCACTCTGACTAAAAAAATTTAATTTCAAACAAATGCATAGAATATCTTTTTCGCAATTTTTCCCCCATTCAAGTAACATTAACATGAGGAAGGAAATAAAAAAAGTTGTTCATGTAATCTCGGTGGTTTTACGACTTGGGGGTGACAGTAGGCCCTGACACAAACTATAGAAGAGGTTTAAGCAAAATGGAGTAACTGTAAAGACAGAAAGTTGTGTGTGTTCGAAGTCTTTTCATTCAAAGAGGGCTGCCATAAAGAAAGCAGACAAAGATTTGTTGACCATTCATTGACATTCTTTTGAGTGCTGATAGTAAATGCAATCCAAGAAGTAGATGGGTGAAAAATGAAAGCTTGTAAAACAACCCATCGTTTTCATGCAATTACAGACGGATAGCCAGCCATCTAGTTTAGCACAAAGCTATCTTCAACCGGCACTGAGTGGTCTGATAGGGAATATATTAATAAAAAATCGAATAAAGAATGATTGCTCTGGGGTATTTTTTATGAATTTTGAGGGGGGTGCCAATTCGTTGCCTCTGCTGGAAAGATTTAAAGTCGAATTTAGTTATAACGAACTCCAAGAGACAAATCATACATGAGGAAAAATATTCGCGAAATTTAATTTTTTAAAACTACATTGCTGTGATAATATATTGGGGCAGGGGTGGCTTAAGCGAGGGTGCAAGGGGTGCGGCACACCTGGGTGGCAGGTTGTAAGGGGCAGCAGCGTAGACTTTACTTAATATGAGCGATTTTCAGATCGAATTGCTGAAGTTCAATTACTTTACTGCAAAAATGTCAGATTTTTTTGGGGGAAATACAGTCAAACCCCACTAGACGGGAACTCCAAGAGACCGGAGAAATCACTTCGTAATAACGAAATTTCGTTACAAAGGAGTTCCAGATTTTTATATTGTTCCTATGTAAACTTATACGGAGGATTAGAATAGTTTTCATTAAAGCGATATTTTTTCCCGTTATAATGGTATAAGTTAAAACGAGAGTTGACTGTATTTCGTCTCAAACTATTTTTTTACGTGTATATGGAGGCTGCATGGGTAACAGGGCGTATGGCACTTTACTGACGAGCCGTTAGTCTTAGAGACCTACCAAACTAGAAAAAGTATCCAAATCACGTGTCCAACTCAGATATGTCATTCATGTTGTAAGGGGTTGTATAGTTATAAAATTTAAAAAAAAAACTCTTTATACCGTCCCCGTGTGCCAAAGAACAAAATTAAGAAGTTGTTGCTCTGTCTTTCCCGATGCCAACTAAAATAATTTCATGTTTCTAAGTCTATTCACCGAGATATTCGAATGCGAAAAACTGAGGAAATTTGAGAAAAAAAACGCATTAAATGCGGGTAAAATGGTTTCCCCGCATTTAATACTACAAGCATGAGTTCGTGATCGAATAAAACCACTCTCTATCGTCAAAGGATAGTTTATCACAAATCCGTCCCTCCCCCAAGTGAGTGAGTTGCGTTGAAGTGTTCTAGCGTCTGTGCCGCCTTGAAAAGCGTGAGTTGAAAGTAGTGCTGCGAATGATTAAAATTTTTAACTGGTTTATCAAAGAGTTTCAATCGATTTCGGATTTGAGTCGAATATTTTTGAGACCATATAATATTACTAAGATGTTATAAAAATATACAGTCAAATCTCGTTAGTGCGTCACCCGAGTAACGCGTCCCTTTCTGAAATCTCAATTTTCCTCTATGGGGTTCTAATGTTATTAAACTACTGATAATGCGTCACCCACTCCGCTTAATGAATCACTTTTGTGAAAGCACCCTTACGGAAATTACCATTCAAATCGGAAGTTCGTACAATAAACACGATATGTTCAACTTTTACTCTTACGTCAAATATCTACTTAGTCTTTCAAGCATAAGCCCCCATCTCCCCTCCCCTTTCACTGCAGGCGCGTTGACAGATTCTTTCAACATTGGGCGACTTCTTATTTGGGAATGGTTCAGCGGGAACTTTTCTTTCCTTTTGGCGAGATGCAGTTCTTTTTGTATGTTTTTTCCGAGAGAAAGAAAAAGTCAAGTTTAAGCTGCTCAATATTTTTGTCGGCTTTTTGACGCTTTAAACAAACTTCAGCTGGACGATGGTCAGCCATCTGTAACCCCTGTGCTCACCGTACTGTCAGAATGTTCTCCAAATTTGAAAAACAAAATTGTTCACTTTTGAAGACAAAGTAATATTATAATGGAGCAAACGGGATTTTTCTGGATATAGCTGTCATTCGGTTATTGTTATCAGAAACACCCGATGTGATTACAATAAATGCCATGGACTGTATTTAAAGTGTTTTATTACATCAATACATCTAGTTTATGGAAGATTTTCGGTGATCTATTAGCAGTACCATTTGAGATAGATTTTTTTACGCATATAGAAAGCCTGAAAAATGATAATCACCCATAGAAAAATTATTAGCTTGAAAAAAAAAATTTCAGCATTTAAGGGTTAATTTTTATTATAGACATCATGATCGTCATCAGTTACAACAAATGCATGCAATTCCGGCAATATTTCTTTTTTTCAAAATAAAATTCACCCCAGAACAAAGGAAAATAGTTTTCTAGTCATAACAGTTTTTAAAGCTCGAACGTTATTGCATGCAAAATAAAAATCATGTAAAACGAAAGACTGAAAACAAGATTCAGTTTCTTTCTTCGGCGAGGAACAAAATTCAAAATTTATTCATAGCACGCAATTATGCCTTTGAGTCTTTTTTTTTCCTTTACGGAGGAATAAGCAAAAAATAAAATTATGTAAAGAAACGGGCACAAGGGAGGCTGAAATTTCTTTAGCGATCAGAATAAATTTAAAGTATAATAGAAGAGGGGAAAAAAATTTTAAGTCGCTATTTTCACGCTTAATATCTAAGATAAAAGAGCAAGGCTCCCTTATAATAACATAACATTTCAGCGGAAAGAATATCGGGAACCCCTTAAAAATTAAACGATACGAATTTTTTTTTTAGGTAATTTTTCTTCTAAAGCGAAAAACGAAGATTCTTATTACTGAAATAATAATAAAAAAAAAAAAATTATGCGTATATTATAATTCTTAAATGCTTTTTTTTTCCAGAGATAATTACTCTTTGCATATGCGCGTATTTGGTTTCACTTTACTTATAGCGATATTTCTTTCCTGATTTTAATTTTCTTTCTATAACAGATGCGTTGTTTTCTTAGTATATGTATAATCTTTTACCCAAGCCATTTCCAAATAATTTATGGTTTTTTACACTCGGAGATTATGAATTCGAGACATTCTTTTAACTTGAATAAACATACTCGAATAATTTGTTTCTGGATATTTTTTTTTAGTAGGGAAGTTAGGTAGGGAAATTACTTTCCATCTTTTTTTCACGTGTAATCTGGAATAACACGCGTTTTTTTAGTTTCCGTTTCGAGATTAATTTGCTGTAATAAATGAATTTATCGGTTTATCCGTTTGCTATTCTCTCTCTCTCCGACCAGAAAATAACAAGGATATTTTTTTGTAGTTGATATCATCATGCTGGTATTGGGAGTTTTATGATTTCGAGTTGTAAGTAATTACGAATCGCGAAGTTAGATAAAGATGTCGTTCGAAGTTCGAATTAGCTTCATAATTCTGTGAATGAAATGTGCGGTATCTTATGTTCAGTTTAGTGCCGTATTCACAGGGACGCATTGAGACGCATTAGCCCAGGGTGGAAAGTTCGGAGGTCCGGCCGATTTGAGGCATGAGGAGATGTGAAAATTGGCAGAATAGGAGAAGAGCGGTAACATATATTTTTTCTTGTATAGCCCATCATAGATCCCCTTGTGCCCAGAGAGCGAGGGACAAGGACAGTGAGTGACCTAGAGCGAGTGCAACCATAAGAATAATTGAAAGTGAGTGACGAGGTTATTGAACGACCAAAAAAATGTCCTTGTTTGTGGGACTAAATAAAATAGTTACCTAGCTTTTAAAAGATCAAAAGAGTGACCGATGGAGTGATTTAGAAAGCAGGGAATCATGTCAAGTAGCGTGCGGGAGTATGCGAATGACCAAAAAGTCTGCGATAATTCTCAATAACCGGGAAAGCATGATTGAAAATGGAGTCTTTAGACTGCAGGAGATGCTAGAAGCCAAAAAGGCAGTTCTGAGTAATTAAAATTCGTGTTTTTGACTTACGAAAACGTCGTTACTATAAACAAAATATTATTCATACATGATCGAAAGACAAATATTTCGTGAATGTATCGTGCATCAGTAACATTACGTATGAACCTGAATAGAGTTTCTAGTGGAAAATAAGATCACATCGAAAACCCAAGAGACAAATGATTCAAAGACAACCAATATTGAAACAGAAAACTTTTACAAATTTCTCTTAATTTGCGTATTCGAGATCATGATCATCATCAACAAATACATGCAATGCTCGCCATTTTGCCATTTTTCTTTAAATAAAATACACCCAAAACAAAGGAAAGTAGTTTTTTTCCAGTCGGAACATTTTTTTGAAGCTCGAACGTTATTGTATGCAAAATAAAAATCATGTAAAACGCGAACGACTGAAAGAAAAAATCCAGTTTCTTCCGTCGGCGAAAAAAAGGAATTCAAAATCTATTCGTGGCACGCAATTATGCCTTCGAATCTTCTTTACGGAGGAATAAGCAAAAAATAAAATTATGTGGAGAAACGGGCACAAGGGAGGCTGCAATTTCTTCAGGGATCAGAATAAATTTTTTTTAAATAAAATAGAAGAGAGAAAAAATTATATATATAATAAATTTAAGTCGCTATTTTCACGCTTAATATCTAAGATAAAAGAGCAAGGCTCCCTTACAATAACATAACATTTCAACGGAGAGAATATCGGGAACCCCTTAAAAAGTAAATGATACGAAATTTATTTTTTTTAGGTGATAAAAAAAATAAATTTCTTCTAAAGCGAAAAACGAAGATTCTTATTACTGGAATAATAAAAAAAATATGCGTATATTATAATTCTTAAATGCTTTTTTTTCCAGAGATAATTACTCTTTGCATATGCGCGTATTTGGTTTCACTTTACTTATAGCGATATTTCTTCCTGATTTTAATTTTCTTTCTATAACAGATGCGTTGTTTTCTGAGTATATGTATAATCTTTTACCCAAGCCATTCCCAAATAATTTATGGTTTTTTTACACTCGGAGATTAGGAATTCAAGACATTCTTTTAACTTGAATAAACATACTCGAATAATTTGTTTCTGGATTTTTTTTACTTTCAAACGGTAAGGGAAATTACTTTTCATTTTTTTACGTGAAATTTGACGTAACTAGCGGTTTTTTGAGTTTTTCGTTTCCAGATAAAATTGCTGTAATTAATGAATTTACAAGCTTATCCGTTTACCATTCCGACTAAAAAGTAACAAGGTAATTTATTTTATAGTTGATATCGCCGTAATGATACTGGGAGTTTTACGGTGTCGAGTTGCAAGAAAATATACGAATAAGTGATATCAGCTAGAAATGTCCTTCAAATTTCATTCATAATCTTCCAAATTTATGCAATTTATAGAAATTGGGATCGTTTGACTGTGTGTGGTTGTCTTATTTCGAATTGCTATATATTTTGTAAAATTGTCTACTGGAATTAATCGATGATGTTTTGAAAAGTTGGTTCAATTGTGCTATGATCAGGGTTCTCTATCCAATGCATTTTCCCACGTAAAAGATTGTTAGTTATATTGTACAAATATTGTCCTTCTCGTGGTGGTTCGAAAGTACATGCCTAAATATTCAATTATTCAATGTTTATTCAATTATTTCATGTTTATGTTTCTAATTATCCAAACACGGACTATCTACATTGCAGGAGATTTTCATTCATTCTCATTATTTTTGTCGGTCTGTGCATATTTTTTCGCACTTTTGTTTATGAGTTGAAACGGACGCATGAAAGTGTTTGCCTTCTTCCCTAGGCAAGAATCCTTTGACTTAAAAACCGTTCAGATCCCGATAAAAACCGACACATCATAATATAATTTTTTCCAAAAGTAGTAAAAAAATGTTTCCCAATATTTCACTTGAAAACTCTAATTCATCACAGATCTTTGCGCCCCCCCCTCCCACTACTTGTCATGGCTCTACTCCCTTTTTATCTAATTTTCACCCATGCTCCCCTCCCCAACATATTTCATAACAGCAAGAGGGCCATGTGGCCTCACAATGAGAACCACTGATGTACGAGGCTTCAAGAATTTAGCGGAAAGTTTTGTAGACCGGTGATGTGCCCAGCGGTTATTTTCCCGCGTCTGGTGAAGGTAGCTCTGATTTAGTATCAAGCCGGATCCTCTGTACAGTAATGTTGAAAAGTTGCATATTCCTTCAGAACTTGCGGTCTTGTTAGGGGTCATTAAAGTATTACGTCAGCATCGGGGGGGGGGTTCGGATTTGCCGACTTTTGATGACAGGAGGGAGGGGAGTTTGAAGGTTGCTTACGTCATCAACCACCCTTTTTGAAGATATGAAATATTCTAAGCTGCTGACGAAATTTTGCTGACGGGGGGCGTCAAAAATGGCTGAAAATCTGCTTACGTAATACTTGAATGGCCCCTTAATGACACAGCCCTTTTGATTCTTCGAAACTACAAAAAGATGTAGACCTTCAAAAAAACACAAAAAAATTCTTAAAAATAATTCAATTTTATAGAATCTTTGATTACCTAAGAGCCACCCTACATCCACGATTTTTCCATTGACGCAGTTCAGTTAGAGGAAAAAGAATCCATTTGAATCAATTTGTTCCACCAATCAGGATGATTTTTCACGTCCCGAATTGGTGGATGGGGGGCGACATTGGCTGTCGGGAAAAATATTTCTCTGATATCGTGTTTTGGGATGACGATATCCATCAGGAACGGTAGTTGGATGATTTGGATCCGAAATATGGGGAAACGTTTCTAGCTCTTTTCTTCAATTAATCTTCGCAACTTCATTTAGAAGCAGCAAAAGAGCCTTTTGGGGTTTCGAGCAACGAGAGCGAAAAATTCCCCCGTTGATAATGGCAGTCATTTGTCACTTCTGCCGTCATTGGGGTTGTAATGTTGTTCGTGTGAGCGGCAAAAATGCTTCTATTCCCCGGGAAAAGTAATTCCGGGAGACGAACACGCGTCTCCCGATGAGATCTTTTTCGTGTCAGACTTACTTTTCGATGGAATGAATTTGCTGCTGCTATTTTTCCCGCGTTGTTTTGGGCGACGGAATTTGTTCTGCTTCATGTGACAATTATATTTCCCTTCGGCGGGTCTGACGTCTACTCACGTTTTGTGTTGTGCCCATCTTCCCCACCCCTCTATTCTTCATCTTTTCGCTGTTGCTGTCCTTCACAAATAAGTTATTCGTTCGAAAAATACCGAAGTATTTCTCATGTTAAGTGTACGCAATTTATGTAAAAGTTGAACCTGGAGTGCATATTTCATACGTGCTCAACGAATAGCACGCGGGCCAAATGTTGTCCTAGAAGTCAAATGATGTGGCCCGTGACCTCAAACCTAATTTTGTAAAAATTAACTGAGCGGCAAATGTACATATCACTCAAGTGACCCGCGACACATTTCCAGATCGATCAACCTCGGCACATTTGCAGATAACCTGAAGAATCCACGGTATATTCACGGATCATATTTGAACGACGATCCACGGCTTATTTTCATATCGCTTGAGTAACGTGTGGCCCAGTTCCAGATCACATTTCCGGTGACCCGCGGCGCTATTTCTAGTCAATTAAGTGGTCTCGACCCGTTTTCAAACAAACGGAGTGGCCCGAACTCTCCTGAAGGTTGAGCATCTTTGGTGCAGCACAGATATCGGAATGTTTTTAGTCTTTATTTCAGTAAAAGAATCTATATACAGTCAAACCTCGTTAGTGTGTCACCCGCTTAACACGCCACTCCGCTTACCGGGTCACTTTTTGGAAATCTCAATTGTCCTCAGGAAGGAATTGGCACAGCTATGGCTTACTCCGTTTAATGAGTCACTCCGCTTAATAAGTCATATTTTTGCTCTCCCAAGAGTGACTCATTAACGAGGTTTGACTGTATATAATTAACCGCACACTACGTTTAAAACGAAATTCTTCAACACATTTTTTTTAACTATCAGTGTTAATTATATGAGAGTCCATCAGGTGTCCGGTTCAAGTGGATTTGCCGTCTTGAGACCATACACCAGTGGTTATTAACGTTTTGTATTCGAGGGCCTTTAAAATGAGGGTCACCTCTTGTGTTACTAGAATATAGGACACGGGCCCCTTGTGCCATTAGTATGTAATCCACGGATCCCATATTCCATTAAAATAAAGACCATGGACCAAACCTACAAAATGAATGGCCATGAACGCCTTGCGTCAATAAATGTGTGTCTAGGACCCCTTATGTCGTACAATTGTAGGCAACTTACCCCTTATGTCATTAAAATTAGGGCCGCGGACCCTTTGCGCCTTCGCAATGAATGCGGCTGTGGACCCCTTGTATCATTAAAATGCGAACCACGGACCTTCCGTAAAGCTATTTACTGGCAATACCTTCAAGAAAATACGCGTTTTCTATTGCCTCAAATACGTTGCACTTTTCCTCTAGACGAACTTTTCCGGTTTTTCCCAGGGATTTCCTTTTACGTCAGCAGGAAAAACCACTGAAGGGTTGTTGTTGCAGTATTAAATGGCGAGAAAGCCAATTTATTTGATGGCTGTCTGCTACACATTGTCTCAATCTCTCACACGCGGCACTATTAGAGCACCAATAATTTCCTGTTTTCGAGTGCTTCACTGCACATGCAGTAACAGATGCCTTTGACAGTTTTGTGCTTTTCCTTTTGTGGTGAATGAAATAAGGCCACCCCCGCTTTTTATTTCCCCTAAGAAACCATCGAATCTCTCTGTAAGAATGACGTTTTCTCCATTTTCTTTACTTGTGTCTCATATTATATGCTGCTTACGACCTCGTCGATCATATTGTACACATTTGACACATGCTTCACCTCATCTTCGACATGCACCGGGACTCACTCTATCAAGTTCCATCCTATTTTTTTGATGTAAGTATCCGTCGAAAGTCCTTGTTACCTATGAGAATATTTCAACTGGTCTCTTGGTTGGTGTTATACTAAAAATATTCAACGAATGATATTCGTAACAATGTCTGGAAAATTCACCTGCAACGATTCACCGCCACTCAATTCACCAACAAACGGCAATAGTTGGTGACTGACAGCGAGTGTGAATGATCACGTGAGTGACTGACTGTCTGAACAGAGTAATTAGTGAGTGAGTTACACTGAGTGTGTTAGCGATTGAGTTAGTAGCTTTATACTCTTGCAATCCCCTTTAATGTCGCATCCGCCAAGTTAGACTGAATAAAGAGGTCACTCTCAAACTTTTGGCTCCCTCGCCTTATCGATAATACCATCCCCCATTCATTCACCCGCTTGATCATGCATTCACTCATTCGATAACTCACTTTCTCAATCATTCAATCTCTTTCTCAATCATTCAATTACTCACTCTCACAGTCATTCAATTACTCACTCTCACAGTCATTCAATTACTCACTCTCACAGTCATTCAATTACTCACTCTCACAGTCATTCAGTTACTCACTCTCACAGTCATTCAATTACTCACTCTCACAGTCATTCAATTACTCACTATCTCAATCATTCAATCACTCTCTCCACCAATCATTCAGACGAAAAACGTCATTTTAAAGAGCCAAGTAGTCTTCTATGGTGTGAATAGATCGATGAAATTTTAGGTCATCTGACAACACGGAGGCAACGGCTATTTTGAAAATACAACAGTGGATCATTTACAGAAATGAGAAATAGTGACGGGCCAAGGTTGGACCCCTGAGGAACCGCAGACGTGTTCGTATATAAAGATTTCCTGATGGCAGCCTAACGATGTTGTAGAAATTTCGGTGAAATACACGCACACGTGTCCGAATGTTTAATATAGCATACATGTAATGCAAGCAAAAAAAGGTTTCTCTAAGAGGAAGGTAGTGTTGAAAAAATGCAGAAAGAGAGCGTAGGTGTCGAAAAGAACACGATGGCGTTCGTTGCGTGGAGTGAGTCGCATTACTCGCCCAAGAAGAAGAAGAAGATAATATAACAAAAGTGTATACAAGAAAAGTCACTCAGCAAATGGCTGTTCACTCTCTCCGAACATCTACATTAAGCAAACAATCTTCAAATAACCGATCGCCGAACAATTGCGCGATCATTACTTTTCTATTTCTTTCTCAATTTATTCCCGAACTTCTTTTACTAGGTGTCTGAAAACGCAACCCTAAATGCTTTCATTTTGAATATAAAACTCGTTTTCTTACTCCGTTTCTGGCAACAATCATTCGATTTCTATGTAATTTTTACTTGTTTTTTGACATTGATACCTTACTGAATTGACTGCAGATGGAAAAAAATTGAATTTGAATGCAAATACGTCACACTTTAACCCTTTGGCTGCTGATATAGTTGAAAAAATGCTTTTCTCACCGCAGTTTTTTTCAGTCTTCTTTTTTGAAAGATAGATGGCAATCAATTCCCAGATGTTGTGAGTTCAATATAATTGAAAAAAGGGGATGATACAAACGGAAAATCTGGTTTCGAACCCAAAATCATCCATACGCTAGTGATTGACTCCGGACACTATACATCTACTCAATCCCTCCAATACAGTACAAGCAAACCTGTCAGAGAATAGAGAAATAATGATGAAAAATAAATAAAAAAACTAGAATATGTACGTACATCTCTTTTAAAGAATTTCATCTTGAAAGAAAAACAATTTCTAATCATCAAAAGATAATTGAGCATTCCACTACGCTCATCATCCGTGGGTGACGGAAGTGCTATGAATGTTAAACTCTTACGTTTGCGAATATCAATGATACGAATAATGCCAATTGTAATTACAGATCAATTGTGTTGAGACTTTGGCATCATTGGATATTTTGATATCATTGATTATTCTCTTGGTTTTAGTTGCAGACCACCCTATGTCGTGAAAAAGACGTATGAATGTACGATCTTCGAACATCACTCGAGGGTATCACCAATCATGAGTATTATTGATATAATTTTGGCTGGTAAATTAGTCCAGAAATATTACTCTCAAAATCTCAGTTTGCGTATCGCGCCAATTTTGGTTTCACCCCTTTAGGAATAGGTTTTCAACAACATGTGTAGTTGAAGTACCTGCTATGAATTTCACAAACTGATATATTTTTTAACATTTAGGAGTCAAAAGGAACGCAGGCTAGTTCAGCAGTTTTTTTTCCTTCCTTCAGTAACCGTTTTCCTATGAATGTAATATAATTTTTATTTTACTTGACAAACCATAGCGGGAAAAAAAATGAATTTCCTGTCATAGGGTCACCAATGAAGCATCTCATCGGATAAATGAAAGAACACAGACTTTGAATGTATTTTTTCTCCATCTACTTTGGCTCACATATATCGCCCTTGTATGGAAGGGGTATAACAGCATTAAATATTCAAGCACAGTAACAGGTACGAAGTAGGATATATATGAACACTTCCGGCACAATTCATTCGGTAGTAAATTGGCCAGGGCGGTTTGAGCTCCATTTGAAAGCAAGAAAATCCTTTTCTTAGCGTAGTGCTCTGCCGCTGTGGGCATCGTGCGGGACTCTTATCGCGAGTTTCAAGGTACGAAATCCCGTTTGCGGAGAAGGGAGAGGGGGGGGGATCAGCTGAAATTCATTTTCTACGATTTCCAAACTCAACTTCGGGGTGCGAATGCCAGCCGGTCACTCATTTTCAAATAAGAGACCGGCTATAACCACTTACATAACCCGTAACCACTTGCGTACCACGAAAATTCTAGCATCTGTCATTTTCGCTCCAAAATATGGAAGACCGATGGCAGCGCCAGTACAATATAAAACCAGCGTAAGTGGCAACATAAATACGTTAGAGCCACGCACATGTACGCACGCGCACAACGCGTTCCGGCATGCACCAATCAATCAGAAGAACGTTTTCCAGTTGTATATACGTTAAGTAGTGGTCTAGTGCAGTCGTCTTTTTTGCGAGGGGACGTTGGTTCGATTGCACACATTCACCTGAAGAATGTTCCTCCCTAAAATTCATCTCTTCACATATTATCCGATTATATATCTGTACATTGTATGATTTCTGCTTCAATTTTTAAATCTGTGCTTTTTCAAGGCCCTCTAGTTGACAAACCAGCTGTGATAGAATTTCTTCAACGTGAAATGAATAGCAAACCATTTTGATCAATTAGAAAATTCTTGCTTTTGCAGATGGTTTCGTTAAAAAACCGTTCTTATCATTATAAAAACTCCGGCTTTTCTAGATGGATTTGTCAAAAAAACGTTCTTACTATCATTATGAAAACTTTAACTCTTGGATTCGTCAAAAAACAGTTCTGATCATCTTGGAAATTCTTGGTTTCCTAGATGGATGGTTTGGTTAAAAAAAAAACCTCATCTTCATAAGAATTTCAGCTTTTCTAGATGGATTTGTCGAAAAAACGTTCTTATCATCATGGAAACTCGTGCTTTTCGAGATGGATTCTTCAAAAAAACATTCTTTTGTGTGTTATCATGGAAGTCTATGCTTTTTTAGATGAATTCGTTAAAAAACCGTTCTTCTCATTCTGCTTTTCAATAGCGGCCGGTTACGTGTTTTCGTCACCTTATTTTGTCTTAGACTGAAAAACAAAACATCGGACAATTAAATAATACATCCAATGACTCTACCAATAGTTATAAAGGATTTAATGAATTATACTAAAAAAACTAATAAAACTCTATTTCATAATATTCGCTGCTAAAAGTTCTTTAAAACTTGAAAACAAAAAAAAAGGTTTTATTTCTCGTAGACTTTATTGAATGAATGAAACTTTTGTCAGTTTTCCTCACTCCAAGACAAGACACTTTTCCAACTCGTTGTTTACTCAAGGCTATACTTTCTTCTTTATTCTATAACTCAGAGAGCAAAGTTAGAGAAAGAGAGAGCAACTATATACACACACACATACATACCTTTCGGAACACTGAACTCGTTTTATCGCCTCTACAGAAAATTTTCTCAAAGACACTGAATTTGGAAAAGAGAAGTGGGATTTATAAAAAAAAAAGAAAAGTGTTTGGAAGAAAAGAGAAGGAATTTTTGAAGTTCATCGCTTTTCTGGAGGCACAAATATTTGCTTTGGAACACATTCTTGAGACGTGTCACATTGATTTTGAGGAACTTTTCCCAGTGATAAATGGAAGGGAAAGAATCTGACACTATATACGGCGTTTTGCGTCGAGCAATTTCATTAAGCTGTCATTCAAACTCCTTTCGGGGCGTTATTCTACGTCGTTCATTTTCCAACTGGTATGTGGCAATTTATAGTTCAATAAAGCACGATGAAACATAATTAAGAGCTATTTATTAAGGATCCGGAATTCGTGGATTCTATTTTATTGATCTACTAAATAAAAGGACAAACAAGTCGTGAGATCCTACGTAGTTTTCTTCCGGGTTTTTACTTTAACCCCCAGAATACTAACTCTACGTCTCAAGAGGTATAGGCAGTTAACAAGCAGTTTTTTTGAGCTTTTTTTAGTTAGTATTCTAGGGTTAGATTAATTTTTTTAAAGAGAAATTGGATAAATATTTAGAAGAGTTTAGAATTTTTTGTCATAAAAATTCGAGCCCTACGTGTACAGATCTGCATGTTTTTAAATTCACGCCCTTATTCTGTACTACTTAGTTTACTCTCACGGGCCCAAGCAGACACGGCCTAGGGGACCCTCATGACAATTAGATCTGTTTACAGTTTCTTTTCCAGAGTAAGTGCACAAATTTGTAGGCAGGTATCTCTGTCTAGGTGGGGCTTCAGAAAAATCACTTTGCCCGTGTCCTACATAGCTGTAAAGACGACCTTGGGCTTACTTTATGGAAATTGTGCGAAATCTCTCAATAGCCAAAACTCCACATTAACGGCAACTCTAGTTTGCAATATTATTAGTTTCTTTGCTTTTGTGTCACCTTTTTGATGGAATATCTTCTATTATACAATTGAGTTCTCTCAGAGTTTCACGATTTTCTACTGAGTGGGTGATCGTGGGGAAAAATTGTACATTAAAAAATACAATTTGATTAATTTTTTCTGTGGTTTTTTTCCTCCTGATGCCATAAGCACAAGCGTATTTTGCTTACTACAAATAAAAGGCCACAATAGGCAAAATGCCCAACGAGGTGGCTGAAAATGGTTAATCTGCCCCGTATAGGCCCCTTAAAACCTCCTCCAAGAATCCTAAATACGTCCATGGGCCCCGGGTTAAGAACCACTCAGCTGTGCCTACATAACAGACTGAAACTGCTCACGTCAAAGAAAGCGATACACTTAATCAGTTCATTGAAATTATTAAAATTGACAGGTTTCTTCTTAGAATTGAAGGCAGCTGCCAACATTGCAATAAAAAAAAAATTCAATGAAGAATAGTTTGCTTCTCTATGAAACAAAAGGAAGCAAAATAAACTGCGCCTCGAGCAAACCTTATTTGGCAAAATAAATGCCACAATTTTTCAAAATTTTCTCTTAAGATGGATAAAAAAAAAACCGAAATTCAATTTCTAACGAAAAATAAGAAAAATTGTTTTTCAACATCGACGGGAATGATTTCATATAAATGTAATTTTTCTTCTGTTATTTTTCAAACAATATTCAAAAAAAAGCCAAATTTTTCTGCCAAATGTATCTTTTCCGAAGGATATTTATCTTTTTTATTAATAATATCAAAAGAATGATCGCTTTTAAAAAGTTATTTGTTTTGAGGGAAAATGAATTGTTTCTCCTTGGTCTTCACGATGATCGCATTAAAGGGTTCATTTTCCCTTGAAATAAATTTAATGTAAATATGCATATTTTTTTTGTGCTGTGTAAATTTTACTTCATTAAAAATAACTCTCGGAAAAAGCTTTATATTAATTAACTCCGTCCATTCTTTGGTTTGGTTCTCAAAAATTTTAAATTTAAGCATTTTCAATTTATAATTTTGGAGAGATGAACCGAATTATTATATTTCAAATATGAATTTTTCCTGAAAAGGGTATTTTTTTTAACCATGTAATCTATGATTTTTATTGTGTCGAAAAGGTGACAGCAAATGAGATCAGCAAATTTCGGCCCGGTGCGTTTCGTCCTCGGAAATTTCACAACTGATATTTCTACTGCCCCGACCGTATGAGGGACTGACTAAGTGACCATATGAATGAGTGAATGGCTATGAGTGAACGTATGAGTGAGTGACCATATGAATGAGTGAATGGCTATGAGTGAACGTATGAGTGAGTGACCATATGAATGAGTGAATGGCTATGAGTGAACGTGTGAGTGAGTGAACGTATGAGTGAGCGACCATATGAATGAGCGAATGGCTATGAGTGAACGACCATATGAATGAGTGAATGGCTATGAGTGAACGTATGAGTGAGTGACGAAGTGAGTGTGCGATTGACTAATGAGTAACTGTATGAATGACCAAGTGAGTATTCATTCGATTGCATGAGTGACCAAGGGATTGCAATTGACTGTATGAGTGAGAAAGTGACCGTATAAATGGCGTAGTAAATGACCGTATAAAGTGAGTGACTATGCGTGATCGAATGTGCGATTGACTATATGAGTGAGTACCGTAAGACCAAGTGAAAGTAACGGTATGAGTGAGTTACCGCATGAGCGCGAGTACGTGAGTGTGTCAGTATGGTTGAGTGAATGATGAAGTGAGTGAATATATGAGTGACCATATGATGAAATGTCGGGGTGAATGACAAACTCATGTGATTACTCACAAGGTCACTCATACGGTCACTCACTTCGTCGCTCATACGGTCAGGGCAGGCGATATGCCTGGGGCGAAATGTACCAGGGACATAACGTGCTATGGGCGAAATGTCGGGGGCAAAGTTTTCGTAAATCTCGGTAAATATTCATGATTCTAAATAAGTATTCTGACCGAATTCATAATTTAGTTAATTTTACTCAGTTAGTAAATTTTTCTAGAAAAAATAATTGTGAAAAACTTTTCAGAAAACTATTCTTTATAATAATAAACAATTTTTTCCCCCATTTACGTGATCGAAATTTATTATGACATTAAAAAAATGTGAATAAAGATTTTGTATTCAGTTATGAATGACTACATAAAGTGAACGAAGAGCATTATATTAAGCACCAGAAAAGGAAATTTTGATTTTGAAAAATAGGTAATGGGAATGAAATTAAATAACTAATATTTAAATTTATTCAAATTTTATAATTTCAAATTTGGGGGAATTATTTTAAATTCGGTTTTAGGTGTGAGTAAAAATCAAATTTTTTAAGAGATTATAAAAAACGTGCCGTAGTATTGATTCCAGTTGGAATTCAACCGACCAATTACTGGCGCTATACAGGGTGATTCTAAATTCATGTTTCACAAACCTTAAGAGCTAATGAAAGACACCTGAACAAGCATTTTTGGTTGTGGGGTGTGCGGTTGAATCGCAATAGCTAACACGGTAGAAGGTGTTTCTAGAGTGCACAACGGCATTTCACCAAAAGAAAATATATTTTCCGTCGTGTTTGTCTCGATATGTGCTACCAACCATTCGAGTGTGCAGGAGAGTTGTAATGTGGTAGGCCTCCTCATGGTGCACCCTGGGTAACGCAAAATTTACCGCTTGCCATTGATTGGCGCAGCATAATCTTGATTGTTGTCTTCACGCGAATAAAAATCGAACTCCAATCCAATCCGAATTCATTCGTGCATATGCACGAATGAAAACCATTTTTTTTTTACCAAAATTTGGTTTCTAGTCGTGCGTGGACCATCGAGGTGAAGCAATGACAAGCCAGTCGCGGATCCAGGGACTCGATTTATTGTGTAGTTTCGTTTGATTGCTCTGAAAAATATAGGATGCAGAACTTTTTTTCCCGTATTATTCAGCTCTCGGGAAGAGGAGTCACCTTCATCGCCCCCCCCCCCTCCTGGATCCTTGTGGTGGTAAGCGGCGCAATGACTTACAGTAGATTTCGCGTTGCCCAGGCTGCACCATGGGGAAGCCTACAACATTACAACCCCTTGCACCCTCAAGTGGCTGATAGCACATATCGTGGCAAATACGTCAGAAAATATGATAGTTTTGTGAAGTGCATCCTATAGGAAAATTTCATTATGATTTACTTTCAATCTTTACCCTTTATTTGGTCGTGTTGCTCTCAAGCAACGCATGAGTTTCTTATATTCCTCAAGTAAAGGCTTTTTACATTTTGAGCTCGTTTCGGCATTGAGGCTTCCAAGCCACTCCTAAACATTCGATTTTTACTTGTGAGCTGTTCATGAAGTTACTCTAATTACCGGTGGAATGGCCAGAAATTACCCATATCTAATATTACTTGACAAGCCAAGCAAGTACTATTTTTGATCCCTTGCAGGGAAATACCACGTATGGAGGAAACATTTTCCTGCACATTCTTCAACGATGATAGAAAAGTAAGTTGACAAACAATAAATGGCATTTTCATACCATTCAAACTTACGTAAATCATTCAGGGTAGTGTGGAAAGTCGTGAATCTAGATTTCACTTTCGAACCGTTCATTTTAGAGACATACATCCAATTAAAAAAGTATCCAAATAACTCATAGACCTCAGATAAACTAACTTTTTATACTGACAACCCGTCCTTAAAAACCCAATAATAAAGTTGTCGTTTTGTATCTTCTGAGGATACCAAAAAAAATCCATGTTTGTAAGTACATTCGAATGCAAAAATTTGGAAAGAACAGCATGAATAAGGGAAAGAAGCGTTGTCCGTTAGGTTTTTTTCCTGTTCTTTCCCTGTTTTAAAATTTAAATATCTCGGCGAATATTGCATTTACAAAAGTGGACTTTTTTTTGCCTTAGAAGAAACAACTTTCTAATTTGCTTTTTAACACACGGTATCTGTATAGAAAGTTAGTTTTGCATTTAAATAACTATACAACCCTTGGCAACATGAATGAGATATCTGAGCTCTACACGTTATTTGGACACATTTTTCAAAATTGGAAGCATTACTCTAGGGTCAACGGTTCGCCATTGAAGTGTGACCTGAGAACTTTCCTTACTACCCTGTATATGTTGTCTGAAGTGGAACACCCCTTATATATATTGACAGCAACTTTTTTTTGTCCCGTATTAGCATTCAGGGTGCCTCATTTGCTTAATATAACCCCTCAAAACTATTCCCCTCTGGTTATTTCCATGCTTGGTTATTAAAGGGTTAAGTAATCTTTGCAAAAATAATACCTTAATAAAATTTAGTCATAATCATGCGCGTACAGATTTCAGAAGCTAACGAAAGGCACTAGAAGTTCCAAAACCCCTGCGAGAAGAAAATTTCATTCCTAATTTTTGTTTTTTCACAATTCTCCCGAGAGATCACGTTTACCAAACATAGCGGAAATCGATCCGTAACAGGTAAATTATATGGTATTTTGCAGTCAAATATTTGTTCAAAAAAAAAAACCAACCTTCCGTCTCTCTTTCCTCTCTCACAGTAGTATTTATATAGATATAAAAGAAAAAGAGCCGCGCACACACACACATATAATGAACGTCGAAAATCCCAAACATGAGAAAATGATAAACCTTGTACGAAATTGGTTTTTGCTAGTGGGGGGAAGTGAAGCGGCGACTTATTTCCCTGGAGTAAGATCCATCCTAATGCTGCATGAAGTAAAACTCTCTGGAGTATCTTGCACTTGGCTTTGATTTAGGTCACAGTCTGTGATGAGAAAAGAAGAAGCTGCGCTAAATCTACTGAGAACACACACACACACAAAAAAGGAGAAAAAATTGCCTAACTAGACTTACACGAAAAAATACCTAAGTGATAAAGAAAATGTAAGAAAGAATCTTCTTTGATGAGAAGAGGAAAAAAAAAAAAGGCAAACATGCTGCGATTCCACCGAAAAACCAAAAAACATACGAAATTCCGTTTCCTCTTTTGTTTGCTTCTGGCATTTTTATTGCCATTGGGAGGAGGCTCAACCACTGCGTGTGTGTGTACGCAATGTTTTTCTCTCTATTTCTTGATCATTTGTGAGTGTGTGTGTGTGTTTTTTTTTCATTTCAATATGTGTGTGCTTCATGAACCATTACCGAAAGGGGAGAGAAAAATTACGTTATTTATTTCTCGGAAACTTTGTTATTGAGTTATGAGAGGCAATTTACGTCTTATATTTGATAATTTATTCTTGTATAAGATAAATGAAATCACCGCTCACACACGCGCCATTCTTATGGAATTTACGAGATTATCTTTTTTATTTCGTGATGTGTTACGTAACTTATTTTAACCATGAAGAAGCAGTGAACATGCATTTCATTCACTAATATTGGTTCGTGAAGAAAATATGGCCTGTATGACATTGAAATATTTGAATTTTCAAGTTGAAAAAAAGAAGCTTGTTGACGTTAAGGCTGACAGAAATGGTCGACCTTGAAAAGCATGAATGATCAATTGCACTTTTATAAAGGAAATATGGTCATGATAGGCATTTATCGTGTTGTTTGCATTGATGCTTTTCGACCGAAATCTTTCGCGGGCCGGATTGAATCCACAGACTGGCCGCACTTGGCTTGCTCGCCGGAGGTTGTGCACACCAGGTGCAGTTGATGGAAATGGTTTGTTAAACATCAGATAATAAATATTCATCCTATTTGAAATTGTTTGCTAACATTCAACGATTCAACAAACCTAAACAATAAATCGTCCCTCAAATCAAATCGCCTTAATCAATCAATCGCCAATCCGCGCCTGGATATAAGGAGTTTGTAATCTGTCAAAACTTGAAAAACATAATCTTAGAACTGCCGGAAAATGGTTTATTTGTAGGTCCAACTGAAGATCTCTTTGCACACATCCGTCACAGCCACGAGACTCCCACTTTGTCTCAGGTGAAAAACATTCTTGTTTCCTCTACTAGCGCCACTCATCACGCGCAGTTTAGAATCCGACCCGTCAGTCTGGTTTCGGTTCGTTATGTTTCGGTTTCTTTGGAAGCGATTTTTTGACTAATCGTACGACCACCTTTTTAAATAAAATGGGGTTTTTTTCCTCACTCCTATGCTCATTTGCTCACCTGCTTGCTCATTCACTCAATTCCTCTGCTCACTTGCTCACTGATTTGGTCATTCTCTCACTCCTATGCTCACTTGCTCGATAATTTAATCATTCACTCACTCTTGTGCTCATTTGTGCACTAACTTCCTCATTCACTTACTCTTGTGCTCATTTGTGCACTAACTTGCTCATTCACTCACTTCTGTGCTTACTTGCGCTCACTGATTTGCTCCTTCATTCATTCCTATATTCACTTACTCCCATGCTCACTTGCTTACTAGCTTTCTCATTCACTCACTCCTGAGCTCACACTGACTTGGTCACTTAAGGACTAACTTGAATGAGGAAATCAGTGAGCAAGTGAATTAATGAGCAAGTTGGTGAACAAGTGAGCACAGAAGTAGTGAATGAGCAAGTTAGTAAGCAAGTGTTCATAGGAGTGAGTAAGTGACCAAATAAGTGAGTGAATGAGTAAATAAGTGAGCAAGTGAGCATAGGAGAGGGTGAATGAGAAAATAAGTAAGCGAGCAACTTAGCACAGAAGTAGTGAATGAGCAAGTGAGCATAAGAATGAGCGAATGAGCAAATCAGTGAGATAGGAAGCATAAGAGTGAGCGATTAAGCAAATCAGTTAGCAAATTAGTGCTCACATGCTCATGATCTTAACTTGCTCATGATCCCACTCACTAGCTATAGTCGTTGAATTACTTGTTGGTAATTTGTGTGGGGTGACTGAAAGCTCACTGAAGTGATGCGTGTGAATAGACCGGAAGAAATCTTACATCTTCATACTTATAGGAGTGGTTTACAGGCCGGTCAATGGAAAAACACGAATGGGATATCTCGAGGAACCTTCATTCACGCATATCTCGCTCCACGATCAGAAGCATAGCCACCGTCTCAAAACGAAAGCAAGAAATTTCGTGCAACGCGATAATCGGCTTTTCATATTCCTACCACTTGGGGTGAAAATAAACGCCATCAATGTAAGTAACTACCATTTTTAGAAGCGATCCATTTCGTGTACATTCGCTCATAAATCCAAGCAAATACAAAACTGTATCAACACAACTAAAAAGAAACGGGTGCCGGAGAGAAAACGGGAACTTATCGGATTAGGAGATTAATTTGGGAGCCGAGGAGAATCCTTAGATCGGCGAATGCCCAGAAATAAACCGATTTAATCAGCAGCTCTCTCTCTATACCTTGCTGAAGTTTGGACTGGCATCTCGACAGATTCCGTCAAATTAGCGTCGGGCGTTTGAAGTGGAGAGGGAGGGATAAGCGATACAAATAATTAGTGCAAATTGCGAAGCTCTCTATCTCTCTTCCTGGATAGACGCCGAAAAATTGTTTGTGTGCTCAGAATGAGATGGATACGGATCCCTCTCTCTTTCTATGATTGATGAAAGTGATTCCATTCTGTGCCGAAATTTAATGAATAAATTACATATCATAATGTATCACACTTTTGACGACACTGAACAACAAATTTTGCCAAAATTTCTGCGTCCCGGACAAAGATAGTTATTTCTTATGTAATTCGATGTGCTGAAAACGAATTTAACCATTAAGAAGCTTGATTGTGCGGCTACGAGTTTCTCTGGAAATTGCAAATTTAATACACAATAATAAAACAATACAATGCATTGAAACACAATATAAGTATACAGAAAGCAGAGTAAATGTAAAGAAAGCTGTAAATGTGCAGAAGGCAAAATAAATGTACAGAAAATATATTAAATGTGCTAAAAACAAAAATAGATGTACAGAAAACAAAATAAATGTGCTAAAAACAAAAATAGATGTACAGAAAACAAAATAAATGTACTGAATAAACAACACTATTATATACAGTAGAAACTTTAACAATATGTAGAAGCGCACACAACATTAATATACATAATATGCAAATGTGTTACAGCACAATAGATCATTTATCGACGTCTGACGCACTTACTTCGTTTCGCATTGCGCTTGTACTGTACATAAGGAGCAACTATTACAATTTTTCTACAGTAGTCACGCAGGATTGACGTTGACCAGGTTACCTAGTAATGTTGTTCTATTGTACACCGTATAATAACGCCCATAAAGCCTATTTTAACTGTTTACATGGTAGTATCTTCAAAACAAGAGCCAATAAATGGTTTTTGATGGTGATATTCGTATTCAAAAAGTCAAAATCATTTGGAATTGTACATTTCTATGGCGGACACAGTTTCATTGTTGTCCTGTGATGCCGCTCATAAACTTTTTTAACATTTAACATCTCAAAAACGTGAGATCGAATAAAACTTTTTCATTGTGACATTCGTGTTTAGCATATCAGAATCATTTTCATGTCGAATGCGATTTCATTGTTGAACACAGTGCGATTATTCATCATTACATCACACGCACGAAACCTTATTTGTTTGGAAAAAGTTTCTCCAAGAGCAAACACTAAGGTGTTTTTCGAACTATTTCCAAACGTATAAACAAACTGAAATCATTGAAACGATTTTCGCTTCCTCTTGCCCCCTTCAGTGAATCCTCCTCAATGTGGTCAAGACCCTTTTCACGCTGAAATGGTGTGTCAAGGGAATTCGCGAATCGTCCGTCCGACGCGTGGAGATAAATTCGAGAATAAAAGAGGAACGACATTTACTTTGGGAAACTTAGAAAGATCTCTGGCTGAAGGGGAGCCCGCGTTTCTCCGATAAGTCTGAGTATATGTTGGTCAGCCTGGAAATTTCAGGATTCAAAAAATCAGTGCTAAATGTAATAATCGTTACTGACTCTCACCGGTTTCATCTTCTCGAAATATTCTGCTTAGATAAATACAGTCGAAGCCCGAAATTGACCAGTTCCTTCGAACTGACCAATTTCTTTGAATATTGACTGGCCAATGTCTTAATTTCTATTTTTGGTCAGCCAGTTTGGGAAGTAGTCGGAGATCACTGGCCAAAATCTGAAAAAAAAGACATGGTTTGGGTTATCACCAAGTTGGCGTATTTTGCCGTGATAATTATATTATATCTACGTCACATGGTATGGCAACCATGGCTATGACACCTCATCGAACCCATGATGCGGTAATCTTTGTCTTTTCTTCGAAATTTGACGGAAAAATCTGGATTTGCCTATGTTATTAATGTAATATAGGCACATCCAGGTTATGTTGCCATGCATTCCTAGCCATGTTTTTCTCTCAAATTTCTCTTCTAATCCAATATGTATACTATATATATAGCTATGTATCACACGTTGGCGATGAAGAAAAAATTAAAAAGAAAATGAATGTGGAGCCTGTACCGGATCGTCTTACATCATCAGCGCATCGAACTTTGGCCCGGCATCTGTGATCACTTTGGGCCAAATCCTGAATCATTTCTCGAAATTATACTGCGGTCAAACCTCTCGGCCATTTCGCGAATTGGCCGCACTTCACGCTTTGGCAGTGACTGATATGGGACTCGTTGTCAGGTTAGACAATGGGTCCCATCCGGCCCACGAAAGTTGTTCCGGTTGAAAATTAGCAATACACACACCGCACCATAAATACCTAAAGCTGCTTCAATCTCACCCCAACTTCAAAAAACGGAAAATCGAAATCCATACGGGATATCACCATTATTGCCAAAAAAAAATTGTCCAAATCGGGTAAATATTGTCAATTATAGCCAAAAACTATCAAATTCGAGTGAAGTTGCCAATTACAGCCAAAAACCTATCAAAAGAAGTTGCGAGTTATACCCAAAAAATTGTGAATAGTACCACATTATTGAGTGGTGGAATAGCATACGTAATCAAGTATATGTACACCAAATTTGAAATAAATCAATGGTTAAATAATGTTTTGAATGATATTTCTAGGGGAGAGCATAAGTTTTCACCATGTTAAAAGGTAGGGGCGACCTCTTTTAATATTCTACGTAAGCCATCGTTAAGTCTCGAGCTGTCCGTGATCGTTAATATTAACTTGGCATAAAACATAAATATTCTAATCATCTTTCGTCGAAAAGCGACAAAATCAAAAAAATATATTTCCTAAAAGGAGTTATTGGAATTTAAGCAACGTAAACAACGTTTCCTGGAACGATATCAAGAGTTTGTAGTAAAATTAATGAAGCGACGGAACGAAAACATCGCTTTTATGAATCATTCATTCACAATTTTCAAAAAAGCTTTCTTAACACTCGGATTCTTTTCAACGGGGAAATAAATCAACGGTTTCTTTATTAAAGTATTAGCTCGTTGTTTCTCATTACTTAATTACGACAGCTGTGTATCGAGATACGCATTTCATTAACACTTTTTCGGTTTCAAGAAACTCCTCCGTATCCCCTAGCCTTAAATATTCCAATTCATGGATGAATCCAAAACTGTCAGACACGGTTATAACGACATCGGAGATTCCTTCGAAATTTTGTCGTTATAACCGAGGTTGACGTTTAAAAGGCATTTTTAAGACAGAAAATATAATTAGATGAAATAAAATACTGCGCATGACGTTTTCATTACGTTATGATTAATTATTACAGGAAATTTTGCTTTGGGACAGTTGATATGTACTATCATCGAAAATAATTCTCGCAAAATGATAAATATGTGAGAAGAATATTTATATAGTAACACATATTTATTATTATATTCATTATATAAATATTCGATATTTCTGAAGTAACATGGATGAATTCAAAACTCTCGCACGTACAGTCAAACTCGATTGTAACGACATGTCTGTTATTACGTCAATAATTGGCGGTCTGGGCTGATCACCATGGAAAATAACGTTAATGAATCTTGCTTATAGCGTCGGTGTTAATGTCATTTAACATATCGATACAACGACACATTTATCGTTGTTTTATGACATCGAAAATAATTTTTGATACTAAAGATGAAAAGAGAAAAGGATTTTTAATAACTATGGAGCTCCGAAATGCTTCTATCGAACGTGACCAGTAGGCTTGTACAGGACACTACTGTGTTCTCCCGCAATATTATTGCGTTTTCCTACTTTTCCCATTACAAAAACGTCCTGTTCCCCCCCCCCCACCCCCGGCTTACTCTAATTCTCGCCCTTTACTAGAATCAGAAATAAAAGTATTTTGAATAATTATAAATTGTGAAAAAAAAATGAATACGATTATAAATATTCATCTCACTTAATTTTGTCGTGTAAATTTTTTCTCCTCTCTGTGAAATACATTTTGAATCACTGCATATTTTCTAGTACTGTATTTCTCGCCAATTCTCGCCACTTTTTAACCGTATTTGGCGATTTCTCTGATGGTTTGTAATATTTTGGTGAAATCTCGTACGGAGATATTTCGTATTTTTGAACCGAATTATAATTTTTCTCACGATTGAATATGGTCAGCGTAGTCACAATGAAACTTCGGCTTCTTGCACAGCATTTGATATCTGATTGCATTTTCTCATCTAAAAACAATTTCCAAAACGCCAACCTCGGTTGTTACGACAAATATTCACAGGATCTTCGATGTCGTTATAACCGAGTTTGTGAATGAGTGTCATGACGAGCGACCCAGTGGTAGACTGAGGGTCTAGCGAGTGACCTATTGACCAAGTGCGTGTAACAGAGTGAGCGACCAGGTCAGGGAGTAACAGCGAGCAACCTAGTTAGTGAGTAAGCGAGTGAGAGTGAGAAAATTAGTGAGTGAGCGACCAAGTGATTGGCTGTACAACAGAGTGAGCAACCTAGTCAGTTGATGATAGAATGAGTATCCTAGTGTGTAAATGACAAAGTGAGCGACCTAGGGAGTAAATGAACGAGCTTGAGTGACCGCCTACTGAGAGAGTGACTTAGTGAGGAACATTGAGTGAGGGGTTTATGAACTGAATGAGTGATCAAAGCAGTGAGTGACCTAGTAAGGAAGTGATGTAATGAACAACTTAGTGAGTGAGTGACAGATGGAGTGACCTCGTGAGTGAGTGATAGAATGAGATATCTAGTGATTGAGTGACTTTTTGAGTGTGTGAGTGAATGGGGGGGGAGAGAGAGAGTGCTCTAGTGACAGGCCGATCTCACTCGTTCATTCACTCACTCAATCGCTCAATTATTTACTCACTCGTTCACTTGCTCAGTCCATCATTCATTCATTCATGACAAACTGATGTCGGTGAATTTTTTGCCAGCGAATTTTCCTGTCGGGGATTTTCCTGGAGCTGATTTTTCCCGACACGATAACGACAACTTTCTTTATACGACATTGAGGAAAGAAAGCAAAAAAGGGGCAGATAAGTATATATGAAATAAAGTAACACTTTTATAGACGACAAAACAGCAGCTGAAAACGGTTATTGTTTTCTCATCTATTTTCTCGAAGATCGCAGCCGATAAAAATGAGTCTATATTTGTATTGTTATAACGTCAACTGGAGTGTTGTTGTTGTTGTTTTGAGGAGCAAATAATATTTTAACGCCAAAGGATTTATTTTAACGACGTCCTTGTTCCAGAATCGATATTTTTCCTTGAGAGAAGGAATCGATATTCCTCGCAAAACGATTAAACAGCAGCAGATGTGTCAGGTGATTCCATTTATCTACTGTTTTCCAGAAACGAGTACATCGCAGGTATAAACTCAGTTTTCTGCTGGAAAAAAAATGGCTCCTGATCAAAAAAATTTGTTTTTTATAAGGAATATTTCAATATTTTTTATAGAATTTTTCTTTGAACGAATTGTTTAATAAATTGTTGTTATATATGCAGAACGTTTTACACGAGGTACTTTTGCTGTCAGGGGAAATACTCACGTTTTTCCGAAGTGGGCGTTACCTCTCTTTGGGATAAGAGCCAATAGGCAGTGGTTTACGAAAATTTCGCTTCGGACATTTCGCCCACGATGTGTTAACTCTTCCCCCTCCCCACCCGGCACGTTTCATCCCCGGTACATTTCGCTTTACCTCACAATGTCAGTGCTCACTAAAACGTGTCTGTGTTGCTGTAGTGGGGATCGTTCCGAGTTCTTGCAGGTCCTGTCATCTGTATTCCATGGTTTGAGGATGATGGTAAGCGTTTGAATTGTTGTTCTGCGAATGAACTCGTGACGTCCTGTGTTGAATCTTCAACAACCCTTTATTTCGAAGACTTGTAGGTCAGTGTTAGTGCCGATGTCACTTTACCGATGGATTTTGGTGAAATGTCGCATCGGTGAGTTGCGAGGCGATGAATTTTCAGCACACGAATTGAAAGGGTTTCCCCCAGAACATCCTATTAGTAAGTGGAGGAGTGAAAATAAAACACGTCTCCAATCAAACACCCGGTATAATTTGTTGGTCAGTATTACCCCCTCCCACACCCTGCAGCAGAGTTCCTTTACGTGAAAAAACAAAATGATTAGGTACTAGGGGCTCTGGTAGGATCCCAGTCAGCTCTCACTCTTGCGGGGGCTATGGTCAGTATTGTTACGAATTATTTCTCTTCCCCCATCATCCAAAAAACTTGCATCCATACTAAATTGATTCCATTCACTTTTAATTCAACACATAGATGGCAGTACCCACTGCTAGACCATACATGCACCTCGTCCACATTCCTCTGCGGAGCTTCTAACGAATTGGTACATGTTGGAATTTACGTGTGCGTGTTGTGAACCTGACGTGAAGCTTGTTGTAATGATTGTTACTATGCTTATTGCCGCGCCATCTGCCATGAGTTTTCATGACTATGCGCGAAGTGTAATGATTGAATAATTGTCTGGTTGTAGTCCTGTTGCTCCCGGTGGCGGGACTTGTTAACGGGAAGATCAACCAGCACCTCCTAGAGATAGAAGACTTCCACACTGGTTGCCAAGTTCATCGATAACGTCATTCAGACTACCAAGCAAGTTTGCCACATTTTGAAACACAGCATTCTATTTCGTTTCTTCTTATTTTGGTGTAAAATCTTCCTGATTGGCTCACAAATACCGCGTAGTGATTGAATGTGGGGCATATAAATAGCCAATTCTGAGCCCGATCATTTTTTTTCCTCACAATGATGATACTGGCACGAGCAGAGGAATTTTTTTTCCCCTGAATATTCTGCGGAAAAATGGACTACTTGCTGACGTCACCAGCAGCGTGCGGAGGCCTTCTATCTCTGGGAGGTGCTGGAGATCAACCCTCATTTGCGAATGAAACATATCAATCACACTAAATGAATTGCCACTACTAAAAATTATTCTGAACGATACTCTTCCCATTATAATAAGTTTCCATGTTGCGACATGTGCGGTCACACATACCACACACCCCCATATAAATTTCTAATGCGGAGTCGAAGCTGATCGAGGTGAGAATGTATTTCCTCACGATGATCGGAATCGTCACAGCAATGTGATAAAATAGGAGCCTAACATTGCAATTTTTGTTGGCGAATCACTTTGTGAAAAGAAAGAAAATTTTCGTGGTGAAATGAAAGAGATGAATCCTCTCGGAACGCGTTTGTGTCCCGCCGAACCCAGTTATATGGGAAAGAATAACCACCCGAAGGTATTCGAGTGACATCGGCCATGTTTCTGCCTCGTCGCAATGGAAGATACGAGACAGCGGGTGACAAATGACTGCCATTATCAAAGGGAAAACTCGGGCGTTTTTCCCTCCCCAGAAGAAAAATCGCTCCCTTTTCTCGAAATGAAGTCCCACAAACGATTAATTGAAGACTGCGCTACGAGATGGGCCCTTTCTTCAACTACTTTACTCGGTAGCCGAATCAAACTTACGGCAGGAATCGAAATAACGTGGGTGTGCGCTAAAATAAAGCGGGGGGGGGGGGAAAGAACATCTTTTCGCACTTAAGAAAGAGTGCAGTTATGAGTGAAAATGGCATTTGCTGATGACTGTGCCTATGAAATATTTCTCAAAGACGAGAGAATGGGCATTTTCCATTACGGACTGCCTGCCGTAATATACATACAGACAGGGGCATACGGTATTATTATTACCGTGTCTCATCCTGGCAGCCGAACGGAATTTCCTACTCATCGAAGAGTGAATTTCGCTATAAAAACGTGAGACTTTAACGACTTCTCATCTGCCCTCCCCCTCTTTTAGATGAGGCTGAAAGTATAGATAGGGCTAGAGTTGAAATATACGACAGCCTTTGTACACTTGTACAAAGTTAAACTTCCAGATTATACAGGGTGGTTTTAAATTCATAGGACAAACTTTAAGAGTTGATATGAGGCACCTAAAAACAAGAATTTTTGATCATAGAATGTACGGTCGAATCATTTATGTGAAATAATGTGTCGCGAGCCATTTAAGTGATCTGAAACCGAGTTTCAAGTCAATTAACTGATTCGTAAATATGCCACGGATCACTTGAGTGATCTGGAAATGTACCACGGCTCACCTAAGTGGACTGGGATTCTGTCACGATCCACTTAAGTCATCTGGGAGTCTGCCACGGATCGCTAAGAAGTCTGTAAATGTGCCACGAGTCACTAAAGTGATGAAAAAAGTGCCGCGAGCTTCTTTTAAGTGATCTGGTTATGTGCTTCTTAGTTCATTAGTTCATTTTTACCAGAGTAAGTTTGAAGTCACGGGCCACATCAGAAGACTCCGAGGGCCACATTTGGCCCGCGGTCCATGTGTTGAGCATATATGTTTTACCGTCCTTGCTATTGCAATTCGACCGCACATTCTATGAGCAAAAATGTTTGTTCAGGAATCTTGTATCATCCTCTTAAAGCTTGTCCCATTAATTTAGAATCATCCTGTATGTTGAAGTGAAATTTCATACCGACATGGTAGAAGACACTGGAATGAACTGACCCATTGGGGGGCAACATAACGTTTAGGATTTCATTGAAGTTCCTCATTCAGTCAGCTATGAGGAACGTCAGTACGGTCTTCTGGATCACGGGTTTTTAACTGACGGCCCACGGGCAACATGTGACACTCACTCTGAGCTTTTTTATTGTGGCCCTATGGCGATTTTGAAAAAAAAGTATCTTCCGTACTTGAAATTCAAAGGCGATTAAGTTAAAAGAAAAACAGCCAATGAAGAAGGATCAACAATTTCGGATCCAATGAGAGAAATAATTCCAAAATTGGAGAAAAACATATTTTCATAATATTATTAAAGAAAAGATTGATCAATTTTCAGTATTTTTTGGAAGAAATTATTTCAGAATCAATGAAAGGAACTATTGCAGTATTGATGTTCGCTCTCCTCAGAGAGCAGACAGACTTTTAGCATGATACTTACATAACAGAGAAATTCAAGCATTTACTGTTTTCATTTCAAAATCCGGAAGACGGATGTCTGCACCACCAAGAACGCGAAACGAGCACAACTCGGACACCGTAAATACGTTATTGTCTACGCATTCGATACATGTACTGATTCGATACAAATTCCATAGAGGAATGTGTAAGAGGTGCATGTACACTTAAGTAGTATTATTGAAAGAAATTGTGTATCAGAATCAATGGAAATTCACAACTAATGGATGAATTTGTTGCAGAATCAATGGAAATTCAAAATTAATATAAGAAATTATTTCATAATTAATATAAGAAATTATTTCATAATTAATATAAGAAATTATTTCCTAATTAATATAAGAAATTATTTCATAATTAATATAAGAAATTATTTCATAATTAATATAAGAAATTAAATTTCAAAATCAATGAAATTGAGAATTATAAGTATTTCGGAAACAAAAGAGAAAAAATTATTTCAGAAAAAAAAGAGAAAAAATTATTTCAGAAAAAAAAGGGAAAAAATTATTTCAGAAAAAGGGAAAAAATTATTTTGTAAAAAAGGAAAACATATTTCGGAAAAAAAAGGAAAAAAATTATTCAGAAGAAAAGGGAAAAAATTATTTGGGAATCAATGAAAATTCAGCATTATTGAAAGAAATTGTTTCATAATTAATAAAGTAAATGTGAGATTTCAGGATTGATGGAAGTCCTTAACAATATTGGCCCGCTGTTCCGTTGATTCATTCGTTAAGATACGCTGCTGTACATTCCATTGAATTCTCGTGATTCTGGATACCGTCTTGCAATTCACATACGTCAATGGCCCTCAGACTTAGTGGAAAATTTTAATTTGACCCGCAATGTCTTCTGTAAACATTCGAAAAAGATCCCTGTTCTACACGTGTGATGTATCGTTATTATTACTCGCAAAAGTTTCTTCCCGGAAACACAGCAGCACCCGCTTAGGTTCAACGTATTTAAAACTGCTTCTATTCTTCGAATAAAAACCATTGATCAACGACAAAGACGGACTTTGAAAGATTATTATCGTCGGGTTTGGGGGAGGGGTTTCGCGAAATTTGCCGAAGAGTTTGTAATGCTGGTTAATTCATCGATTATGAAACGTGATTTACGAGACAAACTTTTTGTAAAACAAGGGAGAACGAAACTTCATTAGCTACGATTATGATCATCAATTTATTTGGAACTCGATCCCGTTCAGAATTTTCATAATGGTTTTTGATGGAAAGTGATTAAGTTCTTCTCGTTTCGGAACGTGTTCATCAAACTAATTGTCCGTTGAAAGAGAGCGAGTAATTAAGAAAACATCTTACATTTTCAACAAGTTCTTCATATTTTGTTATTTTCTTCTCGGTAAAACTCGATATTATTAGTGCACTCTTGCGAGAGGTAGATAATGTCTCCTAATAACAAATCGATACGCATTGGAGAGCTTTAATTTTTAAGAGTTGTTGCTGCTCTCAAGATCGTATAAGTATGCAGTATAATGTTACGCGATATTTTTTTCGTTTTTAGTTTTAACTCTGAGTCGAACGATTTAAGGAAATGAGCACGTTCGCTGCCCACACCTTAAATGAAGCACAAAAAAGCATTAAAAATCTGCGAAAATCGCGTATTGGAAAGATATTAAGGTGAATGGAGAGGGGGGTTTTAAATTTCTTCGAACAAAAATGTTTACTTTATATATATATACATACACACACACACACACAAAGCAATCGTGCGGCCCCGTTTTATCTCCCATTAACACACTCCGAACGAAGGTTAATGTCTCTTAAACGACCGTAATGGACCGCCCGAGTTTATCTCACTAAAGGAATTTCAATAAACCGGCAGTTTCGCCAAAGACCACCTTATTTCGCGTTTATGAATCCGAAGATTACGGGAACGCCGTTATCCGTGTGGGAGAGAGATTCGCCGTCTATGCAAATAATCAGTGAGTGGGGGGGAATAACTGGAGAACACAAAACTCGGGTGGGGATGCAAAAATGGTGCGAGAGAATTCAATGCAAAGACCAACTCTTTTTGTTTTCTCCAATGTTGATTGCTTCCAGCGGATATTGTTCTGTTGGTTTAAGCGGGTTATGATAAAGAAATTATGTACTGAAATGTAACAAGATGGGAAAAAATAATTCATGCTTTTTTAATAGATATCCATCCATTGCTGTTAATTCCCATAAATCCTCTCAGGTTTTCATGAAATTTCAAAGAAAATATCCCGATCCACGTCTCTTGAGCCCTTTCAGTGACAATCCCTAGATATCTCGTCAAGGTTGAAGTTGAACTACTTTATTTCTGTCACCCCCCGAGATATTTCGTATTCTAAAAACGCAGTGAAGCTGTTTTTACAATAGAGCCTGTTTTAAATTCCCTCTCCAAACAACCCAATGCCAGTGGACGGTGTCAGCTCTGGTTCAAGTTTATATAAGAAGAAGCGAGAGAAAGAAAAATATACGCTCAGTATAAATATAGTACACTTAAAGGAAGATTTTTTCTTCCAAAAAAGTATTTCTCTTCCTACAAAAAGCCGCACATGACCGTGTTTTTTTCCCTATGGGGCCGTTCAAGTATTACGTAAGCAAATTTTTAGCCATTTTTAACCCTGTCAGCAAAATTTCGTCATCAACTCTGCCTCTCTTAATTCTAACTCATATTTTCATAAAGGGTGGTTGATGACGTAAGCATTATCCAAATCCCCCCTCTCCTCTTGCCATCAAAAGTGAGCAAATTGGAACCCCCCCCCCCATCGATGATGACGTAATACTTGAACGTCCCCTATTGAGGTAAATAAAAGCGATGGGAGGAGTAAATATTCTTCCTGGAGGCAAAAACAGTTTCTGCTCGCAATCGGAAAATAATTCCTCTTAAAATACGTGGTAATTTGGGAAGGTTTCATAATTTCAATTGTGGCAATTACAATGCGGAACAAGAAAATTTTAAAAACCGCTTAAAGTGTTAATCCTTCTTGTTTCCAATTTAGAAGGCATATAATGTATACATATAACAGCACATGAATAATATACTTTCTGTTGCAGAAACGTACTTTCAATTAGAAAAAATAACTTTTTATACTTTCACCCCGTCCTAAAAACCCCAACTAGAAAGTTGTTGCCCTGTTTCTGCTGAAGCCAACGAAAAAAAGAAAAATTCCTCGTTTCTAAGAGCAATATTCCCCGAGATGTTAGAATTCGAATATCGCTGAAAATGAAGGCAACAACGGCATAAACTAACGGACAAACTCAAATTTATGATCTAGGAGGTCATGGTATATCTCCATAACCATATGTTTGTCATTCACTAGTTAATGGGGGAAAGAAAACTCCGGGGATAAAAAATAGCAAGTCGTAAACCTTGCATACTATTCACGTCCTAGACCATACATGATCAACCCATGGCCCGCCAAATGTGGTCCTCGGAGTCTTTATGTGGCCCGTGACTTTAAACCTAAATTTATAAGAATCAAATAAGTGGCATATTTACAGATCATTCGAGTGACCTGGCGAGCTGTTCCAGATTACTTAAAAAGCCCACGGCACATTCTCGCTTCAATTAAGTGGTGTGTGGCAAATTTCCAGGTCACTTAAATAGCTCACGGCAAACTTCCGGATCGCTCATGCAACCCGCGATGAATTTACGGATGACTTCAGTGACCCACGCCACATTTCCATATCACTTAATTACTCGTGGCACAGCTCCAGATCACTAAATCAGCTCGCGGCACATGTTTAGATCACTTAAACAGCCCGTGGCGCGCAAGTTGCCGATCGGCGATAGAGCCTAGGCCTTGTCCGGTACGAAAAGAAAAGGGAAAAGCCCGTGACACATTTCCAGATCGTTTAAGTGGCCCTCGACAGGTTTTCAAATCAATGAAGTGGCCCACTCTCTCTTAAAGGTTGAGCACACCCTTTCCCTAGGGGCCATTCAAGTCTTACGTAAGCAGATTTTCAGCCATTTTTGACCCCCCCCCCCTTTGCCAGCAAAAGTTAGCAAAACACTGACCCCCCCCCCCCCTGTCAGCGAAATTTCGTCAGCAGCTTAGAATATTTCATATCTTCAAAAAGGGGTGGTTGATGACGTAAGCAACCTTCAAACCTCCAAAAGTCAGCATATCCAAACCCCCCCCCCCCCCGATGCTGACGTAATACTTGAATGACCCCCCTAGACGGAATACATAAGTTTGCAGCAGGTCATCCACAAACACACTACTTGCGCCACTAAAAATGATTCTTTGTCATCGTATTAACCGCCAGGGGAAATAATTTTCCAATCAAAATATATCACGCATTTTATTCTGAACAACTTTAAAAATTAGTCTTAAGGTTTTCCTTCCATTTCTCTCGCGTGCAAGTGAATTTCTATTTCAGTCTATTAAATATTAAACGAACCTAATTTGCGTTTGGAAATTTTCCTCTCTCGTGCCTTTGATCATTTAAAATAATATTTCAGCTATTTTTGCGTTATCTTCTTAGTTCACGGTGTCTTCCTAATTGTGAAATTTTCTTTCATCTTCTTCTTCGAGCATAAGCTTGTCTTATTTTAAATGTTATTGTCCTCGCATCAAAATGAATTTTATTATTACTATTATCATTATTCTCTCCTTTTTTTACTTATTTGGTTATATTTCCATTAAGGAAGCGAAATCTCATTAACTATCACCTCTTTTCCTCGCGTTAGACAAACAAAAAGGCATTTTTTCGCCACCGAGAAATTACTAACATTTTCCCCATTTTAGTCCCTGATTTAAAAATGCTACGGATAAATAATGTAATATTTTTCCCCGGAAATAATTTTCAATTTGTCTTTCGCGAAACACTTATAGCCATTATTATCATTATTTTTCTATTTCTCACGCATTCACACCTGAAAATAATGTGATTATCGAGGAGTTTCCCCATTCAAAAAGTTGTTTCCTTTCTAATGTATGTACATATTCCTTTGGTCTTAATTTGTTTTAATCATTAGTTTCTCGTTTAAGCGAAAAGTTTTAAACGTGATGCATTTTTTGATTATGAAAAATAAAATGCATTAATAGATGTAAAGCAAATTCGAATTTTAATTTATAAATTTTAGCAAACGGTGTTTCCAGAATTTTAAACGAGAACCTGAAATACTACTATCATTATGTTGCTTTGATACTATTGTTATTTTCCTTCGAAATGATCGGGGAATGATAATTACCTTCGAAATTAAATTTGTTTTGTTTGCTTGTGTCGTTTTTTGAAATTGTTCGATTCTTAACGCTAATAAATGGTGTCAATATTCAATGATAACGGCCTAACGAATGTTACGCTCTAGAAGCATAAAGCAGTGTTTCTCTCTCCAAGCATTCTTTAGTGGTTCTCAACATTTTTCTCATCCCGCTACCCCCCATGCAATAAGATTTACTTTCTCGCACCCACTTGGGTAAAGTGTGTTTTTTGTGTAATTCATTTTTTTAATCACATTAATTACTTATTAACTAATTTTATTAATTCTTTCGTCTTTCAATTCCTTTTTTTTGGCCTATGGTTAATACAGTTCACGCCGCTTAATATGATCACATCGGAACTCGGAGTTTCTAATAACAATAACGAAGTAAAACTACAGTCGAATTCCGTTTTAACGAATACTGTTATAGCGAAAATATCGTTTTAACGAACACTTTTCTGATCCCTTAAATAAGTATACATAGGAACAACGCAAACAACCTGAAATTCCTTTATAACGAAATTTTGTTATAACGAAGTGATTTCTCCGGTCTCTTGGAGTTCGTTATTACGGGATTCGACTGTATATACGAAAAAAATTTCCGTTTGTGTTAGTTCGGTGACCGTATAACCCGTTTAATTGAACGGAACGTATGGTTGATAGGTATTGGTAAAACGGGACACAAGTTTTTCTTTCCCGCATAATTCGTTGCAAAATGTTTAATCGTTCCATCTTTCCTTTTTTCCCCTAAAACGGGACTTTCTTTTTCCTTGAGCTGAAATCCTGAATTTTTGTTATTCAGCTTATTGTGAGACGTTATAATGGAACTGTCTAATACGATATTTTTTTAATGTTCCCTTAACACGTTTCATATATCTCTTCAGAAAGCCTCTCTGATAAAGAAATTTGAGTCTGGTCAGCTGAAGAAAACTGATGAAAAACAAAATCCCTTTTTTTCAGTTGTTAATCATGAATTTTTTTTTACTATAAAAAAGCCATTACCAAAGCAACTCCCCACGTACGTGGATTGCAGCGAATACTACGGACTGATTACGACATTAAGGCGAAAATGTTTGTCAACATGGGAGGGGAGAGGACACCTTCTAGCCAGTCTTGCGGATTGATAACGATACGTTACAGGAGGAAAAAATAAGTTTGGTTAAACCTCAACTTCAGAGTGCACAAAAAAAACTTCCTGCGAAAAAAAAAAAAACATTATCCGAAGTCCCGATAACAAGAAACGGATTTTTCCCCACGTTATGATAACAATATGTTACGTTCTTTGCAAAAGTGATATCAATATCCAAATGGTAACATCATGCGTTATTCTAATAAGCGGCGTCAACTTTGGTTTTGGCTTTTTTTTTGTTTAATCAGTTCAGAAAAACTATGATTCGTTTTAATCATAGTTTTTCTACAGTCGACACTCGGTATAATTATCTGCATCGTTCCGTCGTATAGCGGGTGGTGAGTACATCGAAAGGAAAATATATACGATAGCAGCTATATGTGAACACATTTGGGACTCGTTGTAATGGAATGGTCCTTATAACGAGGTCGACCGAATTACTTTTCAACATTTTTTCGCAACTGGAAAAAAAAAGGTTCAATGAATTGTTATTGATTGAATTGAAGTTATTGTTTCCAACTGGAACAACAATATTATGTTTTGTTTTGTTTTTTAGCAAAAAGGTTATGGCGATCCAGAAAAATTGTATCGGTAGTTCACCTATTTGAGAAGAAATTCGCCCCCCCCCCTCCTTCATAAGAATTTTATCACCCTTCCCCACTTTTTACAAGAATTTCACTGTCCCCACTTTTTTTTGACAAGACCACCACCGCTGTGGTGGTCGAGTGGTTATAGTGCCGGACTCGTGATGCGAGGATCCGGGTTCGAACCCCACAGTGGTGGTCGGCTGAAGTTGGTTTTCTGTGGTTCCCAACTTCAAGGCGCAAATGCGAGCCGATCTCCCCGTTAAAAAGTCTCGCCACAGAGAGCAACAGTCCTACAACGGTAAAATCATTCAACCATAACACTTCACTCATAGTTAGTAAAACTGGGGGCAGATGACAGCACTACACATAACAAGCATTACACAGAAACAAACTTTACGTCAGGTTGCACTACACGTACACGCACATTCCCGCATGTACAGATTCGTTGGGGGGTTCCGCGGGGGGGGGGGGGGTTCATGTGTGGTGTAGCAGTAGTAGGTAGGGGCTCGGGGATCCATGATGTTCTTAAGTCAGCCACCTCGTTGGGCAATTTGCCTGTTGTGGCGTTGTATTTGTATTTGTATTTGTATTAATTCTATCAGAAATTCATCTTCTTGGCATAAATTTCATCAGCAACTCTCCTCCCTTTCCACAAGAATGTTGTCGACAACCAACTTTTCTGGCTATAATATTTCCAGTGGACCCCCTCCCCCTCCTTTTCCCCCTCGAAATTTATCGGCGATCCACTTTTTTGACAAGAGTTTTTCACAACAATGTTTCGGCACCCCAAGTCGACAAGAATTTTTCTGTGACCCCCCCACCTTTCTCTTCAGCAGCAATTTTATCGGCACACCCCCCCCCCTTTTTTTAACAAGAGTTTCACCGGCAATCAACCTTTTGACATAAATATTTATCGGTGAGCATACCTCGCTCTTCTCAAGAATTTTGTCAGCAACCAACCTCTCTGACAAGTTCTCCTGCTGAGCCCCATAGGCATCAAACGTTCTGGCTTGCGGGCGGGGGAGGTATTCGGCTCCCAAGATTACTTTTGTGGAGAGTGCAAAAGCTAAATCATTTCCATGGGGCCAAGTATAAATGATAAGGGTAAGAAACGCACTGCCCAACCCAGGCATTAGGCAAAACAATCTGAGAATGGGCCGCGGTCCACTTAAATCATGTGAAAATGTGCCATTGGCTACTTGAGTGATCCGGAACTGAGCTGCGGGGTCTCTTTAGTGATCGAGAAATGTAGCCTGGGTCACTTAAGTGATCTGAAAAAGTATTGCGGATAACTTGAGTGATGTACAACTGCACCGCGGGCCGCCCAAGTGTTCTGATACTTCATCGCTGGTCACTCAAGTGATCTGTGAGGGTGCCACTTGGTTCATTTTCACAAAATTAAGTTCCATGTCACTGTCATGGGTTTAGCATGTATAGCTGGCCCGCGGCCCATTCTCAGATTATTTTGGTGACATACGGTACACTTAAAGATCGCTAGAGTGACCGCTGCACATTTCCAGATGGCAAAGTGCCCGAGTGGTGCAGTGGTAAGATGATCGACTTCCACCATGAAGGTTGCCATAAAAGCCCCCGGTTTCAAATCCGGGGATGAACATCGGGCACAAGTTCTTCATCCGCCGTGCCAGCGGTGATCACCGATAGATGGCGCCTTTATTTCTCACCCATCTCTATTCGTTGGAAATTCTCTTATGCCGATATATGATCGAAGTTGATGTGCAGTAAAGTAGATCACTTAAGTAATCCGTGGCACATTAACTTAAGTGGCCCGAGACAAGTTTTCAAACCAATTAACTAGCCCGCACTCTCCTTCCACCCATGCCTTAGGCCATACAGAAGGAAGTGGGGTATGTATGGATGACAAACATCGATAGAATCAATTTAAACATACCATGAAATGCATTTAAAACTTTCACATACTCATAAACTGAATTATTACCCGGTTTTTACTGCAACTGTCAATTTAAATAATTAGATAATTTATTAGCATTTGCTAAAAAGCTCGAACCACATAACCAATTATGAACATCCATCTGGCTTTGCAGGCCAAATAATATTCTGATTAACAGGCTGTAACTTTCCTTCGGGCCGGAATAGGATCGGCCCGGACTTAGTACATTGCGTAAACTCAAAGGATTTCTTTTACATTCAAAATTCGCAGTAATTTCGATTCAAAGCTAGGATTATAACTGTATTTTATCCTCCTACGAATTTCCGATTCCCATTTCCCCTATTCGCAAAAGTATGTTCTAAAACATTAAATAAGTAAATAAACGCAATATGTATCGGGTCACACACAACTATCGAAAAACAATTAGGCATTGATGAGAATTCCCATGACCTCAGGCGTAACAAAAGGTTCCCTCCTCTTCCTCCTCCCCCCCCCCCCCACCATAACAAAAACCAACAGAAAGTTCATCATCGCGTTTAATTAGCTGCTGAAGACACGTAACATGAAAAAATAATCCAGGAAAAATACCGGTGTCCAGGATCATTTCCGTTTTGCTATTAGTTGAAAAAAAAATGTTTCCAGTAATGCGACTGAAGAGAATATTAACGAAAAATATTTGGTCGTCTTCAAAGCACGTAGTGTCGAATGTATTTTTTCTTATTCGTTTCACCAGGGCTTCTGGGCTTGGGCGCTAAGTGCTCTGAAACTGCTGTTACGAGTCACTCTGATGACCAGCAAATGGGCCACGGGTCTCTTAAATGCTCTGGAAATGTGCTGCGGGTCTCTTAAATGTGCCGCAGGCCCCTGATGTGTCATCTGGGAATGAGGCGCTGGTAACTGAAGTCACGTGGATCTTCATCGCGGACAGCTTGAGTGCTTTGAAACTATGCTTCGCGTCACTCAAGTGAGCTGTAAATATGCCTTGAGTCACTTGAGTGGTATGGAAATGTTCCGTGGGTCACTCTTGAGTGGTATGGAAATGTTTCGTGGGTCACTCTTGAGTGGTATGGAAATGTTTCGTGGGTCACTCTTGAGTGGTATGGAAATGTTTCGTGGGTCACTCTTGAGTGGTATGGAATTGCTCTGCAGGTCACGATCGATTTGAAAATGAGCCACGAGTCATTTGATTGACCTGCAAATGTGCCGCTTAGGTCATTTCTACAAAATTAGATTTTCACCTTAGCTACTGGGATATCGGGCCACATCGGATGATTTCGAAGCCATAGGTTGATCATATATATTCTACAGTAGCAGTATGCATGCCCCTCCCACAAGTGGAAGAGCCTATTTGCGTTTTGAAGTTTGGAACCACAGAAAATCAACTTCAGCCGACCATTACTGCGACGCCAGTTTTGATTGTTTCAGGGAACTTCTTCAGTAGAGGACAGTGGTTCTCAAAAACTCCGTAAGAGCCCATAGAGGAAGCAAAATATACTTTAGGGGAACATATTTCACAACAAAGCTGAAATCAGAGTGAAAATTTAACCAGGGGATCCCTGGATAGGGGTGACAGTAGACACTGGTATAGGAATTTCCTAGAACGGTATTCTTCAATCGCTGGTCCGAAGATGGGTGCCGGTCCGTGAGAACATTTCCCCCTAATTCATATATGCAACCACTGCACAATTTTAGATTTATTTTACCTTATATACAGTATATTGGTTTTCATTTCTGTCACAGACGTCAACTGGGCTCGAAATTATTTCTACTATTTAATTAATTTTTGGTCCGTAAATTACTCTTCCACTACTTATTTTTTCCTATTTATTTATTTTCGCCGGCTTACAAATTAATTATACTACTTATTCTTTCCGCCTATTTACTTAATTTTTTGCCGATCCGCAAATTACTTCTACTTTTTCCAGCCCGCAAAGTATGTCTGTGTATTTTTTTACCTATTTATTAACTATAGGTCCATATTTATTAATTACTAATATTTATTTTATCCATATCGTTTATCTTTTGTTGCTCGCTAATTACTTCTACTATTTATTTTTCTTCTATTTATTCAAACTACTCTCACTATTTATTTTTACTATTTATCAATTTTACTATTTATTCAATATTGTCCGCAAATTACTTTTTCTTATTTTTTCTCCAATTTATTTTTTGCCGGTCCACAAATTATTTTTTCCTTATTTCCGCAAAAATGCTCAAATAGTTTCACGGGTCCACAGTTGTAAAATGGTCAAAGATCCCCGCCCTGGAACACGGATGCTATTTCAAGGCTTCCGCAAGAACAAAAAAAATTAATTAATGAAACGCTGCTATCAGTTAAAAGAATAGTAGTGTTCTCACATCGAACACTTTCCCTTCATGGTCTCTACATTCTCGTTGTTTCTTTTGTAACTTCAATGGTTTTGGACGGAATTTTCTTTACTTCCTCTCACCTGGAATATCAGGTGACATGGCTATTGCAAGACAGGACAACACTGTACACACGAAAAGGAAGAACTGCGACAAAAGAAATCAATCGCCAGCGGAGCATTTAGACGCGTCATCTCTTTTCTTCGCGTTCCCTGACAAATTGTCCTGAAAATAGCAAGGAGAACAAAAACCGAAAACATTAAGAAGAAACATTCAGACAGACCGTACTGAAAATAAATGGACATTTATATCCTCGCGGCTTCGTCTCTTACGTCTTTTTTTTTATAGCCTATATATAAATGAAAAAAATATATCTTATATATTGAGCGGGAAATAAATGCCGACCTTTCATTGCGTCCGTCGGACACTCCAGTGCGTCTCTTTCTTGTACATGCGAGGAATTTGATGACCGTTGGGTTCCGGGATCACAAAAGAGAAGATTCATCACATAAAAAGGATAAGCTATTCGGTCGTGGACGGAGAAACAACAACAAAAAAAAGTAAGTAATTCTACCTAATTAATGTTTTTCGTCAGTAATACCATCATTAGTTAACATCGAAGCAGTGCACTGAAAGTTAGGTACATAGGTCTTTGGAAGAGAAGCTTTCCAATGCCACAAAATATTCTACTGTTACCGTGTATGAGGTTATATACAGAAATTTCGCCCGTGGCACATCTGGTCACTGGTACATTTCGCCTGCCCTGACCGTATCAATGACCGATTGAAGGCGGTGAGGGTCATCACTCATGCGGTCACTAAGTTGATAAGGAAAACTACCACTCACTTGGTCACGCGTGAGGTCACGCACTTCATCACTAATATGGTCTCTCAAACAGTCACTCACTCACACGGCCACGTACTTGGTCATCCATACAGGCACGCACTCGAACACTCATAAGGCCACGCACTTGGTCGGTCATCAACTCGATCACTAATATGGCCACTCATAACGGTCTCTCATTTTATTATTCATATGGTCATTCCCTCCACCGCAGTCATTCACACTTACTCATACAGTCACTTTCATCCGGATCACCGACAATTGCTTAGATTTAATACATTTCTTAGCTTATAGATTATAAAAAGATTATAAAATAATGTATGCGCATTCCTGGGACACTAAAATAAAGCAACAGCACAAACGAGAAATCTCTCTCAATCGTATGCTGATGCCATCTGCTTTAAAATAAGTAGTAGGACCGTGACGTCACACAGTACCTTTGCGAACACGCCCACTGAGCCAAGGAAACAAGATCAAAGAGGTGAAACAGCACTTAATATACAGCCCTACTTCACCAATCATCAACTCTGGCCGTATCGCACTTTACTGCTATTAATGAGATGGGTTAGAAATAAAGGCACTGTCTATCGGTCGTCGCGTCAAGTCCGTTAAGAAAAATATCTATGTCCTCCCTCGGGTTTGAACTAGGGACCGTGACGGCAACCTTCACGGTGGTAGACGAGCATCTTGCCACCACGCCACTCGAGTGATACCATACTACATATATAGCTCTGGCACTTCGGTTCATTTTTCATTTGATCAAAGCTCACGATTAATTTCTTCTATTTTTTTACATTACCTTAATTTCTACTTAACCGTTTAAGCGAAGAATCACTAAACCCCCATTCAAAATGTCATATCTTTTCTTAATGAAGTTAGTCTTTCTTCCAATTTGCAGCAAGTGCAAACTAAGTGGATGTAGCGGAAAAGAGTATTATTGAGAATTCAAATTCGCAAAACATCTGAACGTGTTAGAGCTTAATAAAGAGGCGAAATATGTCGCCAATGCAGCTTAAAAGATTAAAAAATTATGAAGATTCTAGGATAACCAAGAAATTTCTTTCCGATCACAAGTTGCATCTTATTTTAATTGGTCTTTGGTATTTTATTTATTCGCAATAAATAATTAATTTGAACATATTCGAGCTTTTTATTCTTTGAACGAAGAAACAAATTAATTTTGAGTTAAAATGCAATTTGTAAACGAACTAAATCGTTTTCCGATTGCGTACGATCATTGGCTTGAGATATTTAGCGTATATAAATATTGCTATTAATTTTTCTATTGATTCTTCTAGTTGATATATCAAGTACACAACAGCGTTTATTTACCCCGTACGTGTGAAGGAAATGAACTAATTTTCTATTCCGAACATTTATCGGGAATTTCAAGCTTCGTATATCACAAAATAAGGGAAATGAGGAAAAAAAAAAAACCTTAATACAGTATTATATATTTAAAATATTTATTAATGTATTCACATATTTCGTCGACGCGAGTGCCGATGAATTTCGTCGAAGAAAATGAGAAACAGTGGATCGAGAACTTGTCTCTATGAATTTACCCCTTGACTAATAAATTCTGGGACAGCCGCGAGAGAGAGAGAATTTATTGGAAATGTTTCTTCATGAATATTGATGATTTTGCAACAGCATATTAATCGATGGATGCTTCAGCGGAGGCGACGCCTTTAATACTTTGTAAAACTCTAATCAGACCTTTCACGAATATCACGGCCGAAAGGGTTAATGAATCGAATTCGAGTTCAACATGGTGAAACATGAACCGTCACCAAAGTCAAGATGGATTTGTTTCCCCTTCAAAAGGTCATCGTAACCAAACTCCGATCGAACGAGGTTGATGTATTTATTCATCGTTGTTTATAGATATTATGGATTTGGTACATCGATGACTTATATTTGAAAACAATACGCGTCAAATCTTTCCCCCTCCCCAACAAAAAACTAAGAAAGGACTTTAATAACCTAAAGACGAATCGTATACGAAGAAGTGCTAACGAATGAGGTCATCACCATCCTTTTGTCCTCAACCAGAGTTTTTGAGCCCTTTTTAAGCCATTAGGTAATAGCTAAAAGCAATTGTATTAGCAAAATTTGAAATTCCTTACGAACCAGTCCTAGTTGCAGACGGAGCAGTCTCTAAGGATGAGGTAGTGCTACACCCCTATGGTTGCTTTCCCCGGAATATTTACAAAAGAAGATATTTATGAGAGACACGGTTCACACGAATGCAAATACGAATTCCACAACAGACAAAATTCCCAACGAGGTGACTGAAAAATTTTGCCGCAGAAATATGGATGTCAAATTTGCTCAGCCGCCGTTGGGCATTTCGCCTGTTGTGGCCTTGTGTTTGTATAACCAAAATACAGCAACTCAATATAAAAGCATAAACCACGAAAGATAAAACTAATAATTAATACTATACAATACACTGCCTATAAAAAATGTTATTGTTGTCTTATCTAAGTAGGGATACAGGCCCGTCATTTAGGGGGAGCAAGGGGGCCGTTCCCCCCCCCCTGGCTTTTGAAAATACACTACAAATGGTATATATATATATATATATGAGTAAATTTAGTACATGCTCTGTGCCCCCCCCCCCCTGAAAAAGTTGAAATGAACGTTACTGTAGGGATAGCTTTCCGCTTTATCCAAATATGTTTATCGTACTTCTTTTAAATGTGTCCATTATGTTAGCTTACCCGCGGAGGGTTGTTGATTCTATTTCATCGATTAACAACCCTATTAGAGAATATATTCCTTGCTACCCCGCAACCTGAAATTCTCTCTTACTAAACGATACTAGTGTTCCCTTGTCGAAGAGCAGTGATTGATGGGGTATTAATAACTCGTGTCCATTATATCTTTCCCGTTGAAAATTTTAAGCACTTCGATCATATCTCGCCGACGCCTGCGTTCCTCCAATGTAAACATAGGAAAGAAATCCAAGAAATCGTATTTCTTCATAGCTCAAGCCTCGTGGGCCAACAAGGACACGCGTAGCTCTTCTCTGCATCCCTTGCATCAAGTCTATGTCCCTCTGTAAGAATGGTCTTCAAAACCTAACATTGAAGGACCGGACGCACCCCACTTCCTATCTCACGGAGATATCGAAGCGTTCACGAAAGATGTGTGCATCTCCAAAACCTGACAGCATACTCCAGTCCAGGACGAACTAAGCCTCTAAAAAGCGAAAGAATGACTCTAGGAAAACGTGAAGAGACCTTTTTGAGAATTAAACTGAGCATTCTATTCGCTTTTTTTTTTACCCCCGCTGAACAATGTTCGGAAAACCTAAACCGCACATCAAAGAGAATTCCCAAATCGGTAGTTCTAGTTGCATCTGGAGTAGTAATACCATTCAACTCGTAAGTGGAACTTGGACTGTTCGAACGAAAATGAGCTGCCATGCACTTGTCAATGCTAAACGTCATGCTCCATTCATTTTCCAATGCTGCAATCCTGCTAAAGTTTGTCTGAAGCAACTCCCTATCGTTTTGATTCCCAACTACCCCATTAGCTTCACGTCATCAGCGAATTTGTTAACAATGACATCGATACCCTGATCGAGTTTGTCGATAAAAAGTCAAAAGAAGTTTGGAACGCAGGACACTTCTTTTGAGTAACTCTACTTTTCGCACCTGTCCAATCAGAGAATTCCCCGTTCACCATAACCCGTTGTGACCTATCTCTTTACCACGATTATATAGCTATACAATTCAGCTACTCTCTGTAAAAATACTCTCTCTCTGTTACCAAACTCTTTCAAATTCCACATCTATTTTTTCTTTTAAAAATACTTTCTTCCTTCTGACTTTATATGGATAGTGAGAGAGAAACCCCCCCCCCTCCCTTAACTCCTAGAACAATCAACCCAGGAAGAGAAATACTCCATCTTTTTATTTATGCCATACTTACACCATCTCAAAAAGAATAAAAAATATTTTTAAACACCGTCTCTCTCTTTCTGTAATTAAAATATGTAAAAAAAGGCCAACTTCACCCACTGGCAGTTGGGGGAAACGATGAAAAAAACGTGTTGAAGGGAGAAGTCAATAATAAAACTAAGCTCGTTATTGCCAAAATCATTAGGTTTAAAGGAGCGAGAAACCTCGGAATTGCAGGAATGATAACCGGCAACGGTTGCGATTTTGCTTAACATGTTTTCACCTAATATAGAAAAAAAGATATTGTTTTTAGTTTGATGATAACAGTTCTATAAATTTTGGTTTCGGTACTTCCGTGATAAACGTTCATCGCCCTTGATCTGAAACTAAAAATTTTCTACGTGTTCAAACATATGTCTACGCTTTTATTTCATTTTTTCCCGCAGTTGCAACAAATGTCGCTTAATTCCTCGACGCAAGAAGGCACAATGATTTATAGACAATTAGATAACAATCGGCAAGATGCTCGCTAAAATGTGTTACGGCCATCAAACAACTTCCACAAATTCCTCCGAAGAGGTAATTGGTTTCCAATACCAAAACTTCGTCGCCGCGTCAGCTGCGACCGAAACAACGAACGTCGCCGTCTAAAGAAAATCGTTGCGCCTCTCAAAAACCAGAACGAAAGAAAAAATAGAATATGTATATAATACATTTCTCTAGGACGGATATATCATTTCGACATTCTTCCAAGTCGTCCTTTTCTTCCGAACCGTAACCACCGGTAACCACAATTTCCTAAGACAGAATGACGAATACTTACATAATAGTTAATTAATCAATTCAAAAGATCATATTATGATAAAGTATTAATTTCCGCGAGATCTCATGTTCGTAATTTCATTCCCAAAAATGATATACTGTATTAGTAAAAGAATACGATACCGATATGATTACAGATCAAAATTTTTGTTGATTATTATTAATTAAATTACGTTGTGACTCACTTTTGATGAAGGACACCCCCCCCCCCCCCCCGGAACCGAAAATTTTGTCCACCAACGGAGAGTGCTCATAAGTATGTTAAAATTACAGTGTAACTGTAATAAGCAACTTTAAAACTGTAAGCAACTGTAATTAACTTTCGATAAGCAACGTCCATCGGACCGAATATTTTGTCCAACCACAGTGTCCTTAAATACAGTAAAATCCCTCTTAACGAACACCACCACCCCTCCTTTTACGGCAAGATAATAATTGTCCCTTGTATAATAAAAGTATGCATTTCAAACCCCTGATTTAGTTAACGACTTTAACAGTCCCCCCGCCTCTTTTACGGACGAATTTTTTGTCCCAACGGTGATAGCAGGTTTTCACTGCATATTGATAAAATTACTGTGCAACTTGCTTTAGAAAAAGGACGCCCACATGAAACAAATTTTATATACGGAGTGTGTCCGTAAAAATTACAGTGTAACTTTTTTTCGATAAAGGACAGCCATGTGACCGAAAAGTTCGTCCGCTTACGGGAAGTGTGCGTAAATATGTGGTTAAAATTAAAGTGCAACTATCGATTAAGGGCATGTATGGCATTGAAAATCTTGTCAGCGTAACTCTCTCCCAATGAAATACACCCATAAGATCGAAAATTTTGTCCGCAGACAGACTGTCCGTAAATATACTAATAAAATTACAGCGTCTTTTTAGGGGAGGTTTCCGTTAATGAGAAGTATCAGCTAAGGGAGGTATTTCACTGTACAATAGGTATACTTTGAGGTTATATATTTATTCAGTTGCAATTCATAATATATTTTTCATCACCAGCGCAGGCAGTACTAAGTCCTCTCTCTCTCTGCGTGATTATTAATTTTATTTTATAAATACCCAGACAGAACAGAGCTCTCTGTCTCTCGTTCTATGAGATTATTATTATTTTATAAATATTTTATTTAAGCCAAATTATATTTTTGTTCTAGAATAAGGCTTACTCATAAGTCCCATAATTGGACGAACTTTGAATAATAAATATAGGGAAACGTAATTATATATATATACACATATACGCTCAAGTTTTTAAATATTATATCATGCTTAGAAAATATATTGAAACCAGAATAAAAAATTAATTTGTTTTTCAAGTTTTCAGACTGGAGAATTTATTTTTTTTCAAAAAAAAAAATATATTCAATTTCACGTGCTTGTGAAAGAAAAAAAAAAGTTTTTTTGGCAGAATTTTTTCCTTTTTCTGATTTTTTTCCCCCCGTTCGTGTCGAAAAACCACCTAATTATCGAGGAAAAAAAGTAAGATTTTTTATCGGAACTTCTTCAGAAAAGAGAAACTCTCGGTGTCAGCTAATTTAGAGCTCATTTTTCTTTAAATGAAAGGAATATCTGAAGTAAGTTTGCTTCCTTCTCTAAAACAACATCTATTAATAATTATATTTTTCACCGAAATAATAAAAAAATGAAACTCTGATATCATTGGTAAAAGTATAATGAAAGCATCTAAAAATTTTATAATCGTAATTCACGGCGGTGTGTTCATTGGAATCTGTGATCAGGGAGTCGTTCTAACAATTCAAATGTTTTATATTACTACGTTACAACATGGTCAGATGAATACGTTTGAGGGAAAACTCGAAGATCGCGAAAGGGTTTTTGAGGCCATCTAACATTGCGCAATCCAGAATGTGGCAAATTTGTCGTGTTGAGGGTTTTCTTTTCTTTGGAACAATAAATGCTTGATAAATAATTTCATGATTGCTTTCATTAGAACTGTTTAGTCCCTCCACGGAGGTTCGAACCCCACAGTGGTGGTCGGCTGAAGTTGGTTTTCTGTGGTTCCCAACTTCAAGGCGCGAATGCGAGCCGATCTCCCAGTTAAAAAGTCTCGCCACAGAGAGCAACAGGCCTACAACGTTACAAATATTCAATCATTGCACTTCACTCGCAATTTGAAGTATAGATGGCAGCACTGAAATATCATACACAACACTAGCTACACACTCAGACTGTTAGGTGTACACACTCACTTTGTTCCAGACTCTGCCACGAAGCTGGACTGGAAGAGATCTCGGCAACGGGATAAGTTCGGTGGCAGAGACCCTGGCGTTCATTCATTCAGTCCCTCCACGGAGATCCGGCAAACATGATTCTCACATAACGAAGCTTCACGTGTTTACCATCTTCGGTTCAAAATATGGATGACAGGTAGCAGCACCAGCAAGAACACGAAAAAAAAAACCCAACTTTGACAACATAAACGTGTTAAGGCAAAGGATACACATATATACAACCCGTCCCTGCACGTACCGATCCGTTTGGGCGCGGTATTCCAGGTCGATAAGATACTCGCCTAAAGTACCAAAGGATGTTTAGAGGTGTCGCAAGTTCGATACCCGGTTCCAATCTTGTCAGAAACTTTCCCGACGGAAGGAGGGGGGGGGGGTACAACAGAAACGCCGATATGACCATGGAAAATGATTGCTACCGCAGGGAGTTCCACATCGAGAAGTTAGCGCACCAACCTCTCAATGAGTATAAAAAAAAGACTGCCATTCGGAATCGACAATTAATTTTAAGTCCCGGTCTAATTAGCCGTCACGTGTAGAAAATGACCGAGGTTCGACAAAAATTATCAATGGCTCAATTCCCGCGGAGGAATGTGTACGAAGTGCATGTACAGTTAAGTAATAGTAAAAATTGATGCATGCATAAATGTGGGAGTACATTCGTGCCTACGAAGTATTGCAATGAACATGCGTGTCGTTCCAGTGGAAAAACTAATTTAGGCAATGCTCTGATGGTTAATTTAATGTAGTTGATGAATGTAAATAAACCTATTTGACATTTGACATGAATAAATCCGCGTATTGTTTGATATGAATGTCGTGTCATGATTGAATAGAATGAATCCATGCGAAATTTGAAGAGAGATTGATGCGATGTTTGGACTGAACCAATAGCTCTGAAAAGAAAACGATTCAGAGAAGACCAGAGTTCGATTCCCGTCGGATACGAGTAGACTTTTCTTCTCTCCGAGTTCACCTCAGTATTAATGCAGAGATTTTCTTGGTGTATAAATATTTCTTTTTTTTATGTAGAAAACGTACTGTCGCTATCCTGGGAATATTCGCTGAAGTTAAGGGATGATGCCAAACACCCTACTTGATAGGAACTACTTCCCTTATCCATTTGTAACACCCGTAATGTGAAGTCTCAGTGAATCTAAGTTATAAAGATTTGCCGAGTGAATCTAAGGACATAATCTGAGAAGACGCACAGGGACTCAAGCATGAGTAGGGATTATCAATAATAATAGTGAAACCATCATCTCCTCATGTCACAGGTATCCACTCAAGCATGAGCAGGGAAACAAAACCCTAGTTCTTGCGGTTAGGATCACAGCAACTAAGTTTCGAAAAATTCGAATGGCAACACTCGTTTTTATGCATTTCAAAGTGATCGGCGCAGTAAAAAATCATAAATGGTAAATTTAGCACCATATACGCCTGCGCAGGACAAAGACAAAGGAAGAAGATCTCACCATGGGGTTGATGCACAAACTCCTAGGTAGGGAAACTTCCTGCGGCAGTGATATGATCTGCATTGTTTGTTTCCGCATGTCCTTGTCGGCGTCTTGCGCCAGCGTTCATCATTGTACAGGTACTGTTTCAAAGCCGTTTATGATTTTTTTTTTCTGCGCCATTCACTTTGCGATGCATTAGTGAGTGTTTCTATTTGAATTTATCGAATTTTTTTTTTGCTGTGACCGTAACCGCAAGAGCTAGGTTTTTTTGTTTCCTCTTCTCATTCTCGAGCGCATGCTCTGACACACATCTCGAATTTAATTTGTATTGGTAGAGTTTTGCAGCCGCTAGGAGATCATATATCACAAAGTTATTTTACGACTACCCTGTATAAAACTTTTTCGACTCTTTTTGACTTTTCGAGAGATATTGAAAACACTGTTTTTTTTTCTTGCCACCGATATGCATAAAAAGAACATCATAGAAGATGAAAATACAAACATACTGTTTGTTCATTAGACCATTTTACGAACTGCACTCGTTAATTTCTGGAATTTCCTAGTATTTTAGAATAAAAAAACGTGTCTACTACTTCGAATATTTTTTTCATGTATTAACATTTTATGCCAATAACTTTCAATTAGATTATGCTAAAAAAGGTTGATTTTAATGTCAATGCCTTTAAAACCATCGGCTGTTTTTACATCGATGTATTAACTCTTCAACGAGCATCTTTTCATTCCATGCCAGGCATGTATTTTTTTTCCTCCCTATTCTGTGGATATTCAACGAAGACTATTCCTTGCAGAGTTTATCTGATTATCTATCATTGAAGTGGCCGTGCTGAAAGAAAATCGCCGGTACAATTTCAAAATCCTTAGTTTCGTTTTTATATGTATCTTCTCTCTTTTAAGTTTGGTTTCTGTGTGTTATTTTTCGGCCTCTATTGTGATTCAGAAACGGTTTCTCTCGAAATGCGCCTTGAACACAGCTGGTGCCTTTGAAATTTTTCTGAAAATAACAGTAAAAAAAAAACGAAAAATAAATAAATAGATAAAGGCTCCTTGACTTGCAGTTCGTTCATCTCTCGAAGCGAAAACATGGATTCCTTTAACACGTTTTTCTTTTTCGGATACCACTGAAAAAAGAAAACGTTGTGAACAAAGAATTTCAATTCGGATTCTTTGTAGCAAAAAAATGAACTAAAGGAAATTGTAAAGAATTTTTAATGCAGTTCGACGAGATAACGCGTTCTTTCATTATTGATGGAAATGGAGGAAAATAGACAGGAGTGTTTCTTCAGTTCACAAAATACGGATCCATAAAAACTTGAAGAGAAATTATGGACTAACCCTTTCAAAATGGAAATCGCATTACAGTTATCCAGGGCTAAATAGTAAGGGCTGCTTCATCTCTTGGATGTTGGGCTTGCCGCCCCGGCTCGTTGGGCGCGGTCTGACGTAGTGCTCCTGCTTCTTTTTCCCTCAGACGACATCAGCTTTCGAAATGTACTGTGTAGAAGAGGATTGTTTTAAATTTTAGTCGTTTATTTTGCTGTTTTAAGTGAGAGACTTCTCGTTATAGTGTTCTTTTTATGTCACTAATATGCGCGGGTGGTATTTTTATAATATTTTTTGGGGGATTATTGTGTAAATCTGTGACAAACAAATATGAGTTGTGCTATTGCAACGTGCAAAAGAACAATTCTCGGAAAAATTTCTCTTGGATAAATACTTTTTTTTTGGTAGAGATTAACAGTGCCGTCAGAAACATGAAGAAGAACGGTTGATAGGGCTTCGAAAGAGGTTTAAAATCTCTCCATGGTTAACCCGAGACATTCAGCCAAAGAAAAGGTGTTCATTCCCTGATATATGCCCACAAGCTATCCACATTTATTCCAGGGTAAGGACTTTACAAACGCGAATATCAGACTGAAACGGATTTAATTAACTAAAACGAATATCACACACAGAATTAAAAATGCACTGTTGAATAGCACTGAGAACCCCTGCCTTATTCAAACAAACTTCTTCCCCGTGTGGCACTCCCCCCCCCCCCCACTTCCCACGTTTCCTTTATTCAATGCTTATCCGCAAGCCGGGTCCCCAGAGCTGTTTATCAAAGAATATCTTCGAAAAATCCGTTCCAGGGTGACGCTCCACGGCGCTCCTGACAAAGGTTGGAGTTTGAGAACCCCTGGGAGTGAGTACATTCATTATAGAGTACATTATTTATAGATGGAACTTCTATAAATAAATTTGATTTTTGGAATCCTGGGCTAACTAACTAAGATTGTGATGGCTCGGTCCATATCGGTGATAAAAAGTGCATTCGCAAAGTGCTGAAAAAAGCAAAAAAAATGAACAATATCTAAGAAATAGTTGGTAAGTTATAATGCCTTTTGATATTAGCATTCAAAATGAAAATAATAACTTCTAACATTTTATATTAGGATTTTTTTATATTGTTTATATTTTTTAAACATTGTTTCCCATGTTTTTAATGTTGCAGTTGTATTGACAATAACGAAGTCCAAGGCTTTTAGAAGCTACACCCAATTGAAATGAAGAATTTAATTAAAAGTTATTAGAAAATTCAGAAGATAATTGAAATGAGCTGCGTCGAGTTGACTTTCAATCAACCCAATAAAAGTTTGCTATATGGCCCTGACAGTTGTCACACAATTGGGTTTTTCCCGAATCTTCTTACCGATCAAAGGTACCGCGGACCACAAAATTGAAAGCTACTGATCTAGATCACAGCACTGTTTCTTGACCCTTTCACGCCCATGGCTCCCTTATGGACCATATTTATTTTCTTCTCGTCCCCCCTATTTTATCCAGGGCCTCCCAAAATTCATCGGGAGTGAGTGCATTGATTTTTGAGTACATTATTTATACATGGAACTTCTATAGATAAGTTCGATTTCTGGAATCCTGGGCTCACTAACAAACCTTGTGATGGCTCGGTCCATACCCTACATATTTTCAATATGTTTAAAATGCAAAATGAAATAGTTACATGTGTAAATCCCATACACATTCCACAATTTCCACACATTTCAGAGATAGTAATGTATAGAAGCAAAGAAGGTTCTATATATATATGCGAGGGCATCTCAATCATTCTCTCATGATAAGTTATCCAAAATGGTAAACCATATTGATATATTTTTTTAGTTTTAATGCAGGAGTTTCCACGGCAATAAAAGAAAAGTTTGCATTTTCAACAAAGAAAACCAAATCATGCAGAAACCAAATGCGAATTCTTGATTCAGCGCATTATTTCTCAATCTTTTTTGTACTTGACCTTTCAAGTTGGAAAATTTCAAATCAACATTTTCAACTGGAACAAAAAAATTCCAGTTTAAGCATTTTTTTTTTATCTTCTCCAACCACCAAATGGAAATTTCAAATATAACTTCTTTTTTTTTGTGTTATCTAGTTCCAGGAAAACACATTCCAATCACGAATTCATTGTCGCTGCAGAGACAATGGAATTTAAAACCACAAAAAAATTTTCTTTTTCATACGAAATATCTAGAATATTATCACTTTTGCATTGAATAAATGAAAGCATTGATTTTGTTTTTCTTTTAAATTCCAACGTATTGAAGTACGGTGTAGAAATACTGTATTAAAATCCGTGATGAAACTGATCACAATGATTGTAACCGGCAGTATGAATCTGAAATTTCTGAGGTCATTTCGAATAAAAATTTCATGTGTCCGCCTCCTACTTTTTAAGGTTAACATAGTTTAACTGAAGACGTGACGCGAGCTGGCTTACCGTCAATGTATTGAGATATGAGAATTCTGATACTGTGTCGGCGGTTAAAGGTTAAACGTCGATTCATATCATTTTTATCTGAAAGAGATAAATATTTTCATCTCTCCATCCAAACATCACAGTACATAGATAGTCTAAAACTTCTATGTTAGATGTTAGGTAATGCTATTGGATCTTTATGGCATTACCTGACATCTTGTCCACATACGACAAAATTTAATTCACTTTGGTGCTATCCCCGAGAACGGTAGACTGTGTTTCAAAAGTAGAGTTTTGAAGAGCCCTATGAACTTCTCTCGAGTGCGGCGGATTATGTTGTTCTTAGGTAACAACCTACACCGCATACACATACTAAGAATACTGGCAAGGCGCGTCTGAGCAGTAGGAACGATGACGAATTCAAGCCGGCAAGAGCCCAAATGATTGATCATACGAGGAAATATAATCTCCGACCACGTCGGCGTCAACAGAAGTCACCAGTGAACGTGAAATCTAAGCACGTTCACCTGTAGAAACAAATTAGGTCATTGACGACAAAGACGTATTAAGTGTGATTTATCCGTCTATAATCATGCTTACAATTTTGATTGGCGTAGATTGTTCATATATATTATCTGTTATATGATTCCAGATTGACGATTGCTGATTTTTCAAGATGATTGTATCAATTTATTTATTTATTTTGTTGCCTTCTTCTGAGGTGATTCTATGTTTCTTTGATTTTAGTAAAACTTTCCGGATCCACCCATCCTTTGGGCTCACTTTGATATTTCTCCGGGATGGGAAGTGGGGTGTGTCCGGTTTTCAAAGGTCAAAGTCTGAAACTTCTATATATACATATATATAAAGGAAACACGCGTTTCCGCATATACAGTCAAACCTCGTTAGTGCGTCACCCGGTTAACCCGTCACTCCGCTTACCGGGTCACTTTTTGGAAGTCTCAATTGGCCTCTATGGGGGTACTAATGTATACAAATACAAATACAAATACAACGCCACAACAGGCAAATTGCCCAACGAGGTGGCTGACTTAAGAACATCATGGATCCCCGAGCCCCTACCTACTACTGCTACACCACACATGCACCCCCCCCCCCGCGGAACGCCCTAACGAATCGGTACATGCGGGAATGTGCGTGTACGTGTAGTGCAACCTGACGTAAAGTTTGTTTCTGTGCAATGCTTGTTATGTGTAGTGCTGCCATCTGCCCCCAGTTTTACTAACTATGAGTGAAGTGTTATGGTTGAATGATTTACCGTTGTAGGACTGTTGCTCTCTGTGGCGAGACTTTTTAACGGGGAGATCGGCTCGCATTTGCGCCTTGAAGTTGGGAACCACAGAAAACCAACTTCAGCCGACCACCACTGTGGGGTTCGAACCCGGATCCTCGCATCACGAGTCCGGCACTATTGTTGAACTCCTGATAATGCGTCACTCTACTCCGCTTAATAAGTCACTTTTGCGAAAGCACCCTTTCGAAAATTACCATTCAAGTCCGAAACTCGTCGTTCACTCTTGCTGTGTCAAAGATTTATTATACCTATAGCATTTCTCAAGCAGAAGCCACTGAAGCCATCTCCATTCCCCCATCCATACCTTTTACTACAGGCTTGTTAACAGAATCCTTCTGTCACCATTAAGCTGTTTCTTATCTGGGAATGGTTCAGCAAGAATTTTTTTTATAATGTACCAGAAAAAGTAAACTGCTATAGAAGACATTATTTTGGTTACCATAAATATATGGAAACATTTTCGAATTTTGAAAAATCGAAAAGGTAATATTTTTGTGTTTTCAAACGCGTAATTAATTAAGAAACTCGAGTAATCAATTTTCATGATTGAACACGTTTAAATAAATAAAATTTGTTTTTTCCTGCATGAATACATCCATAGGAAGGCGGGAATTCGCACAGCTATGGCTTACTCCGTTTAACGAGTCACTCCGCTTACTAAGTCATATTTTTGCTCTCCCAAGAGTAACTCATTAACGAGGTTTGACTGTATACAGTAGAATCCAGACTCTTCGGCCTAATGTGGTGGAAGGGCAGACCGGATAACGAAAAGCCCGATAGGCTAGAGTTCTATAAATTCTCACTTTCTACCTCCACCACACCCTAAAAAACGCATAATTTTAATACCAAAAACAGTTCCTATTTATACTTTGGTGTGACCTGTTGGTACAATACTACAGGTCAGTACTACTTTATACATAAATGTATGTTCGTTATACAAATACAACGCCACAACAGGCAACATGCCTGCCCAACGAGGTACTTTAAAAATTTATAACAGAAAAGAGCAAAGTCTGTCTAAGAATGCGAATATTGTTACGAAAATTATGTAAAAGTTCTTATTTATCATTTATTACGTCGTTTTTCACCATGAAATAGTTATTATCTTATGGAAAAATGAAAATTAACGCATTCCTTTGTAGATCTCGCCAAATTGGTAACAAACTTGGCGATGTTTAGCGACAACTCCAATGATTTAGCGGCATCATGTTGCCAAGAGACTAGACCGGATAATACGGAGGCTGGATAGTCGAGATTCTACTGTACTAGTATATCACCTTGGAAGCGGATTGAACTCCTTCGATCTACTGTTGTGTGAAAACAAATGCTTATCGAGAATATACGAGTACCGTTGAAAAACCTGAACGAGCTTATGAGAAATGATTATCATTGCTGCAATTTCCATGACGGCTTCAGCTGAATTTATCATTGAAATGCACGTCCATCACAATCGCTAACTCGTAAAATGGAAGCATTTTAAATTTGGTTTTTTTCCCAAGCTTCCTGTCCAACTCGTGAGAGAGAGCGATTTCAGAGATGAGTGAGTTTTGTCGTTTGAAGATCTTAAACTGGTTAAAGAGAAAGGTAAGAGGACGACTCGAAACTATTTTCCGCAATTTTCCTCCAAGTTGTCGCGTGTATGAGAGACTTTGATGTTAAAGAGAGAGAGAGAAACACCAAAACGCTTCTGGTTAAATGATGTGCGTGTGAAATTGTAGTTACGTATTCGGGGGTACGACGAGGTTCGTGAATCACACGAAGAACATTAAAACAACTCCCTTTTGAAACTCCGTTCCTTGTATTTCATTTGCACACAAACAACAGATATTACGTGGTAGAACCATATGTAGGAAATTGTCTTAGAAAATTACGAGTGTACCAAGTATGATAACAATAGCAAATAATAAGTAGTATTCATAGTAGAATGTGTAGATATCTCTGAAATCCGTTTCGTATTCCTCATTGCGTCAGTCTGGTTTTTAAGAATATCTTGGTTTGCGAACAATTCGGGTCACGAACAACAAGAATTGATTCGGTTTACGAACTAATTTTGGTTTATACACGCAAAACGTCCTTATTTCCCGAAGAAAACATGTTTCAGAAGTCTGAGATTGCGATCTTTATTCTGACCGAATTTGGTTGAAAAAGAATTATATTTATCAGCATAAAGTTCCCGTCAGTAAATACTACACTCTATTTTTTCAGCATGTCGTTCCAAACTTTGTAAAGCTCTGAAGAGAGGAAAGTTTTTTTAAAGTTGTTTTGCAATAACATCTGACACAGAACTAACAGTCAGTGAGTTTTGGAAGCATTATTTCACCATTCTGCATTACATAGTTCTTATTTACAAAGAGATTGGCAGCAAGTGTCTTGCAGAGCCATTTGGCTTGGAAAGTGTACCTAGATTCGTTTCCCTGTGGAGACCAGGTAACTTTTTTTTCCTGAGTTCACCTCGTCATAATACCCTGAAGGGGGAGGGGGGGTCTATTTCCTAGCTTAAACTATCGCTGAAGAATACGCCAAGTCCTAGGTTGATGCTCTCTGCTCCATACCACACAAGCTGTCCTCTGAGTGGGACAGAGGCAGCGATTCTTCTAAAAAAAAAAAGACAGCCATTTTTTTCGTGAAAGCCTTACAAGAAACTTTGAAACTACTGTTCCAAAGGCACCAAACAGCAGATGAAGCAAACGCGGATAAAGAGGGGGGCGATCGCACCTTTGAAAAGAAATTTTGTGTGTCTCGTGAAATATAGAACGATGTGATGCACTTATATAAGTACAATAAGTCGCTTCTATGACAGATCGCCCTGCTTCCGCTCCATTCGCAGCTGAAGGTGCTCTTCTCCTCCTCCATTTCCAGCTGAAGGTGCTCTTCTCCCCCTCCATTTCCAGCTGAAGATGTCTACCCTCCCTCCATTCGAATCTGAAGATGTCTTCCTCCTCCCCATTTTCAGTTGAAGATGTCTACCTTTGCTCTATTCGAATCTAAAGATGCCTGCCCTTGTCCCACTTGAAGCTGAAGATGTCTACCTCGGCTTCATTAGAAGCTAAAATTCTCCGCCTAGGTTTCATTCGTGGCTGAAGTTCTCCACCTTTGCTACATTCACAGCTGAAGATGTCTGCCTTCTCTCAGGCGTGGCACCGGAGGGGGCGACGGGAACTACCGCCCCTCCCTAGAGCCGAATAATATGGGAAAATTTTCTGTCCCTTAAAATACGGGATGATCAGAAGTGGTCCTGTGGCGCCTGACTGAAAAATGAAAATCTTAATTCATTTACTGAACTATCTTCAGGGTATTTCCCGCATCCTCTCTCATGCATTCTTCGATGTCAGTGGAATTTAATTTTCCACAACAGATTTCAGAACCACCAGCAGAGATTTCCTCCGTTGGTTCAGTAAACTTCCGTGATTTCGTTTCCAGAATATCTTTCTTACGACATAGTTTCCACGATATATCTTCAGTCGAGGTGCCAGCGGAAGGCAATATTATGCTGCATCGAAACTTTCGGAGGCAGTAAATTAATTAAAGAAATGGATCGAGATTAAAAGGCGATGAGAGGGTTCTTCTTACGTCCACTGAATTATTTTCCCCTTGAATCAGCAGCAGATGAAAAAGTATCCTTTTGATTTCTGAGAAAGTAATTACTTTTCAAGTTCGTTCTCCAGAGTTCTCCGATTCTTCCAACTGTAAGGGAGAAGAAAAAGCATTGCGAGGATTATCCAATTAATTATTTCTCAACCAAGAGACAATTTCTCACAGCGAAATGGCCTTTCTTTTGCTGAACTTATTAGATGTGTCCCGCCGAAGATACTGTGTGTCACTTACTGCGAGATATTTGTAAATGAACACGTTATTTCATGCAAGTAAATGTTAACTATACTTGGATGTCTCTAAAAAAAGTTGGGAATTTCGACACGGAGAAGAGAATAAATAGTTTACACATAAATAGGTTTCATATAGGAATATATAATGTTCAATATATATGTTACGTGGCAAATGTGATAAATCCGGTTATTATGCATAATCCAGAGCATTTTCCAAAATTTGATAAATTTCCCTATATTAACACTTTTGCCGGCGATTATGCATAATACCCAAGCATCTCGCCATTGGTAAACATGATAAGTCGTTCTATATGATAATATACTATACAATGATAATTCATAAATTTATTTTATCAATATATCGGGGGTATGATCGTAAAATTTGTTATCATTATATCAGCCTCTTACTATAATCACATATACTAGAAACTTTTTTCACATTTATCAAATTCACCAATTACACTAGGTATTATGCATAATCACTAATAAAATTTCAAGTATTTATCTAATTTACCAACCACGCTCGGGTATTATGCATATTCGCCGGTAAAAAATTGATAAATTTATCAAACTTACCAAGACGATTAATAAGTAAGCATAATGACACTAAACACATAAACCAGTTTATCACATTTACCGTAACTTATACACTGCTTTCCAATAGCGGAATATGTTACGGTAAATGAACCACAGAATGCAAATTCGCAAATAGCGTAAGTTCTCATGCTATAACCATACATTCTGACGTCATACTTTGATAAAGGATGGAGGACCCTAGTTTTCAAGGAGACTGTTATCAAGAACAGCTCTTTCCGAACGCGTTAAGTGCCATTTTTGGTGTAATACACACAAATAACATCACCCACATTTACGCAAAACACCACGTAATTTTTCAAAATGCGCGTTTTTTTTCTGCAGTTTCCGTGACCCTTTGCGACCAAAAGAAATTTATCTTTTGTGTTTTTCCTTAAATCACTCATTAAAAGGAAAAGAAATTCGGGAGAATGAATGGATTTCTATATTTTTTTCCATGGAAAATAAATCGATTTCCATTCTTAATAAACTATCGGATTCCATTTATTCTTTCTCTCTGAGGCTCGATGACAGGAAGTTACTGGAAGCGTAAATCAATTGATTTTTGTCGATGAGTTTATTTTTTGTTTTTCATTCATTATTAAGAATTGCAGTCGAAGAATATTTTCATATTATAAGTTTCCCCCCCCCTCCTTCCCTCTCACAGTGAAAAGCTTACTTATATCCCCTCCCTAAGCCTTCCTTGATTGGGAGCTTACGACGTGAAAGAGAAAATTAATCGATTTTTTTTGCTCGTTTTTTTCCCCCCACATATTCTCGAATTACGCGGAAATGGTATCGATATTTCCCACATCCGTGAAACAATAACAATAACTTATATAAGATGTCGTGGAAAATTCTCTCTCGCGGCACCTTAATTACCTTTTCCCTCTCTTGAAAATGTTGCATCTTATCTCGCATGGCAGTAATTAGTGAGACTTCCCCCCCCCCAACATTTTGAGTAATGCTCTGGAACTGAACTTTAATGACGACGACGAAGGAGAAGGCACGCGCACCTGAGAAAATTCATTCTCCAGAAAGGTGTACGGTATAATGCTGAAAAGCGCGTTCTTGCGTTAATTGTACGGAAAACATGTGTCTCTCTCTCTGACATGAAACCTTTTAATATTTGAGTGAACATGTACGTCACGTTTTTCGAGTGGGGAGCGAGACGGAGACTCATGCAAACGACGATGTATGAAGTGTGTTTTAAAGCTTTAATCATCTCGTGGAATAATAGGCGTGATTATTTTAGAATTTGTGAATGGCACCGGACTTATTTATAACATTTATGAATCTTATGATTTAGAGAGATATCTTTCGGAGTCGGTAACACTGGTTCTGAAAATGACCCCGGATATGAAAATTTTCACATTTCTCGAAGGGAATTTTCTATCATATCAGTTAAGGTAAATACGAGTTTAGATGATTTTAATACCGATTTTTTCAGGTATACCTATTTACTGGCAAACTACGAAGAACTATTGCGTTTGAAATAGACTGCTTGGTGGCACGGAAATAAGAACTGTAAAAGTTCTCTAACGTACCAGATTGAACTTCATAATGCATGGTACCCATTGACCTGGAAAGTCAGGGAAATGAAAAGCTGTCTGAGAAAGTCAGAGAAAATGTAAAATATTCGGGAAAAAATTCTGTGAAGGGAAGGAAATGAAACTTGAAAAAAACATTTGGAAGGTCAAGATTTTTGGATTAAATTTCTTCCTTACATTTCAGGGACATTTTTGTGTTTTCATGGGAGAAAAGCAGGGAAATTTTCGAATTTCGGTCTGGGATATTCAGGAAAACTAAGGAGAATTTTTGAGTTGTGATCAAGTTGGTGCTCAAAAATTTAAACGAAAAACTATATATCGAAAATTTTATTACGCAAACCGTTTGTTGAACGAAGCTGGTAGAAATTTTTTTTTGTTCCGGGAAACTATTTTTCGGAAGAAGCTTATTGAAAATTTTTGTGGCTACGACAACTATTTCTCTTGATATGGAAGCTTATTCAAAAATTAGGTTCTGAAAACCGATTGTTGAAAAAAAAAGCTTGTTGAAAATTTGGTCCTGGAAGCTATTTCTGAAAGGAAGTTTATTGAAAACTGGGTTGAAGGAATCTCACTGAAAACCGATTTCAGGCAACAGTTTTTTGAAGGTAGATCATCGAAAACTGATCTTAGACGCGTTTGATAGAGGAGGATCATTGAAAACGGATTTCAAACACTGTGTCAACTGGGTGTTGAAAGAAGAAATTGGGTTCTGGAAACTAAAAACTATTTGTAAGAAAACATTACTGAAACGGAAAGTGATTAAACTATCAAAAAAACAAAAAAATAAGAAAGAGGAAAAAGAAGCAGCATAAATTGACATTGAAACCAACTGCATCTACAATGTTATTAAAAAAAAACCAAACTGAGTACTTTTTACAAGCAACATTTGGGAGGAATATTTAAATACTTCTTATTCTTTTGAAAAACTTTGCACGAAAAATAAAAAAAAAAATCCAAAAATATCATTTAAAAATTTTCAATTGTAAATGTCGTGTTTTTAAAACTTTTATTTACTTCTTTTTTCCTAGCTTCGTGTCACGTTGTATTATAAATTGACGCTTCGGAAAAACACTGTAAAAAAATACAAAAAAAAAACATTCCGGATGAAGTGTTTTTTTATTTCACGCTTTTCCATCTTTCAAAGCACCAAAAATTCTAAAAGAAAAGAAGAAAAAAGTAAATTCAGGATCTTCGTAACATTGACAGTCAGTGAGTAACGACCTTTAGCTTTTTATCTCCCTTGAAAATGTCTTTTTTTTTTTTTCGCTTTCTCTTTTCATCATGTTACCAAAAAAGGGGAACTTATTTAAAAATAAAATCAATATTGGAACTCTTGTTACGAGCTGAAAAAAAGAAAAGAAGAGAAGAGTATTGTATCCACTCACTTCTCTGTCAAGTGCCCATACGTCAAATACACTTACTTTTTCGCATCGAAACCTTCAATGTAAATTTATCAGTTGAATTATTCGTGTCTAGCGAAACAAATTATTTGAAATTTAACTATTATCCTCTTACCGAATATTTGTCTTTTTTTTTTAATTTTCATTTATGAGTATAAATAATTGATATTTATATCAAAGACTCGAGCTGTTATGGACTCACTTAAAACAGTGGTCCGAGGACCATCCGAAGTTTGTGTAACTTTCAGCACCAGAGGGTGTCCCATAAATTCTTAAATAGTTAGAAAATTCGTGAAAATGGAAAAAATTCATATTGCTTGAACGCGGTTTGCGGAAAAGTTATTCTCACGACGGGCGATTTTTTTTCTGGTAAAGATAAAAAATTAGTTCCAATTTCTGTCGATAGAGACAGATTTCCCATGTTACGATGTTGGACCGTTCCGTTCTGTACAAATGTGATAACAATACCTGAATAATAACATTATCTGTTATTCAAATAAGTGGGCGTCGACAGTATTATTATCCCTCTGAACTTGTGATCTATACCATAGGTGTAGTTCGTCGGTGTATTGAGTGTATTGTAAACACCTCCCCCCCCCCCAGTTGTTTTCCAATTCTAATGTACAATATTCTGTATCCATCAGTTCGATCTACACGTTTCAGTGAAGTGCTTTCTAAGCAGTAGATGCCAATACAGCGACATTCACCTACTATTTCAAATGTATACCCATACATTACGGACAAGACAACTCGTGCTTTTAAAAGCGACGGACGGCCGTAACGCACGCACGATTCTCGAGAACCATCAGCTTTTCCCGAGGAAACGTTATGTTTATGTATCAATAACGAATGCCGATTGCATTTCTCACAGACATAATAAATGGATTTCCAGAGAATTTCTGCTCCTCTCTCTCTCTCTCTCATCACTGATTTCAATGAGGATGTTGTTGTTGCCTGAAGCGAACAATCGGAAAACTATGTTGTTAACGCTACCAACCACGTCCAGCAGTGTATGTAGCTCAACCTTCATGTCCCCCGTGTAGCAGTAGTTATAGCTACAGCCATTATCAGAAGCCTTTAGATATTGTTTTGAGGACTGTAACGACTATTTATGTTGAGGAACGCGGAAACAGTGAGTAGAAAGATTGAGTAATGAAGTTATTCTCTCATGAAGGTTATACAGAGTATACCAATAATTCGCGTATACAGTAGTTTGAAAATTCATAAAAATTGAAGAAACTGAAAATATCTGAATGGGTTTATACGTAAACTTTGTCCTCGACATTTCATCCCTGGAAATTTCACCCCCGATATTTCGCCTGCCCCGACAGGATGAGTGGCTTTATTGGTCACTCATATGGCCATTTACTCAATTGATTCATTGAGTAAGTAGTAACATCATATGGTCATTCAGTCACCCACACTAACTTGGTCACTCATGTAGTCAGTCACACAAGCCGCTGTGCGGTCGTGCTGGGCTCACGTCCTGAGGATCCAGGTTCGAACCCCGAAAACGTTGCACAGTGGTGGTCGACTGAAGTTGGTTATCTGTGGTTTTCCAGCTTCTAGGCACGAAAGTCTTTCATTTAAAAAAGTCTATCCGCAGAGAGAAGGCAGACCTGCAACACGATACAGACGTAAGGTGAAAATTCAAAAGCACTTCCATTTTCACTTCAGAAAATGGAGGACAGATGGCAGTATGAACACGAAACAAGCGCAACTCGACAATATGAATATATTATGGCGACGCATACACTCAGAACACACATTTCGGCATGAGCAGATTCGTTAGAAATTCCGCTGATGAATGTGTACGAGGTGCATGTACGTTAAGTAGTAGAAGTCAGTCGCTCACTCATACAATCAATCGCCCACTCATTTGGTCATTCGCCCAATACATTCACATCGCACTCACCCACTTCTATGGTCAATCATACTGTCACTCACTATGGTCACCACATACTGCCACTCACCCAATCTCTTGGACACTCACGCAGTTAGTCAGTCACTCCATCACTCATACGGTTAAGGCAGGCAAAATGTCGGAGGCGAAATTTCAAAAAATTTCAAAAAAATCTCATCGGAATGTGGTTCACAAAAAAATGCTATTCTCACGAAAAAAGTTTTTTTCTTGTAAGGAAAAAAAATTCGTTCAAAGTTTTGTCTATAGATGGAACTGCACAGAAAAACAAAGTTCAGAAACTATTTCTTTCATCAACTCTAGAATTAACAGTTTTTCAACGTTTTGAAAAATTTTCTGAAAATGATTGACGGGCTACGGCAAAACCCCCCCGAGGGCCGTGCATTGAAGACCCCCCAGGGTTACGCGTTCGAACCATACAAAATACTGAAATATTATTAATGGGAATCACAAACTACTGAACTATTCCTGCATGTAAAAATCAAAAATCTATCCGGGTTGGATATCTGTAATTCGACGAGCTTGTGAGGATGAACGTTTACTCAAATGATCAAAGTGGTGCAGAAAGCAGCGTCTTCTCCAGAGAGACTGCGGTATATCGATCATTAGATGCACACACACACACACACAGCATTTGCCTGATTTCAACACACGTGAAATTGAATTTCGTGTCGAGACGTAAATGAGAAGTTTCAAACCACCACGAATTCACTATCAGGTGCGTGACTGGCATTTCACCGATAGAGAAGCATCGCTTTAAAATGATTTCGGTGCATTTAATACGATTAATTATCTCTTCCAATATATATAGTCAGCTTCAAAACTATTATTCAAAGCTAAATCATTCCGCCTGGAGCAGAGAATTGCACTATTTTGCTCCTTTAAGTCAACATATTCTTTCTGTAAAACAGTCGTAATTAGATAGATAGTACTGCCAATTATATAAAAATCGATCCCTGCCGCCGCATAACATTATTTAGTTAACTCTACTACAAGAAGTTGTTTTCGAAATTCCAAATTACTGCGCTATTCGAATGCGTCCCATAATTTCGTCGGTAAAAATGATCAATAATAGTAATAATTTATTGAAAAAAATATACTGCTTATTGGCAAAAACACGGCAATATCGGGTATCGCTTAATTTTTTGATTATCATTATTGACACTGAGAGTTTCTATAGAAAAGGATTATTGAAAAGAAAGATATGTTGAAGGGAGCATTGTTGAAAATGATTTGCTGAAGAAAACATTGTTGAAAATGATTTGCTGAAGAAAGCATTGTTGAGAATTTCTTTTCTGAAAGAAAAAAAACATTGTTGAAAAAATGTTTTAAAAAGCGTTGTAAAAAATGGGTTTTTTTTAATAAAAGCATTGTTAAAAATGATTTTTCGAAGAGAGCATTCCTGAAAAGTTTGTTCATATGTTTTATAGAAAATATTGGTGAAAAATGATTTGTGTTGATAAAAGATTGCTTGAAAACTGTTTAATGAAGGAAGCTTTGTTGAAGAAAAAAAGTGTTAAATTTAATACATTAAACATTCCTTCTTAACTGTTTTATTTTTTTCGAAAAGTCATCGCTGTTGAGATTTTTTGAAATACTGTCTGTTGAAAGAAATATTGTTGGAAGAAAATTGAAATGAATAAAATGTTTAAAAATATCCTTCATACAGAAACCACACGAATGTTGAAAGTTAATGATTCTATTTAGAAAAACAACCGCAGCTTAAGAACCGTTTGGCTTTTTTAACTCATTTGTTTACTGCTCCTCAATGTCATGACCGAATCGAACATTTTTTTTATACTTGATAACAGTTTACATAAGTAACATATTTGAGAAGTTTCACAAAAATTGGCAATTAATTTAGCACGTTTTTCTTTGTAACTAATGTAAATTTACAATTAATAAACTTTTTAATTAATATAAATTAACTTGATTCGATTAACATAATTATTGATCCCACTATTGGAAAACGTTATGTATCGTGTGACAAAATTTTTTTTTTCTATTTTTAAAACATTAAATTTAATTCAAGTTCATGGTCATGGAAAACAAAAATTCCAGATAAAGAAACGGAATAAAATTTCCAAAACAAAATCGTATTTGAAAAGCCATAAAAAATTAAATTTCTCTGTAAACAAATTACAAAAAATACTGCGACTTTCATTGAACTTTTTAATTTCCCAAAATGTTAATTTCATATAAAAATTTGAATAAAATTAATTTAAAAAAAATTAAAACATAGCGTTGCGCAAATGTAAAAAAAAATGGGGCCGGAATCCCTTGTAAATGTTTTCATTGCAATAAGCATTGTTATGCAGTGAAAACATCAAACGTTTTACGGTAAACGCCGAGCTGAAATTAAAAAGGCCGAAATTGCAAAGTAGGCTGGATTCTAATTTGAAATTAAATTTTGAAATACTGCAGTTTAATGTTGCTAAAATTTGAAGGAGAGGAGAAAAAAAAGTAAACATCGGTATTTGACTGACATAATATGTAAATATAAAGCTACGGTAGAAAAAAATAAGGTAAAACATATCTCAGGATATATGAAGAAAGACGTCATTCTCCCAAAAAAAAAAAAAAAACAATAGATTTATAGTATCTGTTGTATTAACAGAGGAGTGGGGTGTAGATGGTGGCATGTTTCCCCGGAATGAAAGAGGGCTTGGGTTCGAGTCCCGATCGAGACAAGATGACGTTTCCTTCGGCGAATTCACTTCGGCATAAAAATCTAGAAAATATCTGTTTCAGACTCTCTCTCAGAGTAAAGTAACCCTCGAGTAAAGTGACTTAGTGAAAAAGTAACCCTCGCAAAGGGATAGTTCTGGCACGGAAAAGAAGTTGTTCAAAGTTTTTGTCGATAGAGGGTGCTGCATGATAGCAAATCAGTAGAAGTATGCAAATAAGGGTCTCAATAGAGCTCAGGGTGTGCGATTAAATGCTGTTGTTTGAATTTTCCTGTAGTGGCATTTACATAAGGCTTTTCATTGTGGATGTTGGCATTGAAAATTGGTGAAGTTGTTTTGCTAGGCCAAGAATAGCAAGAATGGCTTTCCGAATGCTTCGGACACAGACAAACACACTATTGCAAGACTTTTGTGCAGCTATCGACAAAAAAAATTGAATTAAACTTTTTTAACTCTCAAAATTTTTTTTATACACCAAAAAAAAAAAACTTTCGCGAAACATGAAAAATAAAAAACGTGAAAATTTTGTCGTTTTCAACAGCATTCAAATATATTAATTTCTTTAATTTTTTTGGAAATTTTAAACTATTTACAAATTTATGCGGGGTGTCCTGTGTGTATATTAAAGAGAATTTAATATACACCTCGTGAAAGATAGTTCAGAAATCGCTTATGAGATATATTTCTAAAATAAGAGATTTATTCCTTCAGTAAAACTCATATTAAAGTATTTTTCTCCTTCAGATAAAAAAATGTGACATCAACCATAAAACTGATAAGTAATCGCATTTTCACCGCCCAAATACACACGCTTATATTTATTAAAAAAATACTCGAAACTTCCTCCGTAATCAAAGCAGACTTTCCAAAGAACAAATTGACATCATCACTACTTTATAAGGGAATAATATCTGATGAAAGGATTTATGACGTCTGCTGAGCACCAGACGTAAATAATGCTTCTCTGTTGTGAATACTGAATACGGTATTGAAACGGTTTTTTTATCGCTACAACGAGAGAGAGAGAGACGCCGAGAGTTTACGTCTTAAAGTTCACAAATGCATATTAGAAAATTTTCCTTTTTGCTCTTGGCTCATTATATTTTCAACCGAATATACGTTATTCTACGACATATTATCTTTCACGAAAACATTTCCAGAGTTTTATAAAGAATTCACTTAAAAAGTTTGTTCTTCTTTCCGAATACATTTTGTGCAAATATGGGAAAATCAAGAAAAAACACTTTCCACTCATCAATTGCACAGGTGATAAATTATTGCACTTAACTTGCATCATGCAATTTAAAAATTCATTGAAGCTTTTTTTATCTCTAGAAATTTGTAAACCATGATTAGTATAGTACTGCATAGGATCCAATGAGTAGCGTTAACTCTTACACCCTTGTGTCATCAGACAGCTTTAGGGGTTAACCACACTCACGGTAAATTATTGGAGGCTTTCATCAGTTCTTAAATTATTTTTTGTATTAATTTTGAATTTTCATCAATTGCGGTATTATTAATTTCATTAATATTTTAATTTTCATCAACCGCGAGATTTTATTGATTTTCCCATTTTCATCAATTGCAGGATTACTAATTTCATCAATTTTTAATTTTCATCAGTTCTGAAAAAATTCTCTTTTTCATCAATTCTAGAATTTTTTTTCCCGTTGATTCTTAGTTTCTATCAATCACGAAATTACTTTTTTCGTTAGTTTTTAGTTTTCACTTGGTGCTGGGATTATTTCTTGAAATTATTTTTGATTAATCAATTATAAAATTTTCATTGCTTCATCGGAAATTAATTTCTTAATTAATATAATAATTTCTCTGATAAGTTTAAAATTACCTTCGGTGCTGAATTTTCGTCTATTTTTTTGTGTTAATTTACATTTAACTGAGTTTTGGAATTTTTTCGTGTAGATATTTCTCAGCATACCTGTGTAGTGTTATACGCAAAAAAAAAAAAAAACAACAATTTTGTAGAGTAATTTCACTCCTTTCCAAAATTTTAAGGAGTATTTTTTTTAAATGAAAAACAGAAGTATATAACTATTGAAAAATGCTTAAAACTTTTGAAGGAGTATTTTCACTCCTCAAAGAAATTTGGAGGCGAAAAAATTGAAATTCGATGCGTATTGGCGAACGCTGCCTGTGTATGCTGGAAATAATGGATGCCGATTCCTTTCCCACATAAAATATGTAAAAACGAGGTTAAGGGGGGGGGGGGGTCTTAAACATTTATGATGTTCCGGAATCGTTGAGACGCACCTGAGGCGCGGATGCCAGCCCTGTGAATTTATTCCAGCGTGCAATCGTTCTAACAGTTGTAACGTACGGGATAATGGTGCACTTCAGTAATGCTGAGTGCACCATTATCCCGTAACGATTTCATTCAATCCGTTATTAAACCAGAGATGGCTTACGTAATAGGTTTATGATGTTACGTATCGCCAGTGTTAAAGCCATGCATGAGACTGGTTGACAACTGTTACGTTAAGCTAGAGTCCCACTAGCCACCGTACTACCGGGCTAGGATCCCGATAACCGCCATTTCATTGAGCTAGAATTCCGATAGCAGCCATCCCGCCAAGCTTGAATCCCGATAGTCAACATTCTACAGAGCTAGAATTCTGATAGCTGACAGTCGAGCTGAAATGTTAGCTAGTGGGATTCCAGCTCGGTAGAATGTTAGCTATCGAGATTCTAGCTTGACAGGATGTTGGCTATCGAGATTGTAGATCGATAGGGTAGCGACTTTGGAGATTGTAGCTCGAAAGGGAAGCGACTATGGAGATTGTAGGTCAAAAGGGAAGTACCTATCGGGATCCTTCTCCGGTAGGATGTTGGCTATCGGAATTCCTGTTTAACAGGATTACTGCTATCAGGATTCGATCTTTCTGGCTTAGAGGATTAGTAGTCTACCAGTTTCCCGCATGGGTTTGAAATTACGTTACGTCACCATCCTGCCTAGATATGAACCATTCTGCCGAGCTAGGATCCCGATAGTCGCCATCCATATTTTTCTGACGTGAAAATGCAATTATAAATACCTAAAATACCAACACCAAAATTCTGTTGACCAGAAAACACCGACGTCACCGATAATCCGACGTCAAAATTCCAACAGCTTCAAGACCGAAAATCCTGACATTACTAAGCTTGATACAGTTGACGCTCGTTATAGTGACCCCTTTGGATCGGTCTAATACCGACGCCGTATCGGGTGGTCGTTATATGGTGAAGGAAAACACGTAGGATAATAGTTATATTAAAAAAAAATTGGGACTCGTCCTACCGGTCGTTATAATAGAATGGTCGCTATAACGTTTGGTCTTTATAATGAGCGTCGATTGCATGACCTTTTTTTATCCGAGTTTCGTTCAATGATGCTCAAAGAGAAAGTGAAATTCTCTGGAGGATAAAACAGAAAAAAAATTACTCTTCCATTCTTTTTTTTTGTAATTTTTCGTAATAATAAGGGATTTTGATTTATTTATTTTTTCCTACCTCTTCTTCTCGAGCTAAAAGACAGGCAGAAAGTGCAAACTCAACTTTGGAAATTTGAAATTTATTTCGAACACGGATTCTTTTCTATTTTTTTCAATTTTCTCTTTCGTTGAAAAGGAAATGAAAGTGTTTCCAAGTTTAAATATTAAAAAAGAAAAAAAAGAGAGCTTTTTGCGGCTCTTTTTTCTTGTTCTTCTTGGGTTTTTACCAAGAAATTGCTCAAGGAGTTTTACCACTTTTTACTACTTTTTTTTTTTTAACGACTCCTTCATTTCATTGGTTGAGCCTGCGAGCACTTATATCAACGAAAAATACATTCTTTTTAAAGAAAGAAGAAAAAAAATTGAAAATTTCGAAATGTAGCAATTTTTTGGGTTTCCATTTCGGGTTTTCCGCTCCTTTTTTTTAATTTTTGTATATGAATTGAACTTGTAAGAAACAAAATTCGTAATTGTATTGATTAAATTGCGGGATGCTTTCCCCTATCATTGAAAAATAGAACACGAAGAAAGAACTCGTGGTGTTTTAGGTGAGGAGTTTTCCTCAGCTTTGAATTGTGATGATTCCCCGTAAATAATAGAAACAAAAAACCCCAAAAAACGTCTTTATTTTGTCTCTCGCGTAACTGGAATTTCCAAAAATGTGTTGTTAAAATTTCAAAAAAAAGGAAACGTTACAATTTCTCATATAAAACAATTAAAAATTCCAAAATAAAATAAAGTTCAAAAAAATATATTATTAAATTTAAATAATTATTGAAATTTTTCAGAAAATTGTGAAAAGTGCCTTAAATTCTCAATTCAATTCAAGATTCAAATATTTCAAATTATAGAATATGATCCGCCGTTCTGTACAGGGTGTCCCATAAATTTGTAAATAATTTAAAAATTCATAAAAATTGAAGGAATCGGTATATTTTAACGTGGTTTGCGAAAAAATTCTCACAAAGAGGGGATTTTTTTTGTTTTTGTTTTGGTATATAAAAAAAAATTGTTGAAATCCTGGTCGATAGAGGGCGTGGCTATGAAGTCCTATAAAATTCATGTTGTACAATTAACAACTAATTTCTAAATTTTACTGTTACTGACGCTTATATAAGGTTTTCATTGTGATGTTGACATTGGGGGATAAAGCAATATTGGTGTAGTTGTTTTACCTCGGCCATGAATCGACGGAATCGAAACTACACGAACGTTCTGGACACAAGAGATTGAAGAAAGGTTCAGGTCTAACTTAGAGCTACCAGATTCGAAAACTGAGAAAGGAGGACGCCTGCCGCGCACCCTTAATAACTTAGTTAATGGTGTCACTTTTTCCAATTTCCACAACAGATGGTGTCAATAAACTGACCAATAAAACCGATAATATCACTCTTTGAGACCCCAGACTGTTCCCTATTCTGCTTTAGGCGTCACTTGGAGCGGCAAACCCATTGTTTTTTACAAAGATGGAGGATAATGATGAGTCTGCTCTTCTTTTCTAGGCGCCTCATCGATGAGAACTAACTGCCACAAGTTCACTGCCACAAAGAATCAGTTTCGTCACTTCCTTTGATATCACAGAGGACTTTAATAATAAACAGACAAACCACACATAAATATGCACAACTCGTAAACATACCTCTGGGGATTTCCATTGAATCGGTGCACGTCGGAAAGTGTGTCATATGTATTTTCGTAGTCCTAAAGTATTGAAGATGCCTGAGTTTTGCGTGTTTCGAGATCGGGGATTGTGAATGACTGGGTTTCGTGTTTTATGCAAATATGTTGTTGTACCTGAAGCACCTAGAGAGGCGGGCGGACTCATCGTACTCCATCTCCCATTTAAGGTTTTTCAACCAATACGTAATGGCGCTGACTCGCAGAATTGGAAACCAGCGTGCAATGTGCGTTCGTACCCTGTAAAAGTATAGGTTTGTATGATCATCCCGCATTTAACGGAAGGACCAGGAGGTGGTCCCATTCTTAATCCGCACCTGACGCTGAGTCAGGTGTACTCAAAATCTGCTTCTATATTCGATGACCGGAACTGTTGAAAAATCATTCGCACTGCGTTTGTGGAAATCCTCGATTCTTGTCATTAAGTCGTTACCACTGTTTCCTCATTTTCACTCGGCCTTCGTTGAAAAATGAAGAAAATTTATAGGTGGCCGAAATAGCGATGAGGACGCCAGAGGAGAAAGATTTATTGCTCATTTAAGAAAATGGTGAAGGGTAGAAAGCACTAACAGGCTCATCACTAAGAGTGGCAACCCTTGTGAGCCCAATAATGGCAAACTATGACTCGGAAATCGTAAAAAAAAATCTTTAAAATTCCACTTCCTTCACAAAGACGAGAATATCTAGTGGGCGTGCACACGTACCAATATTAAAAACAGAAAATAATAAATACTTTTTAAGAATTAATGGTTTAGAATAGCTTATGTATAACAACAGCGTCATCACTGTGACGTCAGCATTATCGCTCGATGAGCTCGCCCATATCTTTAGACGCTGTAGCGGACGACTACTTCACCTCCGTGAGGAAAGAATATACTATCTCAATGTCACGTGGCGGAAGGTGGGGCTCCTTTAAACACCAGGCTGACTCACCCACCATCTTTGAGTGAAATTTTTACGTCAGTATTAGCGATAAAGCCAATCGCTGTTCCCTCTCCTACTTTTTTAAGCACTTTCTGAGACACCACTTGGAGCTACAAACACGTTTTCTGTTCAAAGATGGACAAACGGGGCAGCCCGCTCTCCCTCATAGGCGCCTTAGCCAGAGAGATTATTGATTGAGAGATTATAGATTATTTATTAAGTTTATTGTTATTGGAAGGTTCGTCAAAAATGTATTCATTGTTTAAATCAGATCTTTGATGGTGATTAAAAATTATACTGTATAGTATTTTGCTTCCTCCTCGTTATTCATGGAATATTATGCTAAGGATTGGTCTTAAATGGACGGTGAATGCATCGGAAAATGAACAAACTTAAGAAAATTTAGTTAATTTTCAGTTTTATATCGCTCTATGAAACTTACTCATTACTTTTGTCGGTAGATTGGCGGCACGATACATTAGCGATAATGTTAGGTGATTCGTCAACGTCTTGGAGATTTCATTGCCCTATTAAAGACAATGTTAGCTCCTTACCCAAGTCGGAAGAATCTCCCCCCCCCCCCAGTAAAAGTTTTTGACCAAGAATCGTTCTATCGCAAATGATGGTCGATCACACCCGTGAAAGCTCTCATTCAAATTCCAGTAATTAGTTGCGGCCTGAATGGCCGATCAAACTCGGCTTAAGTCGGAGAGGGAAAGGTTTCCAGGCTCAATTCCCATTTCCCATTACCGTTTATTGTTTCTATAATGAATACTTAAGATCGCAAACTGCTGTTTTAGCCTAATTGTCCACTTCAACCCCCAAAACCTCAGGCGGTTAAATTAGACCGAAAGTACTTTCAGCTCATGAGCTCTAACAACTTACCGGTAAAAATTGAGTCCAGCTTGATTTCTTTTGTATTTTGCGTCGATTGTCTTGCGAGAAAACGAACGCTTAATCGAAGTTTTAAAACGGGTCATATTATTGTCCAGGATTACTTTGCGGGCCGTGTAAAAGTCAACTCTTTCGAGGGTCATTTAAAACCTTAATTCTTCGGGGGGGGGGGGGCATATCAAAACTTAATATCTTCCTAGAAAGCTGCATGAATGCTAAATTATTTCTTCTAGAGCCGTACAAGAAATGAATATCTTTTCTGAAGGCAATGTAAAAGCTGAATAACACGTTTTCGAGGATTATACAAAAGCTGAATGACGTCCTTGAGAGCAGTGAGGATATGCAAGTACAAATTTGTTTCACGAACAGACGAAAACGAGGTGGCTGATAGAAATGAAAACTATAATTTCTTTCAAGGCCGAATGTGTGAAAGCTGAATAACTTCATAAAATTTCGTTCAAAAGCTGGAAAATTTCATAAACGGTAGTGAAAAGCTGAATACCTGCGATCGTACAAAAGATGAATAACTTCATTAATTGGCACGTAAAAGCTGAATAACTTTATAATTGGTCATACGAAAGCTTAATAGCTTCAAAAATGGTAGTAGGAAGGCTAAATAGCTTCATAAATTTTCGTTCCATAGCTGGATAACTTCATAAATTGTAATGAAAAGCTCAACAGCTTCCTTGGAGATCTGATGAAAGCTGAATAAATTCATAAAAATTGTCGTACGGAAGTAAATAATTTCACAAATGGTTACCCGAGAGCAGAATAACTTCATAAATGGTCATTTAATTCTGAAAAAACGGTCGTACGAAAACTTAACTTGTTCAGTTGTTTAATTTTATAATGTGAGAAGGGATTTTTGGAAATGTGATATCCCTGAATGGATCTTGAGGGAAATTCTTCAGATTACCCAATTCATGTGACCAGGCCACGGGTAACAACAGCTAGTTTAAAAGCCATTATCAGTGTAAAAATATCGAAATACATAAGGTTTTCTCGAAGCGTCTTTTATACAGATATTCTAGCCGGGGCCTCAAAATAGTTTCTCGCAACGAACCGCAACGTTCCTAAGAGCAGTCCTAGCGTAAAACACATATCGTGGAATTTAAATATTTAATTCGAAATATCCGACCTTTTCGTCCGTTCCGGTTGAAGTTACGATTTAAGCTCCATGATGTGGATAAATATGCTGTTTTATGCTGAAGATTTTCTTTTGATTCCGTTCGTTGATCGTCGCCGAGTCCCACGAGCCTCGTGATCTTTAACGTCGAAGAAGTGAGTCGTTCTTTTCGGGAAAACAACATTTGAGTGAGAAACGAGTCTTAATGCATCTCGTGAGAGACATGTTTTGTGTTTCACAAGCTCATCCCCACGCACCAAAGGCTGCTGCTCCTCCGCGTTTTGTCTTTTTTTTTTTTTGTTGTTTGCCAAACTATAAATCTTATCGTACATCTGGGAGCACTAATTGTCCGCACATAACGCATTAAAACACTCTCTCAAGTCACTTGTACTTGCGATAAATTCGCTTGCCACAAAAATTATTTGAATTATTTTTTCAAGACTGGATTGAGTTCTCTCGTAGATGCCTTTGACCTCATCGATAAACTAACTTTCCAGCCCTTAATCCAAAGTATGCGCGCTGTAGCTATAGTTAATATAAACTCTGAATTTTTCACTACACTCGCTAAAACCAGTGAATGAAATCATTAAAACTCCATGAGTTCTTATAAGATTTCTTAAACAAGTAGAACATATCTAATGCGTCGATTTAACACGGGGTACCCGGAAAATGACTATTATTATTTAACCACTTCCATTGTGTCCGCCATTTATAGTAATCACACATAATGAAACTGGCAACAAAAGTCTTGATGAATTGCCACTCATTATATTCATTACAGATGAAATAACTGAAGTTTCACCATATTTGCGTACTTTGGCCCACCTTGACTCCCAAGTGATCCACAAAAAGCAAGGAACACTACCAATTTTTTACTATCCCCATGGCAGGAGTTCCTTTTGCGTTCGATGAACCCCTTGTACCGATGAAATGAGGGTCGTGCACCGAGAGACACCCAGGCTGTATCACACAAGGTGATTTCAGCACCATTGTTTTGTCCCATGGGAACTTGGGTGCCTCCAGAGATTTAATGAATATCAAAATTACATCCCTGATCATCACTGGTAGTAAGTACAAGTTTTTATGCATGGGCAGGTCCAATAACTTTGGTGCTAATAAAATTAAAGCAGCACAACCCTGTGGAACCAATGAAATTACAGCCACACAACCATGTGGTACCAACAAAGCGAAAGTAACTAAATAAGGGGCTGAACGCAGCACAAAATTTACAGAAATTATGTCTGCTATTATAGAAATAGGTCCCAATAACATTAGTTTACGTAGTTTTTCATTAAATGCACTGCACGAAAATCCAGCAAGAGTGATTGGTCCAGAACCTGTCTTCAATCTCTCTCATGTTCGACACTTTTCTTTAAATACCAATGTTGACATCACAATGAAACCTTATGTAAACGCCCAGTAACAGGAAAATTCAGAAATGAGCTGTTAATCGTACACCCTGTAATTTACAGAACTCTGATTTGCGTATTTACAGTAATTCGCTTTCGTGCTGTGCCCTTTAGCCCTCTATTGACAGAAATTTAACCAGATTTTTTGTGTACCAAATAAAAAATCCCTCTTATGAATCACTTTTCCGCCAACCGCATTGGATGCGCCAACCAACTCCTTCAATTTTTCTGAATTTTTTAACAACTTACAAATACATGGTAAACCCTGTATTTAATATCATTTATGCGTTTTATAAATTATAATTAATTAATTTGAATAACAAATTAATAATTAGCAGTATCACATGACATTGTATAAAATATATTTTCAACCCATCGTGATACTTCCAAGCATCGTTTAGATAGAAAAAGTATGTTCATACATTGATATTAATCTTAAAGGAATGAAAATTATCGAACATTCTAGAATATTCTGTGCCGCTTTTTACATTATTTCCTTAGAAACTGTTTTGAATAAATGAATAAATAATGAGAAGAAAAAAAAAAGTGTGTTTTAAGATTTTTCCCTAATAAAAATAAAAATTAGATTTATTTCTACTTATAAGTAGGAATAAGGCGCTCATTAAATTTTTGGTTACTACTTTTTTTTTCTTTTTTGCTTAGGTAGGAGAGAGAAAGATTAGCGTCTCGGCAATAGGTGGAAAATACGTAAACTCATTCAGGGAAGGAGGGGGATTTTTGAAATGTAATTACACTCTATATATCCCTTAAAAAATATCCTACTTACGCCACTGCCGCCGTGACCGGGCGCCGTCTAATTAGTTTCGTCACAAACAAACAAATAACTTAGAAGTTTTCTTTTAGGAAAAACAAGAAGGTTTCTCTCTAGAAATTTCTATTTTTTTTTTTTTAATTCACGAACAAGAAGATTCTCTTAAATGAAATGAATTAAATTAACTTGCCTTTTTAGATTGGTGTTTTCTTGATTACTTTGCTTTGAAGGAAGACAGAAATGTACAAGAAAAAAAAATTTATACGACGCCTATGAATATATTGTACATAAATTTCAAAATCAAAATAACAATTATGCGCTTATTTTGAATTCCGGATGCGAGTAATTGAGAAAAATGCTATTCAGAGTTTTATTTACAATTTAAAGATTATCAGCCCCTTCCGAAATATATTGGTTGTTTTTCTTATTGAGTTTTTCTCAGCGAAGGATTCTTTTGTTTAAATTATTCTTTATTTGTTTCAAATTTTAATATTTTCTCCCGATATTTATGAAAAACTCCCTTCTTGTAGAATGGGGATTTTGTTTCGACAAAAACGTCGATGTTGTCTATCTTCATTCCCAGAACGCATTCGATTGAGTCTAATATGGTTATACTCTTAGAGCGTTAACATGAGATTGGGATTAGGGGCAACTTTTTTTGAATTGGATAGAATCGTGGTTGATAGATTGGTCACAACGGGTTATGGTGAACGGTGAATTTTCTGATTGGACAGGTGTGTGAAGAGTGGAGTCCCTCAAGGAAGTGTGCTTGCACCCATAGTTTTTAGTTTTTATCCATAAACTATCAGGGTACCGATAGAATTATTAACAAATTCTCCAGGTGAAGTGAATCTATCGGGGGGGGGGGAGTTTCAGGAATCCAAGCGTTAAGCAAAACGCTCCAGACGAACTTCAATATGATTGAAGGATGGACTAATGAATGAAGCATGACCTGCAGTGTAGGTCACTCATTTTGGCTCGAACAACCCACGTTTCACTTACGAATTGAATGACATTACTATCCTGGATGCAACTAGGGTCACCGATTTGGGAATTCTCATTGGCTCTCGTTTACTGAACATTCCTGAGAGCGCTGAAAAAAATGGAATAGAATTCTAGGTTTCATTCTTAAAGAGGTATCTTCACGTTCTCCTAAAGTGATTCTTCCGCTTTTCCGAGGCTTAATTCGTCTTGGACTGGAGTATGCTGTAAGGTTTGGAGACCGTAACTGGTCATTACCGGCCATATAAACTACAGGGGAACGTAGACTTGGTTGAGAGGTGCAGAAAAGAGCTACGCGTGCTCTTGTTGGCACACAAGGTCTGAGCTATAAATAAAGACTTGATTTCATGAATATTTTTACATTAGATGAACGCAGGTATTGGGGACATGTATTCAAAATTTTCAACGGGATGAATAGGATGGACCATGAATTATTAATACATCCGTCAATCAACTGCTTGGACAAGAGGATACCAGTATCGTTTCGTAAAGATGTGGTGGTTCCAAGTAGTGGTATCACACGGGGAGTTTTCTCTGATAGGGTTGTTAATAAATGGAATAGCTTACCTCTGGGGTGGTTATAAATTCTAACTCAATTTAACACATTTAAAAAGAATTACGTCACACATTGGGATAAATAGAGACGCTATCGTACTTAAGATAAGACAATCATAATTTTTTGATGGGCAGTGTATTATATATTATTAGTTATTCCCGAAATATATTTGCTTTGCATTGGATTGCTGTATTTAAGTTATATTTAGCATCCATATTTTTTTTCATGGGTACGTTTTTTCAGCGACCTTGTTGAACAATTTGTTTATTGTGGCTTTTGTGTTTGGAATGATTTGGAGGCAAAAATTTTATTTGAATTCCATTCATATTTGGTTTTTGGCAGCATTACTCCATAAAATGGTTTTCCATGTAGAAAAGTTTCGAAGGAAAAACACAAACATGGTTCAAGTTCAGTATGGGTGCATGGGAAAAAACAAGAGGAAATGGGTCCTGGTGCTTTCTGGTCTTTTATTTACGTGACGGTAATTAAACAGTGTGGTTATCCAACATTAGAAAACTTTCACCGTAGCGTCCACTACGAATGCCAACGTGGCAACGCGGTTCGAAAAATTTTGTAGGCATTAGTTTTGAAGTTTTTACTATGCAATACAGTCGAATCCCTTTTTAACGAATACCGTTATAGCGAAAATCATGTTTTAACGAACACTTTTCTGAACTCCCAGATAAGTTTACGTATGAGTAATGCAAAAACTTGGAATTCCTCAATAACCAAATTTGGTTATAACTAAGTGATTTCTAAGGTCTCTAGAGTTTTTATATCGGGATTCGACTGTATATGAAATATAGAAGCATTCAGACATGAACATTCTAGTTCATTGCGTCCCGCGACCGTTTATCAAACAAAGCAAGTGGTCCTCGACAGGTTTTCAAATCACTGAAGTGTCATACTTTTTTTTTCCGATTTCCATGAATTATCAGTGAACTGCACAGGAAAATATATAATTCCTTCGAGTTTGTCAGGAATTATTTTAATTTCATCGCATTTTACGAGTTCTCGGAATTTCATCGAATTTTTAAGGAATTATTGGAATTCGTCGCTTTTTTAAAAATTATTGGAGTTCATCAAATTTTCAAGAATTCTTGGAATTCCTCGAATTTTCAGGAATTATTGCAATTTCATTGTATTTTTAAGGAACATTTAGAATTTTTTACTTTCGGGAATTAACGAAATATATCTATTTTTTAGGCATATTTTCGTATTTTCAGGAATATTTACAATTTTTAATTTTGAAGTGATACCTCGATATCAGCTACTGGTTTTTCAGACGACATAATTAGAACCTTAATCGCATTCATTCGGACGTAAAAAGTTTGGTAATCACTGAATTCCGATGTCGGGATCATTTTCCGGAACTAAATACGTCGTATTACGCATATTTTCGATATTTCTCTCTTTATAATCCGAAAAATGATATTCTGTCGGCAAATATTTCTCCCAACCTCATTGTTTTTGGCGAAGAAGAAATATATAAAATAAAGATCATCCAAGTAATACTTACGATCATCCAAGAAAACTAAAGCCATCGAATGCGATCTCAAGACATTACTTACTATTATTATTATAAGAAACTTCCCGACGATTTCTCTCATTGCCAACAAACAAATAACGACTCCTCAAAGACGTGATCCGTTTTCCTAAAGCCTATAAATGCGTGTCCAAATAACACGCAATGTTTACTACGATGGTGATGCAGCGAGAACGCAAAACCAGAGGGATTCATCAGCGACGTACGTATTAAAAATACGAGGGTTAGACGGATGAGAAATCTAAGATCCGATGCAACCATCAAACAAAAAAAAAACAAGCAGAGAGGAACGTGTTCAAAGACAAGAGATGATTTTTCCGACGCAGCTGGCCTGAAGAAGGCAGGGTAATTTTTCTCTTAGGATCGATCATTTGTCCAAAAAGATGAAAGATTTTCCTCTCGGCTAATCTAATTCTACCTCATGCAACCAACATCTCTGGTTGTACATGATTTTCTCTCCTTACTTTCTCTCGTTAAGATTCCGGGCATGGTCCCGGGCACGTTCGTACAGAAAACCCAAAAAATACGTACAGTATTTTCCGTCCTTTTTCTCCAGAAGTTAGTTCCGTTATCCCCTTCCCCCACAGTGTAACCAAATCCCCGTGTCATCAAATATCAATACACAACGGTGACGGATGCTTCTGGCATCTGTGTGAGACCAGTTAACAAACTCATTTTGTGCCATCGTGCCGGGAAAAAAATATTGATGCTTCTTTTATAAGTCCCATATTAAGGGAACTAAATTGTGCGTGATGTGATAGATCTTTTGGGGGGGGGGGGAAGTGAGTTGATCTATACTTTTTCTTTCGACACCATTTTTTTTTTGTGTTTTATTGATGATATATATACAGCGTCTTTTCTGCGGATTTAGCAGATAACCGAATTTGTAGCCGGTTGGTTCATATGACGAATTTCAGTCATGATGTGTCTCGACTCGTTTTCTTCGACCAATTTCTCGCATTGTCTTTTTTTAGATGATTTTCCTTCACAATTATACAGACTTTTTTATGTATGCGGGGATTATGCAAAGGGATCCTGAAATTTCGCTCCCGGTGTTTCTTACCCGGAAATTTCGCCTGCCTCTTGACCGCATGAGTGACGAAGTAAGTTAGTGATTTTGTGAGGGCCGTGGTGAGTGTGAGAGTGACCGTGTTAGTGACCAAGTGAGTTACCATTTGAAATCGTTATATCGTGATTTCGCTGTTTTAAAGAAGAAATTATACGGTGGATTTACATTTTTGCCGCATACTCGGTGACTCACGGCCGCTATGTTGTCGTGTATCCATAGTGTTGGACTCTCATCGTGAGGATCCAGGTTCGAACCCAGTTGGCGGTGCAGTGGTGGTCGGCTGAAGTAGGTTTTCTGTTTTCCAACTTCAAGGACCGAATGCAAGCCGGTCTTCCATTTGAAAAGGCTCTCCACAGCGAGCGTGCAGACGTTAAGCATGATACTTACATAACATGAAAATTCAAACATTTACCATCTTTATTTTTAAATATAGAAGACAGGGGGAAGCACCAGCAAGAACATGAAGCAAGCACATCTGTCAACAAAAATACCTTTGGGGCCCATCATATACTTATATACACTCGCGCAACACGTTTCTGGCACGTGCCGATTCGTTATAAAGGTTATTCACGTAGAGGAATGTGTTTATAAATGAAGTATATCACCGTAATCCCCGGGCTAAAGACCTGTCTGCTCCTGTCTTTTAGGAGATCTATTTATGGCAGCGCTGAATTCCAAAATTAGTGGCGCATTTCATTTGAATGTTCCTCGCTTGTTTTTCCTCAAAATCAACATTTCAAATTGTACAAGTTCGTTCAAGATAGGATTTAACATTAGTGTAATTATTTACTTAATTAATCAACTAATTTATTTTTTATTCTAATTTATATGATACGTTTCCATAGAAATCGAATAGTATTACTCACGTATAAGAAATATTTCCTCTTATTATAGATGGAGTCTTCAATTTCTTTTGAAGAAAAGTAATAAAGACGGAAAAAAAACGAAAGAAAGTGCCTAAAGCGTGTTTTTTTTCGCAGAAAAGTTTCTTCTTCTTAATGAAGAGTTTTTTTTCGCCTCTAAACTTTAGTTTCTCATTTGTTATACTTTGAAGGCAAAGATTAAACGGAAATAAACTTCAAGGGATTTATTTCTCTTTCCCAAGAATGGACATGTTCACACCAAAGAATATTTCATAAATTGAATCAAATATCTGAATGTGAACTTGTGTCTGACGAGAGTCTGATTCCTCAACAATTTCCATTACAAAGGATGAAGTTATCGGTCTTAAAACTTTGAAAGCATTTTTTACTGCATGAGAAAGCATTCTCGCCGACAACAGCCACACACGTAATTTTCAGATTTCCGACGGCATATTTACACTGCTGGCCACCCAAATTGCAACACCAAGAAAGACAAGAGATATCGCAACAATATTTATTTTGTAGATAACATGTTGAACAAGCATCAAATGATTAAATTTATAGACTTCTGTGAAGTGTGGTTCCTGCCAAAATCAGTAGCCAGAGTAGCCGCCATTGTTGGAGATCACCGCTGCCACACGCCTCGGCATTGATTCAAAGAGACTTTCGATGTGTTCTTGGGGTACAGCAGACCAAGCAGCTTCCACGCGTTGCCGAAGTTGATCTGGTGTGGCAGCTGGGGATGTAATCTGGGTCAATCGTTGAGCAACCATGGACCACATGTTTTCTATCGGCGAAAGATCCGGAGAGCCAGCTGGCCAGGGAAGCAATTCAATCTGGCGATTGACGAAGAACCTTTGGACAATGCGTGCCACGTGTGGTCGCGCATTATCCTGTTGAAATATGGCTGTGGGCAAGCCCTGAAGGTAAGGAAGGACAACTGGCTCCAACACCTCGGAGATGTAGTGCTGGCTTTTTAAAGTACCGGCAATGCGTACTAGAGGAGTGCGAGAGTGATATCCAATACCGCCCCATACCATAATACCCCGGTGCAGGACCAGTGTGGCGGTGCATAACGCAGCTGTTCAGCATCCTCTCTCCACGGGGTCTCCAGACTCGAATCCGACCATCGTGGTGTTGCAGACAGAAGCGTGACTCGTCAGTAAAGACAATTTCATTCCATTGTGCCGTCCACATCCTTCTTTCATCACACCATTGGCGGCGGAGACGTCTGTGGTTCTGCGTCAAGGGTAGACGAAGCAATGGACGTCTTGCGGACAGACCACTCTTCTGTAAACCCCGTCGAATGGTACGCACAGACACTGGATGATTCAGTACAAACTGAATGTGCTGTGCTATGGTTCGTGATGTGGCTGAGCGATCCGTCACTGCCATACGCCTGTCATCACGTGAAGTGGTGCACTGAGGTGGATGCGATCGAACACGTCGGTCCGTCGTACCCTCCTGCATCCAACGATCACATATCCGCATTACAGTTGTTTGGTTTCGTCCAACACGACTACCGATTTCCCTGAAAGATAATCCACAATCTCGGTAGGCCGCTATCCTTCCTCTGTCGAACTCGGATACTTGATCAAAAGATGATCGCTATTTTCTACGAGGCATAATTGATCGTTTTTTTGAAAAAACCACAAGAAAAACACAATTGCCGTACTTCAAATCATCGAAATCTCCAAGCCTTAAATAGCGCTTTGAAGTGGCGCCACAGGCGCGTGTGATGTGCGTCTGCGCTGAAATTCTAATCATTTGCATATCTCACCTCCGCTAATGCACGTTGTAAATTTCATATTATTTGCATGCTTCCTTCAGGGTGTTGCATTTACGGTGGCCAGCAGTGTATTTTCAATTGAAAGGTAGAAGGTTCATGTTTCAAATCTCCTCCTATATACGACGTTATCTTTCATCAATGTTTTTGCTTTTTCGTTGTTGTGTTTTTTATTTTCGATATTGCATTAGTAGCACTTCTATTGCTTTTCAAAACTTGAACAAATGTCACTTCAATCCCCTGAAGAGCACAGGGAGATACATAAATTTGTATTGTTGCTATCGCGCGTCGATTAAAGTGGCTATAATCAAGTTGCAACACACACCTCATAGTATTTTATATTTCTCTAATGCCTCACTAAGAAGAATAAAAAAGCGTTTCCCCCTCTTTATCCATCATTTATCCAGTCTTTCCTAGGATTAAGTAAATAATCCAACCATTCACCAGCTTAGAATTGGTGCGAAGATATAGACAAGACTCTACATTCAGTAGTTGGAGAAAAATGCGTACGGGGATAAACCTGAGCAATAAAAGTTATTTTTAGGAAAAAATATCCCGATCCATAATATATAACTTATCTAGTAAGCTGTCCATGTAAAAAATAAAGATATCAAAGACACCTGCCGTATAAAAAGAATGAATCATTGTAATCTATGGCATTCTTCCTAGAAGTAGAAAATCTCGAGGAAAACTTATCAAGTTGGATCCCGAGCTTCCATTTCTTTAGTATTCTGGAGAACAATTTCGTGGGAAAAGAATTCAAATAATAATAACACATAATCGCCAATGATTTCAAGTACCCTATCAAAGATGGAAAATAACTCGCAATGGCAAGAGGTTTCTCTCAAGGCGTTTCTCTCTCTCACGTTTCTGACGGAATTGTCCTCCACAGATATGCTGTGGTATTTTTATCTTATTTTTTCCCCCGAGAATCGATTGTCTCGAGTCCATTCTTTTCTATTATCTCATCGACACGAAGAAATGAGAAATCTGAAGAGATTTTTCTCTAGATTCCTTCCGGTTCTGCAAAAAAAAATTCAACGCCTATTACGCAAAAGCCGTGTTGTGGCTTTCTATGTGGATGATGTTACGAGTGCGTTACATCAGCATAACTTTACGTGTTCAGTTTGAGGGACGCTCGATTAAGGAGCATAATGAAAACCACTTCCGATGACCAAGTATCACAGCTGATCGATTTCTCAGAATCCGGCACCACCATCTCACTGATTCGTCTGTTTCATAACCCTTTCACAACTGAGCATTCATTTTTTGGAATTTTCAATTGGTTTTTGCACTTCTGATACTCAAAAAATGCGTTGGAAACAGAAATAAATGTCAGCAAATCTTTATTTTTCCCATTTTTTTTTTAAATTTTCAATTTTTTGTGAAAAACAATTCATTTCGTTCAACATTTTCAGCCAAGATGATGCGGGGTATACTCATCTTCACGTACAATTTTCTGCAGAATTTTATTGCTGAAAATTTTATGTAATAAATCACACTTTTCCCGGAGACATCTTAAAACCTGGAAGTTCAACTTTCAGGGCTGTTCTCTTATGAAAGCCCCCAAAGGTCATATTCACTATATTTCAAACCCGAAACTTATACGATCCTGTAAGTCAGGGCTTAACTCTCTGGGGTCAAAAGGAAAAATTCTGCAGTGAGAAAAACTTGTGGCACCAGGGTCCGTATGGGAAAAACAACTAAGTTCTGACAAAAATAGAGAATTTTTCTTTTCCAGCAGAAGAATCATCATCACGCTAAATTTCACCGAGATGAGCACTGGAACAACCACCCCACAATCCGGCAGTCTCACCTCAGGACTTTCACTTGTTAGTCTCAGAATCTATATACGCACCCGAAAAGACGGAGGGAGTTCGAGAATCTGCGTGCAAAGCTTAAGAGTCCTAACGATCAGACATTGTGAAGGAACGATCGCTCTTACAGCCAAAGGCTGGGAGCACACCGATTATATTCGACAAGACATCTCTAGACAAGCTTAGTCATTTTTGTTCCCACTTATCTGCATTACTCAATGTTTCAATTTGTCTGGCTAACGGGAGTGCTTTGCGCCGTACAAATCAATGTGAACGACGATGACTAAGCTTGTCTATAGCTGTCTTGAAAGCAAACACGATTACAAGAAACTTATTTCATTAATTTTTTTCAATTTTAATTTGAGCAAATTTATCACAGCTCTCTCTCTCTCTCTCTCTTTTTCTTTTGTATCCCTTCAGATAAAGGTGATAGATATTGAATTTATTCTCGTGGAATGTAAATATGCGAAGTAGGAAGTATTTTTTATGTTCGTTTTTCCATTCTGGATGGTACGAATTTTCACTAAGAGGTGTTATTTCGCGTCCATAGTGTGTCAATCATTGTAATACTCGTGGAAATCACATCACGATGTTCTCGAAATGTCCATTGTCCGCTGCAACCACATGTCTCAATCGAAGTACAGAATTAGCGGCGACATTAACATGAAAATGTGCTTCTTCAGAAAATCATGTACGATTTGCGTTAATATTGCCATTGTCAATCAATTGAAGCAATTTATTAGCAAAAATCAGTCCCTTATCTCCCGAAACCGACAGAAGTGGTTTTTTTTCGGTGAATTTCGTCCTATTCTGTATGTTGACGTCTTGCTCAATGAGCCATGCAGCTGCAGTTTTGCGGACCAATCCCTTCGGACATGTTTCGAAAATGTTCTGAACGGCGTGAGCATTTGCTACAATCGTGGCAGGCCGCGACCGTCCAACTGCCACCACAAAATTATCTGCGACACCACCGGTTCGTTTGAATTTCTTGAACAACTGCTTTATTGTATTCGCATGTGGACCGCTCTTAACGTTAAATTTGTTCTGTAAGTATCCTCTCGTCGCTGTTTTACTCTCACCCAATCAGTAGTGTTCCAAAACAATAAGTACTCTTTGCTCCAAAGAATACACCATTTTGCCGATACTGGAATAATTAAGCACTTCTCCACTAACGAACTCCCAAATGCATTTAAACTGCGTGGACTCACTAGCATGCCTCAAATACAGCAACATCTGTTCGTGAAGACAGTGAACCCATAGAAGTTCCTGACTCCGCACATTTGCATTGCACGTGAATCTCTTGAATATCTGTCACCGTTTTCTTGCTTTTCCATTTCGAAAACCGTCAGTCCATTTTTGAAAACCCTGTACATACTCATTCCCTATCAAGAATAACTCGCGATCGAAAGAGGTCTTCTCCAAGGCGCCCCTCTCTCTCCCACAACAGACAAAAGAATTCACTTTGGTATTCGATGGTAGTTTTGATGATCTTTCTTCTACTATATATATATTTTTAATTCTTTTACATTGATTGTCTCCAGCTATGAAATTCCTCATTATTATTATTCTTTTTTTCTTCTCGTCGTCATCGACACGAAAAAAACTCTGAAGAGATCTTCTACTTCAATGGGAAAGAAAAGAATTTACTGGTTTCATTTTTTTTTCCTCCTTATTTTTATATATTTATTTATTGTTATTATATTTTTCCTCGAAGAATCTTTTCTTTCCCCCTCCTCATATATTCTTTTTATTCATCATCATCATCGTCACACATTCATCAGCATTATGGGCAGCTTTAACTCATTACGAGAAAAATCTCTTTCTTTCATCAAACTTGAAAAATGGAATAAAAAATATAGTAACATATACTTCAAGGGAAAAAAAGGGGTTTTTTTTATCCCTTAGAAAAGACACCCCGTTTCCCTCGTTAGAGTATTCCAGGAATTCTACCTGAGCCAAATTCGCTAATTAGAGGAGAATTTTTCCTAGGGATTTAAAAAAAAACTGTAATTAAGCTCTTCACTGATCCCTCTTTGGCTGGAATCCTTTAGAATTTCATGCAGTTTTTTATTTGATACCCATCCTCGCCTCACAGCCGTCACCACCATGAATAAGTACGTGTTTCAGATTTATTTCGGCTCGTAATGGATCGTGTTCATGGTGACAATTAAATTTATTAACTCTAGATACTCTCGACACCTATTTGTTTTTTAATTTCATGTAGTAGAATCTGTAGAATGTAGTCATCTGTAAGTACGTAGTCTATTTCATAAATCTATCTGGGATTGAACTAAGCATATTAACCGGTATTATGGCACAATAAATTTATAGTGATGTGCAGCATGGAAGAGAATAATATGAATGTTATCATATTTTTTTTATCTGAATGCTGCGCACCGGTTTAATATCAACACCAAATTCCTCTATAAAAAAATAATATTATTTTTATTTTATAGGTGGCAGCAGGGGTCCCAGTGCGACGATTTTTCTCTTATACAGGGTAATTCTAAATTCTTTGGTTTTACAAAATTTAAAAGGTAGTATAAGAGACACTAAACAAGCGTTTTTGGTCACAGAATGTGCAGTCGAATCGCAATAGCAAACACGGTAGAGGGTACTTTTAGAGAGTGCACAACAACTTTCCGTCGTATTTGTCGCGCAATATGTGCTGTGAACCATTCGAGTGTGCAGGGGAGGGGGGGTTGTGATGTGGTATACCTCTTCATGGTGCAATCTGGGTATGACAAAATTCACGACAAGATATTATACCACCGCCTGTCGATGTTTGGAGCAGCATAACCTTGATGGTCCTCACAAAAATAAAAGCCAAACTCCAATCCTATCCAAAATTGCATGTGCACCAGTAGAAACCACACATTTTGCGAACCAATGTTTGATTTTTTTTTTAAAGTGAAACTTCTTTAGGGACATAAGAGTGACATTTTGTGAAGGAAAGAAAATCCTTCACAAAAAGTGTAACGCTTCCTTTTGTGAGGGAAAGAAAATTAATCACAGAAAGTTGAAAACAGGTTCCGTAGAGTGACTGATTGTACGATGAAGTTTTGAGAAGCAGATGGGTGGTGGTGGTGGTGGTGGGGGAATGTCAATAGAGATTTGGCCGTGTAAGGATATAAAGTTGGGGGGGGGGTGTTGGTTTGGACGCTTGGTATTGGACAAAGACAGTTCATTACATTCCCTTACCCCCCCCCTTGTGACCCCTCTGGAATCGTAGAACATCCCCTGTAGTATGATGGCAATGCACAGCACACAGTTTGGTATAAAACAAAATTTGGTTGGGAGGAGTGGGAAGGAGTGTGTTACCCCGGGCTATTCCCGCAACCTAAGGGTTAAAATACGTAGGAGTTTCGCTTCTATCACGCGATTCTCACGCACATTTTTTTTTTATTCGTGCTTGAACCATCAATGCCATGCTGCGCCAATGACAAGCCAGGCACGGATCCAGGGAAATGTGCTAGAAGGCAGTTTATTGTTTGTAGGCTCGTTTGATTGCTCTGTAAAATACAGGACACGGCAATTTTTGTTTCCATATGATTCAGCTCTTGGGAGGAGTGATCCCCCCTTCCCTCTCTGGATCCTTGCTAGGGCTACATTAATTAGATTTTGGTTACCCAGGTTGCACCATGAGGAACCACATTGCAACTCTCTGCAACCGCGATTGATTGATAGCACATATACGCATTACACTAAAATAAACTTCACATCAGGTGCATAACCTGTACATGCATGCACCTTTAGTGAAGTGTTGTTGTGCACTCATTAAAAAACATTCTACCGCCTTAGCGACTAAGATTCGACCACACATTCTATGACGAAAAAATGCTTGTTTAGGAGTCTTGTATCACCTCTTAGAGCTTGTCCCATGAATTTGGAATCACCCTGTATATAATAATAGCTTTTATTATTGTTATACTAGATCCATTGTTGTAATCTACACGGAATTAAAGAATATATACTGGATGCATAGGTAACAGAGCGTATGTGTGTGATACTGGCGAACCGTTGATCCTAGGAGGCATACTTCCAACTAGAAAAATTATCCAAATAACATGTAGTACTCAGACATGTCATTCATGTTGCAAGAGTTGCATAGTTATTAAAATAAAAAAATAACTTTTTATACCGCCCCCGTGTGCCCAAAAACCCAGTTAGAAAGTTGTTGCCACATGTCTCTTGATGCGCCAACTAAAGAAATTCTACATTTCGTAGAGATATTGGCATTAGAAAAACGGAGAAAAGTTGGAGGAAAAAACGTTAAAATATTGCCATTCAATGCGTTTTTTATTTTCTTTTTGGAATCAGGAAAGACAGGAAAACAACTTTCTAACTGGATTCTTGAGCACAAGGTGTCTGTATGAAAATTTTTTTTTAGTTTAATAACCATACAACACACCCCTTGCTACATGAATGACACCTTTCGGCACTACATGCTATTTGCATACTTTTTATAATTTGAAGTATCGGTTCGCCAATAAAATACTATACGACTTGTTACCTACGCACCATATATAGCACAAAATATCCTATAGCACCGTTTTTCGAAGTCTTATACAGGGTGCCCTGTAAGTGCTAATGCGGCGTCTATCGCAAAGATATTGTTTCAGTTTCAAAAATGCTCACAACGCGTTCATAAATAACCCTGTACCTGTTTTGGGACCGAAAACAAAGTTTACCGCAAAAATGTATCAAGTATCTTAGCAAACATTGCATTTGGGAACATGGAATTTCTTTCTGATGGCCATGTTCTGGAGAGACAGGGCAACAACTTTCTAATTGTAACTTTCTACATATTTAGAGGACGGAGGGGGGCCGTATAAAATTTCTGAGACACTGTATGAACACCTTTTGAGCATTTTCTGAATGGGAATCATACCTCTACGACAGACGGCTGATGAGATAAAGGTCGCATTAGCATTTACAGGACACCCTGTATAAGGACAATTATTGCGCTGAAGCAACACGGCAGGTGTACGTCTTCTATGGACACGGTCCCCCGTCGTTTGGTCCTCTTAACAAACCAACAAGCGCATCGGTTACATTCGACCTCCGCTCAAGATACTCCATCAATAACTGATATGATAAATAAATAACGTGAAACGCACAAAAAAGAGTGACTTTATTTACATTGAGTTCGAGAATATAAAATGGCGTTCTGCTCACGAAGATGATGATGAACCACACGGGAGAGAGAATATCGATGTTGGGCGGTTCTTTTCTTTCCTCATCTTCATTCAGGCAGACAGAAAACTCGTTAACGTGTTATTCTTATTTATTTTGAATTTTTCTTTTCTTTTGCATGAGGCTTCACTGTTATTATTAAGGGTTTGGTGAAAATAACAGTTATGTTACGGCTCGTTTGGCGACATTCGTCTTCATCTGCAACAGCAGCAACGATTTTTACAGTCTACAGTTACTATTCTTCAGGGAGCAATACACGATTCCACGCAATTTCCAACGAATTCCATAAAACATGTTTTCGCATTTTTAAACTAGTTTATTTCATGGAAAATGCGGTTTTTTTTCATGTTCGGAATCAAAATAGTTTCCCCTTTCTTGAATTTGCAATCATTATTCTCCCAATATCGCAAATTCATGAACTGTTTTCACTTTCGTTTCTTCTTTCAGCGGAAATTCTGGATTGGTTTTCTGCGGTTTTCCAACTTCTAGGCCTGAAGAATCCGCCGCAACCACGTCTCGCCACAGCGAACAACAGATACCCCCCCCCCCAGAGATTTCTCGTTCATCGTGTTAATTTCACCGGCTGTTGCGTACCGATTGGCGCATGTTCTGTTCTTGTTTCGATGAGGTATGTTGAACTTTTGGCCGTAATTTTGTAGTTGAAAAATGTGTTAACCCCAGCTAATATTGTTCCGGACAATGTCCTTCACACAAGTCTTTGAAATGAGTAAGGGATGAAACAAATTGAAGGACATCATACATTTACTCAGAACAGCTATTTGCACGTATTCACAAACAGCGTGTATTTGACAATACACGCCAAACAGAGAGCCCCTGCACACAGACGGCTTCTCAAACGTACACAAGTCTTCTCTCTCTCTCTCTCTCTCTCTCTCTCTCTCTCAACTACCAAGTTTCGCTTTGGTTATTGTACATGTTACTATCAAAGCTCGAAGTTGTCCCGATTAATGTCCGAAATTCGGGTTTTGCCGGCCACTATATATCGGTCCCTATACATCCCTATGGTTCGGGTCACTGCCACGTTGGCGTATTTTTTGTGATAATTATGGCCATTTATAATTAGCCATAGCTAACAACAATTATTATAGTTAGTTATGGTAATCCTAACGAACAAAGAAATCTGAATATCGATATCGTAGTGGTACAAAAATAGAGACCGATATATGGGGAGGCGAATGCCCGAATTTCAAACATTGGCCGGGTCAACTGGGCTGGCCACTTCGCGAAGTGGTCAACTTCGGACATTGGCAGTAACATATACACGAGGGAGAAAAGATCGGAAAGCTTCTCGTCAGAGATCCCATTCTATCCAAAAATTTCTCTCGCTCCAAGTGATTATTTGGAGCAGCGGTTCTCAACCGGTGCTCCACAAGGAAGCACTTGGGGCTCCGTGTATACTTCCCAGGGGAAAATAAAATAAATGAGTAAATTTGACAGATAAATGCAAAAAATTAGGCCTACGGGGTTCCGCCATAAAAATTATATACAAATAGGGCTCCAATATAAAAATTATGTACTCAAAAAAGTGCTCCGCGGGTCAAAAAAGGTTGAGAACCGCTGATTTGAGGCATCGGTTTTTTTTTCTTTGCCGTCGCCAAACTCGCCAAGTAATTGCTAACTTGGTGAGATTTACAGAGAAATGCTCTAATTTTCATTTCTACATAGTTTAAACACACATTATTTAGGGTCCGTCTCCGTTTAAAAAGTAAAAGAAACAATGCTGCACACTAGCCTACATTATAGTCAATCATACACACGTCTTAGCCTACATATTCTTTACCACCATGAAGGCTGCCGTCGAGTCCACTGGTTCGATCCCTCCTCCTCTTCCGAACCACCGGATCATGGCCCGTCGCTCTGTCTCAAGGAAGAGATATAAGCAGGTAACGATTCGATCTCGCAAGGTCCCAAGGTGACGTCTTTTCAAAATTTTAAAAAAACTACCACTAATTCTACTCATTTAAATGTGCGCAGAAATATGAAAAACAACCCAGAGGAATTACTATGGGTCACTCAAAAAAAATTCCGTTTCTGAAAAGAAACGGTACATGAGTAGGGAAGTTTTATCATGCTTGGTTGTCGACCAGTTCGAAGGTCTGTGGGTGTGCGGGCACGATGGTGATGTCAATAGATGATATTAGATCACTCGCACGCATGTTTGATGTTGGTGGGAAGGGAGGGCGGCACTCCAATGCCCCCCATCGTATCTCTGCCCATGCCAAAAAAAAAACATAGATAATGAAAAGGCACAACAACAAGGCATAATAAATTAAAGGTTAAAAAAGGCATAATAACTTATCGGGAAAATTAAAAAAATTGTCATATAGAGGTCGAGAAAAATTCTAAATAATTTGTAGGGCCAGGTCTGACTCAAGTGTGTAGACCGGGGAGTTTTCAACGCACATGGCCCGCGAGGCCACATTTGGTCCTTAGAGCTTTTTATCGCGGCTCGCCGAACATTTTTAGAAAATTGTTGAAAACATTAGAAGACGAATAGCTCTAGAATTAATCAAAGAAATAAATTCAGAATGAATTCAAGACCTAATTCCGGAATTGAGATGATAAAATGCAGTAGAAATAATTTAACAAATAATTAATTCACAGCCTAATTATTGAAAAAATAATAATTTCAGACTGGAAAACTCAAAGCTGAATAAATATCTTGAGCCGCTTTGGGAAAATTTATTCGTAGAAATTAAATCGATTATGGAATAGGTGCTGCCATCGACTATTTAAAAAATAAAATAAAACTGACATCTAGTGCAATCCTTGAGAATTAGATGACAGTGAACTATAGTTTCCCAACCGTTTTTTGTCCCATCTCCCCCTTCTTTAGAATTTTTTCCCCCAACGCAATCTAACCTACAGAATCCTATGTTATAGCCGTAGCTTCTACCGCCCCCCCCCCAAACATTCCAACGCCCACGTTGGGAATCACTGCAGTAAACTTTTCATCAAGGAAATACTTTTGTACACATGAAATCACGTCAGTGAAAGCCGTACAACTTCCGGGAGAAACTATAGTAAGAGTCCCCTTTTCTTGTTTGTGATTCATCAATGAAGTTCCCGAGTTTCTGATAGATGGCAGTAAGAACAGCATTATTCCGACATCGACTTCAAATTGTATCAAGACAGCTGGCCATATTCCTCTCGAAACAAACGGGAACTTGGAATCCCAAATACGAAAAAACACGATCAGCTGCCAATTGTTTGCCAAAAAATGATACCGAAGGTAAACAAAACAGCTAATTACGACAGAAACCTCTGAAAACTTGCCAAATGTCGGGAAATTAAGCGTTCACAAGCCAAGATGGACTTGGCGGGGATCCAGGGTGGGGATCGTCCTTCTCAAGAACCAAACAAATGAGTGAAAAATTTCACAAGATGATTCAACGAACTTGATTGCGTTTGCCTCTCTACATTCATAGCTTATTACGTCGGTCTCGGCTTCAGATGATGTCAACCTCAGCTTCATTTGTAGCTGGGGATATCGCCTCTGCTTCATTCGAAGATGGCTGCCTCGGCTCATGCGTATATTCACGGTGCGGGGGGGGGGGTGATAAGGCAATCTCCCCTCCCAAGAGGACCAAACATTTATCTGCCTCATAAAATACGGGATGCTTCAACGGACCTAAACAATAAATCCCCTCCCCCCCTATATCCGCGCCTGACACACGCATATATGAAAAGGTCACCTGCAACTAGGATTTTTTGTCGGGGTTGGGAAAGACAATTTTTTTTTCCCCAATCTCTCTCAAGACGGGCCTTAAAAAGCGGGGCGTCAAAGGCAAGTTGTCAATTACAGCCAATTAAAATTTTAATTCTGCTACGAAGCTGGGCTTGAAGAGATCTCGGCAACGATGCAAGTCCTGTGCAAAGTTCTGGCGTTCTCTAGCCAATAAAAATTGTCAAATGCAAGTTGTCAATTACAACTAAAAAAATTGTCAAAGTCAAGTAAAGTTACTACAGTCGAATCCCGTTATAACGAACGCCAAGAGACCGTAAGAATCACTTCTTTATAACGAAATTTCGTTATAAAGGAATTCTAGGTTAGGGGCCGTTCAAGTGTTACGTAAGCAAATTTTTAGCCATTTTGGACCCCCCCCCCCCGTCAGCAAAATTTCGTCATCAGCTCTGCCAGTCTGAATCCTGACGGATATTGGTGGCATCAGAGGGCCCGTGGGGGGATAGGGGGCTCGTGTCCCCTCCCACGATTAAAAATTTATTTCTTTAATGCAAAAAAATATAGGTTTTAATTGAAACTTCGGACGAAAATACATTTATTTGTTATTATAATCAATTTCTGTTCATTTCAATGTTATTTGAAGGCAATGAACTGAAAATTTATCTTTAATAAATTCATTGCGACCCACCCTCTAAGCCATATAATGATAAATCGTATAAAGGCACTTGGCCAGCGAAGCAAATATGGCCCTGGGGGTTATCTGATGCGGCCTGCCCTTCTCAAACCAAATTTTGTAAAAAATGAACCAAGTGGCTCATTTATGGATAGCTTGTGTCCCATGGTACAATTCCAGAACACTTAAGCGATCCGTGACACATGTAGAGATCCCTTGAGTGAAATGTGACGTAGTTTTAGAGCACTTAAGTGGCCCCCAGTGCGGTTCTACATCACTCAAGTTACCCGCGGGACATTCTCAGATTATTTAAGTGATCCGCGGCGTATAATTACTGATCACTTGAGTGATGCATGGCACAGTTCCAGAGCATTTAAGCGGCCCGGACACATTTCCAGATCACTTGGATCCGTGAAAAATTTAGAGATCACTAAAATGGCTCTGTAGGGCACTTATCAATAGGGGGGGGGGGAGGTGTTGTCACTTCAAGTGCCCACAAACTATCGGAAGGTTTTCTCGTTTTTGGCTCACCGAGTAAGATACCGTTAAGAATATTTCATATTTCCATAAAGGATGGTTGATGACGTAAGCATTATCAAAACCCTCCCTCCTCCCTTGTCATCAAATCGGAAACCCCCTTCCCCCCCCCCATCGATGATGACGTAATACTTGAACGGCCCCTTACCTAGCATTGTTCCTATGTAAACTTATTTGGGGGGATTTGAAAAGTTTTCGTTAAAACGAGATTTCCGCAAAAAAACGGGATTCGACTGTACCTATCGCTAAAATTCCTGGAAAATCGCCACTGGCAGGAAATAGGGAGTATAGAGTGCTAATGGAAATCCCTATGGATAAAAATTTAATTAGCCTAAAAAAAATTATATGCTTGATAAATATAAGAGATGTATATATTTATATGACTATAATTAAAATTGTCATAATTATCGTAATATAATCTATGATCGGGAAAGAGTGAAAAATACCGAACAAAAAAAAATTACTCACGAACGATAACCCTGACAATATTTAGATGCAAAAGTATTTAATTCTAACTTTAAAAGAACTTGTAGTTTCCGTTGAAACACATCCGAGAAGCGCACAGAAAATAGGTCACGCAACGCACTCAAAAAGAAAACGCTGATAAGCGGAAGAAAAACACTATGAACGTCGAAATTGTGACCACAATTCTGAAGGGAGGAGGAGTGTCTAATAGACGTCGTCGTTGCCGCCGTCGTCGTCGAACTCCATCTGGTCGAAATCCAAGATGATGTCGTCGAACAGCCACGAGACATCGGGTCGATTTGCACGCTCTTCCTCGAGACCGGCTTTCGGCGGGTAGCGCAGGGCCTTCACGGAAAGGTTGCGCATGTCCAGGCAGAACTTGATCCTGTTGTGGAAGGCAACCTGCGGCTCCCTGGTGCAGTAGACGTCCGCGATTTCAGTCGACTCCAGGTAACCCTCGTCGTGTTTGATGCGGGCCTCGATGACGCCGTCCCTGATCGCCTTGCCCACTATGTACTCCGTGTCCTCGGGGTTGTCCAGCTTCAGCTTCGCCGCGATGTCCGAGAAGTGGATGCGCAGGTACGATAGGTTTATCATCCTGACGCCCGCCCTGATCACATTGTGCCTGAGGCGCGTGATCAGCGTGTACGTGTTGTCGTCCATGAAGTTCTTTTTGAAGTTCTCGACGACCTCGTTGAAGACGCCCAGGTCGCCGTACCTCACGGCCTGGGTCAGCCGGAAGTAAGGGTGAAGGCTCCGCCTCAGGTAGGACCTCTTGAAGACGGCCCTGTCGGGGATGTCGCCCAGGAGCAGCTCGACCGTCACGGACATCTTGTAGACGGCCTGCTTGAAGCCGACGGCCTTCGTCTGGGGAGCGTACCTGATGGCCCGGAGCAGGCTCCCGTACGAATCGGAGTAGCTGAGCTGGATGGCTTCGATGCGGCCCGTGTAATAGTGGTACCTGGCCCACTCGTTGTTCGAGGCAGTCTTTGGGAACGTCGACTGCTCGACGAGTTTGGCGGCCTGTGAGAACAGCTGCGATTCGAGATAGTTGCGGAGCAGGCAGTTCAGCAGGACGGCCTGCCCGTCGACGTCCTTGCGCAACGTCGACGTCCTCAGCCGCGCCAGGAGCAATTGCCTGATGTCCGGAAACCGTCCGGACAGCTCGTAGCTCCTGGACAGGTAGAAGTAGGCTTTCGCGGCTATAACGTCCATCGTCCGGCGGTTGACGATCCCGATCTTCTGCACAAGGTGGTCGGAGCACCGCACGGCCGCCTCGTGGCACCCCCGGTCGATCAGGTATATCAGGACCAGCAAGTTGAAGTAGGCGTCGTGTTCCGGCAGCAGGGTCGGCGGCGCCTTGCCGGTGGCCGAAGGTTTCCTGTCTACCTTCGGTTCCGGGGTCTGCGGCCGGTGGGTCTCTACCTCGTCCGCCGCGGTCGCGTCTATGAACGACAGCAGCGTTGTGCGCTGTTCCGTCGTCTGCGGGCCGTAGAATCCGGAGACCATCTTCCTGAGTGCCGTGCCGCTCAGTCTCTTCCTCGTCGACGTCAGGGCCAGCATCACCCGGTAGCAGAACCGGTTGTCCCTGGTCGACACGGACTTCTCTATGAACTTGGCGTGGTCCTTCAGGTCCTCCAGGAAAACCGAAACGGCGTCTGGTTTCGACGAGCCTCCTTCGACGACCTCTTTAAGGACGTCGGTAATCTGGGCGGCGTCACGCACGACCTCCATTCTCGAATTTCGCTAAATCAGAACCTATATAAAAGGAGCACACGCAAAAAAAAAAAAACGTCACCGAAAGGGAAAACTCAACAGATAGCGGATATGAACGCATTTATTTGGAATTAAATAAAATATTGCGTCTCGAATAATAAATCGATATTCTATTCGGAATCACGAAGTGAAATAAAAGAAACCTACACATACTACGAAATTATTCTATTATTTTGTGTACAAAAAGCGTTATTATGTACTTTAAAACGTTTTAGGATCAATATTTAAAGAAATGAATCACTTACTTATTCAGAAGAATACTTTTCTTGGGTGAAAGAAGGGTGTCCGAACGTCACAGCGAAGCGCGTATACGACGAACCAGCTTAATCACTGTGAGTGATGAAATAGTCGTCTGGCGTGGCGCGGTCTTGCCACCGTGATGACACAGCAGAAAACTCACCGGGGCTTACTAGATACGCGTTCGCCTCGATTGCTCTCAGGAGAGGGCTTGGTTGCGTAAAAGCCTGTATAACTTGTAAGACCAGCCATTTTCTTCGTAAAAATGTCTCAAGTATATCTTCATCGAGCTTATATTACAATATATACCCATCGAGCTTATATAATATACATAATATTCAGAAAGGGAAATTTCAGTGCGAAATTCGGTTTCGGTTTTTGTATTCCGAGTGTAAGATTTTCCCGGCTTCAAGGTTATTTTTTCTCAGCAAAAACAAAAAACGTTATCACTGGGCCTTGCTAGATCACGTTTGCTAACACTATTCTGACCATATTTCTTCGAGAAAACTCTGTAAAATTGCTGATTGTCAGCAAAAACGATGCTAATTATGAATGAAATCACTGTAAAAATTATTAAATATTGTGAAATGAAGCGCTACTGAATATATTATAAAGGATTGAAATGTAATTTGTGGGTGGGGGGAGGTTGATTAAGACAGCTCCATCGAGCTTATCTTACTGGAGAGAGCATCCAGCCGCCGCAACGGCAGCAACATCGAATGCAAGGAAATCACGTGACTCGATGAAAACACAATTCCCGTCTAGCAATTTGCCCATACAAATGACCCTTAGTTCGACCTCTAAATATTGCATTTTAAAGATTAGAAAAAGGGATCGTGAACTAAAGATGAAAAAAGATTAAATTATTTCTTTCATCAATACTGAAAAATTTCCTTCATTAATTCTGGAGTTTTTTGTCAACAATTCAGGAATTATTTCTTTTATTAATTATTATTTCTTTCATTGATTCTGGAATTATATCTCTAATTCTGGAATTACCTCTTTCATTAATTTTGGAATTATCTTTCATTAAAACTAGAATTTTTCTTTCCTTAATGCTGAAATTATCTTTTATTGATTCTGAAATTATCACTTTCATTAATTTTGTAATTTTCATTTTTTTTATCAATGCTGATATTATCTTTAATTAATTCCGAATTATCTTTCATTAATGCTGGGATTGTCACTTTCATTTATTTTGGAACTGAAATTATCTCTCATATCAATTCTAGAATTTTTCTTTCATTAATTCTGGAATTATCTTTTGTTAATGCTGGGAATTTTTTAGCGCTTTCATTAATTCCGGAATTATCTTTTGTTAAAGCTGAAATAAGCGCTTTCATTAATTCTGGAATTATCTTTCATTAATGTTGAAATTATCTTTCATTAATGTTGAAATTATCTCTTTCATTAATTTTGGAATTATCGATGCTGAAATTATTTCTTTCATTTATTGTTTTAAACTCCTATTTATGCCATAAGAAAATAACGAACGGGATTGTTCGTGTTATCACCAAGCACGTGATCTTCCGACGAACGATGTTGCGGACAATAAGGCGCCTTATTCTAGTGTTTATAAAGGTAACCCTATTTTAGTGGCTATCGTGGACAACGTTATCGGCACTGCCAAGGCGAAGACCGCTGACGTCATACTCCTTCCAGTATTGTAAGCTCACCATATTTCCACGAGAAAATACGGGAATTGCTAATCGTTACCAAAAAACAACAGCCACGTTTCATAAAACTGCCTATTATGAATGAAATCACTGAAAAATTCTCAAATGGTGTGAAATGAAGTGCTACTGCATATTACAAAAGATTCAAATGTAATTCGGGAAGGGGGGGGGTTAAACATGACTTAGCTGACCATATTTCCTTGACAAAAATACAGGAAATTGGGACATAATTTATCGCCAAAAATCGTTTTAGGGGTAAAAAAAGTGTAAACTATTGTTAAAATCACCGAAAAAACGCCTGCGGCGGGAAATGAAGTTGGCCTACTGTTGCAAATTGCAGTGGGATTACCATGAATTCTACGAAATGAACCCCCTGAACATGACAAATACGTATGTGAGAGGAATACTCTTATTTATATTCGTTTTTTATAACATATAGTTGATGACGTGGAGAGAGAATTTGTATAAGAATAAAAATTCAAGTTAGGATTCAAACTATTGTACACTAACGTTATACTGTATATGCAATATAGGAGGTTACCGTTCGAGCTCAATTTTCGGTCCCATGGTGTCCGCTACAGTTTCTCCAACTACACTTCACTCATAGTTGAAAAAACTGATGGCAGATGGCGGCACACTACATACAACAAAAATTACACAGAAACAAACTTCACGCCAGGTTCGCTACACATACACACACATTCCAACATATACCAATTCGTTACACGTTCTGTAGAGGAATATGGACGAGGTGCACGTGCGCTTCAGTTGTGGTGTCTTCTACCGAGAGGTTCCACTTTGTAGGATTTTCACTCTATAATTATTCGTTTGGACATATTTTGGTGAGAATCGGCTGTTACCCGCATTTCCCCTCTTTGTAGTCATACTACAGCGTTTCTCAACCTATGGTCCGCGACGATAGTACAGGTGGTCCGTAGGCAGGGGGAAAAAATGCAATTTTAAACAAATTTGCTAATTGCATTCGACGCTCGATATAAATACCCCCTTACTTGTTAGTCCCGTCGAGTGTGGACGTTATATTGGGAGAGTCGTTGTATTGAAAGCAAAACATATTTGATAATCGTTCTATGAAAACATTTGGGATTTATCTTCCCGGTCGGTGTAATGGAATGGTCGGTATAACACGTGGTCGTTATAACGAGCGTCGACTGTATTACTGAAGTTCTTGAAGAATGCAAAAATGTGACTCTTTGTTAAGAGACTCTTTCTTTATTTCAAACCGAGAACAACTCCGGTCTATCGCCATGACCAATTTATTACCGATTGATTGTGCTGGAAGTGTGTGTGTACCTAACAGTTTCAGTGCGTATATAGTGTTGTGTGAATTTTTAGTGCTGCGATCTATATTTCAAATTGTGAATGAAGTGCAATGATTGAATGGGTGCCGTTGTAGAGGCCTGTTGCTGTGTCTGCGGCGAGACTGTGTAACAGGGACTTCTCGCATTCGCGCCTCGAAGTTGGGATCCACAGAAAATTAACTTTAGCCTACCACCACTGTGGCGTTGATGGTGTTCAAACCGTCACTATGACCACACTCGTCCACCACAGCTTCAACTTAAGTGACCCGCAGTGCAGTTCCAAATCACCTAAACCATACATGCTGAACCCATGGTCCGAAGGTCAGAAGTGGCCCACTGAGTCATCTGATGCTTCCCGTTACTTCAAACCTATTTTTGTAAAATCAAATAAGCACAATTTTTTCCCAGATCACTTAAGGGACACGTAGCACATTTATAGATCACCTAAGTGGCCCGGAGTGCATTTTTACATCACTCAAGTGTCTTGAGGCATATTCACAGATCCCTAATGTGGCCTGCCGTACATTTATTAATCTTTTGAGTGACCCGCGGCATATTTAGAGATCACCGAAGTGACCTGCCGTACAGTTTTAGAGCATTTAAGCCCCCCCCCCCTCCCCACTTGACTTACCCACGGCACAGTTCCAAATCACTCAAGCTGCCCGTGGCCATGGCCGTCTTAAGACCATCATGGGCTCCCGGGCTAAGTGGTTTTTCTGAGGCCCTAACAGGTAAATTCTAGAAAATTTCAACGAAATCTCATTTTTGTGAGACCCCCCGGGCCGTGCCCGGGTGGGCCCATGCGTTAAGACGGCACTGCCCGTGGCACATTCGCTGATAACTCAAGTTGCCCGTGACACGCTTTTGAACAAATGAAGTCTCCCGCGCTCTCGTAAAGGTTGTTCACACCTGCTCTAATGTGTATTGTACATTTGCATCAAATTATTTGTGCTCTCAATCACAAATAGAACGCCCTCTATATATGCGCGTAAAAATTTTTGTTACAGTTATTTCCTCCCTTCGAACAACGACGAACTCTTACGCGCGATGGTTCCACACAAATTTTTGAAATACGTCACGGATTTTTCAGTCCGCCCTTTTCGAAAGGGTTTTTTCGTGTTTCTATGATTCGAAAACTCTGTTGAAATATTCATTCAAATCGTCATGATGGAGAACGTCAGTAAAAAACGTCAGTGCCACCCGCACGTATGACGTATCGTCATAAAAGCGATGATTGTCCAATATGTTAAAGTGGATCACTGCAATTTAATACAAACGTTGAATAGATAAATGATTGGTGGATTAACTTCCGTGTGTCCATTCGGAAGAGAATGAATTCATCTCGTGCAGGGATGAAAATGCTCGTCAGTTCTACTCGAGGAGAAGGTATAGATGGCGTTTCCAATTGTTACACATCGTATCGAAAGCGATTGTTCAGCTGAGCGTTTCGCGAGTGAATGAATAAAGGTTCGTGCCCCCGTGTTCGCAGGCGAGTCACTTCATCTGGAAATGATATGCATCTCGAGCAAATAAACTACCGAGTTTTAAGCGAGCACTTTCAACCCATCCCTATATTATCATACTACTCGCAGCGCTCAAAATGAATTATAATACGCAGTGTGCCTAATACAGCGATCCTCTGAACTCTTGACCCGCTTGATTAATAGTGAGCCTCGAAAGTGAACTTCGTGTTTCGTTGATGCGTTCGGGAATCTATTCGGCCGTTAACGATTTCAACGTCGAAACGTTTTCAATTGAAATCAAACATGAAAATCTCGTTTTATGCACGATCTTTGTACGTTTCCTTCGAGGGACTGTTTGAAGCAGCGAGTCATATTCGGATATAACGGTGTTCCCGGCCGGTTAGAATAAAAAATGATGTTGATGAGAGAGAACCTCTTTTCTTTAATGAATGCAGTGGCAACGTTCGTTATCGTTATAAACGAGCTTTTCTATTCCGATTTTTTTCTAAACGCCAATGTTTCCCTTTTTATTTCTATTACCTTTTTGTTAAAGTTGTTCCAAATTTCCATTTTTTTCCGTCTATAAATATCTAGCATTTTCTGGCAATTCCTTTTAATTTTGTTTTTTCTTGGCGTGTTTCGGCACTGCTTCGAAATTTTTTGGCTGGTATCGGTTCCCATTGGTGCTTTTTTGATATTTTTGGCTTGTATTGGTTCTGGTTAGAACTTTTGATTTCTTTTTTGCATGTTTTGTTTCTGGTTATTACTTTTTTGCATTTTTTGGTTTGATTGGTGCTTTATCGAAACTTTTGGGCTTATTTTCGTTTTAACTCGTGCTTTTTTTTACACATTTTGGCTCTGATTGGTGCTGGTTTGATAGTTTTTGGCTTGTTTTAATTCTGACGTGCGATTTTGAAGTTTTTGGGCTTTCTAACTTCAATTTTCAACAGGTGAGTTTTAGACGCGTATTCTCATTGTAATTTGTGGCATATTGGCACATTTCGACCAATTTGATACTCATTGGCGCATTTTGACTTCAAACTTGTAGTATATCGGAACTTATGGTAGTGTTTTTTTTCTTCGTGGATTTTTCTTTAAATTGTTCTGAATTTGTATCCTTTTTTAAAAATGTGAGGTACGTATTTGGCTTTCTTTGGCATTTCGGATCGTTTGGCGCGTTTTGCATGCGATTGGAGTTATTTTTTTTTCAATTTCCACTACTTTTTTTAGTACTTATGGCACGTTCTTTACATTTTTAGCATTTGGCATACTTTGACTCTGACTTGTTGCAGATTGGCGCATTTTAGTGTAGAGTTTTTCCATTTCGAAAAGCATGGAGGAAAAATGTTGAACGTGAGAAAGTATTTTAATCGATGAATTTCTTCAATAAATTGCGGAAACGATTTTACGTAGACTTCGTTAAAATTGCGGGAAAAAGACGAGACATTTTGAGAAAAAAAAGTCGAGGTAGCCAAAATTAGGGGGAAAAATAATGAGAATACGGACCATATGATCACCCCAATGAAAACGCATTTTCCTTCATGGTTTCTTCTCGGCACAAGAAAAAAGCGGGTCGTGCTAGATACGCGTTTGCACAAAGTCCAAGTTTTTTATATCGTGTATAAAGTTGTGAAGGAAATTTTCATGGGAGGACTGGGTTTTGTATTTGTCTTTTTCTTTGGATATTGTTTATGTTTTTACTAAATTTCATTGAGAAAACAGTCATCTAGCCACTTCTCGCCAAATACAGCAAATTTTTCACTTTATACTACGGAGACCGTATGTCACGTATTTTCCCGTATTTTTATCCGTTCTGAATTTTGATGAAAAGTGTCTATTTTTACATTTCAAAGGGAAAAACAGTTGAATTTCCAATCATAACTTGGTTGAAGACAACTATTAATTGCTGAAAAATTTTATTACTATAATTAGTCGAATTGTTTCAGATGTTGTACTGGTTCTCGGGTTCACAGAAATTGAGAAAAGCTGTAATACGGTATTGCCTATTTACTGCCGGTAGTGATACTGAGTGCATTATGAATGTAATGCATGTTCATGCATGCTCATGGCCCGCGACGTCAAACCTAATTCTGTAAAAATGGACTAAGCGGCACGTTTACAGATGGCTTAACCCATTCGCTTACTTTTTTTCTTTTTTTCTTTTTTTTTTTTGGCATCGGTTCGTAACCCTAGTCAGTAATTTAGTAATGCTCCTTTGGAGCGTTTCTACTCTAATTATTAGCATAATGTCGTGTTTCTGTGGAATATCAGTGCTCTTCCAGTTTCAAAACTCTAACTCGTTGCATATTGGCACCTTTTGGTGCGAGTATATATTGACTTTTTTGGTTTTCTTTTGACAAGTTTCTTAGGCTCCGTTCTCTTCACATTTCGATTTTATAACCTTGAAGATTTAATTCGTTACAGCGGAAGGATTTTTAGGGTTGCTTGATTGTCCATTTTACAGACTTGAGCTTCAATAAAGCAGACATATTCCCTACAACGCAAGTTTCTTCGTTCATTTAAATAAATTGTTGGTTCTCATTTTCAACGATTTTCGTCATCGAATTCTGTAAAAAGGAATTCTAATATTCGCCGGTTGTATTACCGAAAATTTAGATTAGGCATCGTACTCGTAGTGTGCACAGGTATCACATACCATACAGACCGATGCTTTCAAATTTATTCAAAGTTTTGGAGGATCACGTCCTGGAGCTCCGAAAGTGAAATATGAATACATACGGAGAGAGCATCAGGTTGGAATGAGTTTGAATGAGTTCCCGTGTGCGTTTCCTCATCCTCCTCCTCAATAATCCTCGAAAATGAATAGACGCGGGATTCAAAACCCGTTCAATAAACACGTGGTATCGTCTTTCAAATGAGTTCAACCACTGAACGGCAATTTTCAATCTGAAGATGAATATTTAAACGCGAATTCGTTCGTCTTATTTGATACGGAAAGCAGTTCCGTATTTAATTATAACCGGAAAAGATTAGCTCTCGGGAAACAGCTATTTTGAGTGTGTGGTTGGTAAATGTACGATAGTGAAGTTTGCGCGATCGCCACCTCCACAACCTCCACCTTCATCGCGCGTAAACCACCGGGACCCCACAACAGCAACGAATTACTGTTGCCGTTCGGATGAAGTTTGGAAAACGGCGATATATGGAATTTTTTCCAGCAAGGTTTGAGTCATTAAGGTTGAGAACCCTTGCGTTAGGACCACTCATACAGGCAGAACACATATTCCGGCACGTACGAATTCATTCGAAATTCCGGAGAGGAATATGTACGAGGTGCGTGAACCGAAAACAGTGTAGTAATAGAATAATACACCTACGAATCATAAGAAAACACCCTTCATTACAAAATTTTCTTCCCTGTAACTTTCACAGAGTAAATTTCTTTTTCGGGCAAAATTCGTTTTCGAACAAAAATTGAAATTCAGTTTTTCGTTTCAACTTTAGTGTAGAAAAAAAAATATCTCTATATAATTTTTTTTTTTCTTACTTGGAATCACAAGGAAAGTCAATCAATCGTTAAATAACGATGTCTTCGACTAAGAATTCCCAAAAATCGAAGAATAAATTCATAGAAATTCAGTCCAGATTTGGGAAAAAGATTATTTTATTTCTTTTTGAGAATTTTGGAATCAATCCACCAACAAGAATAGAGATTCAATAATTCGTGTTTGGCATCAACACCTCATTGAATGCCTTTGGAACAGAAAGAAGATATTTTATAAAAGGGAATTTTTCTTTCACACTTCCTCTGATGATAAATCTTACGTAATCTGATTTCGACTTCTATTCTTGAAACAGAAGAAGAAAAGAAATCGGACTTAGTGTAACACTACGGCTTATTTTTCTATTGCCCCCCCCCCCTCAGCGAATGAGATTTATATTGAAAGACTAGACGTGTGTAGTCTTCAGTTTTCCAAGCCAACAAACATATCTTGATTCTTTCCCAGCTGGGACCTAATCGTTCGTAAGTCGATATGAATTCGAATTCTAGCCAATAAATCATTCTTCTTTTTTTTTTTCCACGAATGCAGACTCTTTCAATTTGGATCCTGGTGATAAATCGTCCTATGGAATTTTTTTCCTATGCTTAATAGTTTGATAGTTCATAAAAATTGAAGGAATTGGTATATCCGAATGTGGTTTGCGGAAAAGTTATTCTCACGAACGGAGTTGTTATTGTTGTTGTTGTTGTGGTTTCTTTTTTCAGAAAAAAAATTACTGAAAGTCTTTTTTGTCGATAGAGGGCGCAGCACGAAAGCCAATCGTTGAAAATATGTTAATCTGATTAATATATAAAAAAAAAAACGCAGGGTGTACAATTAACAGCTTATTTCTAAATTTTCTTGTTACTGGCACTGCTTACATAAGGTCTTCATAGTCATTTTCACATTGGTGGATGAAACACTATTGGTAAAGTTGTTTCACCTCAGTCACCAATCCCAGGCTGAAGTTTTGCGAGTTTTTTGGACGCAGAAAATATTCAAGAAAAGTTCAGGTCATTTTCTTTCGTTCAGCGTTCTCTATCGGCAAAAATTCCAACTAATCCTTTTTAATGTAAAAAAAAAAACAATCTTGATGAGATTACTTTTTTTTTTGCAAACCGCGTTCAAATAAACAAATTCCTTCATTTTTTACGAATTTTTAAGATATTTACGATTTTATGGGACACACTGTACTCAGATCCCGATATGTAAAATCTCGTCATTGTCTCGTCATACGATAAATTGAGAATACAGGATGGCCACAATTGAACATCACAAAATAAAGTCGGCGTTCGCTATGACGCCCCCTCTCTCGTTCCATCTTATACTGCGAGTTCGTTAATTAAAACGTCTAAAAGAAAAAATTAGCTTACAATAATAATAACGCGATCTTCACGTATTCCCAAGGGATCCGTCCAGGGAATTAGCATTAGGTTAGTAGACATCCACGGGCGAACAGGGATTTGACCCTAGACCTGCACAGTGAGAAGATAGCTCCCTAACCACTCGACTTCCATGTTTTCTAAGAGAAATTCGTATTTGTGTGTGTGTGCAGAGAGAGAGTAAACAAACATTTATATTTGTTGTACGTACGCACGTACGTACCAAATTCTTTGATATCGAAGGTGAAATACAATATTGGGAACGAAAATCACGGATTTCGTACATCTCTTCTTGGAAAAGAGGCAGGCCTGACGTTGTATTGAATTGGGTGGTCTTTGTAGCTGGTTGTATTACAAGGAAAATAACATGGGATGTATAAAAAAATTGACTCATCGTACCGGTCGTTATAATGAAACGGTCGGAGTGAAATGTGACAATTGCGTGATGACATGCTTGTAAACATTACAAATGGTCAAACTCGGTTATGAAGACACCTCAGCTATAACGTCATCGTAGAAAATTTGGGCTGATTCTCATAGAGAATGCTTACAACGTCGATGAATGTGCTGTCGGTCGGCAGACAGTATTGTCCAAACAGGCAGTCGGTTGGTTTTTCATCTGCGTCTGGGGAATGTTTGCGAGTAAAGAAGAGCAACGTGGTGTTATTCGTGTTTCAGTGGCAAAAGGAGTTTTTGTTCGCGAAATGCATCGGCATAAGAAGACAGTGTGCGGTGAACATGCACTGTCATTGACTCGTGTGCAGGATTGGTACAAGCGTTTCCACTGTGCACTCACTTATCTCTGTAATGATGGCATGGCCAGAACCGAAACTGCCTTCCACCTTCTTGTTGATGTTACTTATGGTGCATCGTCTGTTTGAGCTGATTATCTGGTCGACGTCTTTCACCCAAAGCGTCCGCGATGACGAAATGGCTTTGACCAGGTCACGTATCATCATTACAGATTCCCGTCCCTCGCGGAAACGCTTGTACCTGTCTCGAATGCGAGTCGATGACATTGTATGTTCTTCACACACTGCCTTCGTTCGCGAACTCAAACTCCTTCTGCCATTGAAACAAATTACAACACGTTGCTCTTCTTTACTCGCAAACATTCCGCAGATGCAGATGATAAATTGCCCATGGCGATAGACCGGAGTTGTGCTCGGTTTTGAAAGAAAAAAAAAGAAAGGTGCAGATTGCCTGTTAGGCAATACTGTCGGCCGACCGCCAGCACACGTCGCATGATTCCGCTTCACTACCTAGTCTTGTGGTGCAGAGGTCTCAGGAGCATCGTCTTCGGATGGTCGCCCCTGGTGGATTGCATCAGCAGCGATGACCGATGTTGGATGCAGATAGAGAAACGTGACCACGTGAGAGTCGTCATGAGAGGTGGTGGCCCAAAAGCGTCGTCTTCAGAGATGTGGCGCCTGGTGGATGACTCCTAGCAGTGTTGACCGATGTTGGATGGTGAGAGGTGGCCACAAGAGAACCGTCATGAGAGGTGGTGGCCCAGGAGCATCGTCTTCTACGATCTGGTAAGGGAGAGATTGACGTTCCTTAGTATGAAAAACATTGCATGTCTCCCCCCCCCCCCTTCTTCATGTTCTGAGAGGAAACTCTCCTTTGCGTCTATCTACCCCGAGTACATTATTAGGAAAAGGCCTCGTTTTCGACAACTTTTTCCCGAACTCTCCAGTTTCGACCCAAAATCAAGTTTTGATTGGTTGCGAAAGTGACATTAGCGTCAGGGTTTAACTCTGTTTTTTCTGCAAAAAAAACGCGAAAAAGATGACTCACTTGGGAGGGGAGGGAGCGAGAAAAAAATGGCCAAAATGTGTGTCTAAACATGATTTTGCAAAAATCTGGAATTTTTGTGCTCCCGCACGTGGTATTTTGTGGAAGAGCCACATTCAAGGGCCAAAGAGCCGCATGTGGCTCGCGATCCGCAGTTTGCCGACCTCTGACCTAGGGCAAATCCATTCTGCAGTAGGGGTTGCCTTCCTTACATCTCGCTCTACTTCTACACACACACTCTCAAAAATAAACCAAATCATGACAACCCTTTCATTTTCATTTGATCCATCCTTAATACTTTCCCGTTGAGTATGAAAAAGAAAACTAGAAAGAGAAGAGATGGATTTTTTTCTTTGTATAATGGTGGATTCGGGCCTATATTAGAGACGACGGACGTCGCGTCCACTAACGAAGCCAATCACGCTTTGAATCGTCGTTATTGAAAGAACTTTTTGGAAGTTTCTGGATTTCTTTCCGATATAAAAAGCGTTCATTAATAGTCATTTCATCAAAGACGGGGAAAAGAAAATAAAAGAACAGGAACATCTTTTGCTTTTCTTCGCTTCTGGAAATTTATCAAACAAAATTTTGGTAAATTAGAGTCGGGGAAAAATTTATAATAAAATAGAATTTTTTTGCATTTTCTGCCTGCGACATTGTTCAGTACGTAGACGAAAGCGATATTTTTCGAAGTGAATTGTTAATCATCAGATACTACTACGTAACCGTGCAGGTAACTCACAAACATTCCTCGGGGAATTTCCAACGAACTGACTGTTTATAGTGTGCATGTGGCTCTATTTATGTTGTCAGAATTATGCTTGTTTCGTGTCGTACTGGTGCTGCCTTCTGCCACCTATATTTTAAAGTGAAAATGTAGACTGCCCGAATTTTCCTGTTATGTGAGTACAGTCGACCCAACTTAATCGGATAACGGATACCACGCTCAAACAGATAAAATTCTCCGGTAACGAAATTTCTCCTTTCCCATAGAGACAATGTAAAAATTCCCCGTTTAATATAATCAGTAAAACCCCTCTTAACGGACACCCCTCAGATGCGGTCACCCCGTCTTTTATGGCCAAATATTAATTTCCCCATGAATAATAAAAGCATGCATTTCAAACCCCTGACTTATGGTCACCCCTCTTTTTATGGATGAATTTTTTGGTCTCGCCGGTGTCCGCAAAAGAGAGGTTTTACTGTAATTTTAATGACATTTCCCCGCTAAATCGAATACGGCAAAACCTCACGTTTGCGGACACCGGCCGGACAAAAACAATTCGTCCGTAAAAGAAGAATGACCGTTAATCAGGGGTTTTCAATGAATACTTTTATTATACAAGGAGAAATTATTATTTTGCCGTAAAAGAGGGGTGACCGCATCCGTGAAGTATCCGTTAAGAGGGGTTTATTGTATTATGCTTTACACATCAGCTGTTAATACACATCAAACACTATACACATAATGATTTTATTCACTGAAACATTTTTGAAATTAATGGGAAATATGTTACTTAGTGTTAAGATAAAGGCTTTTCAAAGTAGGTACTGGCTTCCAAGTATTCAACTTGTCTTCAATACGTACATTTAATTATTTTATTTTATTTTCTCTGTTGAGCAAATAGAGGGCGCTAACTTTCCTAATGGAAAGTAAAATTCTTCGGTATTGTGATCATTGTAATTATGTACAATTTTCATTTCATTTTTGATGTCTGACTTTGATTAGAAACTCTATTAATATTGATACTTCATCAAATTTTAACATACAAACTATAGTAACGTTGTGTAATGGGAATTGAATTGTCCCACGCATTATAATCGGATATTGTGTATCGGCCACCGACACGCTTCGAGATTATTTCAGTGGCTCGCATTGCACTTGGATCTTTGCATATTTCCAGATCATTTCAATTTCCCGCCACACATTTTCAGATCACCAAAGTGGCCCGTGCCACTCTCTCAAACCACCTGAGTAACCCGAGGCAAATTTTCAGATCACTGATGCGACCAGCGGCATACCCCTCAGATCACTTGAGAGAGAGAGAGTGACTTGAGACATACTTTCAGATAACTCAAATGGCCCACGACGGGTTTCTAAACCAACGAAGTGGCCCGAACTTTGCAGAAAGATGAGCACCCCTTGCCCTACATGTATTACTGAATCGAAAGATCATGGAGCCGCAATCGAAAAATAGCAAATTACTGAAAAATCTTAAAATATACACAAAAATTAATTTCGGGGAAAAAAATCCTTTGTGACATAACATGTAGGCAAATCTCTTTCTCTCATTTTGTTTATGACGCGTACATTTTTCCCTCTTCATTACTGTCGGCAGACCTCCCCCATCCCGTTTGTAATCGACATATGACTGGGAACTTCTCAAAAAAAGAGATGAACGGAGTAAACGAAGGAGAAGAAACGGAAGATCATTATGTATTCAGGGCATTTCCTAGAACAACAAAAAATGCATTTTTTGCAGAAAAAAAATAATGCTTGGGAAAGCTTTTGTTTTGTTCATTTTTTCCCCCTAGAAGTCCAGGGGGTGCATCAACCCACAAACACAAAAGATGGCGCTTTTTTTTCCCACGTATTATCTTCCGTAGATAATATAAAACAGAGAAAGAAAGAAAAAAATCCCCCAAGAAGATAACACAAAAGCGGAAACAATGCAACAAAGCAAGATTAATGTAGTTTTCAGGAACGGGGGAAAAATATTTTTTTTTTGGGGAAAAAGAAGGGAAAAAATTGAGAAGTGAATTGAAATTTCATGGTAGAAAATAATGTGTGTAAAGCGGTAAATCACCGACGGGATAAAGTCCATGAATTTTGTTTGTATTTAGAATAGGATACAGAAAGTAAATGTTCCACGTTGAAAATGGCCGAACCCATTCCCAACTTGGGCGAACCTGCTACCAGTAATTGTATGTAATGGTAGCAGGGATTCCAAAGTAACAAAATATATATACAGCAAAGAAATATATATAATGTAACAAAATATATATATAACCAAATATATATAATGTGAATAAATTACTTTAAAAGAAAAGTCTTAATTAAATTAACGTGCAAAAAAGCTCTGCTGCAGCGTTGGTAGACTGAAGTGGTAATATTATTTGACGAAAATTTTACTGGTAGTGACCTCTTTTGATGAGGGGTATGAAACGTTGTTTTGACTCTTTTGTTCTTTTGCAGTCCAGTAGATGGCATTGCTATGAAGCTGTCGAAAGAACAAGAAAATAGTAGAAAAATGTTTGATGAAATAGTCTTAAATAATAAATAAATAATATTAATAGCAAAATACAGAATAAGGGAAAAATCTACTGCTCACTGTACTTGGTCAGCCGGGTTGAGTGTGAATTTTGGCATATACCATTCTCAACCGAAATATAGAATGAGTTGTCAAAGGAAGAGAAAGTGTGAATTCGCCCCCCCCCTCACGGTCCAGTGTGCCCAAACCAACACCAGCGAAGTAAATATGAAGATTAAATTATTCAAATTTCAGCAGAAACTGAAATCGTGGTCTGAGAGAAGCGTAAAATTCCAACTTGAGCAAAAACATGAGACATGAAACATGAGGAAAGGAGGGTCAGTTTTTAACAATTGACCCCATGTAGGTTTTTTTCCTTACCCCTTGAAAAACTCTAAACAGGCAATCAACAATGCTGACAACTAGCCACTACACCCTTCACAAAGGCTGGCGATGCCCCCTTATACCCGCGACGCATGGTTTGAGAAACACGAGTGTCCACTATTTCGGTTCTTTTCTTTTAGGCAACTTTTAAAAAGCTAGATTCGATTCCTTTATTCTGCTTCGCTCCGATATGTAAAGCAAAAAGAAATACGTTAGGGGCCATTCAAGTATTACGTAAGTAGATTTTTCAGCCATTTTTGACCCCCCCCCCCCCTGTCAGCAAAATTTCGTCAGCAGCTTAGAATATTTCATATCTTCAAAAAGGGTACGTTGATGACATAAGCAACCTTCAAACCCCCTCCTCCCCCCCCCCCTGTCATCAAAAGTCAGCAACTACGAAACCCCCTCCCCCCATCCTCGATGCTGACGTAATACTTGAATGACCCCTTACTTGAAAAAGTTTAAAATTACGTTTGTTCCTTTCAGATCTTCAAGAGAGCAATATAAGAATACTCAAGATTTAAGCAACGCTGATATAATGCGAATTACAGTTATTCAAGTAATTAATAGTATGATTTTGAAAAATTTAATGCTGAAGGTAATTTTCCTCAAAAATGATTATTAAGTTATTTTAATGAATGAGTTTATGACAAACAAAATTCAATTAAAACCATCGAATTTTTGTGATATTATCTTTGAGGTCTATGGGGATGGAACAGAGAGGGATGATTTTTAACGAAGTTTCAGTTGCACGATTTTCACCCATATACAACGTTTTGACCTGGCCTCTTGAACCAACGTTGTATAAACGAGGTTCCAGTTGTGGTGAAGAATCAGTAGAACTGGAAATAATAGCTTCAGATAAAAGTTAGAAAGTGAAACTTTTCCTTTTCTCTGTCTCAGGATTGCTATTTACTATAGACTAAACGAATGAGACGTTTCTTGATGGAGAGACAGCATCGTTAATATGAGAGATTTAATTAAATGATTAAATTATATGATACATCAGAGACCCATCGGGAGCGCATTTTCTTGCATGCGTCCGGTCTCACACTTCAACATCGAATGATACTAAATGATAGTACCGCTACATGGCAGGTGTCTTTCTGCTACGCACCTACATCTAAAGAGCAGGTGGTATTCGCTAACATTCGGCCACCCTGCTACTAGAACGTCCTCGTTCACATGATACATTATTTTGCACAGCACAATTTTTCTGGAGTATATCAACAAATACACTACTTGCAAAAATAAATTATGGAAACTATAAAACACGATACACAATATAAATGCCAAAATATAACAAAGTACTAAAATAAACAAACACACACATAATATGAATTAAAGTCAGAAAATAATGACAGTTCTCTTATAGTACATAGTCTTTCAAATATGATGGCAATTTTCCCGCCCTTTTAGGACGGTTCACTATGTTTGAATCATTGTCAGGATCGCAATAATCCTCTCTCGGTGTACATGCATTTGATACATGGTTATCGTTGATTTGTGTCACTTCACCATTATCATCGTCATTTAGCTCTGAGTCAATAACTTGATCTTCATCGTCAATAAGATGGAATAGTTTCATCTGAGATGCATGGGCTGTTGTTGTATAATTTTTTCGTCTTCCTCGCCCTTGACCACTTTGACGAAAATCAGTGATCTTATATGTGTCTGATGGCAGTATTCCAGCAACCACCATTGGACCTCGGTACTTTGCTTGTGTTTTGGTGCTTACTCCGGTTTGCTCTGGTAACCGTCGTACCACTATCACATCACCAATAGAATATTTAAAAGCAACGCTGTGATGAGCATCGTACATCTCTTTCATTTTCTCTTTTGAGTCCAGAATATTTTCTCGAGCTTGATCACGCAATTTGTTTGGTGACTCATATTCGGAAGACGTTGGCAATAATTCCGGTGGGAAGTAACCGGGTCTTTCGGGTTTGTACCCATGCAGAAGTTCAAAAGGGGACTTGCCTGTGGACTTACTGGGTGCCCAATTTATTGATCTTTGCACTTCAGGCAATACTCGATCCCAATCCCTATGCGACTCAGTTTTAACAGACGAGGTTATCATAGGTATAAGAACTCTGTTTATACGCTCGACTTGACCATTTGCTTGTGGCCTTTGACTACAGATAAGTGTATGTCTGATTCCATGCAATTTACAGTACTCTTCAAATGCTTTTGACGTGAAGCAGGTTCCTCGATCAGTTATAACACGATGGGGAGTTCCATAATCATTGATGAATTCATCAAAGTACTTGAGTACACTTTTCGTGGAGCAATTAGGACACGGTCGTAAACGCACAAATTTCGTGAAGTTATCAATAATGACCAAAAGTTCTTTGTTGCGATGAGAACTGGATATCAATGGTCCTAGGAAATCCATGTGAATAATTTCAAACGGTCTTTTACCTGGGAGTATAGGGTTCAATTTCCCTTGTTTCTTTCCTGACGGTGCTTTTGTAAATGCACAGACCACACACTGTCTCACATGTTGTTTGACGTAGCTCACCATTTTTGGAAACCAAAAATGTTCTCTGATCATCTGTACTATTTTTTCTGCACCATAATGACCTGAAAAATCATGATATTTCACAGCAAGGTATTTTCTCATGGTTCGTGGCATCACAAACAACTTTCGTTGCTTGCAATTAATTTCTTCGATGCGATAAAGTATACCTTCATTCAACTCATAGTTATCAATAGTAGATTTATCATGATGAGTACGTTTAGATACTGGCTTCTTGAGAACGGAAATAATTTTCTGCAATTCTTTGTCCTGAGACTGAATAAGAGAAACTCTATCTCTTTCGTTGGAAATGTAAAATGCCTTGGGATTTACATTAAATTCGCTTGGACCGTTAGAACGAATCCCGTCATACGATGTATTTTCGCATTCTTCCACAGGTGAACGACTGAGAGCATCGACGTGCGTCATATTCTTTCCAGGACAATGTTTCACCTCATAATCAAATTCGCTAAGTTGTTCAGCCCATCTCGCAATTTGAGGCTTAATATTTCGTTGAGTGTTCAAGTATATGATAGCAGAACAGTCGGTAACAAGCGTAAATTTCAAGCCAAGTAGTAACGGTCGAAGTCGCGTCATTGACCATACAACAGCAATGAGTTCAAGACGACTGGAGTGGTACTTTTCTTCATTAGGATGAGTTCTACGACTCACACAGTACACCAGCCTTAGATTGTTGCTATTGTCACGTTGAAGTAGCATACCTGCTAATCCGACAGCACTTGCATCAGTGTGCAATTCTGTTTTATCACGAGGATCGAATAACTTTAACACCGGTTGTGATACTGGTTTTTCTCGCAATATCGCAAAAGCATTTTGTTGTTCATCATTCCATTCAAATAACTGATTGTTCCTAAGTAAACGGTTAAGAGGAAATGCTATGATAGCATAACGTTCTATGAAGCGCCGAAAGAAACCAGTCAAACCCAAAAATCGTCGTAGTTCTTCTTTAGTCTTGGGAACTGGATACTCAGCCATAGCAATTAATTTCCTTGGCCCAGGCTTCAATCCCTCTCTGCTTACCACGAAACCAAGATATTCCACTTCGGGCATACCAAATTCACATTTGGATAGTTTCAATGTCACCCCAGCTGTTTGCAGTTTTTCCAGAACGTTTTTCAATTTTACCATCATGTCATCGAAATCACATGCGCCAAAAAATATATCATCAACAAAACATGTTACAGTGTTCCACAATAGATCACCCAAAGCAACAGACATCGCACGCTGAAAAACTGGAGGTCCATTTGCTAACCCGAAAAATAAACGAGTTGGCTCGAAATGCCCATCAGGTGTTGTAAACGCAGCTTTACGTGATGATTCATCATCCATTGGGATCTGGTTGAATCCTTGACATGCATCAAGAATGCAAAACATGCTAAATCCTGAAAGACGGTCAAGCAAATCATCAAGACATGGAAGGGGAAATTTATCTTTCACGGTTTGAGCATTTAACTGCCTATAATCAATCACCATTCTGTATTCACCAGTCTTTTTGGGAACAAGTAGTACTGGACTACTGTACTCCGATATACTATCTCGTATAATTCCTTGATCTTTCATTTCAGTTGTAATTTTTCGCAGTATTTGTCTTTCATAATGTGAAGCACGGTATGGAGATCGTGCTACCGGTTTGCTTCCTGGAATTTCATTTATGTGCATCACAGCTGTATTGATGCATCCGATTTCGTCAGGTTCTTTCGCAGAACATGAACGATAATCATTAAGTAATTCGCACAGCCTATTTTTTTCTTGTTCCTTTATGACATCGCCGACTTTAATTTCTTCACAAATAATAGGTTGCCCATTGCCTGTGATTGCTTTTGCAACCATAACATCAGAAACATCAACACTGGAATCAGGCTCGCTATTCTCATCATGCCAGAATCCACGCAAAATACCTCTATTTTTCTTTATTGGTATTTGGCATACTTCCTCAACCTGAATTTTACACAATCTATCAAACTCATCGATATTAAGGAATTGTGACTTTCCTTCTTTCCGAATCATGATTAATTCCGGTGAATCGATAACATTATTACCAATGAGTACATTTGGTCCCTCAAAAGTATCGTCTTTTACGATATAGAATGTAATACTTCTCATTACTACGTTATCTATGGCGACGTTCACTTTTGTAATTCCTAGAGGTTTACTAAGACCACCAATACCTCTAATAGGAGAAATAACATCATTACGAACGTCGGCGTTTACCCTTTGAGCAAAATTTTGTTTCATCATAGATATGTCAGCACCTGTATCTACAACAGCTTCAGTTTCAACCTCATTGATACGAACAGTTTTGTTGTGAGAAGGAATGTTTATTTTCGGCGTGAACATAGCTGTGTTCACCAGAGGATTTTTTGGTTTTGTTGAACAATCCTTGGTACCATGACCCTCTTTTTTACAAGATGTACAAAACTTCACCCTTTTTGGTTTAGGACAATCTCTGGAAAAATGCCCCTTCTGGTAACAGTTATAACACGCGTTATGGTCTGCAGGTTTGCCAGTATCAATGTCCTTTCGCCAATGATTATCTTCTTTCTGTGGTTTGTTTTTGTTAAATTTTTCTCGAAAGCTTTGAGTTGGTGGTCTAGAGCCTTTTGAATATTCATTATTATACACTTTTTTGCAAGTGCTCATGACCACACTTTCATATTCATCAAGCATTTCTGTCAACTTTACCACGGTAGTGATTTTTGACCATTCATCAATGAAATGATTACGAACATCTATATTCACACTACGTTTTAGTTGATCTGTTACGATAAGTTCTTTTAGCCCTTCGAAATCTTTTATTCCCAATCCGCTTATCCATTCCTCGAAATAATTTCTCAATTCGAAACCAAAGTCCTTCCACGTAATTTCAGAACTTTTCTTGTGATTATTGAAAAGCTGACGGAATTGTTCAGGACACAATTTGAATCGTCTCAACAGAAGTTTCTTAACATAGTCATATTCAGCAGCTTCCTGCTCAGGTTCTCTGGCAATGAGAGCAACAATTTCTGATGGTAATACACTAATGAGATGCGTAACCCAATGTTCTTTCGGGATGGACATGATCTTAGCCTGACGCTCAAAAGAGGTCATAAATAAGCTAATATCATTCTTCATATCAAATTTTGGGATCAATTTATGAAGATCTACTTTAAATGAACTATCATTTTCCCTCGCTAGACCCCCACCAATTGAACTTAGAGACAGTTCTAACCGTTTCTTTTCCAATTCCAATTCCATCCTTTTCATTTCCATTTCATCCTGACGCTTTCTCATCTCCATGTCATCCTGACGCTTTCTCATCTCCATGTCATTTTGACGCTTCCTTTCCTCGCGCTCATCAATCTCTCGTTGTATTCTAGTTTCTATAACGGTATCGACAAGGACCCTAACAAATTCTTCCTCATAATTCTTCGAGTTTAGAATTAATAGTTTTAAATCAGCAACTTTAAAATCGGGATCAACTGTTTCCCCAAGCTCCTCGGCGAGAACTTTCAAGTCACCTTTTCTCGCTTTCGCTAAGAATGACATCTTGTAATATTAAAAAAAAAATAATAATAATAAAAGAAAAGAAAATGACCAGTGCTATGGTATTATTGCCTAATAATGGTACGGAAGATATATATATATAGCATTAAATTGACTCCGATCATGAAACGAAAATAGTTCAACTCACCACTTATATAGCAACAATAATAAATAAATCACTTCACTTCACTCCAAATACACGAAAAGAAATGAATAAAAAAGAAATGAATTCACTGAAAATTAATCGAAATTCGCGCAAAATCTTGTACATCGCACTTGCGCGCTAATATAACCCTCGCATCGTCAAACGTGGAACCATATAATAATGTGTGAAATAACCTAATAACTAATTCACTGTGGATCAATCAAAGTTTGCGCAAAATTTTAAACATCACACTCGCGCACTATCACCATCACAACACCTCGACACATCGGAAACGTCGCAGAATAATATACATCATACACGCACTAATATCTCGCACTGCATATACTAATATCGCGCACTAAATCATCACAACATCAGTCATCATCATATTTTCACCAGCAAGGATAGGTCGTAGAATCACTGGAACATCGGAAATATCGTTGATCTTTAACCTCAACAGCCATTAGACTACTTCGGGAATCCTCGGGTGACATCGGCAATAGTCGGGAGACATCGATATCTTCGGTAACATCGGAGATCCACGGAATCTTTAACCTCAACAGCGATTAGTAAACTTCGGCAATCCTCGGTAGACTTCGGATATCCTCGGGTGACATCGGAAACAGCAACCAGCGGACGTCATCGGCAATCATCAGTAGAAAAGAAGAAGAAACTTTTTTTTTTTTGTTTCGTCGTCGAGAAGACAAACTTCGCAAGCTGCCGATTGTGGGCTCTAGTTCATAAACATCAACGCACGTGGGATATGCATAGCATCATCGTTATCACTATATATCTATGTCTATGTCTATATCTATGTCTATCCCACTTCTGAATTATAGACTAAACGAATGAGACGTTTCTTGATGGAGAGACAGCATCGTTAATATGAGAGATTTAATTAAATGATTAAATTATATGATACATCAGAGACCCATCGGGAGCGCATTTTCTTGCATGCGTCCGGTCTCACACTTCAACATCGAATGATACTAAATGATAGTACCGCTACATGGCAGGTGTCTTTCTGCTACGCACCTACATCTAAAGAGCAGGTGGTATTCGCTAACATTACGATTTGCTATTCAGAAAAGTGATAATCGGTATCATGAAGCTCAATTGACCATCGGAAGGAAGACGGGGAGGGGCACAGAATCGGAAGAAACAATCTAAAAGTTCCGCCATCTTTGAAGGAATAGCCTCATAAAATCCGCGTGTATGTCTTGAGTTTCGGGAATATGAGATTTTTCCGGAATTCATAAGAACTCTTCTTATAAAAAATTGCTACAGGTGAAAACAGTGATATGAAAAATTTTTAAGCTTTTAGGGTTCCGAGATTTTTGGGGCTCCGTCACTTTTAATTCCGGGGAACCCCAAAAAAGCTCTTGCGGAACCTTAGCTGGAAAATCCTGCTCTAGATGATGACTGAGCGAGGCAACATCGACTGTCTTCTGGAGTGTTAATTGCATGCCTTCCTGGAAACCTCTGAATTGTTATGTTTCCCTAAGGAGGCTTGAGAATTTTTCAGTCGTAAACATTACCATCTGAATCATTTTCTCATATATTCCGGAAGACGGATATATAATGTGTAAATTCTAAATTTTGACAATTTTTACTACTGAGCTTCCGAAAAAAAGCGTAAGACGTTTCTCTCTGCTTTATTTTTTCTCAATCTAATTATTCACCTAGTACAGTATCAACATTAGAGATATTTTGTTTCATGAACGGAGCGGGATCTTGAATCCTGCGAACTACGTTCAAGAGGTGATTCTACGTTCAAGGCGCCAACTGAAAGAGGTGATTTTTTTTTATCAATAAAACATCATTCGCTTAAACTTGAAAAATGTCCAGAACCGACCCTGTTCATGAATAGAGAGTTCGTGCATGAAAACATTTAAGAGCACAAATTTCCGACCAAGGAGACATCCAAAACAAACGACCTCCACACAAGCAGACGGCAGGTAAGGGGCCATTCAAATATTACGTAAGCAGATTTTTAGCCATTTTTGACCCCCTTCCCCCCCTTGTCAGCAAAAGTCAGCAAAACACTGACCCCTCCCCTCCCCCCCCCCGTCAGCAAAATTTCGTCAGCAGCTTATAATATTTCATACCTTCAAAAAGGGTGGTTAATAACGTAAGCAACCTTCAAACCCCCCTCCCCCCTCGTCATCAAAAGTCAGCAAATCCGAAACCCCCTTCCCCCCCCCCCCTCGACGTTGACGTAATACTTGAATGACCCCTAAAGCCGGGTTTTCCTAGGAGCAGGTTTCCTGTGCCGCGCGCAACGCGATTCGCCCAGCGCGACACGCCGTCCACTCACCAGTAAGAAAAGCAGCATGACTGTTTTCCTACAGAGCGCAATACACCTCACGATAGCGCTTTACGTCGGCCGTGATTGGCCGACTGCTTCTGGAGGAGTCAAACGCGTCGTGCGCCGCTGTTTTGCCGATATTCTCTTCACTATTGTGTGTTTTATTTCCCTTCCCTTCAAACCGGAGCATGCAGACGACAGAGTAGCTGATGCCAAAGCCATATACTTCATATAGACGCCCTGATCTGTCTCGCTAGGAAAACACAAACGCGTAGCGTGATTATGTAACACGTTTCTGTCGGTGCGAAATAGTCTAATTCGGTTCACGCTGCGCAACAAACCTATTCCTAGGAAAAAACCGGCTTAAGATCGTAAAAAGTGAATTTTTCCACACTCCACTTTATAATATAGTAATGTGCTGCCATCTAATCTCAAATTTAAAAGTGACTCTTGTGGTTGAAGTTTAAAGTAAAAAACTATATTCTTTATTCCTCTCAGTTCCTTATAAACAAAGCTCATAAACTGAACTGGGAATTCAAATTAAAAGTTCGGCTATTTTATTTGAGCATAAGGAGACGTCCAAAACGAAGCACCTTTTAATGAGCAGACGACAGACGGTTTGTTCGGTTCCCTACAAGCTAAAGCTCACAAACAGAACTGGAAGTTCAAACTGCCAGTTCAGTAATTTTTTCAGGACACAAGGAGACGTCCAAAACAAGCAACCTGGAGAGAAGCAGACGACAGATGATTCTGATTTCATCGAGCTTATATTACTGGAGGGAGCATCCAGAAGCCGCGACTGCAGCGACATCAAATGCAAGGAAATCACGTGACTCGATGAAAAAAAGTTCTCGCCTGGCAATTTGTCCATAGAAATGTACAGTTCGGTCTCGAAATATTGCGTTTTAAAGATTTAAAAAAAAGGATAAAGAACTCATCTAAAGGTGAAAAAAGATTAAATTATTTATTTCATTAATACTGGAATAATTTCCTTCATCAATTCTGGATTTTCCTTCATTAATTCTGGAATTTTCCCTCATTATTTCTTGAACTTTGTTTCATTAATTCTGAAATTTTCCTTCATTAATTCTGAAATTTTCCCTCATTATTTCTTGAATTTTCTTTCATTAATTCTGGAATTATTTCCTTTATTAATTATTATTTCTTTCATTTATTGTTTTAAATTCCTGTGGATGCCATAAGAAAAGCACGGGGGATTGTGTTTGTTTCCACGCGTTATTCCGACGAAAGATGTTGGGGGGACACCGTTCTCAGCACTGCCAAGGCGGAGACCGCCGACGTCATGCTCCCTCCAGTAATATAAGCTCGATGGAGGCTTGATTTATATACTGTTGGTGCTGCCGAATCACGCTAATTATTATTAATAATTTATAAATTTTGTAAAATTTATTTAAATGCCATTTCCTCGCAGTGGATCGTGGTTGATTACGATCCAGACTATCAACGCGTTCCTGGAATAATGAAAAAAAAAATTATAGTATAATAAAATGCGTTCTTTCTGAAAGAAAATTTCCAGCCCATCTCATTAATTGCAGTGGATTGCAATGTAGCGATATGGCCAGAATTGTTGTTTGGTGATGTAGTAGAGTGTGGGAATCGGTTCTGGTTTGGTGGTGGCTATATGAATTGACGTAAATGGGTAACCGACACTTTCCTACCTCGCTTTGAGTCTTCCCGGCCTAGACGCTGCCGCTGTGGTTGTCGCTTTGAATCGTGTCCATTGGGAGGTAGACGAGATCTGGTTCTATAATTTTTGAATGTAAATATGCAAGCTGTTGCAGTTATTTCTTGCTAAGTATAGGCCCTCCCCCACCCCCCAGAACATTACTTTGCCTGAGGACCTATGCTGGTGAAACGGCCCATGCATAAGAACCCCTCACCCTCCCCACAAGAAGAATCTCGTTGAATTCCAGCTCAGGGTAGGTGCGGACCCATAGCAATGTGTCGGGAGGAACGATTAATTGTATACGTTCGTTGGATTGTCCCATATTTAATTCGGCTCTTGGGGGAGAGAGGACAACCTCCTCTTTCCTCTATTTCGGATCTGTTTCTGGCCCAGGGTTACTGAGATCGAAGATATTTATAAAATTTTCGTCAAATGCAAATTTAGTTTTGACTAAATTCAATTCAATAAGTAGACGGTTTTCGCTCTTGCATTAGGGTGGGGGGCCCCCAGGTAAGCCCGCGGGGCACGAGAAGAAAATATAGTTCAAAGGTAGTGTTGGACTAGAAGAGGTTGAGAACCACTGCTTCAAAGGGTCCCATACACGCAAGCTGTATGCTTAAGCCCTATGTTTGCGTAAATGATTTTGAACCTGTCGGATTGCACCAAAATTGCTCAAAACCTCCAAACTGCACCAAATACGAACAAATGATTGCAAAAATATTGAGCAACAGGATTTTTTCTGGATGTTATGCTGAAGTCTTTGGAAAGAAAACTTTTTCCATCCTCTGGGAATCGAACCCGAATTCTCTTTCATACCAGGCAAGTGCGCCAACCAATAAACCAGAGGTACAACCTTCATTTCCTTATAACACACATTATTAGAGTGAAGCGCTGGGTGCAGCCTCCCTTAAATTACGGCAGTATATTTCAATTAAGCAGAGTACAAATGTGGCGCTGACCTCATAGAAGTGCGACTGGCCCCGGGACGATTGTCATCATTTTTTTTTTTCGCGCTATAAATTAACTATAGAGGGGCCCGTGAAAAAGGGATGGCAGGGGCCCCGCTAAAGGTCCCAGCCTAAAGGTCCTGCTCCAGGATGTGGGAGGGGGGTATGAGTGGCGATAATATATAGTACAAGCTGCAAAACTTTAGGCTCGCACTCTCCTAAAGGTTTGCCAGAACACTCCATAGATATTTGAAAATGGATCGCTGGTCACATAATTAAGCGATCTGAGACAGTGCTGCTCCGGGACCTGATCACAAGTTGCCCAAGTGATCTGAGATTGTGCCGGGGGGGGGGGCACTTAATTTATGTGGAGCTGCACCGAAGGTGCGGGTCACTTAAGTCTTCTGTAAAGGTGTTGCGGATCGCCTGCGGGATCTGGAATGGCGCCGTGGTTCATTTGAATGCTCTCGAACCTGAACGCAGGTCACCCAAGTGATCTGAGAATGTGGCAGGAGCCACTTCAGTGATGTGAAACTACACACCGCGGGGTCACTTAAGTGATCTGTCGCTTAATTCGTTATTGCAAAATTAGGTTTCAGGTTGTGGAACAAATCGGATGACTTCGAGGGTCACAGAATGAGCGTATTATGGTATAGAGCAGTGCTTTCCAAAGTGGGTGCTACCCCTACCAAGGGGCGATTGAAGGGTCCAGAGGGGCGGCAGAAGCTCAGAGTTTAGTATAGGATCGTATGGGTTGACTTGACTTGGAGGCAATGAAAAAAGAAGAAATTTTTGAAGAAGGGGGAGATGGAAGAAAAAGTTTGGGAAACTATGGTATACAGCAGAGGTCTTCAACCTTTTTCTAGTCACGAGCACTGCCTGTACCCATCGTCAAAAGAAGAGCAAGTTTGACATTCGAATTCATGAATTTAGGATGGCTTCAATCCTTGAATGCAATTTGTACAAGGTACAATTGGAATAATTGGAACGTTGATCAAGTGCTCGCAAGCACGAAATCGAGCACGAGCATCGAGCACTATTGGTGCTTCAGGGAGCAACCGGGTTGAAGATGCCTGGTATAGAGGGGATGCCGTTTCTTCGGCCCGAAATATATTGAGAAATATAATTTTTCTGGATGTTTCGCCGAAAAAAAATCTTTAGTAAGAAAAGTTGTTTTTCTTCTCCGCGAATCGAACTCTGTACCTCTTGCATACCGAGCAGAGGGGGGAGAAGGGGGGCGTATAATTCCCAATTTTCCCACTCTTCATACCTTTCGCTTAGATCTCTAGGGTTACCGAGATGTTCTTTATTCACAAAGGAAACCGCATTCATTCCACGATACTTTTCACGACAATAATAAAACAAAGATCAACGATTCAAATGACACTTTCGAGTTATTGCCAGCTAATGGGAGAAAAACTTGAATGAGCCCCCGCCATACTTTCACTTCCATATTTCACGCCATTGCACATCATTTTCCTGGCAGAAATTTCCACAAAAGAAAGAAAAAAGAAGTAATAATAATAAACCACACACACAGGAGAAAATCAAAACCTGAAGTTGATTCACTTTATTAATATTTCGCGATAGAAAAGGAAAAGATTAATGCATAACAATAAACGACAAAAAAGAAAAAGAAAAAAACGTAATTTTTTGGAGAAACTTTTCTAAACTCGTAGGTAAAAAGATAATAAAGAGCGATGCTTTTCTGCTTCATTTAATGATAGAGTGCATTAATATTCATTAAATGCCCCATTAAAGATCACCGAGCAAAAATCTCTCTCTCTCTCTCTCCATGTGCATCGGTGCATTCCAGCCTTTTGATAAGAGCCTCCAATTGATAAACTCTCATTTCTCTTGCTTTTTTAACAAAGAAAAAAAAAATTTTTTTTTAATTATAGTGAATTAACTTTTCCCCCCTTTAAATACATGTTTGATTTAATTCTTTAAAAGAGTATGTATTATCTCTTTCTTTCTTTTAATATCTAATATAAAGATGCGGTTGTAAGGATATACTGTCGTTTTAAAGTACCTTAAAGTTGTTCTGATCCGATTTTCACTACTTCCAGAAGAAGAAAAAAAATAATAATTATACATATTATATATTTTGAGTGATTAAGGTATTAAGAAATTTGATTTCTTTTAGAAAAATGATATAATAATTGTTTCAAATGTTCTTCCGATTTGATTTAGTTTGATTAAGAAGTTTTTTTTTTTAAAATTGGACATGAATCATTATGTAGGAATGAAAGTTTTCTTCGAGAATCATTCGTGGATGTAATTAAACTCGTAATTTTTATGATTGAATGGCTTTTTTGAAATGGATTCGAAGATTTGAATCGTAGAATAAACAATTATTTCAATCGAGTGGTGATTTTTTGAGAATAATAAAAATATAAAATGATGGCAGATGCAGATAATGAAGCTTGAAGGCATGCCAAACTTGGTTACACTTTTGCAATGTCAAATTCAAGAAATACACTTTTGCAATGTCAAATTCAAGAAATACACTATTAGATGTGTGTGTAATACAGTATTTCCAATGAGACGTACTTTCAGGTGTGTCAAATTTTCTCACAACTACGGCTACAATATTTGAAATCTGTTTGTAACATATTTATTGCATAAAATTCGACGAACTTTCATGTGTGTCAAATTCACTGACAATGCGGATATTTCAAATTTTGCACTTCCAGATATATCAAATTTGCTCAAAGTTACGGATATATCACCTTCGATACACTTTCAGAACTGTCAAATTTGATTGCTGATAAAATAATTTTTGAATTTGCAGAGGTGTCAATTTTACTGAAATTTCGGATGCGTCAAATTCAATGCACTTCCAGATGTGTCAAATTTACTGACAATTGCGGTATGTCACATGTGATGCATTTTCAGACAAGTCGAATATATTGGCAATTTCAGATATTTCTAATTTTTCACTTCCATATGTGTAAAATTTACTGAAAATCACGCATATTCGATGCACTTTCAGATGTGTCAAAAATTTACTATTACTGTTATTTCAAACTCAGATGCAGTTTCCGATGTATCAAATTCACTGACATTGCCGATATTTCAAATTTTGAACTTTCAGATGTGTAAAATTTACTGAATATGACGGATACGTCAGATTCGATGCACTTTCGGATGTGTCGAACATAATGTCAGTTGTGGATATATCAGATGTGTCAAATTCAATGACACACGTTAATATGTAAGAAGACGGAAAATCATATCCGCAAGCTGAGTTTTCCATGGCCGCAAATTCGACTTACACCGACAAATATACGTATCACATTACAACGAACGGAAAACGGATCAGTGAGTGTAAATGCACATCATTGTAATAAGTACGAGGGAAGTAAGAATTTCTTTTCGATTATCAATTGAACGAATATCAATGAATCCATTCCCAGAAATAACAAGAATTCTCGGTTCCCACGGAAAGATAAATTAATTCGCTATTTAATTAGAGTTTGACTCGGCATCGATATCAACCGAACCGGAATTTCTTTTGTCTTGTTAAACACGCTTCCGCGTTGGCGGCAAAAGGTACGTACGACTGTCACACGCGAGCATATAACAGAATTATGCAAAATAAACGATGGCTTCCGTTATCGATAAAAAATAATCGATATGTTTTCGGTCGTCTCTCTGTGAAAAAGAAAAAGGTGAAATAAAAAGAAAAATGGTTTGTTGGGGGGGGGGGGGAATGATTGCAAGTGTGTGTCGAATTGGAAATCGATATTGAGTTGCTTCCGAAAATGACCTCTTATTTTATTCATATGCTCACTTTTTTTTTCTTCGCTTGTTTCCCAAGAATGGAATTAGTGTTGGCAACAAAGTCTAGGTTATCATTTGTTGACTAAAGCTAATTAAGGACTAATAAAAGTCCCGGATTTGTGATACTTATATATTAGTCCGCGTAACATCGATCCTAATTAATTCGTTTTTTGTTTGTAGTTTGTCCTTGTTTGAGTTCTCTATGCGTCTTGCATATCGGGAAAAATAATTTCGGAATCAAAAAACATCACTAATTTTGTGTTTGTTCATCGACTTTGGGATGAACCATTCAGAATTAAAACAACCAATCTCTCCTCGACGAGAGATAGAGCCCGGGTCCTACGTAGAGGCGTATTTACAGGAGGATTGTGGTGGGGGGGGGGGGGGGGGGACTTAGCGGGTTAACGGTGGAGAATTCGTAGGGGCGGCTAATTTGAGGTCTGCAATTGGCAAAAGGCTGCAATTCGCAATAAGTTCCTTACAAGAATGTTCACGATGTGTAACTGCGATGTATTAGTCTTATTGCATGCATCTGGTAAAAAGTAATGGGCGAAGGGAGATAAAATCACAAATCCGTCACTGCTGAGAGAGCAAAGGACTAGGTCAGTGAGTGACCACACGAGTGAACTAGAGAATTTGTAAGCGTGAGAATGACCAAAAGTGCGAGCTGGTTTGGGTGTGCATGCATGTGAGTGACCAGAACGAAAGGGTGAACTAGAGAGTTTATTACCGTGAGAGGGAGTGATAAAGTGACCGAGAGAACAAGGGATAATTAAGCTACTGATCAAAACAGTGTCTCGAAATCGAAGGATCAGATCAATGTGACCAGATCCAAAAAGGAACCCGGAGTGTGTGCAAGCAGCATGTGAGTGACCGAAACAGTGCGCAAGCATGTAAATTAAGGAAAGAGTGACCGAGAGAGTGAGGAACCAGTTCATTAAACGACCAAAAGAGTGACCTAGAGAGTTTTCAAGCATGAGCGTAATCAAAAGAGTGACCTATAGAGCAAGGGAACAGGTAAGTGAGTGACGAAAACAGTGACCTAGAGTGAGTGCAAACATGTGAATGACCAAAACAGTGAGGTAGTGAGTGAGGAATCAGGTCAGTCAGCAATCAAGAAAGTGACCCAGAAAATACGGCACCAGGTCGGGGAGAGAACGAAAGAGTGTTGTTCTTGAGTGCGACACACCAACTGAATGAACAACTCAAAAGAGTGACCTAGAGAATGCGTGTGAGTATGAGAATGACTAAGAGTGACGTAGAAAGTGCGTGTGAGTATGGAGTGATCGAAGAGTGTGCGAGTAAGGGAGTGGCCTAGAATGGAGAGTGAGGAACCCCAGATCAGTAAGCGACCAAAAGAATGACCTCCGGAAAGGGGGACCAGACCAGTGAGTGGCCATGAAAGTGTGCAAGTGACCGAAAGAGTGACTAAAAGATAGAAGCGTGGGGAGGGGGAGGGGGTGGAATTGCAAAACGGTCAAAGCCCTCGTTGTGATAACGACCAGCGTTGAGCACACTTTGAGAAGAACATTATCTCGTAGCGACGACGCTCTTTGCTCCAATAAACTGTTTCAATTGTCGACGGCATCGAAAGCCTTAACCAATCACAAAAAAGTATATGTATGTATAATGCATTATAGTTTTCCAGGTGCTGTTATCTCTCTTCCATATCGGGAGTTAAAATCGCACCAAATGATTATGGACGTAATTCAAATGTTGTAGGCGTAATTGTTCTCATTATAGAAAATGACACAATTCCAAGCCTCTTAATCGGCCCGCGGCACATTTCCAGATCTCTGAAGTGACACATGGTGCAGTTCCAAATCGCTTAAGTTTGCCCGTGTCATGTTTCAGATAACTTGAGGGGCCGGTGCCGTAGTCACACAAGTTCCAAACAACTTAAGCGGCACCCGGCCCATGCCTAGATCACTTAAATGGCCCGCGCGTACATTTTCAGATCACCTTAATGGCGCATGACATTTCAGATCACTTTAATGACACATGGCACAGTTCCACATCACACAAGCGGCCCCAATACATTTCCAAATCACTGAAGTAATCAGCGGCATATTTACAGATTACTTGAGTGATCCGTGGCATATTTCTTGAGCAATAAAGCGGCGCGCAGCACATTTAAATATTTTCGTAACCCACGGTGCAGCTGTGAATCACCGTCCCGCTGCAGGCAAAGTTCCAAGCTACTTAAACGTCCCGTGACACCTTTCCAGATCACTTTAGTCACCCACGGTGCAGTTTCCAGATCACTCAATTGGCTCACGGCATATTTACAGAGGTGTACGGAAAATTCACCGCCAAGAAAATTCCTCGACCAAGAATTCACTGCCAACAGTTCAACACGAATGAGTGAGCCAGTGAGTGAGTGAGTCAGTAAATGATACAGTAGTTAGTGAATGAGCAAATGACAGAGGGAGTGGCGTAGTCAGTTGATGATAGAATGAGTGACTCAGTGAGTGAATGACGAAGTGAACGACATAATGAGTAAATGGCCTAGGAAGTATCTGAGTGATCTAGTTAGTGAGTGGCTTAGGAAGTATGTGAGTGATCTAGTTAGTGAGTGATCTAGTTAGTGAGTGACCTAGATAGTGAATGAGCCACATAGAGATCAAATGAGTGACCGGCCTACTGAGAGAGTGATCGAGTAGCATAGCGAGTGTGACCTAGTGAGTGAGTGATATAATGAGCAACCTATAGTGGGTGAGTGATATAAAATAAGTGGTCTGGTGAGTGAGAAACAGAGGGAGCGACCCATTGAGTGAGTGGTAGAATGATAAAGATTCCGGGATTTTGCTGGGTTGGGTCTCCGGGGGTGTGGGTGGCTGCACCTGCGGCTGTCTTTGGGTTCGTGGGTCCCTCGTGGGATGGACTCGGGATGGGGGCCTGATGGTTGCTACGGCCGGTGGCGGTAGGGTGCCCGTGGATCCTACCGCCTAAGGATTCTGAGCCTGGAGACCCAATCGTAGGGATCGAAGACTGTGGGGGCTTATCTTTCGAGCCCTCCGGCCCGGCGCACCTGGTTCTCTCCAGTGTGACCCAACCCCTAGGGGTGATGTGCTTATATCCCTTATGGGATAGAGCCAGGGTCATATCTGGTATAACAGTGGTAGAATGAACTCAACAATTTCTAGTGATTGAGTGAGTGAGTTAGATCTAGTGACTGGCCGATTTGGCTCATTCATTCACTCATGCCAAACTGATGTCGGTGAATTTTCCATTCGGTGAATTGTTGTCGACGAATTTTCCTAGTGGTGAATTCTTGTCGGTGAATTTTCCGGACACGATTAACGGATGACTTGAATGACCCGCGGTCACAGCTCCAGAGCACTTGAGCGGCCCGTGCCACATTTACAGATGAATTCAGTGACCCCGCAGCCCATTTCCAGATCACAAAAAAGAACCGGCGGCGCAGTTCCAGAGCATTTAAGTGCACCGCGGGTCACTTAAGTGGCTCGCACTTTCCATAATGTTGAGTATCCTTTGCTCTAAATGGTAAAAATTGATTGAAACAACCCTAAAACCCTCAAACACTGGTATCCAATGCAAAAGTTAAGATTACGGCACGTCGAAGACTCCAATTTGTTCAAAGATATTCTACCCCCAAGTGGTGCTATTTGCATTTTTCAATTGCAACTTCATAAAATTCAAACTCCCGCGAAATACAAGAAATAATGACATATTTTTGTGCAGGAAATGCAAAAAAAATATACTTTTCTATTTCCGAATGCCAGTGTTTACACCAACTCAAATACGAATATACGATACTTTTTTTTTTGTTGCATCTTCGAGATTCCAGAAAAGTCGTAAAGAATCGGGAGAGAAAGGGAAAAAATCGCACAGTCGAATAAATCTCCGGGGGATACATTACTGCCATTTTGACGCGATCCGAAAGAGAGAAGGATTTTATTTCTCTGATAGGACAGGGACACACAAGATGGAGAGAGAGTCCCAGTCCTTATATATACACACTCTCGGTCCATACTTCGATAGGAATATACACAGTATAGTATATGAAACATTTCGCAGAGTGTATATATATATGCAATCCTTTCCCCTTTATCCCGTCGGCTTATTTCTTTCCGATAGGCGAATTTTCCGCTGCACTAGTTGTTCGATCCTGGACAACCCCCCCCCCCCTTGACCATTTCTCTGGACAGGATCAATTCAAGAGTGAAATTTCGGGAGAATACAACTTTTATTATATCTCTTGGCACCTGAATGAAATCCGTTATCTAAAATTCAGATAAATGTTTACGAGATTACAGTCGAATTCTGCGCTTCGGTAGTGAAAAATATGTATATTATCCCGGTTGAGTTGAGAGAAAGAAAAAGAATTCACCTCTCTGCTTTAAGAACGAGGGACTGGTTCAAAGAGTGACCAAAAGAGTAACCTAGAGAGCAAAGACAAAGTCGATAAGTGATCAAAAAACTTGACCTAGAAAGCAAAAGACCACGTCAGTAAGTTACCTAGAAAGTTTGCAAGCAAGAGAGTGAACCTAAAGAGCCAGGGGGCAGGTCACTGACCTACCAAACGAGTGAGCTAGTGAATTTGAGAGCATAAGAGTGACCAAAAGAGGGACCCAGGGAGCGAAAGACCAGATCACTGAGTGACCAAACGAGTGATCTAGAGAGTTCTCAAGCATGAGAGTGACCGGAAGAGGGGTTTGGGGAGCAAAAGACCAGGTTAATGAGTGGTGAAAAGAATGAACTAGAAGGCAATGGACAAGTGAGTGACCGACGGAACGAGTTAACTAGAGAATTAAAAAGCATAAGAGTAAGCTAGAAAGCAAGGATCCATGGCAGTTAATTACCAAACGAGTGACCTGCAGAGCAACGGACACGTCAGAGAGCTGAGCACACTACTAGAGAGCAGGTCACTGAGCGACCAAAATAGTGACCTAGAGCGCAAAAGACCAGGTCAGTGATTGACCAAATAAGTGAACAAGAGAATTTGAGAGCATAAGCGTGACCAAAAGAGGGGACCTAGAGAGCAAAATACCAGGTCAGTGAGATAGAGAATTCGCAAGCATGGAAGTGACCGGGAGATTGAGCTAGGGAGCAAGGAGCAAGTGTGCGTGAGTAAAATAACCAATGGTAAAAGTAAATGACCAAAAAAAGTTACCTAGAGATCGAGGGATTTAGTCAGAGTTAGCGATCAGAAGAGTGACCTTCAGTAGCCTACAACTATACGGGGCTATACAACATGGGCTTTTGCATAAAGCGCCGTAGTCAGCACCAGCTGACGTCATCGTCCTGAGAGAACCGGCTAATTGCCATTGGCTGCCCTGTTGTTTCAAGGTAGTTTCGCTTTTGTTAAAAAGTATTAGATCATTGACGTCGCGCAACTGATCCGAGACCACCCCCACTGCGCCAAGGCGGCAAGCATAGAGAGGTGGCAAGAGCAACTTCAAAGGAATGGGTCAGCCCTTACTATATAGCTCCGGCAACGATTATCGGCATAATTAGGCCACAAATGGAATCTGTCAGAATATACATTTATTTATTAGTTTGTTACAAGTGTTTTCATCATTTGTGTCCGAATAAACTCGGATCATATATTTTCAAAAATATTTCTCAGACAATTTTAATTTAATTTTTTTTAAATAAAACGTGATTCTTATGTGGACTACGTTTAAAAGAAATACTTCCATTGAAATATTTTTAATTTAAAAAATGAATATTTGTTTGCCTCAAATGGGGAAGACAAAAACTCTTTCATTCCGTATTGTTTGCTTTGTGATATTTGAAGAATATCTTATGAGGTTTCGCCCTCAAGACGAAATTTGAAGAACGCCCTGTTTAATTGTTAATGATCAAAAAATCATCTATATTTAATTATTATTAATTAACTGCAAAAAAAATCTAAATATTCGTAAATATTCTTCTTATACCGTATATGAATTATTTCATGAAAATACGCGATGAATTTTTTAACTCCATTTTCTTTCGGGTTTGTTTCTGTTGTAACTCTACAAAATTCGGATTATCTGTTTTTCTTTATGGTGCGATTTTTTTGTTTGAATTTATATTATTTTGTCTGTCCGTATTATACAGGGTCTTTATAAATGAAGTTCCACTTTAAAATGGCCATAAAAGGAAAACTACTGGACAAAATGTTATCAAACTTGGTAATAGTTTATAGAACCTCATTAGGATTCAATTTCCCGCAAACAAAAAAATAGTTCAAAAACTCACCACCAGCGGGGAATGGCGCTGTATGCAATATTGTTAAACGAAATAAGGCATGAAGACATCGGTTTAAAATGTTTTTAATCGTTTTGGAAACGAAACTCCACCTCACATTGGTACATTTGTCAGTCAAACAGTTATTTTAGCATCATTTCACGAATGACCGGATTATAGGCCGACACTCCCCATTTCTTGGCCACCCCGGTTACCAGACCTCAACCAGCACCTCCTAGAGATAGAAGGCCTCCGCGGTCTGCTTGTGACGTCAGTAAGTAGTCCATTTTCCCTCCGAATATTTAGGGAAAAAAATTCCCTGCCCATGCCAGTATCATCATTGTGAGGAAAAGAAATGATCGGGCTCAGAATTGGCGATTTCTACGCCCCACATCCAATCAGTATGCATTATTTGTGAACCAATCAGGAAGATGCTACGCCAAAATAAGAAGAAACGAAATAGGATGCTGTGTTTCAAAATGGGGGTGAATGACGTTTATGGCAAATAGTGCAGAGGCATTCTATCCCTAGGAGGTGCTGCCTCAACCCCTGTGACTTCTGGCTATGGGGTTACCTCAAAGCCACTGTTTATGGTGGTTAACAAAGAATTTGGCGGAATTGAAAAATGCGATACACCGCCATGTCCGTAATATTCCTCCTAATATGCTAATAGCTACTGTTGAGAACGCAGTAATGCGATTTGACTTGCTTGTGGAAAATGGTGGATGCCACATTGAACATGCTTTATAACACGTTTTAGAAACGATTAAAAACATTTTAAACGGATGTCTTCATGTTTTATTACATTCAACAATATTTCATATACCACAATTCCCCGCTGGTGGCGAGTTGGTGGTGGTGTTTTTTTTTGGGGTTTTTTTGCAGAAAGTTGAATTCCATGACCTCCTGTAAACTATTACGAAGTTTGATAACATTTCGTCCAGTAGTTTTCCTTTTATGGCCATTTCAAAGTGGAACTTTAATTATATGGCTTTTATCTAATGTATCCGTCGTGTTAGACATTTATTTTGAATCATTTTGTCGTGTTTAGGCTCATTTTGGCAAATGATCAACATTTCGGAGTGTTATAGCGCACCTTTTATGGTGTATTTCGTCAGTTTCGCCATACATATATATATATGATAAATCTATCAAACTTACCAAGATGGTTGATGAGTATGTATAAAATATGGTATATCTCACATTTTTACCGTAATGAGTACATCTATACCCCCCCCCCCCCAACCCTATTATACGAGCTTCATATCCTTTTATCTATGAATATTACGAATTTGGCATGTTCTAGGGCATTTTGACTCGCAAAAAAAATTCCCATTTTTAATCTTATTGGTGCTTTTGTCGTGTTTTGACAATAATTGTTCCCCCTTTGGATTCTTATCGTCGCGTTTCAATATTGAAAGATGGTTTTTTTCCTTCTTCTGTTTTTATATTTTCTGGTATGTTTTGGCTTCCCTTCTTAGGATAATTCGTTCTTTTTGGCTCTTTTTAATTTGTCATCGCAGTAGTTTTTTTTTATCTCAAATGACAAGAAAATTCCCTTTCAATATTTCAGCCCTTGGTTGATCTTGAATTTAAATTCGGTTTTTATATAGTTTCTAGAAAACAAACGGATCAAGTGAATATTTTTGTGTATAAAATAAGATATTCAATTTGTGTTGTATTCTTTCGAAAATCTATAAAAAATATTGAGTCCGCCAAAACAAAAAGGATTCTCGTATTTATATGCATAAGGTATTCTTCTGAAACCCAAGCGATTCTCGAAATTTTGTCCCGAATAGGAAATGAGTTCTGAAAGAATTCATGCACGAGTATGGATATTTTATAACCGCGTAGGATGTGCAATATCGGCTGGAATTCTCAGATTTTCGATTCGTTCCGATGAGAAGAAACGAAACATCGTTCGCATTCTGTTTTTGAGACGTCGAAGATTCTTATTCGAGACATAAATCAGTTATAAATATTTTCTCTCTCAAATACCTCCGCGTAATGTAGCTGGAGTTGATTTTCTGCAGCTTCTCAACTCGGAGCAGTGGATGGAGGCGACTTTCTCGGGAAAAAGAAAATCGTTACGGAAGACAAAAAACATTCCGAAATATGTTCCAGTGATTCGTTCGCTGCTGATTTAAAAGATTGCTGGCAGCACAGATTGACACATTCTGTTCGACATGTATCTATAAATTTTTGGTTGAAACGACAGTGACTCCCGCACAATTTATCTTATATTTTAAATGTGAAAGTATGTATGTATGTTTGTTCTTTATAAAAATCTAAAGTTTTAGACCGATCGTCGCCAAATTTTTCATATATACCAAACAGAACCGGGATTGAACTATAGGCTACTTTAAAAGTTCATCAGAGCTGATCAAGTGCCCGAAATGGGCGAGAAACCGAGGGCAGCGATGGTTTTTCGGCCTTAACAATGACTTTCGGAATGTTTACTTTGGTTACCGTAGTTTCCTAACAATGCATATCAGACGTGTGCAATTGTGCACGCCTTTACAATGGTTTGCCCTTTTGCCACTTCTTTAATGCTGCCAGTATTATGCATGTTAGTTCAAGCCTTTCTAATGGTTTGTCACTTTTTCGATCCTTTCAGAAATTGAAGAGAACCCGGGCAGCGCCGGGTATTACAGCTAGTCTTTCATAATTCATGAAAATATCATGAAGTTTTCCTCCGCGTATAAAATCGATAAAAATTTCCGAAATCTCTAATGCATTTTAATCAATATTATTAATTAGTACTCGTGGAGATTGTCGGATATCGGTAGTATCATGATTTCGGGTTGTCAAGATAGTCGTGATTTCTGCTTGTCGGGATAGCCAAAATTTTGGTAGTGTAGGAATTTCGATAGTGTCGAGATTTCAGGCTATCGAAATTTCGGTATTGTAGGGATTTCGATGCTGTAATCATTTCGGCTAGTAGAGATTTCAAACTATCGGGATTTTGGCTTTTCGGAATTTCAGTGTTATTGGGATTTTGGCTTTTCGGAATTTCAGTGTTATTGGAATTTCGGAAGTGTCACGATTTCCGCTCGTTCGGAACACGATAGTGTCATGATTTGTGCTTGCAAAAATTTTTAATAACGTTTCGATTTTGGCTTGTCGGTATTTCGGTATTATTGAGATTTTGTGGGTGTTAGATGATTTCGGCTCTTAGTATTTCGGTATTGTCGAGATTTTGATAGTGTCAGAATTTTGCCATGTCGTAGTTTCAGTATTGTCGAGATTTTGATAGTGTCAGAATTTTGCCATGTCGTAGTTTCAGTATTGTCGGAATTTTGTCAGGCTAGCTCAAATTTCGGTATTGTAGAGATATATTTCAGTAGCTTCGACTTTTAGGGATTTTGGCATTCGAAAATTCCAGTATTGTCGGAATTTCAATAGTATAACGATTTCACCTACGCGTATATATTTAACATGAAATGTACAATACAATTTCATGTCTATTGAATAATATCACAAAAATCTTGGCTTGTCGGGATTTCCGTAATGTCGTGATTCTGAGTGGTCGGAATTGTCTGAATTTCGGATTGATAAAATTTTGGTGTAGTCGAGATTCCGATAATATCATTTCGGCTCATCGGGATTTCAATAGTGTCATGATATCAGCTTGTCTGGATTTTGGATTGCCAAAATTTCAGTATTGTCTGGATTTCGACAATATCACGATTTCGATTTATCCGGATTTCAAATTATCGAATTTTCAGCTTGTCAGAATATCAGTGTTGTTGGGATTTCGGAAGTGTCATGATTTCAACTCGTCGGAATTTCGGTAATGTCACGGTTTCGGTTTGTCGAGATTTCGGCTATCGGAAATTTGGCTTGTCGGAATTTCGGTATTCTAGAGATTTCAGCAGTGTCACGATTTCGGCTTTTCAGTTTCGTCTGAATTTCAATAGTGCCATGATTTCGCTTGCCGAAATATCGGTACTGACGAGATTTCGATTATGTCACAATTGTGGCTTCTCGAGAATTTTTTTCTCGTCAAAATTTCGGTATTTTTACGTTCTTGAAATTTCAGTATCGTCGAGATATCGATAGTGACCCAATTTCGACTTGTCGAGATTTTGGCTAGCCAAAATTTCGGTACTTTCGAGATTTCGATAGAGGCACGATTCTCAATTTCGTTGGGATTTTAGGCTGTCGGGATTTCTTCGTCGATATTCTGAGCCAAACACTATGTGAATGGATGATGTAGAAGGACGCTTCGAAAGTGGAAAAGAATCTGTGTGAGTAGCAAATTTCACTAAAACCTTTCTCTTTAGCATGCAATCTACTCCCATCATCTGAAGATGATCTAGATTTTTTTTTCAGTTCTTAAAATCACGTACGCATATATATTCTATAGTTTTTATTATTATTTCTCTATTTTTTAATAGGTTTGCTTTTGCTGTATGGACGTGGTAAATTGTACATTGTTGTTTGGTTTTGTACATCGGCAAAGTGGCTGCGTACCCCGATCTTTCTTTTATGTGGTGATTGTAGGTTCAAACCTAGATTCTCTGTTTTTGTATCACACCATTTTTCTCGCGGTTGTATAAAACAATGAAACTTGTACGAAAAGGAACGTCAAGAGACTGAAATAATATTCCATTTTAGAAAGGTTTCTATTTTATAAAGGTTACGCGCATAAAAGCATTAGGGGCCATTCAAGTATGACTTAAGCAGATTTTCAGCCCTTTTTGACCCCCTCCCCACCCCCTTGTCAGCAAAAGTCAGTAAAACACTGACCCCCTTCCCCCCCCCCCTTTTAGCAAAATTTCGTCAGCAGCTTAAAATATTTCATACCTTCAGAAAGGGGTAGTTGATGACGTAGGCATCCTTCAAACCCCCCTCCCCCCTTGTCATGAAAAGTCAGAAAATCCGAAACCCCCTCCCTACCCCCCCCCCCCGATGCTGACGTAATACTTGAATGACCCCTTAATCAATGAAGGGACTATTTTTTTGTATTCCAGTCAAGAAGACAGCTCTGCAACCTGTCATGAGTGATACCTCAGCTTACACCTCAAGTGATACCTCGGATTACGAAGTTTTTGGATAACGAATGTGATTCCGGAACGAATTATCTTCGTTAGCCGAGGTATTGTATTTGCAACGTATGAGTTTGAGTACCATATATCTTTCACGACTGAAAAAAAAATGATTTTTTTATTTTAACTCAGCCACAATGAGAGAGCAAGTTTCATCCGGCTATTTCCTGAGCCTAGAGGCTAAAAAAAATTGAAGCTACATTGATCGGATACCCGGCAAATTTTCAGATCGGCCTCTCTCTCATGTCCATGATAATCCATATAAAGATATGGACGTTTGTTTTTTGACAGCCGACATTTTCCGTTCAGTTGAAATATCATTCCCTTTTCACATTCTCGTGTTCTCCAAGGTGCCGAAAAAAAGAATTTTTTTTCCTTTCTTTTCGCGTTCTTGATTAATGTCTCCTACAGGCCCAGTTACACTTATCGGAGATTGATTGCTCAGTCGAAAGAAAACCGAGAGAATCGTGTGTTTGAAGAAAGAGTATAAGGCAAGTGAAAGAACATGTTACCTTCTCTGCTTCTGTGGATCCGTGAGAGTTTTTCTTATTTTCGGTGTTCCTGCAAACTATGCCCAAAGGAAATTAGATGTTTGGAAAGCGTGGAATATAAATCACCACAATATCTTTCAGAGTCCCTGGTGTTATACACGTGCATTGTCTGTTCGTTTTTCACTTTCACTCCACCAATGTAAATAATATTCATCTCACACTGAATTCTCTAACGTGGGAATTTTTTTCTATTCTATTTCAAATGTGGAGCGATTGTTCTTAAGAGTGAATATACGAAAATATATAAAGAAATATTGGAGCTGAACGGACCCTCTGTGCCGAATCTAATCCCTTTTGGTGAAATGAACTTTCCCAAAATTCAGCTTTTACCCGTGGATAAACAGTTCGAATGAAATGCTGAAACTTTACTTCCTTAGTTTTTGTGACAATTGTGTGATGATAAGCATTAACAACTTTAGGAGATAATATTGCTTCCAAACACCAGTGGAATAAACTCAAACGAGTTCTCTGTGTCTTCTTTCCGTTGTTGTTTTTTTTACGTTCCTTTTATTTCTATTGCAATTGTTAATGACATTTTTTCCCCTCACATATGATGTATCCTTCTACTATATACAAATGAGAGCAAAATAGAGCAGGCTCGGTAAGCAGGCCCGTCATTTGGGGGGGGGGGAACAGCCCCCCCCCCCGGAAAAAGTTGAAATGACGGCCCTGTCGGTAAGGGTGAAAAGAGAAATCTACTTCTTATACCTACTCTCTCTTAACTCTCTCTCTCTCTCTCTCTCTCTCTTTTACCTGTACCTATTCATTACACTGTTTTCCTTTCATTTGTTTTTTCCCCCTTTTTCTTCTACTTTTTTCCCCTTCAACTTCTTTCCCTTTCTGTAAAGTTGCGGTTAGGTTAAGACAAGGTTACCATATTTATTGCCCATTTCGTCAAATAGGGGTCTGAATTTCTCGCCAATAGCTTGTAAGCGAAGGGATTTACTAGCATCCTCACCTAAAAAACTGTTTGTCTTAAAAATGTTGAAGAAAGTCTACTTCACTTGTGCAATAAAAAACCAATCTTCTCGCCAAATTTCTCTAAGATGTACTGGAACATACGAAATATAGTCCGAACTCTTCACTCAGTGATTTTGACTTGTTTCTTAAACCTCAAAAAAGCTCGCAAAAGATGCCGCCTGGGAGTCGAGTGGTTAGGAAACTAGTTTCTCACTGGGCAGGTCTGGGTTCGAATCCCAGTTCGGGCATGGATGTCTACTAACCTAACACCAACAAATTCTCTGGACGGATCATGCTGATCCCTTGGGAATACGTGCAGATCACGTTATTTACACTGCTGGCCACCGTAAATGCAACACCCTGAAGGAAGCATGCAAATAATATGAAATTTACAACACGCATTAGCGGAGGTGAGATATGCAAATGATTAGAATTTCAGCGCAGACGCACATCACGCGCGCCTGTGGCGCCACTTCAAAGCGCTATTTAAGGCTTGGAGATTTCGACGATTTGAAGTACGGCAATTGTGTTTTTCTTGTGGTTTTTCCAAAAAAACGATCAATTATGCCTCGTAGAAAACAGCGATCATCTTTTGATCAAGTATCCGAGTTCGACAGAGGAAGGATAGTGGCCTACCGAGATTGTGGATTATCTTTCAGGGAAATCGGTAGTCGTGTTGGACGAAACCAAACAACTGTAATGCGGATATGTGATCGTTGGATGCAGGAGGGTACGACGTGTTCGATCGCATCCACCTCAGTGCACCACTTCACGTGATGACAGGCGTATTGTGCGTATGGCAGTGACGGATCGCTCAGCCACATCACGAACCATAGCACAGCACATTCAGTCTGTACCGCATCATCCAGTGTCTGCGCGTACCATTCGACGCCGTTTACAGCAGAGTGGTCTGTCCGCAAGACGTCCATTGCTTCGTCTACTCTTGACGCAGAACCACAGACGTCTCCGCCGCCAATGGTGCGATGAAAGAAGGATGTGGACGGCACAATGGAATGAAATTGTCTTTACTGACGAGTCACGCTTCTGTCTGCAACACCACGATGGTCGGATTCGAGTCTGGAGACACCGTGGAGAGAGGATGCTGAACAGCTGCGTTATGCACCGCCACACTGGTCCTGCTTCGGGTATTATGGTATGGGCCGGTATTGGATATCACTCTCGCACTCCTCTAGTACGCATTGCCGGTACTTTAAAAAGCCAGCGCTACATCTCCGAGGTGTTGGAGCCAGTTGTCCTTCCTTACCTTCAGGGCTTGCCCACAGCCATATTTCAACAGGATAATGCGCGACCACACGTGGCACGCATTGTCCAAAGGTTCTTCGTCAATCGCCAGATTGAATTGCTTCCCTGGCCAGCTGGCTCTCCGGATCTTTCGCCGATAGAAAACATGTGGTCCATGGTTGCTCAACGATTGACCCAGATTACATCCCCAGCTGCCACACCAGATCAACTTTGGCAACTCGTGGAAGCTGCTTGGTCTGCTGTACCCCAAGAACACATCCAAAGTCTCTTTGAATCAATGCCGAGGCGTGTGGCAGCGGTTATCTCCAACAATGGCGTCTACTGATTTTGGCAGGAACCACACTTCACAGAAGTCTATAAATTTAATCATTTGATGCTTGGTCAACATGTTATCTACAAAATAAATATTGTTGCGATATCTCTTGTCTTTCTTAGTGTTGCAATTTGGGTGGCCAGCAGTGTAAAAAAAGAAAGAAAGATGGAGGCTCTTTTGTCCCCGATGTTGTAAACACTGAGTAGGGGGTGGTTGCTCTAACAGCCTGCCTTTTGTCATTCGACATATCTCTCCTAATGCAAATTCGGTTCAAACTATCCCTTGTGGAGTTCTTTTCTTTAGCTAAGAAACACGCTATTGATGCAAAGTAGCTGAAATTACGTATTTTCCATAATCTAAACGTTACCCCCCCCCCCAGTATTTTGGTACACTATGTTGGAATCTCACTTTATCAGATTCATATTTAATTACCTTATTTGATGAAGAGGAAGGAAATTTTCTCCTCTATCTATTAATCAGTTTGAGTGAGAACATAATTTTTAATTTCCAGCCAAAAAAAAAAAAAATTAATAGGGAATTAAATAATTTTTTTTAAAGAAACTTATAAATATTCAATTTTTTTTTTCATGTCATAAAATTTACTTAAAAAATAATAAAAAGTTTCTGGTGCATATGCGTACCTTCTGGTCCAGGGCCAAAACAGAAACACGTAGAAAAATGAGAGGCGAGTGACGCTTCGAGTGATAAATGGCTTTTTAAAGACACGAAACTCGGCGAAACGCCTCGTGGAAGAGTAAAAAAGACGTGGGGGACCTTTTTTTTCGGCTCTTTAAATTGACGCTTAGGGATGGATGATCAGTGAGTATATGTCGCAGTTTTTTTTTTCCGGAAAAATCGCAGAGACTGTATCTATCGCCAAACAACAGCTTTGCCAATACTTTCTCCGGCTTTAAACTCTACGTTGTTTTTGTGTGTGTGTGAAAGAGAGAGAGAGAGAAAGAAAAAAAGCGCTTGTCGCCAAAAGATAAACTTTTGAAATATTTCATTAATTTCAATTTTGGTCCGTGTAAAAAACCAAATTCTGTTCGGATTTTGTTTCTGGATATCAATCACTTATTGCGATAAGCTAGAAATTTTCTCTATTCCCCTTAAAATGAGTAGCTTTCCATATGTGCAAAAGGGCTCTTCAAACATTCAATTACTGCAGCCCAGTTTGAAGATGAAAATTCAGAATCGCCTTTGCATATGAGCGTGTCATATTCCTCCAATTTTATATTTTCAATTTGCAGGTAGGTGTCCCAATTAACAACAATGGCTCTTTGTTTGTTGCAGAGCATGTTTGCCGGAGATTTCGCTAATTCGTTAAAATATTTTGTTCGCATTTTTTTTTTAACTTTTAAAGTAAATTTTCGCAAATTCTTTTATTTTCTGCTGGTCCGCAAATCATTTCTCGCCGATTCGCAAATTGTTTCTCCTATTCATTTTTTTCCTCCTAATCATTTTTTGCTGGACCTCAAATATTTTTTTGTTGATCCGCGGTTTCTTTTTCCTATATATATTTATTTTTTACCTCAAATTTTTCTAACATTCATTTATTTTTTGATGGTCTTCGAATTCATTCTCCTATATATTCACTTTTTTTTCGGTCTCTTCAAATTTCTTTCTTTTTTCTGTTCCTTAGATTCATTTTCTCCCTCTTTTTTTCCCTATATATTTATTTTTTACCGGTGTTCAAATTTTTTCCTCTCACTCATTTTTTGCTGGCCCGCAAATTATTTCTCACGTGTATTCATTAATTTTTTCATATTTTTACTGCCATTCATTTATTTTATGCTGTTCCGGAGATATTTTCTTCTATTCATTCTTATTTTTTGCATATCTGCAATTTTTTTTTTTTCAAGACATCTAATCACTTCCACTTATACAAAGAAGGGGGGGGGGGAAATATATATATATGCATAACATGTTACAGACTGAAGTAATTTTTGATACACTGAGTTACATGTGAGTTGACAAGGGGTAACTTGGTTACCCGTGCTGACAACAAATAATAAAACTAAAACTAAAAGTTAATAGTGAAATTAGTATTGCTATGTTAAAAGCGCGAAAACAAAAAAAGAAAAATGGGAAATAAAAAAAAGAAATTTTCACCGGTTTATTCTTTTTTTTATTTTTTGCTCGTCCGCAAATATTTCCTGCTATTTGTTCACTTTTTGCAGTCCGCAGATCATTTCTCCCATTTCGCGCGGATATTGTTAACTTATTTTCACCACGGTCCGCAATTGTAACAAAGTTTGAAGAGCACTGATCTAAATAGTACGTAAAAGAACGGAATTAATACTTTTTTTTTCCTTCTTGTTTCTAAGGTATTAATTAAAACGGAAGTCATTTGTTACGACATCCACAACTTTAAGGATGATAAATCCGATCATCAAAAAGGTGCACATATCGAAATTCACAAACGATTGCTCGCTCCATAATCCTCATGGGAAAAGTTCCAAAAAAAATCACAAAAAAGGTATCGGAAAAACAAGATTTTTTTTTTTTATTTTCATATTTTTATCCAATAATTCTTGTCATCGATTTTCGCTTTACTCTGAGAATTTTCTACGACAGACAGACAGACACACAAAAGAACATGGAGGGGAGGAGGGAAATAGAAGAGAAATCAAGGAATGAGGAGATGGTCTTTTTGGGAGAAAAAAAAGGCCGGAGGAGGAAAACTTTGTAATAGAAACCCGAGGAAACAGAAATTATCTGTTGTCAAAAAAAGAGATTTTCGATCGAGATTATACGATGGATACTTTTGGGTGACTTGTGAGAGACCCTTCCCCCCCCCCCCTCCGTCCCATTCTGAACGTGATTACAAATACACCATCGACGTTGACTGAATAAAAATAGCGAGTCATTTTGAGCAAATGAACAAACGAATTAGTATCATAAGTCATTTGGGGGGGGGGGGGGGGAAGAGAATAAACAAATCGAAACATCATTTCATTTTTTCCGGATGCGAATATCGGACAAAGATTCGATTTTTCCACTAATTAATGAAATTAATTTTACATCTACGTCGGGTGCTTCAGAAATGCATGTACGAGCATCTAGGAGATGAAAGATGCGTAGTTGGTGAATCGGAAGACGCACGACTATTTCTAACGTACGTGCTCAACCTATGGCCTGATGGTCGGATGTGGCCCACAGGGTCATCGCATGTGATCCGTGACCTCTAACTTGATTTAGTAAAAATTAACTAAGAGGCACATAGCACTTGAGTGGCCCTCAACAATTTCCAGGTCACGTAACGGACCCACGACATATTTACAGATGACTTGAATGACTCGCTGTATATTCACAGATCACATGAATGACCCGCGCTGCAGTCCCAGATCACGTAAGTTGCACCCCAGCACATTCCTAGATCACTTAAGTGACCCAGGGCACGTTTACAGATGACTTGAGTGACCCGCGGTGCAGTTCCATATCACTCAAGCGGCCCTTTCTCAGATTACTTAAAGGACACCACGGCACATTCACAGATCACTTTAGTCACCCGCGGCACAGTACGGATCACTTGAGCGGTCCGCCGCTTATTCAAGGATCACTTAAATCACGCGTGGTGCAGTTTCACAATAGTTAAGTGGCCTGTGGCGCATTCCCAGATAACTGAAATGTTTGCCAGCACTTTCCCGGATCACTGAAAGAATCCCACAGCATATTAACAGAGCACTTCGGTGACCCCGCGGTGCAGTTCCAAATCACCTGAGTGACCCGCTGAACATTCAAAAATCATTTAAGTTCTTGTCATCGATTTTCGCTTTACTCAGAACATTCTACAACAGACAGACACACAAAAAGAACATGAGGGGAGGAATAGAATAGAGATGAAGAAACGAGAGAGAGAGGGAGGAGATTGTCTTTTTTTGGAGGAAAAAAAAGGCCAGAGGATGGAAAACTTTGTTATAGAAACCCGAGGAAACAAATTATCCGTTGTCACAAAAAAAAACGAAGATTTCCGATCGAGATTAAACGGTGGACACTTTTGGATGACTTTGGTGAGTGACCCTTTAACCCTCCCCTCCTTCAGAACGTGATTACAAATACACCATCGAAGATGACTGAATAAAAATAGCGACTCGTTTTGGAGCAAATGTGTGTACAAACGAATCGGCATCATAATTCATTTGGAGCGAACAAACAAATCGGGAAATTACTTCTTTTTCGGATGTGAATATCGGACACGAAGATTCGATTCAAATTTTTCCACCAATTAATTATTAATTTTTTCATGTACGGGAAGTGTTTCAGAAATGCACGCGGAAGAATCTAGGAGAGTTTGGATCCGCAAGAGCTTGCCAGAGGACTCCCTACCATTTATAACAGTGGTTCTTATGACTCGTCTAATGTTTCTGACGTGATATCACGTCGGAAGTTCTATAGAAAGGATACAAAAAGCACCATTCTTTCGCTTGCCAAGTGTGTGCGCCGACGACTTGAGTTAAGAAAAAGTAACCTTGAGAATCTTTCGTGGGAGCGAATAATAATCGCGCTGTCCAAGAGCGTGCCTTACTCCAGTATTTTCTTCAGGTATAGTCCTTACTTCAAGTATTTCGCTATTGTTATTATTCATTGGAAACCTCTGTCATAGAGTCCGACATGTTCCTGGAAAGCCCCCGTCCGACCGTGGAGCTGATAAGAGAAAAACCAATGACCCTCCCACAAAATAACATAAATGTGATAATATTAATCCGTAATAGTTTAAGTCGATTGTTTTCTTCCATCCAGACGAAAAAAATGCCATTATCGATCAGCCTGAACTTCACATTTCCTACTGGATTTACAGAAAACGTAACGCAACCATTTTTTTTTTCAAGAATTCTCTTCAATTTATTGCTTACGTTTAGAACAGAAACAAGTAATTGGCGTATTCATAAAATATTATTCGTAGAGATATTTCAATTTTTGCTCCTTGATATAAATGGCATTAGTTGCTGTATTGACGACGTTTCGCGAATATGAATGACATTTGTTCCTCTTGGAATTTCGTGCCTTCGTGAATCTCCAATATCGTTACAAATGCAGAATTTCTGACAGTGCCATGCAAAATATGAGCTATTGAATCAGTTCCCACGCTTTTAGAGCACCTACAAAAGAGTCCTAGGCCGGCATCATTCACGCGTAAATGACTATTCAGTAGTTGAACTTTTTCGTTCTCTGCAGAGTAGGATGTAATGTAACGTGCGCGTGCTTTCTGCAACACATTTGATGCATTTCTCTGGGTATATCCGAATTACTTCGAACGTGTTTGCATACTCTATGGGTCACTCACATGCTTACACACTGTTTTGATTACTCACACGCTTACACACCAATTTAGTCACTCATGCTTGCACGCTCTCCATGTGTCATTTTTGTGATCGCTCACCAACCATTTCCACGATTTCTCTGTAGAAACGGGTTCATGGGATTTTTCCTCCCAATGTATATTCATACCAAATTCCGTTGAATTCTGTCCAGTACAGTAGAGCATCGATTATCCGAAATGACTGGGGGTGTTCTGATAACTAGTTTTTCATATAACCGATCATTCATGGAAAAAATTGCACCAGTGTCATAGAAGCACTATGAAACAAAGAAACAGTGATATTTAACACAAAACTGTATACATTTTGTACCACACGTCTTACAAATGACACAGAGAACTGACTAGCCTAGTTTGACAAGTTCAAAAGGGCCATTAAAACAGGTCTATAGTTTAGTAGTCCCAAAATTTTCTTTTGCTTTCTGAGACTCGTTTTTTTTCCCCCTAAATCTCGCAAACGTTTTAAAGACAGCCATTGGACAACATCACATTCTTCTTGTTGTTCTAAGAAAGGCATCTTCAACACGGTGCTCAATGAAGCACCCAACAGATTGGTCGATGCTCGTGTCCGATTTCGTGCTCGCGAGCATTTGATCAACGTCATAATTAGTACAAATTGCATTCAAGGATTGAAATCACCCTGATTTCATGCATCCGCATGTCAAATTTGCTCTTCTTTTGATGATTGGTACAGGCAGTGCTCGTGACTGGAAAAAGGTTGAAGACTACTGAAGGCTATATATGAAGTAGTAGTTAGAATCTAACTACCTCATAGTAGCCGTCTAAAGGCAGTGAATTTGCAGAGACTAGAACGCTTTCGTTTAACCGATGTTTCATTTGATCGGTAATCGGATAATACAGTATTTTTAATTGGAATTAAACTCGTTTGTTTTCTAACGTTTGAGCATCAGTGTGTAAATACGGGTGAGTGACATGCAAAGATAAGAGCACATTGCGGATGTGCCACGCGATTCCCTCTTTTAGAAATCACGCGCGCACACTTCACAATAAACATCGAAATTCTCTGGCAAGATCTGCTGTATTGCCCGAGATCAATATATGAGTGAGTACTAATTGGTTTTGGAGAGACTCTCCTTCATTAGCCTTGATTGTTTGAAGGCGGAATAGTCGCGTATCGACGTATTGAAATTTGTGAAATCCGTTTTGCATGCAATACAAGGGAAGAGGATGGAATTGATGCGTCAGCTTGAATCGAAAATAAGCTTATTTATCGGGATTATTACCCTCGCGTACCGGAGATTATTTCCCTCAAGCAAATCTCTCTCTCTCTGTACTTATGTTCCACCATCATCCTGTATTTAATATTGCGCTATATTATTGTTAGTATTAACGCCATAATATGAATATGAGAATACATTCCAGTGTCTAAATCAGAAACAGTCATTGCGAAGAATCAATCGATGGACTAGAGACTATCACTAGAAATGAACAATCTGGCTCATAAATTCTCAACCCATGGCCAGTGGGCCAAATGTGGCCCTCGAAGTAATCTAATGTTTCCCGCGATCTCAAACCTAATTTCGTAAAAATGTAATAAGCGGCACAGCTCCAGACCACTTAAGTGATCCGCGGTGCAATTGCACATCACTTGAGTGGCCCGCGACTCATTTCTAGATCATTAAGTGAGCCGCGTCAGATTTTCAGATAATTTTCTATTATTATTATTTTTTTTTTTTTTTTGCTTAAAAATTATGTATTTTGCACATTTTTTGTGTTGCTAACCTTTGTAACGGGCTAGTGACCTACATGTAAATAAATAAATAATAATAATTATTATTACTGTTTTCTTCTGGATGAACCCCGTTTAAATGCGTTGAGTAATGTAATTCCATGTGATGGCAAAGCGGCTAAACTCTAGGATGGTGGGAAAAATGTCTGATGACACGCGAAAAAAAAAAGCCATACCTTTAAAATCTCCCGTGTATGAAAATTTTAGGGCGATAGTCGTATTTTTTCAGTGGAATTAATTTGGTGAGTATTGGATTGTTTCAGAAAAAAAATTGAATTATAGTAAAGTACACAGATTTCGGCGAAAAAAGTACACACACCTGAAAATTATGCGTGGAAATCTTTTGATAATCCACGGATAATGCACATTCCGCACATTATTTCCCACATTTTTTTTAGTAGGTCCGTTGTTCGCCTGCACATTTTTTGCCGGTCTGCAAACATAAATATTATATCTCCTATTTTTTTCTCTTTTGATTATTCTCTGCTGCTTCTCAAATATTTTTCCGATTTACAGTAGTCTCGCTTATCCGACATAAATGGGCCGACAGAACGTCGGATAAGCGAAAATGTCGGAGTAGTTAAGAAAAAGCCTATTAAACGACAACCGATCGATGCGGGTTTTTTTTGTTTATGTTTTTTAGTTGGATGTCGGATAATACGAAATTTTGGATAAGCGAGGCTCTACTGTATTTGTTTTTTGCCTGTGTACGCATAGTGCTTCTCCCATTTATTTATTTATTTGTCACGTCCACAAATTATTTCTCCTTTTTCTTCCTCTCTCTCTGCTGTTCCGTAGATATTTTCTTCCATTTATTTTTTTCCAGTCCGCAAATTATTTCTCCCATTAATTTAAGTTTTGCTGTCTGAAAATTATTTTTCTCATTTATTAATGGGTTTTTTTTTTATCCATCCGCTAACTATTTCTATTTTTTTCCGGTCCGCAAATTATTTTTTTTCCTCCAGATATTTTGCTGCTCAGTAATTATTTTCTCCCGTTTTTTTATTTTTTGCCAATCTGCTTATTATTTCCCTTATCTCTATATTTTTTCCCCTCTGTTCGGAGAAATTATCTCCCCTATATTTTTCTCCTGGTTGTTTTTTGCTGCTTCGCGAATATTTTTCCCATTCATTTATCTTTTTCACCAGTTCGAAAATTATTTATTCTATTTATTTTTTTCCCTTGACCTTCATTTTGTCTCGCCAATTTTTTCTCCCGTTCATTTATTTTCTTGCTCGTCCGTCAATATATTTTTTCCCCATTCATTTATTTTTTACCGGTTCTGAAATTTTTGCTCCCGTTCATTTGTTTTTTGTCGTTCAAACCGAAAATTATTTTTATTTCTGTTGGTTCGCAAATTATTTCTCTTATTTTTTGCCTCCTGATTATTTTTCGTTGGTCCCCAATCATTGATCCCATTACTTTTTCGCCTTTTTTTAATCTTCTAATCATGTTTTTCTGGTCCACAAATTATTTCTACAATTTTTTTTCTTCTTTCCTCCAAATTATTTTTTGCCTCATCTCAAATATTTTGTTTCATTTATTAGTTTTTCCCCGGTGTAAAAATTATTTTACCGTTCATTCATTTTTGCAGCTCCGAAATTTTTTTTTCTCCTACTTATTTGGTTTTAACTGATCCGCACAAATATTGTCTCTTCCACTTATTTTTTTTCCCTTGATTATTTTTTTGCCTTCCCGCAAATTATTTCTTTTCCAAACACTACGCAGAAAAATGTACATTTCCATTGCTTTTTTTTTTGTTCAAATCAGTAAAAACATCGAGTGAAGTTTCGTGTCTTATTGAAGAAATTCGATTCTCCAATAACTCTTCAAAAATCCTAGTTTGAAAAATAAATAAATTTAAAAAATATTATAAAATAAATATATATTTTTAACCATTTTATAAAAATCCCCCGCCCATAACCTTATATTTTCCTTTTCCTCGAGCATTTCACGTGCCCTGCTGGAATTTCTTACCAAAAACTTCTTTTGAAGATTTCCGACTAGCTCTAGGAAAAACATTCTCCGTATTTTTAGAAGTCATTAAAGAAAAAAAAAATACAATAAACAAATATACGTAGAGTATCTGGAAAAGTAGAAATGGAAACAAAAACATATCCATAGTATGAGTTGGTGTATCAATAATATCGAAACAAAAACACACGCAAAAGAAATATGATATTTTAGAATTAGCTTTAGCTTTTCTTTTAGTAAGTATTTGATGTCCAAGAAACTGAACGAGTTTTGGACACTAAAAATATTTGTTTCCAATTTTGTTGTTTCTAGATTTTATTTCTTTTCTGGGCGTGTGTGTGTGTGCGTGGGATTTCTTCCTACGCACAGAAAATGTAGTTCCATATCTATAGCTCTGAGGAATTCCTGTGTTGTGTTGTTTCTTTTGTGGCCATTTCGCTCCCTACGGTAATCAATTTCTGTTTCCTTTTGTTTCTTTGCCAGAGACACAATTTTAGTTTCACTTTGGTTCCCTTTTCTCTCTAAGTAGGATCCAGAGATATTTTATTTCTCTTTTTTTTCTGTATATTCGTGATAACCGAGAGTATTTTGTTTCTTCTTCAGGGTACAAATGGATTCTCTCTCGCTGTCTGGGTTATGTACGCATTGACTGGGAATAACCTGCGAAAGAGGAATACTGCCTGAGGTGATCTAAAAGGTGTTCTCTTCCTCTCTGAGTGTGTACTCATTTTCTTTGAATTTACTTACTATTTCTCGAGATTCAGCTGGCCAATAACAAGCGAGACTTTTTCGCTTTCATTTTTTGTGGTATCGAATTTGAAAACTCGGTTCGCGTAGCAAAATTAGAGAACAAAGTTCGGTTCGGTTTCGATTTCTTGTCATTTGAATTACAAATTTTCAAATGGAATCGAGTTTTCTTATTTTTCAGAGCTTGTCGACCTTTTTTTTTCTCCATAAAATAAACATAAATACTGGGTTTCCTATGAATTCGTAAATAATTTAAAAATTCATAAAAATTGAAGGAATTGGTATTGAATAGCTGTTTGCAAAAAGTTATTTTCACGAAGAGGGATTTTTTTTTTTCATACATAGAAATTTTTTAGCTCAAATGTTTGCCGATAGAGGATGTTGCTCGTCAGTCCGGCCAAAGTGATTCGACCTAAACCTTTCTTCAATCTATTCTGGGTCTTAAACGTTTGTAAAGCCGGCGATTCATGGCTGAGTTAAAATTTCAGCATTAGTACTTTATCCACCAATGTCAATATCTCATGAAAATCGTATGTACATAACGAAGATTTGAAATGAGCTGTTATCGTCGTACAACCTGCATTTTATAGCACTCTGATTTGCATATTTCCAGGGATTTGCTTTCGTGAAGCACCCTCTGTGAACAAAAACTTGAACTAATTTTTTTTATCAAAAAAAAATCCTCTTTCGTGAGAATAAAGCATTGAAATGTACTAATTCCTTCAATTTTATTGACACAACACGTTTGAAAAGAAATACGATAAAAATATTAGGATAAATGGAGAAGCTACCCATACTCAGATAAAAGATAACCATATATATATATATATATATATAAATGAACAGTGTATTATATATATAATATTAGTTCTTTCTTTCATATGATGTATGCTTTTATATTAGGGGTTGCTGTATTTTAGTTACATAATGTATAACTGAAATGCAGCAACCTAAATTGCCTACCTCGTTCGGCAATCTGCCAGTTGTAGAAATTGTGTTCGTATTTAATATTTAAGAATTTATGGGACACTCTATACTTGAATGGACAGTGGGTTATTTCAAATCTGTGAGCAGAGGGCGTTTTGCCTCCCTTCTCCAATTCTAGTCCAATTTTCTTGACCACCCATTCTTCAAATTCACTGCCCTATGCTATTTGACCTCTCCCTTGGGGAAATATGCCTGTGTCTCTAAGTTTTGGTCACTCACATGCCTGCGTAATCTTTTGGTCAATCCCATGCTTATACATTCTCAAGGTTACTCTTTCGGTCATTCGTATTTATGCGCACGCTCTGACACTTTTTCATTCACTCACATGCTTGCAAATTCCCGAAGTCACTGGTTTGGTGTATTGATGGTAAGATATACAAATTTTTCAGCCCTTCTCCTATTCTATTAATTTTCTTGGCCGTTCATTTCTCAAATTTATCGACCGGGGCCGTAACCTGCTACGCAACCCCCCCCCCCCACCACCCATCAATGAATATGCCAATATCTTTGGACATTAAATCTTAAAACCATATCATTCCAAGAACTTCAAGATAAATTCTTGAAATGGTGGAATTCCATTTTTTTTCTAAATACAAGTCCACTTTTTGAAAAGGGAGTCTCTGAATCACGAGCTATTCAAAATTTTCAAACCTATATCCACTGATATAGTATCTAAAGAGTATTCACCAATAATGCACCACTGAAATAATGATCTACTCATCATTCACTAGAACATGTACATGATCATTATATCATTTTTACAATCATATAATGTTGAGTTGCCATTGAGATATTTTCAAGCTATATTCACTGAGAATCAATTAGACCAGAGAAATGCAGTTTAAAAATTCTACTCCTCTCCTCTCAAAGATTCCTTCGAGGGCTCGTGGTTTTTTTCCCACGTAAATACAAACTCCCTCCAAGATTATTCAAGTATTTCTGTATTTGCAGTAATCTACGTTCCTCGAAATGAGAAATGGGAAAAATAAATCTTTATAAGAGAAATTTATCGGTGGATCCCTTTCCTTTCATCAAGTGCACTTTGGAGGAAACATTTAGAAAGGGCATTTCACACAAAAGACGGATAGAAATATACTTCCACGGTCACAAAAAAGTAACGCACTGAGAAGAAAACTTCGGATTTGAAAGAAACTAGGCGTGTATAATTGCCATAATGAATTGTATAAATCATGTATGTTCAACCCATTTCCCGCGGGTCAAATGTGGGCATCGCAGGGATCCGGGTTCGAGTCACATCGTCACCACAGCGGTGGTCGACTGACGTTGGTTTTCTGTGGTTCCCAGTTTCGAGACGCGAATGCGAGCCGATCTCCCCGTCAAAAAGTCTCGCCACAGAGAGCAACAGGCCTACAAACAGTACTAATATTCAGTCACTACACGTCACTCACTTCACTTCTGAGATATAGATGGCTGCACTGAAAAATCATACATAGCATTAGATGCGCACTCAAACTGTTAGGTACACACACAGTTACACTTCCGGCACAACTCACTAGGTAGTAAATTGCCTATGGCGATACGCCTGAGCTGTGCTCGGTTGGAAAGGAAAAGTAAAGGGCCAAATGTGGCTCGCGAATTCAAACCTAATTTTGTAAAAATCAACTAAGCGGTACATTCAAAGGTCACTTAAGTGGCCCACGGCACGTTTAAAGATCACTTGGGAGACCCACGGTACAGTTCCACATCACTCAAGTGACCTACGTATTGGCAGACCCACGGAAAATTTACAGATTACTCCCCCGATAAGTGTTCGCCAAACACGCATTTTGATTCACGCATCAAAATTCAATTTTACTTGTCCAAATTTCGTCGAGGGTCGAAAATACTCCTTCAAATTTTAGGTAATTTTTTTTTAACAGATTACTACGGAGAGAGACTAAGGAAAAAAAGTACCGTCACTCTGTGATATAATGGTCAGTGCGCTTGGCCGGTATGCAAGAGGTCCTGTGTCCAATTCACGGTAGAGAGAACGACACTTTTTCTTTCCCCAAGTTCAGCTCGGCATAATATCCAAAACGCCTATTGATTTCATGTATCTTGGCCGAACAAAAAATTCTCATCCGTTCAAGATTATTCATCAGTTTTATTTATCTTTCCAGTAATCCACGTTTCTTCGAAATGAGAAATAGAAAAGTAAATTATTATAACAAAAGATTTATTTTCTGTGCGGATCTCATTCCTTTCATCGAGTGCACTTTCGAGGAAACATTGCGAAAGAAATATTTCAAAAGATGGAGAGAAATAAGAATAAATCAAAATAGATTTTAACTTTTATTGCTGACGTTTTACAATGTATAGGAGCGTTTCTTATATTTTTCTAAGGGTAAAGAATCATCTTCGAATACGGATCAACCTCAATGAACGATACAAGATTCTCGCTTGATTTTTACACGTAAATACTCTTTTTTTAAGAGGAAATATCATCGTATTTTAGGATTTTTTTTTCTATCCTACACGACCGTATTGTACATCATACACTCTGACTCTGAGATCGCTGATTCAGGTGAAAGCCAAAAAAATAAATAAAAGGAATAGAAGACATTGTGAAAAGAGAAGGAAACAGAATAAAAGCTGGGGATAAACCATGGCGTGAAACAAAGAATCTTCGTCTCTCGCAGCAGCTTTTGATATACGTTTGTACTTGTGTGTATATATCTAAAAAAAAAAAGCAGTTGAAGCTTCCGAGAAAATAAAAGAAATGTACCGAAAAAATAAAATAACAAAATGAAAAGGTTTTTTTTTCATCTTTTTGGTATAAAATTCGGAAAGAACTTGGATCAGATGCACCTGAAAAGAATAAGAGGGCGGTATATCAGATCAGCCACGGGCTCAAAGGCTCAGTCTGAAATAGCGGACGCAGAAATAAATAAATTTGATATCGAAGTCTTCAATCTAAATCCGTATAAAAGCGAAGCAACCGAAAATAATAATAAAAAAATACATATTTCTGGCGAAAAAAGTCTTTGTTTCTCCAGTTTCTGATTTTTTTTACGTGTATTGTATTGAGCGTCTTATCATAATAAATAAATAAAATATATAGATATGTATGCATCTAGATAAATAGGTTGATCTTTTATCTCTGTTTCAATAATGTAGTATACGAGGTGCCCTGTGTAAGTGCTAATGCAGCCGTTATCTAATCAACCGTCCGTCGTAGAGGTAAATACAGAAAAATCAAAATTTTTATACGACCCTCCTGCCCTCTAACTTCCAATTAGAAACTTGTTGCCCTGTCTCTCCTGAGACCAACCAAAAAAATCCAAGTTTCTAAGTGCAATATTCGTTGAGATATTCGAATTCAAAAATTGGAGAAAAGTTGGGAAAGGACAGCATTAATAAAGGAAAGGAGCGTTGTCCGTTAGCTTTTGCTGTTTTTCAGTTTTTGGCAATGACTTTTGGAAGTGTTTGCTCCGATTTCTATGGCTATTTAGCAATGTGTTTCCCAACAATGCAGGGCTCTCTCTCTTTGAAAGGTTTGTTACTTTTTTGAGCAATAATAGGTTCAATAGTGGATTGCGGAGTGCGATTGTTAACAAAAGTTGGAACAGTATAAAAAGCTCTCTCAAATTGGTTCTTTTAATTTATACACTTTTTTTCCTTCATTAGCAGGGATTGAAAATTGGGCGGGTTATAATTAAAAATAAAAAAATTTAATCTTAAATTTAATTTTTTTTTTCTTTTTCTTTTTTTCGCAGCTGCATACGGTTAACTCTATGTAAGATTTTTTCACTTGAAGGGGTCTTCTGGATACCTCGGGATCGAACCTTCTCCCGAAGCGATACTTCGTGAATGAGAATATAGAGGAGTGGTGGGGTAGGCTCCCTAGTATGCAGTCGTTGGTTTGTGAATCTTTCTGGTGAGGATGAGGAAGTGGAGTGGGATCGTAGATCAAGGACAGATCTGAGCCAAAATCCCCTGATGGTGAAAGGAGGTCGTGCATGGTTGACTGTAGTAAACTAATTGTATCGCAATTTGAATTACGTTTTGCGTACAATTATAATTTAACGTAATTTGGGAGGGAAGCTATTTTAAATTCAAAAATTAAATTTTTATTGTACCGACAAACAGCCGCCATTCCAAAATTGTACTTATATGCGCTTACGGCTGTATTCACCGGCAGAGTTTAACTGCAATCGTGGGTTAAAGGATTAGCGATCAACACCGATTGGTTAAAAATCCCGAATTTTACCAAACTCGAAATCCTTTAACCTGCGATTGCAGTTAAACTCTGTCGGTGAATACGGCCGTTATTTACTCACAAATACTCTGAAAGAAAAAAAAACTGAAAAACTGAAAACGTAAATGGGTCATTCTCAAGAGATTTGACAAAAAAATTTAAAAGAGACACTTCTTTACCTGCTAATAAATGAAAAATAGTCAGCAATGAAGTTTGTTAAAAATTCATGGTGAGAAAAATTAATTTAAATTTCACCATGTAAAGAGATACGCAAATCTGACGAGGCATTTTTTGCCTATTTCAGCACTTGTTATTAATGCTTGACAATCGCAACATGTTCCTTATATTTTAGTGATGTATTTTCAACTTGAATAAGCACTGGTAGCGTACTCTCAACAATTGTTTTGTGTCAATTGCATTTTTATTTCTTCTCTTTTTTCGTCAATTTTATGGGGGCCAACAAATACCTAATTTGTCTTTGTTTTGCTGGAGTACGAATTGCATTTTTTCAGAGCAAAGTCTTTAGATGAAACATTACTGCAGCTTAATGTTGCACGCTGTGGTGGTTGAGTGGTCATAATGACGGACTCGCATCGCGGGGACCCGGGTTCGAGTCACCACAATGGTGGTCGGCTGAAGTTGGTTTTCTGTGGTTCCCAACTTCGAGGCGCAAATGCGAGCCGATCTCCCCGTTAAAAAGTCTCGCCACAGAGAGCAACAGTCCTACAACCAGTACAAATATTCAGTCACTACACATCACTCACTTCACTTCTTCATGCACAACACTAGATACGCACTCAGACTGTTAGGTACACGCACTTACACTTCCGGCACAACTCACTAGGTAGTAAATTGCCTATGGGAATAGACCTGAGTTGTGCTCGGTTTGAAAAAAAAAAAAAAAGCTTAATGTTGCAACCAAGAAATTTAGATGTTTTTTTTACTTTTTTCTACATTCATCTACATTTCGATCAAACCTTCCTTCTGGTTACTCAATGCCAGGAGAAAGACAGTTTTACATGTTTTGCAAACAGAATTACAAAGCTAATAAAAATCAAATAGATAAAATAATAACGATTAAAAAAAATAAGGAAATTCAAGTGAAACTAACAATGGATATTAAATAATAATAGTAAATACGAAAATAAAATTTAAATATTAAATTTTTAATGAAATGAAAAATGAAATAAATGGAAATACGATTATAATAGAATTAGGAATTAACAAAAAAAAAGGATAAATTAACAACTAGAAGATGAAATAGATTAAAATAATTAAATATCAGTTAAGGGGCCATTCAAGTATTACGTAAGCAGATTATCAGCCATTTCTGACCCCCCCCCCCGTCTGCAAAATTTCGTCAGCAGCTTAGAATAATTCATATCTTCAAAAAGGGGTGGTTGATGACCTAAGCAACCTACAAACCCCCCCCCCTCCTTGTCATGAAGAGTCAGCAAATCCGAAACCCCCTCACCCCCCCCCCTCGATGCTGACGTTATACTTGAATGACCCCTAACTGTTTAAATATTTTAAACTAAGCACTATTGCTGTATACAATAATGTCAATATAACTTCAAAAGAGAAAGCTTTAGAAGAGCTCTCTCTCTCTCTCTCTCATCATCACTCTATAAGCATTCGTTTTTCCGGTGCTACTGATTTAAAGAAAGATTTCGCTGATTATATTCTTGCAGAATTGTTTCTCCCCTTACATATATCTCGATATATTTCTTCTCATACCATACAAATAAGAATGCAGAAACCTTTAAATGCACGCCGTCAACTGCTACCATTCACCGAACACTTTCTCAGAAGACATTGTTACCAAGAGAGGCATAATTTTTCGATTATTCAGTGTGCGTGCAAAAAGAAAGTTGATCACGTATTTGGCACAGGCTCTAAAATATTCACGCAATTCAAAGAATATTAGTACGGAAAATATCAAAGACCTATGTAGTTGAACATTGTCAAGCGAGAAGACAATGTCTTAACTATTAGGATTAAATAAGGGAATACGAATATATATATCGGCGAACCACGCTGATGGCAGGGGGAATAGGGCAACAATGCATGTGCAGACAGGCTTTAAACTCGTCACATGATGTCGTCAACAAACACACATCATTGGGGAAAAAAAGCAAGTACCGAGACAATTAAAAAAGGTGAGAATTCGGGCAAATACCTGAAATTGAGACAGAAACTCGTAGTATAAATCATGCCCTACTGGTGGCAACACTCTTGTGCATGTTTGAATCATCCGGTCATCTTTTTTTTTTAGTATGGGTACCCAATGAGGATCTAGATGATTATAGAAAATTAATCGCGCTCCTTGTTGCTATGATGTCACAATTTGAGTTATAGGAGTATTTATTTAAAATATTTATTAATAGCGGTGGCAACACTAGTAAGCATGAAAGAGATGTCCCGTTTTATTTTCAAAATATTGTCACCCCCAAAAATAAGTCGGAATTCTTCGAGCTCTCGGTTCTGTAGAGATAAACACCGGAAGTCATTTAATAGAAAACAGTGGAACCCTCTTAATAGAGGTAAGACACCGGAAGTCGGAACTCTGGGTTCTGTAGAGATAAACACCGGAAGTCGGAACTCTGGGTTCTGTAGAGATAAACACCGGAAGTCAATAGTGACAAGGTAGCAGACATCAATAACGATAAGGCACAGCGTAAGTCATTTAATCGAAAGCAGTGGAACCCTCTCAATAGAGGCAAGACGCCGGAAGTCTAAACTGTTCTGCAGAGATAAACACCGGAAGTCAATAGTGACAAGGTAATGAACATCAATAGCGATAAGGCACCGGAAGTCAATAGCAATAAGACTAATCGAGGGAACACCTCTTACTACTCGTATCTAAGTAACGGCATCAGCACCATCTACCTGTAGAAATGTGCCACTTCCGGTTCTATACCGCTGGCCTTGCTACTTATGTTAATTATGTAATGGACGTGGAAAAGACAATCGAAGGGTGAATAATGAGTAAAATCTATGTATGTTACGAACTGGCGTAAAAGAAAGGCAATCGGAAAAAATTATTAAAATCTATATATACGTATTTATAATGGACGAGGAAAAAACAAGATTAATAAAGCCCATATATGTTACTAATAAACATGGAAATTACTAATGGACGTGAAAAGAAAATCGAAGGGTGAGTATGTTACTAATGGACGTTGAGAGGACAATGCAAGAATGAGTACAGTCTACGTGTATAACTTATTACTAATAGACGGAGAAAAGACAATCGAAAGTAATGGTAACTATGAGGTATATATAATGATAGCTCGGAGGTAAACGCATGTATGTTTCTAATGCACGTGAAAAGACAATTGCAGGGATTAGTCAAGTCCATATCTATGTTACAAATGGACGTGAAAAAGACAATGCAAAGATGAGTCGTCTTATTTGTTACAAATTGATGTATTTCAAACGAAAGCAAATTTTCGTAGAAGTTGTTGAAAAAGTTTTAATTCGTATGAGAATGTGTTCACATATACATAAATCGATGTTGAAAAACATAGGAAATTAATGAAAAATAAAAACCATTAATATTATGCAGAAGTTTTTTTTCTCTTTTCTTTTCTACCTGATATTTTTATTAAATTGCAAAGAGATTCTCCACTTATATTCATGATTTTTAATTCCCTTCTTTTAATGGTGTCCTTCAAAACAGATCCATAAGAACATATTTTTCGCTCTCTCTCGCATTTTGAACATAACTAATTATAATAAGTCATTTTTGCTCTTACTTATTTTCCCCCGAGCATTATTTTGGGTCATTTTCACGTTTCTTTTTATAACGAGACGAATTACAGTTTCTTTTTCCAATCAGTACAGTATTTTTTTTTTTCTAAATTTATTGGAATTTTCGCGTTAAAAATACGATCAAATCACTTTTTCCTTTTTGGTCTAAAATCAGAGATTATTCATGTCAATAGGTTGAATATTGGAATGGACATCGTTCGATTCCAGCAGAGAACTTGGAGAGGTCTATAGACTGGCCACACAAAATAATGTTTAAATTTAACCATAATCGATATTTTATCGAAACCAAGATGTAACTTGTCTTTGCGGGGATAAAATACCGTGTTTCATTTCTATCGATAGTGGACTCGGATAAGAAAACGAAATCGATGTAGATTTTCTCTGAACACTTTTGGAAAAGATTAACGTTTGGTTTGTATTCAATCACAGCAATACCAACGTCATTGGAAAATGGATGAGCCAGAATGGTATTTCACGGAGCTCTAGAGGAAAGAGCTCTAGAGGAAGGTGCTGTCATCTACCTATTTATATCGGCAGTGAATAAATGTAATGCTGAAAAATGAACGTACTGTTACGAAAATTAATTAATCATTTATCATGTCATTTTTCGCATGTGAATAGTTTGTAGATAGTCATGACCTTATGTAAAAACGAAAATAACGCATTTTTCTGTAAATCACTCCAAGTTTACGACGAACTTGGCAAGTTTGGTGATGACTCCGATGATTTGGCAACGTCATGGCTCAAAGAAAAATTCGCAGTAAGAATGGGATCACGCGAGAATGATAAACTTCACGAGTTTTCTTCCCCTCTGTAAACTCTTTTGTACACTTGAGAAGCCATCTACCCAGGTGCTCTCTGTTTCAGCGTGTATAATATAATCACTGCTTATGAATAAGTGTAAATAGCTGTTCTGAATAAATCTGCGCCGTCCTGCATTTTGTTTCGTCCTTTACTCATTCCAAGGACGTGTAATAGACATTACAAGAAACAGTAATTTCGGAATGTTTTGGGACTTACGGGACTTTTCGTGGGTGCGTACTCGCGATTTTTTTTAATGAATTGACACATAAGATAATTACAAAAGAAAGATAACCAAGAAACAAAACATTAAAAATGTACAAATGTTTCACTGTGCTCACCTCCCTCAAAGGACTTCTAGAAGGTCAATAAAAGTTTCCATATTTGCATATTGAAATACCATCGAGTTGATTCGCTGAACCAAATGATATTTCAAATCCGGAACCTAAAATATACGACTCTTAGTAGTAGTAAATGTGAATTATACGCTCACTCCATCCCCGAGAGATCATCATTCATCCGAATTCCAGAGATGTTATTTAAAGCAACATTTCTCGGAAATAAATCTCACTTTTGATTAAAATTAACGGTATAAATTATTTGCTGCATTTTGCCGCTGTCAGGCCTTTCAATATTTCAATCTCGCGATGATTTCCCTTCCACGTTAAAGGCGAATTCGTGTGTGAGAAGTTTAATCAAGAAAGAGTTTCGGACGATTCAAATATTTAAATTAACAATCCCAACAAAAAGGTATTATGTGTGGGCATTTTCACTTCACGAAATGCGTTTGAAATTATTGTGTTAAAAAAAAATGTCAAATTAAAATTGTATTTGTGTTATTTTCCTGAAAATAATGAGTTGGCAGCAGCTGCAAAACCCTGACAGGTGAATAGTTCAAACTGAACTGAAGAGAAATTCAAAAATGACAATGATCTTCTTTGCTCTAGAAATTAATCATTTGGCATTATTTTTTGAACATGCTCCAAATCGGGCGTTTAATATCATTTTATTTGTTTCAAATTATAGGGAAAATTAATAGCATTTATCAGGTGATATGCGTGAATTTATTTCAATTTTCTCTCCGTTTGCTGTCTTTTTGTTATGATATTTTGAGAGATTTATGACGATCACTGAATCGGGTGCACAACCGCCGGCCCAATGCGCCCCGCGTATAGGTAATATGTTGTATTTTATACATAAAATACACTCGATAAATATTTGAGCCAGGGGTTTCCAACCTTTCAGACATCGCGAGTCAAATTGAAACCTGAGGTATTCAGAATTATCAGATGGAATCCATATTTATAGTGGGGCCAAAGTGCCAACAGGGGCCCAAAATAACTGGAGACTTCATTTATTCTGCAACCATTTCTTTCTATTGGAAAAATTTCTTTAATCAATTGCTTCTTTTAACCATTCCGAAGTAAATTCAATCAATTTATGCAATTATTCATTTATAACTCGTTACTTAAATTATTTATTCCGGCGATTCTGTAATTCGGGCATTAATTTCAGTAATTTTGAAATACTTTTTTCAATAATTCTGGAATCATTTACCAACTGTGAAATAATTTTTATCGCTAATTCAGAAATTATTTCTTCTAGTAATTCTGGAATTATCCTCCCACTAATTAGAAAGTTTTATCAACAGCGAAATAATTTTAATAAATTCAATTGCGATACAATAATTTCGACAATTCTGAAATTATTTCTTTCAAAAATTCTAAAAAAAATTTTCCGAACAATAATAACGAATTTTCCTTCATGAATTTTTGAATTTTTTTCTTTTTCATTAACTTTGAAATTATTTTCAAAGGTATGTAAAGGTGAAGGTATTTTTCAGAATTTCTGTTAATTCTGTGGGTAGATATGTCTTTTGAGATGCCAATTTTTTCCCCCCAGAAAACTGTTTGGGTCTCGTGATCCGTCACTCACAATTTTTTTAGCCATTTTCTAAAAATGGTCGGCGAGCCACAGCGAAAAGCTCAGTGGGACAAATGCAGCGGGCCGAGCGATACGTTGAAGATCCCTGACCTAAGCTGGCCATATTTCTTTCACAAGAATTCAGGAAATTCTTGTGAAGGATCCAATCGGGATATCACCAAAAAATTGTGGAATAAACATAAAGTTGCCAATTACAGCCAAAAAAATTGTCGTAATTAAATAAAGTTGCCAACTATTGCTGAAAAACTGCTACTGGCGGGAAGTAGAAAGCACTACCAGCGCAATGTGTGAAAATGTTTTACAAATAATAATTTAAAAAAACGAAAATGTTTGACAAAAACAAAGTATACAGGATGGGTACTATTGGCCACCAATAATTGCAAGCGTGATTCCTTGTGAAAAACCAATATGCGAAAATGTTTTCAGTTTTTTTATTTGACCAATAATTATGGAGTTATATTACTAAAAATTGGTGACGTCACTTTCAAATCCTGTCAATTTCACCAAACGTATAACTTGACGTTTTATAAGCTGATAGCAATGTGCTATAACCCTAACGGCCGTATTCACCAACACAGTTTCAACTGCAATCACAGGTTAAACGATCAGCGATCGACACGGATTGGTTAAAATCCTTAATTTAACCAATCCGTTTCGATCCTCAATCCTTTTACCTGCGATTGCAGTTGAAAGTGTGTTGGTGAATACGGCCGTATGAGTGATTGTAAGAAAGATACAGTGAGAAAGATAAAGCTGTGTGTGAAAAAACTAGTTTTTTTCCCCTTATCCTTTCCTTCAAAAAATTTTACTTAACAGAGAGAGAGAGAAAGAAAAAAAATTACCACATTTTTTTTGGCGAAAAAGTGTTGATTTTGGGAAAACAATTTTTAAATAGATTTTATTTGTCTAACTCTTTACAAATCTGGTGAAAAATTTGTCAATATAAAAATATATAAAAATTAATTTATTAATTTATTAAATATAAAAAATAATTACGGGTTATTACGGGTTATAAAATATAGTTATAACACGTAATAACAAGGTCAAAATTGCGCCAATCGTTAAAGAAAATAACTGATCTTGGCTTCTAAGGAGTTTGATTATTTCAGTTCATTTGCAATTAGCGGCGACCCGGTGTATGAAGAATTTCTTTTTTTCGTTGGGTGTTTGGTGGGTAGCTGACCGTACTGACCGTCAGAAAGCTGACACTCTATAACATTTCAAGACTTCATTACCCCCTCAATATTCATCCGATCCTAAAACGGAAGACTATTTTCTATATTAATTTCTCAGAAGGAATCACTTATGTAATCATTGGGTTCTCGATAGTTTCCACCCTTTATAATATGTGAGAGGATAATATTTTTATAATAATAATTAATTATAATAGCGTGTCTATAAGTCACGCTATTATAAGTATAGTAAATAATAGCCTTATTATATATTTCTGTCATGATAATAATAAGACTATTTTCCTGATTTCTAAATTGATTCTTGATTTTTAAGAAATCAAGTGCGTCTCGTTGAAAATAAAAAAAAACAGACATTTAAAAAAAAAAAGCCTTGTGTTATGGCCAAAACTAAGGGAATGTCCAATAAAATGTGGGTCATATGGTCACCTTATATATATATACACACACACACACACACACGAGTTTCTGGCCAGTGAGAGTGGCAGAATTACTGCATATCAGTCCCATGGGCTGCAAAGGTTGTGCATGTGCATCCTTTCTGAATACGTGTCTTGGTTTTATTTGGAAAAAAATTGTTCTTCGTTGGTACAGAGACGTCATCTGTTGTGAATATATGTAAAAAGTGACGTTGCCAAGAGTGTGAGCACGTGTCCCAGAGTTTTGGAATATGGAGACATCACATCAAATGCCGACAAAAATAGCAACACGCAGTCCTGTTTCGATTGATAAACTATTCGGGTTTATGGGGGATGGGCGTAAGCATAGTGGCACCATCTGTTGTGAGCAGAGACAAATGAGTCATTATTTAGGTGCATACAAGAGCGCGCGTTCTTGTTTTGATGTTTCCGAATTTGGCAAATTCCAATTGGCAGTGAGAATTTTGATAGGATTGATGCACGCTAAGTGTTCAAGGAGGTGCTGCCCTCTTCCTTCCAAATCCCAAGTGAGAAACTTGAAAATTGAACGAATATTTTTCTCAGTGTAATTTAATAATGAAGATCTGTTTCTGGATATCAACTAGAAATTTTTTCGATCATCGGCATCCGAAGCAAAATATGTTTTTTCCCCGGAGTTCATGTAAATGATATTTTGAAACTGGGTCGAGGCAGGAGACGGAAACATCTCTGTCATGTCACATCACGTTATTGGAGTCACTTTTCCGTTGAAAAAAGGGATAAGAAGGGAATCTTCGACCTTTATTTACAGATCGATTATCTCGGTCCGCTAAACACAATTTATGCCAGGTTCTTCTCGGATGTTTCAAGTTCGTTTCGTGCGTAAATATTTTCCCCCAACGATCTCAAGGGACCAAAACTCATTTCGAACAGAGATTTTTCGCCCCGACGCGGGACACGAAAGCCCTTCTCCTCCATGATTGAAATTTAAATCCTTTTCCTCTCTCCGAAAATTTCCCATGGAAATGACGGGATCTTTTAGTCGAATGTGCTCGAGCAATCTGAATGTCCCTCAAGAGAATGAGTGTATATTCAAGAGAAGTTGTTTTCAACTGAAACTCTGTGTATATATACATAGGGGCCCCACAGGGGTGTTCCCACAGATTTCGACACAGAGAAGCAAGGCTAAAAGTATACACCCCCCCCCCCCCATCACGATATAAATACACCGAGAAAATTTTTATTGAAGCTGCGTCTTTTTTGCAACTTTGGATGTAGAGGATGTGTTATTGGTTCAAAGCAGTTGTTCTTCAATTTTTTGGCATGTGCTTACGGGAATAAATTGTTGAAAAATTTCGCCGGACCGGCGGAAATAGGGAAAATAATTTGCGAAGAGGCAAAAAAATTCATAAACACCGGAAATGATTTGCGGACCGGCAGTAAATAAATGTACAGGAAGTATTTAATCTACGTATCGACAATAATAAACAAATAGCAGGAATAATCAGCGAACCAGCTATAAATGAATGTATAGAAAGTCTAATTTGTGTGTAGATTGGCAATAATAAATAAATGGAGGAGATAATTATCGGACCGACAATAATTAAATGTACAGTAAGTCTAATTTGCGGAATGGCAATAATAAATAAACAATAAACAAATACATTTATGTACTGAAGGTCCGAGATAATTATTCCTTCTATTTATTTAATATTGCGGCTTTTTATTGCCCATCCGCATATTCGACTTCTTGTACATAAATTTATTGCCAGTCCACTTGTTATTCCTCCTATTTATTTGTTATTGCCAATCCCCCAGTTAGACTTCCTATTCATTCATTTATTACCGGTCCGATAATTATTACTCCTCTTTATTCACTATTGCCAACCCACAAATTAAAATCCTCATATATTTGTATATTGCTGGTCTGTACAGGAAATCTGATTTGCGGATTGGCAATAACAAATAAATAGAAGGAATAATTATCGTACGGGCAATAAATAAATGTACAGGACTTATACAGGGTACGTAAGTAACAGGGAGTATGGCATTTTACTGTGGCGAACCGTAGAGGCATATTTCCAATTAGAAAAATTATCTAAATAACGTGTAGTACTTAGATATGTCATTCATGTTGCAAGGGGTTTATAGTTATTAAAATTAAAAGTAACTTTTTATACGGTCAACCTGTGCTCAGTTAGAAAGTTTTTGCCCTGTCTCTTCTGATGACAAAAAATTCCATGTTTCTAAGTGCAACATTCACTGAGATATTCGAGTTTGAAAAATGGAGGAAATTCGGGGAAAAAAACAGCATTAAATGCGGGTAAAACGGTTTCTCCGCATTTAGAGCTGTTTTCCCCCTAACTTTCTTCCATCTCGCTTTGGAATATCTCAGTTACTATTGCACTTACAAACGGCGAATGTTTTTGTTGGCATCAGGAGAGACTGTAGAACCAGACATGAACCAGGCTCTGTTCCGTGAGAAGATATAAGCACAATCATAAGAGACTGGACAACAAATTTCTAATTATATTTTTTGGGCACACGGGGATGGTATAAAAAGTTAATATTTTAATATATATATGTATATATAAATAACTATACCACCCCTTGCAACATGAATGACATATCTGAATACTACACGTTATTCGGAAACTTTTTCTAATTGGAAGTATGCCTCTAGGATCAATGGTTCACCAGTAAAACCCATGAGCCCTGTTACCTATGCACCCATAATCTGCGGATCGGCAATAAATAAAAAGTCAAATTGGCGGATTGGCAATAATAAATAAATAGGGGGGGAATAATTATAGGACCGGCAGTAAATAACTAAATGGAAGCTACAACTTCCCGTCAGGAAAAAAAATGCATAAACAGAAATATTTGAGAACCAGCAAAAAAAAAAATCCTAAAGAGAAAGAATTATTTGCAAACTGTTTGAAGGTACATAAATAGGGGTAATAATTTCTAAACCGGCAAAAAATATATATAAATAGGAACAATAATTGCGGACTGACTGGAAATGCATAAGCAGAAGGAAAATAATTAGCGGACCGGTAATAAATAAATGGGAAGAATTATCTGTGAGCCGGCAATAAATATATTAATAAAAGCAATAGTTTTTCCAGACAGACAAAAAGAAAAACACAAACAGAAGAAATAATCTGCGGAGAGGCACAAAAATACATGGACACGAGAAATAAATCGCGGACCGGTTAAAAATACGAGAAAATACTTAGCGTTGCGGATTTTCACAGAATACATAAACAGTCTATCTGAGAGCTTTCTGTACAGGTAGTTTTCGAAACAGTTTCTCGGTATATCCAACGGTCTACAAAAACTCATGAATATTATTAATTTTTCTTTTCACACTACAGACATTATTACTAAAATGAAGACTAACCTGCAATACATCTGTCTCGCTGATATTAAATTCAAAAATTCCCAATTCGGTCTCAAAGAGAAAGTGAAATTCTCTGGAGGATAAAACAGAAAAAAAATTACTCTTCCATTCTTTTTTTTTTGTAATTTTTCGTAATAATAAGGGATTTTGATTTATTTATTTTTTCCTACCTCTTCTTCTCGAGCTATAAGACAGGCAGGAAGTGCAAACTCAACTTTGAAAATTTGAAATTTATTTCGAACACGGATTCTTTTCTATTTTTTTCAATTTTCGCTTTCGTTGAAAAGGAAATGAAAGTAAGTTTCCAAGTTTAAATATTAAAAAAGAAAAAAAGAGAGCTTTTTGCAGCTCTTTTTTCTTGTTGTTCTTCGGTTTTTACCAAGAAATTGCTCAAGGAGTTTTACCACTTTTTACTACTTTTTATTTTAACGACTCCTTCATTTCATTGGTTGTGCCTGCGAGCACTTATATGAACGAAAAATACATCTTTTTTAACGAAAGAAGAAAAAAAATAGAAAATTCCGAAATGTAGCAATTTTTTGGGTTTCCATTTCGGGTTCTCGCTCCTTTTTTTTAATTTTTATATATGAATTGAACTTGTAAGAAACAAAATTCGTAATTGTATTGATTAAATTGCGAGATGCTTTCACCCCTATCATTGAAAAATAGAACACGAAGAAAGAACTCGTGGTGTTTTAGGTTCCTCAGCTTTGAATTGTGATGATTCCCCGTAAATAATAGAAACAAAAAATACCAAAAAACGTCTTTATTTTGTCTCTCGCGTAACTGGAATTTCCAAAAATGTGTTGTTAAAATTTCAGAAAAAGGAAACGTTACAATTCTCATATAAAACAATTAAAAATTCCAAAATAAAATAAAGTTCAAAAAAATATATTATTAAATTTAAATAATTATTGAAATTTTTCAGAAAATTGTGAAAAGTGCCTTAAATTCTCAATTCAATTCAAGATTCAAATATTTCAAATTATAGAATATGATCCGCCGTTCTGTACAGGGTGTCCCATAAATTTGTAAATAATTTAAAAATTCATAAAAATTGAAGGAATCTGTATATTTTAACGTGGTTTGCGAAAAAATTCTCACAAACAGGGGATTTTTTTTGTTTTGATATATAAAAAAAATTGTTGAAATCCTGGTCGATAGACGGCGTGGCAATAAAGTCCTATAAAATTCATGTTGTACAATTAACAACAAATTTCTAAATTTTATTGTTACTGGCTCTAACATAAGGTTTTCATTGTGATGTTGACATTAGGGAATAAAGCAATGTTCGTGTAGTTGTTTTACCTCGGCCATGAATCGACGGAATCGAAACTTCACGAACGTTCTGGACACAAGAGATTGAAGAAAGGTTCAGGTCTAACTTAGAGCTACCAGATTCGAAAACTGAGAAAGGAGGACGCCTGCCGCGCACCCTTAATAACTTAGTTAATGGTGTCACTTTTTCCAATTTCCACAACAGATAGTGTCAATAAACTGACCAATAAAACCGGCCACACGATAATTTTTCCCAACTAAAACAAAACCGCTAAAACAAGCAAACAGAAAAAATTCAGGGAATTTCGACGGCTATTAGTCAATGCGCGCGGGAAAAAAGCATATAAACACCCTTATCGAAGAAGAGATATGTTTCATAGTGGAAAAAAATTTCCTCAGAAAAAAAAAAAGAAGAGAATTCCAAAAACCGGAAAAGGAGGACAAAAGGGTGAATTATCCGAAACACAACCAGGACGTTTGAAATGACATCAAAAAGGAGGATGTCTGGTAACCCTAGTCTAAGGATGCCTGATTTTGCTCTGATGCAGCGCTCTCTGTTAACAAAAAAATTCGAACTGATTTATTTTTTTCTGTACAAAAAAAATCCCCCCTTTGCGAGAGTAACTTTTTTAGCAAACTCGCATTCAAATATACCGATTCCTCCAATTATGAATTTTCAACTATTTACGAATTTTTATGGGACACACTGTAAATGTAAAATGCCTTTATACCAATGGGACCAATGTTTATAAATAAACATGTTTTATCTATTAATAATTTGACAACCAAACAATAATTTGGCATGTCATCGGTGAGTTGTGGTGGCATTTTACCTAGTGGACCTACTGAACTGTCAGGCTAAATTCTGAGCTATGACCATGGCCCGGACTTGACAAAAATTTTCTTCTCTTCTTCACACACAAACCGACACAGTACAAAGAAGTTTGCCCTTCTCCATAGGCCTATCGGGGCCTGTTCGTAATCCCATAATCAGCCACTGTGCTGGGCATGGGGGCACCTTTGATTCTGGTCTGCCTGGTTATAACCAAAAAATCACATTTAGCCTATATCCTAAAAATATTAACATATTTACAAGAAAATTAAGTGAATATATTTTACTCAAATTAAGGACATATAAAAGTATGTCAAAATGTGACGCATTTTATTCTGACTGACGTCATTCGAACAAAACCACCAAATTTTCATGCATGACGTAATATTATGGGAAGAAAAATCATTATTGAAGAATGAAGGTCTTCAAATTTATATGGTGAAAATTCTCACAGAGAATCAATATACTGTATGGCAATTTCAGATTGAAAATACGGATCCTGTTTCATTCGTTAACACAAGCTTTGTCTGAAATTCGTTTGATTTGGAACATCACACGTGGATGAAAGAGAGTTTCTCATATGTGAAAAGTTCCATCATCAAAACAAAAGCTGATAGAAAGCGATGACGACAGAGAAAGTTGGTGATGAAGTAATTGGTTCTTCGCTTTTTGGTACCATTATGTTGGAGATTCTCACACCGACGACGACTCGTTAAACGAATGCGCTTCGAAGCAATCTCGAAGATTAAGGCGATTCCTTCTCTACTATGGATGTATATAAGACTCTCTTTTCTCTTAGGGCTCAGTAATTACTACGAGTCGATTCTTTCAGAATGTATAGATCTCACTCACACTCTCTCTCTCTCTCTCCCCAACACTTTTGACATTCTCATCTTTTCGGAATTCACAACGAGGCCATTCAGTTTCACGAAAGCCTGCATGAAACTTCTCGACGTTATAACGCTTCTAGAGAAATAATGAAGATAGTTTCTGAAGTCTCAGAGGAGATTCGTATCGACGTGTCTCTAAGCTCAAAGCTGTGAAATGCGATTCTAAAATTGATACAGTTCATCCTATGCTAAATTTCGATGTCTTAATGCAACCCTATGTTTTACATAAATAAATAATCTACATCAAAATATCGTATATGTCTTAGCAAGGTTAATATTCACGATAGATGCCGAGTCTGCTGGAACTCCCCTGCTGTCCCGGTGCAAAGCTTCATGTGTCGCGACTATGGTGAGAAGCTCTGAATGGGTTTTTTAGCCTACGTGAGTCTTTATCTGTCCAAAGCCGCACACCATTGTTTACCAAATAAAATGTAATTGACCATACGTCCCGTTCAATGGAAGGGCAATTTGATTTTTTAAGGGATCAGTCATGGTTTATGAAAATTCGTATGGGGCCATACAAGTATTACGTCAGCAGATTTTTAGCCATTTTCGACCCCCCCCCCCGTCAGCTAAAGCCAGCAAAACACTGCCTCCCCCCCCCCCCCCCGTTGTCAGTGAAATTTCGTCGACAGCCTAGAATATTCCATACCTTCAAAAAGGGTGGTTGATAATGTAAGCGACCTTCAAACCCCCCCCCTCCCCCACTTGTCATAAAAAATCAGCAAATCCGATACCCCTCCCCCCCCCCCTCGATGCTGGCGTAATACTTGAACGACCCCTATTTGATGAAAAAATAATTTCTCAGAATTATATAATGAAAACTTCATATTTAGTGTGAAAATAAATTAAGAATTGCTGAAAATTAATATTTGATAGAGAAAAAATGTTCGGAAAGATATGTTCTGATATTTAAAAAGGGTTTTAGAGGAATTTTAATTTTCAATTTTATTGTCATTATTGTCACAAAACATATAAATCAAACAAAAAAAAATACATCGAGGGATTTATAGGATCCGTGTCGAGTTATCGTCCAGTGAGTTTGACGAGCTCTCTCTCTCGAAACTTTGGAAATTACTATCAAACGGCAATTGGGTGAAACGGATAGACAAAAATAATGTGATGTCGGAAACGAGCATGGTTTCGGGAAGGGTGAAGTCATGTGTAACCAACCTCGTTTCCTTCTATGATAACATGACTAATGTTTTGGGAAAAGGCAAAAACGTCGATGTTGTTTATCTTGATTTCCAGAAGGTATTCGATCGGATCCAACATGGTAAAATCTTGAAGCGTTTACGTGAAATTGAGATTAGGCGAAACTTGTTGAATTGAGTAGAACCGTGGTTGCGAGATAGGGTATCAATGGGATTGTAAGCAAATTCAAGGATGACGTGAAGCTTGTAGAAGTTAAAATAATGAAAGTAGCCGGAAATCAAAGCAAAAGGGATGGGGGCTTCAGACGAACTTCAATATGATTGCAACATGGGCTAACGATTGGAGCATGACCTTCAGCGTTGAAAAGTGCATAGTCGCTCATGGGTTCGAACAACCTACGTTTCACTTACGACTTGAATGGCGTTGGTGTCATTCCGGATGCAACTAAGATCACCGATTTGGGAATCCTCATTGATGAGCGACTTAAGTTTCCTCAGCATTGTTAAGCAATGGTTAAAAAAAACGTACAGAATGTTCGGTTTCGAGAATGCTCGTTTTAACGCATGTGCCCCCACGGCTCGGGGCTCAAGAGAAGAGGAGCCTCACAAAAATTCGTTACAATCGAAATTTAGAGATGCCAGTACTGTGCGTATTCTACGGGAGAAGATTCGCACTTTTCGAGTAGTTGTATGATATCTCAATCTGTGATGAGTGTTCATAGATCCTTTTATATCGATGTGAATATATCGGTGCCCGCTCAGGGTGGGCGTGTCTATCACTTTCCATTCCGAATCAGTGGCGATTCTGTAATCGTAAGATCCGGCCAACCTTTCCCGTGCATTGTCTGGAATGTCGAAATAGAGTTCTTGTGGTTCAGGAGGTGGAGATCGTGATCATTGATGAACTCGAGAATTTTCCCTCCTCTTCTGTCGTCGTTTGGATAACCCCATATTTTTGCCCTTCCGTTGAGGTCACCTCCAAAAATCATACTAGATCGGGTGATGCTGTTGCACAACGCGTCAGTCTCTATCAGCAGTGAGTTGATGTTAGACTTAGGGGAGGCATATGCACTTGTTAGGACAAGGTCTTCCTCTCGCAATGAGAAAAATATTCCGACATGAATTAATTCGGCTCGAGTGATAGCAATTCTGATAATGACTGGTACAAACATTATAAAACATATTTCAAACAAATTATACCAGAGGCTGAAAAATCAGGAAAATAATCTTTGTTCATCAAAAAAAATTGAAAGCTGAGGCGTTTGTTAGCCAAAGTATCGCTGAAATTGGAAATTACCCAGAGGAATGTTTACAAGGTTAATGTATGATTAAGTAATAATAGCCTACCATACCTTCAAGAAAGAAAAGATCCACAATTTATATTGATCAGTCATACTAATGGGTGTTTACACTGCATGCTATGAGTTATCCTTAAGTGGTTTGCTGACCTGAAATTTTCTATCAATGTGTACGGAGAGGTCATGATATATTTTATTGCAAACCAAACAATCCACACTAGACGAACATCAAACTTGGCCACACCCACTAACAGTCAGTACATGAAAGAGACTGAAGAGTTGTGCCTATCTCGGGCTATCGCTGTTGCAAATTCTGCAACAGAAAAGAATGAGATTCATCCAGGGCCCCCAAAATGAAACCTGTAAACATGGGGCCCCCGACTTGGAGGCTTGTCGGTCATCCCCCACTGCGAGTGCCATGAAAAATTTTCATTTTTATTCGTTTTATCAACGAATAAAATCCAGGGCCCCCAACCAATTACCCGGGACACCAATTCACATTCTTTTAGTAGGGCCCCAGACTGGCTTTATCTCGGGCTTCCGCTGTTGCAAATTCTACAACAGAAAAGAATGAGATTCATCCAGGGCCCCCAAAATGAAACCTGTAAACATGGGGTCCCCGACTTGGAAGCTTGTCGGTCATCCCCCAGTGCGAGTGTCATGAAACATTTTCATTTGTATTCGTTTTACCAAGGAATAAAATCTAGGGCCCCCAATCAGTTGTCCGTTGTATCAGCATACTTTCAGTGGGGGCCCCAGACTGGCTTTATCTCGGGCTTCCGCTGTTGCAAATTCTACAACAGAAAATAATTAGATTCATCCAGGGCACCCAAAATGAAACCTGTAAAAATGGGGCCCCCGACTTGGAAGCTTGTCGGTGATCCCCCGCTGCGAGTGCCATGAAAAATTTTCATTTGTATTCATTTCACCAACGAATAAAATCCAGGCCCACCCACGCAACTACCCGTGACCAAATTCGCAAATTTTATGGGGCCCCAGACTGGATATATCTTGTGCTTCCGCTATCGCAAATTTTTCAACATTAAAGCAGCAAGAAAACAATGAGATCCATCAAGGACCCCTGGAAATGAAAACTTCTAACTTCCCCATGAAGGTATACGTGCAATCCCCACCCCCGGGCACCCCGACCCTGTGTGTTGGGAGCACTGCTGTTATATGTATATTATACATATGCATATCTCTCGGCATGACCCCCCCCCCCCCAACAAGGGCAGGGCTGACAGAGGCCACAACGATTCTTATCACTTTTTGATTTTTCACACTGTAAATTAACCACAGAGGGGGCCCCTGAAAAGCTGATTTGGGGGGCTCGCCATCTGAATTCCAGCCTAAGGGCCCTGCTGTAGGATGTGGGAGCTTCTCGGTACATGCACATAACATGGTCCCGAGAACTCTAATTTTCTTTGGAACCTCAGAGATATCTGAGCGAGGAATGGCGAAGAAAAAATGTGGAATTTGAATTCGACAAAAAAGCCCAAAAACGGGACATTTTTGTTGAAAGCGGAACGCATGGTCACGCTATGTATCGAAACCGAAAGTTAGTTGGACGCAGCGAGCAATACCAATCATTTTTGACTTCCGGCGTGCCTGCAAGGAAGCTAACTCGGAGTTACCCTTTATAGCCTCTCCCCTCTTAAGCCTTTCAATTTCTGCTTTAAATTCCAACCCTTGAATAGTTTTGGAAGAAACTATTCAAGAATATCAGGAGATTTTCAGAAAATTGTATTTCCTGTCTCAAAGGCAAGTTAGTGTCCTCAAAATTACTGTTCGAATCTGTTTTGAGTTCTTTGGATAGGTAGTGAATTGTCCATGGCAATAGACCTGGGTTGTGCTTGGTTTGAAAAAAATAAGCGTTGGCTGGCGTGTGTGGATGTGTCATGCTCTGAAGTGGAATTTTAAAGAAGTAGCAACCCGCTGCTGGTGGAGAAATTTATTTTCTTCGGGTGTTTAATGCATAACTGACCGTTAGAAAAATGACACGTCACAAATATTCAAAACGTTATAATTCCCTTAATATTCGTCCGATCCTAATACGAAGAACACAGTTGTCTATATTAGTTTTTACCAAGAATAACGAGTGTAATTGTTGGGTGTCGATAGTTACCACTCCTCGCTATACATGCATATGTATACGGCCGTTGAATGTCGGGGTTAAAGTATAATTTTTGCATTATGATTTTTTTTTTCGAGAAGTTTTGTGTGTGGCGAAGTGTTCAACATATATGTATATACGAATATAAAGATTTCGATGGAGACGTATATTAATGACACCATACTATACCGACACGTTTGAGTAGAATTTAATTATTCATCGGCGTGAATAGGGCAGTCGTAGAGCACCTATCTCCTAACGTGTGGAAAGCGTCAAGGCTCGAAAGTTCGATCCCGAAGATCGAAATGATAAAAATTATTTTCCATTATAAAATTTGAGTCGGCATCCGTTAGATGGCGCATCTCCACAGTCATCCCTTTCATTAATCACACTATGTTATACTAACCCCTTTGAATAAAAGTAAATATTGCAGTTTTAAAGCACTCAGCTCGCAAGTTCAAAATTATAAACTTATTTTCCATTAAAACCCGAGTCGGCATCCGTTAGATGGCGCATCTCAATAATCCCTTTCATTTATCACACTATGTTATACTAACTCCTTTGAATAAAAGTAAATATTCCACTGGCGCGGATGGCGCAGTGGTAAAGCACCCAGCTCCCACGATGAGGGAAGCGTCGAGGCACGCAGGTTCGATCCTAGAGTCTGTAAGGATTCAGATCTTTTCCATTTGAACCTGAGGCGGCCACCGATAGATTGACGCTCTCGCGAAGCTGCCATCCTGGAGTCGCCCCGTTCACGGTAAAAATGGCCGACGAGATCGGTCAGGTGAACGAGTGATGCTTGACATGTGAACACATGTCACCTCGGTCGGCTGAAGTTGGTTTTCTGTGGTTTCCAACTTCCAGACGCAAATGCGGGCTGATCTCCCAGTTCAAAAGTCTCGCCACAGAGAGCAATGATCCCCACAAATGAATACCTACATGACAGCACTAATTTACTTGCACACTACCGACATCTTGCAGACTGTTAGTTGCACACATTCACTAACCCGCATAGGTAGGAAAGATGGTTTATTGAAATTCGACGTTGCTTCCTCTAAACTGTGCATGGGCCACGCTAGGTGGCAAAGTTTCTGTGTAAGCAGTGGCTAATGCATGCACGTCAAATAGAATCAAAGTAATCGTTGAATATCTCAATAAATAAACCCAATATTAAAACTAAATTTCAGAAAAAAAACCAGGGGAGGGTTAGTTAGGATAAAACACTTAACTGCACAACTGAAAGACCAATCCAGAAACTTTCCAAACATCAACTTCAGACATTAAAGTAAAATTACAGCCAATCAAAAATTAACGAAAGCATTTATGAAATATATTTATTTGATATTTCGCATGAATAAATACAAAAATAAAAATGAGCATTGATAATAATTCAAAGAAATTTAGCAAAACATGGACAGAATTTCAGGTTTTTCATTATTACTGTAATTAAGAGAAATTTTTCTCTTCACGGAAGAATATGAACCAAGATTTTTACTTTACCACCGAACAACTTAAATACAAATATTATATTGAATATAGTTATTGCTTCAAACATCATCTCTCTTGAAAATTAAGAAAAAACCACAGGTCTTTTGAGACAAGGAGTTGAACATTCCGTAATCATTTCACAAGGGCTTTTTTCAATTCCTTCAACAGCATCGAACCAATGACCATCTTCTCACAGTTGACTGTAATTGACACTTTGGCATTACTTAATATCTGAACAGTGGCCAGTACTAGAGACTTCGTTCCGAGGGTCTGGCTGGAAAACCTAAGGGGAGGGGGGAAAAGATTTTCAAGTTTAAACTGTTTCAGTTAACACAAGCATAGGTGTGATTAAACAAATCTGAATTGCAAAAAATTACAATTAGTAGCTCAAAGACATTGGCATTCCCCCCACCAAAAAAAAAAACATTGACACTTCATCTCACAAAATTTACACATACCTCCCTTAGGCTAGGACTACACTATAAAAGTGTTAGAAAAGTTATTTCATGAAACTTGAAAAATATAACCAATGAATGTAACCAAAAGGCTTATGAAAAAAAACAGCCAATGTTTCGTAAAATATCTTTTATCAACCTTTTATAGAGTGATTCTTGGCTGCCTTCACGAGAAGCGACTTGGTGCAAAAAATAATAGTTGGGGGGGGGGGGGGGTTATCAATTGAAGTGTTTGAATGGTCCAAACTTTAGAGGAGAAATGAAAGTTATTACTGAATTAGGGGAATTTTTTTTTTCCTGAAGATAACACACACGATTATTTTATCTGGGAAGGTAACTAAAGAAAATAATGAACACAATGACGTCATATTCAGTTGTTCCAATTATAGAACTCACTATTGCAGCTGTATAAAGTGGAAAAGCAACGACATATGTTGCTTTCTGCAGGAAATGCTTTCAGTGAGTGAATCTCATTTTCTTCTCATTAATTTGTAATTATTTCTTTCATTAACTTTGCATTTTTATCAAACCAGAAGGATCCTAAAATTTTACCTCCAACTGCACGAGTGACCCTATGTAAGTGAATGCAAGTGAATGAGTGAGGGACTGTATAGGCACTGTATGTATGAGGGTGAGTGATCAAGTTAGTGGCTGTATCTTGCTAGTGAATTTACAGCATGAAAAAACAAAAATGCAAATTGTCCCTGGAGCCCTGTCAGTCCCACGATTGTGAAAGAATTGATTGGGCCCATGAAAAAAAGAATTTACCTTATTGTATTAGCATCACTCGCAACATTCTGAACTTGCATTATATTTGCTGCTCTGTAGATATGTTGAACAAGAGCATTTGCATCTACATTTCCAGAAGACAAATCGACTGTACCAACGTTTTCATTCATACCTTTCAGTTTTGCTGAAGGGGGGAAAAACATGCACACATAAATAAAAATTTAGAAAACAAGAAAACTATATAAATGCTAACTGTAATACTAAATTTACAATAGCTATCATGTGCAAAATATATAGTAATGCAAACTATAATAACCATGCACTTGCATATAGATCAGTGATCTTAAAAAAAAAACTAAACTACTAAATATAACCAGTTTTGCACAAAATAAAATGTGATTTATTGCTGCAAGTTTTGAAAAAAGCCACACTCCAATTCCACTTCATTATTTTTTACAATTGAGACATGAAAAAAAATTGATTATTCATGTCATCTCATTTTGAAAACACATAAAATTTATAAATTCAAGCCTCGTGTCAATAGCATTGAATAAAACTAAACTACACAATACTTGAAATACACACAATATTTTGAATACTAATAAACTTTGTATAAATACAATATCGATGATCTCACTATAACGAGTGATGTGCAAGTGATTGTCAAAATGTTAGTACTAAAGATACAAGAAATATTCAGTTATAGTGAGTTGTAAATTAGACAGCTTTCACTATGACGTCGAAAAACATTGTCTCGCATAACATCATAAAAATGCCAGTTTTTCTTCCTTTTTCTTCAAGAATTAAACTATAATACCTATTATTGCACATTACTCTGAGGTACTTCTTAAAAAAATAAAAAATAATGGACACAGAAAGCCAATTTTTTTTATTTTTTGTTCTAATTAGACCCTTTTGTTCTTATTAGACTTTCTCACTTTACACAGATTCTATTTTACTTTTATCTCTTCTAATGACAAGAGACTACGGTTCCTGCCAGCCAGGGCTTATTTGATCGTAACTTGCAGTTGAAAATCATTTCTCAACAGCTGGACAAATCATGCTAAAAAAACTTTCTGATTAACTGAAAATTGTTATGATGATTAAAATGAAAAATGTTAATGATTCCATAAAGCCATGGAAGTGAGCAGTGATATAAGAACTGAAAATTTCCATTATACAGTTATTCGGGTAAATTGCTTTGAATTGAAACTTTATTTAAAATTATTACAAAGAAATTCTGTGATTCAAGAGTTTCTATGATTTACGGATTTCATTAAATTGTGATTTGTGAATTTTCTCAAATTATGTACAAAAACATCTTAGAGAATAAACTACTGTGAGTCTAAAAAATGAATTCCACAACTGGAGCATTCTACAACTTAAAATTTCTGATGTTGATAAAGCAGCAATTTTCTAAAATACCCGATACAGCAAAAAAATTAATTTTTATCAAGTTTGTTATAACAATGATTTTCTTCATGACTTCGTGAAATATATTTTTACTGCATTTTTATTTTACTGACTTGTTGTATGAGTTTCTGGTTTAATCAATTAATTTGTTTTAAAAATGTCATATCAAACATTAAAAAAATCTTCGGAAACAAAATGTGAATTCAAATACTGAAACTGATTTATTTGTTTCCAATACTATTAAATTACTAATAATAAATTCGTAATCAAACATTTCAGAAACTCACTCTGTGCCTTTTCGAATTCTCCTTCAGACAGCATAACAGGTTGAAGCAATTCACCAACTGGAGCTTTTATGGACAGGGAGAATGTATTCTTACTTGTCTTTACATCAAATTTTGCTGGCTGAGTGCTCTCATTGTAATCTATGGCCATTGTTACTGGAATGGTTGAATTCGGAGCAATAATAGCTGTAGGTAGGAGAAAAAATTGAAATACCAGTTTACTGACACTAGATTTTCAGAAAGCATGAATTACTTCTTTACATTTAAAATAGAAATATACATTAATATACATTAATATTCCTCAAAGTTACTTTACAAACTTTTTTTTCAACACTTTTATATTTAAAAATCCATACTACTTTGTTAATTTCAAGAATTTCAAAAGTAAATTCTGTGTACACTTTCCGAATAAAAATGTTTTATTCATCAAAAATTTCATCATAGTTATGTTTAATGTAAAAGTAAAATTTATGAAAGTGGGAGTGTGTTCCAATAAGCATTTTGATGCAAAGAAAATTATTTATGAAGTTGAAGATGTAGAACTTTAAAATCAGTTTCTAAATTGGAAGTTTGTGATTGGGAAAGATGTTCAAAGAAATAGCATATTGATATCTCTATGAGATATGAAGCAGAGGTGTGTGTCTGGTCCTTTAATGCTCAATATTGATCGAGAAGAGAGTTCATAGAAATATGTCAGTTCATGAATTGGAAGCTTATAAAATTGAGTGGTGACTGGGTTCTTGGCTGCATTTATCACATATGTAGTTAAACAGCAGGTCTTAGGGAACATGGTTTGCCTTTCTTAAGGCTGCTAAACACTTTAATATTTACCTGTCAAGAGTAAATATGCGGGGGACTTATGAAGGCAAACCTGAACATGTGTATTGGCCATCCAGTATGTCTGTGCAGTTTTTACCTGAAATAACTGGTTTTTCCATTCAGCATACTTGTACAGGTATACCCTATCTGCATAGACAAACCTGAACATGTGTAGCTAGATTTATAACCTCATTGTAATAAGATACAGTGTTACCGCATGTTACGTCTTCCACACATTTATGTTGTCTTGTCCTAAAAATGATTTTTTTTTCTCAAACTCATTACAAACAAACCTTGAAAGCTTTTTATGTCACTTTCTCCATAAGAAATCTCTAAAAAGTTGACACCCCCCGCCCAAAAAAAAACAGATAATAAAGAAATTCTGAAAATTTGACTCCTCCTTTTCCTGACGAGGGTTGAGCATTACCATTGGGAAAAATTTACCATCTTGGAGCAAATTACTGGTGCAAGTCAGTCTGGGAGGGGGTATCACTGTGTATAAAATTAGATTTGCAAGATATACAGAAAACTGCATGTTGTGAATATATTTATTTTTTTTAGAATGCTGATATCTTACATTAACAAGTGGAGAAAAACATCATGTCATATAAAATTATATTTTCTTAATTGAATGAGATAATGATAAACATGATATGGGAAACACAATTTTAAAGACTTCTACTACATTTCTTGATAAAGGTGCAAATACAATAATTTTAAAATGTTGAAAATTCTTTTAGCTTACCAATTGAAGGAAAACCTTTAACTTCTAATGATCCAACTTTCTATAAATTAAGAAATAATAAAATTAAAATTTTTGAATTTTTAAAAATCAAATCAACATCAATATATAAGCAATTAATTGATAAGTTTCATTTCTAATTTTGACGCAACAAATTTTGTCTTCATATGGACTCGCTATATTTTAAGATAATTTTGTTCATTTAATGAAAATACAGATACATAATATTTCATGGCTGAGATCGCTATTTATACATCCATTTGAAATTTTATCTACAGTCGAGCCAGCTTATAATGAAATCAGATATTATGAAGTATTGGTTACAGCAAATTTTTTTTCCATCCCAGTGAACTTGCATATAAATAAATATTTGCCATATCTGTGAATATCAAATGTAACAAACCTTTTGGCAAAAATAGATTTTTTTATAGGATCAAGTTCCATAAAATCAGAAATTATTTTTTAGAAACAAGATCAAATTGTGTATAGTACTACCATATTATTCTGAGAAAGTCTACGGGCTGAGTTCTGTCAGCACCATCTATAGTTAGATGACAATTTCTAACTACAAATAGTGCTGGTTCTGTTAATTCCCAGAACTGCTCATATAAAGAGGGATCGCCATAACCAGTTTCATTTACACCAGCATTTTTTTTTTGTAAACTTTCAGGATCATTAAAATGTCTAAAAATTCAACAGACCACAGCGCTCTTGCCTCAGTTGACGTTTACTTGAGGCTTCCCAAAATAGTCTAATACAGAATCATTTCAAAGCACTGAACAGGCACACACCAATATCACCGCCTCTGGCATAGCTTGGCGACACCCCTAAGAGCTGAAATGCACACTTTGAGAACCAACTGAGTATATGGGTCTATCTTATTCAAATACCTATGTAAATATTGTTAATATTTATGACACACATGAATTATTTTCATTTTAATTATAATTACATTTTTATGTCCATCAAAGGATCACTTTTGGTCTTCAAACCATAAGTTGACAAATGCTTCTTTAAGTACATGTCTGTAATTAAACTCGAATACTTATCATGCATCTGTTATAATGAATATCAGATATTAAGAATTTTTTTCACATTCCTGTGCGACATTGTTATAGCCGGGCTCGGCTCGACTGTAATTCAACATGTGATGTGAGAAATACCACTTCGGAAAAAAATATTAACCACCAGCTGCCTCCCATCATATGTATATTGTTCACATAAATCATCCAAAACCTATTATTTATTGATATTTTATCATTTTTTTGCACATCTCTCTTCTTCACCCCCCCCCCCCCACCCACCTTAACTCTTTTCTCATATAAATCCTCCACTTACTTTATCAGGCACATGGACATCACATATATCTTCTGAGCTGGCATTCGTTAAAGTCAGTTCTATAGTTGTCATTTTTGCCGAGAACAAGTTTGGAGTCCGAGTAAACCTGTAGCTAACTGATAGACCCTTTCCACTATACCTATTCAACAATTCGTGTTTTTCTATGGGAATGTATGCAGCTGACACAGTCTAGAAATAAGAAAAAATACAGACATCTAAGAGAAAATGTACAAAATCACATTGAAACATTAATACTGATTGATGAATATAACTTAATAAATTGCATCTTTTAACAAAATATGTTGAAAAATTTTTAAACAGATTGTATATTAAAATTTCATTATTTTCCTGAAGGAAAAAAACACAATATAATTGGGCACAACCGTACACACTGTATTAAGTTTATACATACAATGGAACTTTTGTTTACAAACATAATTCGTTCCATAAACGAGCTCATAATCTAAACATTTATACAAATCAAACTTCCCCATGAGAAATAATAGAAACTCAAATAATTTGTTTCATGGTTTTTATTTGTCTCTTGCCCCACACAAACCACAATTTTTTTCAAAGTCTATCATGGTCTTCTGCTAAGAAAGCCACTTCCATAGTCAGTGACATCTTAATAAATGGGTCCACCAGGCCTCGAGTAAAAAAGTGAGACATTGCTCATTTATCGACTCAAAATTTGTTAAACTGTTTTGCTCATCTTGCAGAACACTTCCTAAACCATGTCCCTCGTAATCAAAAGTTTAAGTACAAGGATGACGTCACTCTCCGCTATCATATACAAAGGTTTTAACAACTGGATGTTGCGAAGATATATTTTGGAAAGAGGGAAAATTCAACTGCCCCTGCGGGGAATTGAACCCACGTCCTTTCACTTTCCGGGTGAACGCCCTAGACCACTAGACTACAGAGGCACCGAATCTCTCAATCTTTCCTTGGAGCTCGTGTACACTGAAAGGGACCATACATGGACGGCCGGACCAGACTCTGTAGTCTAGTGGTCTAGGGCGTTCACCCAGAAAGTGAAAGGACGTGGGTTTGATTTCCCGCAGGGGCAGTTGAATTTTCTCTCTTTCCAAAATATATCTTCGCAACATCCAGTTGTTAAAACCTTTGTATATGATAGCGGAGAGTGACGTCATCCTTGTATAAGTCGCCATCTGGTGGCAGCGTCAGCAGTTGTGAGCTTGGACTGAGTCTGGTCTAGCTGTCCATGTACAGTCCCTTTCAGTGTACACGAGCTCCAAGGAAAGATTGAGAGATTTGGTGCCTCTGTAGTCTAGTGGTCTAGGGCGTTCACCCGGAAAGTGAAAGGACGTGGGTTCGATTCACCGCAGGGACAGTTGAATTTTCTCTCTTTCCAAAATATATCTTCGCAACACCCAGTTGTTAAAAACCTTCGTAAAAGTTTAAGTGAAAATTTTTTAGGCTGTAATGTGACCCCAATTATCCCTGGCAAGAGAAGGTCCCAGTCACTCATTTGTAGTCATTATTTTTTGTGAAAGAATATGAAATGAAATATTGTAAACATCAGATACAAAGCATACTCATTCTTTGTGGATTAGATGAGCTGAATGGAAAAATTAGTAGACCTCAAAGTACAAACACAAGGCCACAACAGGCAAAATGTCTAACGATGTATCTGAAAAGTATTTTCATATTCTTTGATCATGTATTTAAGATTTCAATAATCAGAGCAAAAAATGAATGAATTGCACTGCAAAACATGATATTGTAATACAAATGACAGCGTATTTCTTCAACTCTGAACATGCAGAATACTGTAGGCTATCTGTATTTTATATTAGGCTAGTAATGAAATGATGGATCTTGATGAGAAAAATCTGTGCTCTTGTTCAGAAAATATTTTGGCTAATTTTTCCAAAGAATAGGTTAATCAATGTACGAATGAGCTTAAAGATAGTAAAATGTAACTTATTAAAAGATGAATAAACTGCTTGTGATGAAAAGATTGTTTCATTTTACTTTGTTGATATAGGATACATAAAAAAAAAACACTGGGAATGCAAATAGCATTGCACAAGACAAAAAAAAAAGTATTACCAATTTCATTTCAAAGTATACTTCAAAATGAAAAAGAACTTAAGTTCACATTATTTCATTTCCTTTTGCATTACCAAAGGCAAAGCTGTACATACCGATGCAATTAATGCAGCTGGATGCACCATCTTTTCATTTATATTTGCAGATGGTGAAAGAATGGGAAGTGCTGTCAAAACTGAGGGTTGGATCACTGGGGCTGCCGATGGAGTAGAAACTGAAAAAAAGAAAACTTTTCATCAATAACTGCATAACTATCATAATTAGTGCTGATATAAACTAAATGTAGGAAAAAAATTATGTCAAAATGTCACCACTTAAACTGAACTGAAAAGCTATTACATGTTTATAGTTGGAGAAATTCAATACACTCACAGTCATCCAAGTCTAATAGAAGGTCTATATCTTTATTTTCTTCAGGCTTCTTCTTCTTGATAGGAACCTGAAAAAGCATCAAACATTAAAGAAATTGTGATAATGCTCTACTATACAGATTCACTCAAACTCCAAATTCAAACACAAAACTAACACAATTAAACAGCCAAAATTATTACCTTTGTTACCTTATTTTTCATTTTATCCTTTTTCTTTTTAGAGTCTGGTTTGACATCTTCCTGTTCGCTCTCTGAAGATGTTTCAGACTCTTCTTCTTCACTGTCACTGGTAGCAACCGAGTCAGACTCCTCTGTAGACGATGCTTTCCTAACCGGGTGTTTTTCCACTTTTGAGACAACTGGCTTCTTTTTGGCATCTGTCGAGACAACCTCTTTCTCTTTTTTCCCAGCATCCGATTCCTCACTCTCCTCATCCTCTGATTCTTCATCTTCACTGCCCGAATCTGAGTCCTCATCTTCACTAGTGCTTTTTTCATCATCCTCGGCAGCATCACTCTCATTCTCAGATGCTGACCCTTCAGACGCAGAACTTTGCAAGCCATCTGGAAAATAGTTGAAATGTTGAACATGCAAATAATGTAAGAATCAAATCTGAACTACAAGGTTCCTTTCTCTAATGGCATCAATCCAAGTGACCTAAAAGATTCATTCACAAAATAGGTAGTGTCCTGATATCGGATCACAGACATATAGAATTGAATAAATAAACAAACATTACGCAATGAAAATATTCTGGCGCCTGTCACATTGTGTGCCTCAATATGTTTTTAATCAATCACTAAGAATTCAAAATATTTTAAATCATTATTAATTAAATTCTTCAATCAAATCATTTTAAACAAGATATATTTAATATTAATAGAAATTATACTTATAAGCCACTCAATATGAAATTATAAGCAAAATTGATGAAACAAAACCAATAGATAACCAGGCCAAAAGCCATTCAAAATACAAAAACACAACACTCCTTTGGAGCACCCAGTGGCAAGAAAAAACCTGTTTATTACATTATCAAATTGATTTTAAACTGAGTTTCAATAATTTGGGTCATTCCACCCACATAGGAGCTCGCTATCCTTAACATTCCCAACAAGAAGTGTGTGACAAACCTAAACTTTGAGCACTCTGACAGAGATATTACCTTCTAATTGGTCAGTAAAGGATCATGTGACACCTCTGGAATTTTGTCCAAATATGAGAACCAGACAGAAGATGTGAGTCTATCTCCCCTTCAGAAAGCCTTGCCACAGAGAGCAGCAGGCCTCTACAACAGTATAATTATTCAATCGTTGCATTTCACTCATGCTTATAAAAACTGATGGCAGCACTACACATAATAAGCATTACACAGAAACAAACTTCAACATGGGTTCACAACATGCACATTCCAACATATACCAATTTGTTGGAAGTTCCACAGAGGAATATGGATGAGGTGTGTGTGTGTGTGGTTTAGTAGTAGTAGTAGGCAAAAGAGAAAATTTTTATAATTTGACGAGTCGCCAAGTAAAAAATACAACAGACTGATATGTGAATTTCAAAAGATTTTTGCCAAAGTCAAGACAGAAAAAAGAAGCAAACGAAAAATAAATTATTCTACGATAATGAAAAGAAAATAAAAGCTTTCATGAGAATGCTCTCACGACAGTTGTAACAAAATCATCTACCCTGAACATAGTTCTGAGAGTGAAAGCTTAACATTTGAGTATCGAGTCGTAGGTATTTTTTCATCAGAGAGATGTCTGTTAGTTATTGAAATGCAGAAGATCAACAGAAATGAATGACGAAGCTGCTAATTCAAAGACAGTGTGGCACCTCTTTTAGAACCCGAAGACACTAGAGAAATTTTGTGGAAAAAAGGCACCTAGACTATGTGGGTCATGAGGTTGATGAATACCAGATAAATCTGAAAACAGCAGCAAACACTGAAAATTTAGAGGAATAGAGTACAATGTAAGAAGAAAAAAAAAACCTATTATAATTAGATACTTAACCCATTTGCATCCTTCCTCTAAATTCACTAACATATCAAATGAGGGAGCAAAATTTCACTTGCACTAGTGCATCATTTCATACTTTGAGATGAAGTACATCTACAATTTGCAGATAATTTTACTCACAGATGTAAATGGGTTAACAACATTGATTTGAGTGTTAAGTATTGGTGGTCGTAATGTTCAAAACGATGATTTAAACTTCATATTCCTGAAATATATAAAATTCATTCACCTCCTTCCTCGGGTGAGCTTGATTCTGTTTCTGAGTAGAATGCTTTCTTCTTCACTGGCTGTTTTTTCTTCAGAACTAGTTGAGGTTCTTGCCATGGCATTTGAACTTCCACATTCCTAACTGTAGGATCAGGTGGCTCTTCGGGAAATCCTGGAAGATCTTGATATCCTGAGGCTCTGCTGTTAATATAGTGACTCAAAGATCCAAGTTGATACTGATCACGGTCTAAGGATAAAAAATATTAGCTCAAAAAAATAAATAAATAGAACAGCATCATTCATTTCCAACATGCTCACACCTACAATAAATTAAATACAATAACCAAAGATACATAAATGTACCTCTAAACTTTGATTGTAGAACTGGGGCTGGTTTAGGAGTAAGAAGAATTTTCTTTGCATATTTTGAAATCGCTTGTCCTTTTTCATTAGCTGGCATGATTAGCTGTCTAAGAAAACGAGTTCTGTCCCTGGTGTCATAGTTCAAGTCATATTTGGCTAAATTAAATACATACTGAACTAACAATTTTGTTTGCTTCTGATTCGTCAAATACAGTTTCGCAGCTAGAGTTACTGCTTGTAATTTCACAATGTTTTCCTGGAATGAGAAAATGCATTAGTGAGAAAAAGTTTAAAAAAGAAAAATTATCATCTTAGTTTGATTTCCCTATAATAGATTATTTTGAAAAGAGCATGACTACTTTTTGATTAATAATGAAAATATTTTTATTTTCTTTGAAATGCATTTTTACCATTGATTAATTTTTGCTCTGCCATCAGGTGGAATTCTTACCTCATTTGCAAAATTTTTAGCAACTTTACGAAGAACATCTGGTGCAATTTTAGTAACTTTATCAGCATACTCGCCAAGAAGCCATAGGATGGACGCTCTTGCCATGGGTATTGTCAGAGTATCCATTAAACGTGACATATGGACAATAATATCTTTATGGTCTGTTAGCTGCAAAGGATTTCATTACTAAAAGATTATTATTCTACTGCAATGAATTTGATACTCTGTTTTGGTACATTTAATATTCAATTTGAATAAAAAGGTATTGCTGATTGGGAACAGAACAGATGAGGGGGTATTCAGACATGGTTTAAACTATAGTAAAAAACTTTGTATAAGAGATTGACACGAATTGGTTAAATTTGAAACACATTGGTTTTTAACCAATCTGTGGCGATCTGTTATCCAAAAATTATTACCATAATTTAAACCATGTCGGTGAATATCACTCTAAATGAAGAAAAAAAGCATCAAATGTTTTTCCTTAAAATAAATACTTCACTGTACATAAGTAAAAACAATTCAACACTTGTAAGCCCAATGTAGCTGATTTAGAGTTCAAAATAATGGCAAAATTCTAAGTAATTTGGTACCTCTTGTCAAGAATTAAAATAGTGAAATGATCTAATAAATCTCTATTTTTAAACTTAGATGACACATTGGCACTTCCCCCTCTATATTTAAGTTCACTAGATATAATGACATCATTATATCCAACATTACTTATGTGTTAGTTATATCTCTAACCATGAGCTATCAGATTCTTATGAAGTAATTAATTTCAACGGGGTTTTTTGTACTAATGTTTTCCCTTAATGACCTCAAGATATTATGGGAGTGGGGGGAACAAACAATGAAGTAATAATAATTATAATAAACTTCACAACAAAGAATCACAAAAAATTCACCTGCATCTGTAATAATTTCTTGATGACCACAACACTTTCTGCAACTACAGCCTCTGAAAAAAACATAAATCAGGTGATACATTAAGAAGACCAATATCAATATATTTTAAATAAAAATAAATATAAATTTTTAAAAAAAATGTGAATCCACGCAAAATAATCTTTTTCACTGCAGCAAACATGTTAATAATAAAAATTATGTACTTAATTATCAGTCCAACCTAATTATCACTAGTCTATAGATAGCCGACAGTATTCTGCATGTTGAGAGATTGAAAAATTATGCTGTCAATTTGTATTACAATATCGTGTTTTGCGGTGCAATTTATTCATTTTTTGCTCTGATTATTAAAATCTGAAATACATGATCAAAGAATACAAAAATACTTTTCAGCCACATAGAAGATAGTCCAATTAATTATTAGTGCTTTGATATGTCTTCATAAAACAGAAACCTATCTGAAAGGAAAAATTATTTTGGCCCCTCTGGTTACCATTTCAAACAGTGAGTGCCAAAAGTTTGAGAATCACTGGGCTATAAGTATATTTACTATCCAAGTTTCACTTTTTTTTCCTGGGATATTACATAATTTAGAGGTTAAAACAAGGCCTGATGTAAGTTTTGCAACTGAAGCAGACATCAATGAATGTAATACAAATGCAATGTAACTTGGCATTAGGATTTAGAATGATACAATCAAAAATTGTTGGAAGAAGAAAATACTCATAACAGAAGACTGGATTTGATGGAAATGCCTATAAATGATTACCGCAGGAAATACTGCCAATTTTTCCTCACACTCTTGAAATAAACCATTCAAGAACCACTTGGACCTACAGAATTCAATGACTGAATTTGAATAAGAATAGAGAGAAATCAAGGTGGAAACTTTTGTGAAGTGGGCAAGAGGTCGCTGTAACTTGGGTGAAGAAATCAAGGAATAAAATCACACTTCAGCTGGGTTGCCAATGCATTATAAGCAGGCTACATGGACAATAAAAAAAATGCTGAGAGCTCTCATTTAAAAAGAGCTCTACTGCTGGAAAGGAGAGATTGTAGTGAATGTTCTGCAGGAAATTAAAATCTCAAGATATTCGAGCCAGTTATCCAGGTTTGGACAGTTATGGTTTCAGTGGGCATTTTGCATATGAATAAATGTAAATTTTTGTATTTGAAAAAATAAGACATTCCATATTAATAAGCCTCGTTTTGGAGCAAAGAGATGCATATAAGACCTAGTCTTATTTTCAGGAAAATGTGGCATAATACAGTGCGTGTCAATAACTAGGAATTTCAAACTCACCATTTCTGTTTGAGAGCAGAGAAACAAGACCATTAAGGCAAGTGTCTGTGACATCAGATATAGAGCTAGCGCATCGACCAATTGCCTGGATTGTGGCTGCCACAAAATCCATATCAGGACTTGAAACATAAGTCTACAAAATAATTTACTGTCAAAAATGTACTAAACATTAATAAATAAAAATGATTTAATAATGCCACGTTTAAACAACAGAAAGATAAAACAGAATTAAATGAGAAGATGAGTAAGTAAGAATTTACCTGAAACTCTCTAAGAATGAATGAAATGTTACTTTCAGAAGCCAGATTTGTCAAAATTTCCAGCTATATAAAGAAATAATATTAAAATGAGCCTATATGTTTTAACACTGAAAACAAAATTGAAATAACCACTAAACATGAAATCAAAGCATAAACACATTTGGTACAGAAAACCACGATTTCTAAAAATACTGAGTTGTCTTAGAAAAGAGATATTTCATGAAATATCTCAATGATAATACAACAATCCCTCTCTTTACACGATCTCACTTTAAACAATTTCACTACAAGACGATTTTAAAACTTAACTTAGAGATTGGAAATCATGAAATTCTACTGATGTTTGTGGTCTCCAACAGAAGTCAAACCCGGTTGTTCTTGCAAAGAAAATGCTAACCAAAGAGTTAACTTCAAAACTAATACTTACTAATAATACTAATAACTTCATACTAACTTCAAAATGCTAACCAATACACCAACCAGACACCACTTTCCTTTACTTGTAACATGCTTCCTTTCCTTATAACAACATATGCTGAGTAGAGACATTGCAGCCTCCAATCATAATCATTAAGCAATAGTCACCCCAGGTGGGAACAGAACAAAGAGATTTTTTTATCCTTAATCACATTTTATCACATGCACATAATCAAAATTAAGATTTCAAAAAAATAACTTTTTTGAGTGAATGCGAAATACATCTAAAATCATTATAGTGAAAATTCTATACAGATCAATCCCCACTTGGAACGTTTACCCGCTTAGTATAATTATTATTTTCGGGGCCTCACGATTTCTTGTTTAAAGTATTTTCCCACTTAAATTTTTTTCAAGACTGTTTTTTGAAAACTTTATAAGTGGGACCCACTGTACAACAATACCCTCTATAATGATAATCACCTATACAACAATTTTATCTCTGGTCTCGAGATACACTGTTTACAGTGATAATATACTCTATATAATGATAACTTTTTTTAATATGTTTTTGGGTGTCTTTGACTATCATTATACAGGTGTTTCACTTTAATTGTATTCATCTTTTTAGTGTGGCACAAGTTGAAAACATAATACACTATGATGCATAACAATCTCAGAAAGAAAGCAAGAAATAACATTAAAAATTTTTTTTTTAAATTAAAAAACAAATTAGACATTAATTCATGCATACCTTGAGAATTTTTATGTGAGTAGGATCATTCGATCTGACGAAGAAACTTTTTATATAAGGTTCAAACATTCCCTACAAATAGAAAAAAATTCTTCATTAATTCACACACATTAATTATATTAGCATTTACATGTTTTCACAGTGATATTGTAATATGATCTAATTTTCAAGATAATAGTTGGAAGCAAACAGTGTCTTAAATCAAATTCAGGAATCATTGAAAGTCAAAAATTATATTGATACAATATTTTTCATTTTTAAAAACAGTATACAAATAGAGAACATTAATTTCTCTTCTTTGAAAATTCTAGTGCCACAGAAAAAAACACAAGAATATCCTCAAAGTTCTGGCACTATTGAATTATTGGTTAATTTCCAGACAAACTTGAGATACTGGCAGAGCAAGTTCCACTAACGATACGGATTTGGTGAATGATGACGAATATTCAAAATCTAGTATGTAGTTACTGATTCAATAAAAACATTTTGTTTTTTGAAACATTACTTACATGTCTCTGATCCAGCAGCACAAAATTTATATAAATAATTTGAAATGAAATGAAAACATTGCAATGAACAAGAAACTCACAGTACATGAAGGAAAAATTTGGATTGTTCACAAACAGTACAGTCATACCGAGTCAAGTTTCCATACAATGAAAATCCAATTTGCTTCATTCAAAAAGCTTTTCTGTAGAAATAGTTTTTAATGTAGCACAGTAGCACTCTAACTTACATCACTTTGCATTGACTGTCTCATCCTAAAGATTTTTTTTTTCAGTAACATACATTTTGAGCAAAGCTTCTGGCATCCTTCTTAGAATGAGAATCTTTTCCCAAGAAAGTCACCACGAAAAGACCAATAGCTAAGAAAAAATAGGGTGACACAGGATCTTATTTGAGGAGGAATCCCTCACTTCCAATGAGGTTAATAACTTACTTGTCATTCCAGTATTTTACACATAATTTTGCCTGGCCCATTTTTTTATACCAAAATTTATTAGCCATCAGTAGGGATAAATATAATAAATTATGATCATTAAATAAAACAGATTATGGCAAATTAAAATTTCATGAGTCATGGTTGCCTCATTATTTTGCTGATATAATCAGTGTTGAAAGCTTTACCTCGACTTACGATATTAGCATTGGAACAAGAAAGAGATACTGACTTAAGTTGAGATCTGAAGTAAGTTGGGGGTATCACTGATTAAATTAATGAAAGTGGGACAGTTTTGGTAGAAATGGTGCTATAAGTGACAGAAAAATTTGTATTAAAAAAAAATAGAAGTTCATTATATGGAGACCGTACTGCATTTTTATACGTAGTAATAAGCCTATATTTATTTCATAGTTTTGAAAAACCATATATTCAATTATGAAAATTAGAATAGGTTTGTAAAATTGTCAAAATTTCATATTTTTTCACAAGTTAGATGCATGTAATAAGTAACACAATTTAATTGATCAACACACCTTATGTTTTGTAGATAGAGTAGCGATGCAGCCCAAAACAACAGACTGTATTTCCCTAAAAAAATAGTAAGAAAATTTTCTTCATGATTTGAATGCTATTTCAAACGAAAAATGCTCAAACTATTGTACAGACAATAACAAGATATTTTCAATGCATTTCATAAAATGTATGCAATAAACTACAACAGCAGCAATATGAAAAAAATCACATGCACATTGAAACATCTTTAGATTACACCTGAAGAATCTAATACTGAATCTTTCTAACAGATGTGTATGTTAAAAATCAATGCACTAAAATAAAGTCATAATACTGTACAGCAAAATATTAACAAAAAAAATTTCATCACAAACCTGTGACTTTTAGTTAGCCTTATTAAAGCTTTCGCAATCATATTGACTTCATTCTTCGGGGCTAAATAATAATAAAGTTGAACCACTGACATAACTACCTACAAAGACACATAACACGCATTTTAATCAATACAATGAAATTTCAACAAGATACAGATAAATATAATTTCTCTTACTAAAATAGTCGTGTATATAAAGAAATGTGTGTGTGTGCGATGTCACTCTCTGCTGTTCATGCCAAGTACACAACCTGGATAACCAAGCGGAGATGAAGTTCGGAAAGAAAATTCACATTCTTTTGTGGATAATCGTACCACCTTCTCATTGCCCGGGGCAAATGTTGTACCACTGAGCTACAGAGGACAGGTATTTTCTTTCTTTAGAGCATATGTATGAACGCTGAATGGGACTGTGCATGGACAGCCTAGCTCTATGTGTCGCCATCTTTGGGGCTAAGTCGTGAGAGCTATTAGCTGAGATAGGAGGCTGTCCATGTGCAGTACCGTTTAGCTCTCATATATGCTCTAAGGACAGAAAATATGTGCTCTGCAGCTCAATGGTAGAGCACTCGCCCGGACAGTAAGAGGTTGTGAATTTGGTTTCCCTATGGAGGAATGTGAATTTTCTTTCCGAACTTCATATTCATTTCTGCTGGGTTATTCAGGCTTTCATACTTCATACTCAAGTGTATTTTACTTTCAATCATTATTTCCCACTAAATTAAGTATTTAAAGATGAAAACTGAACAGTGAATGGCATTTATTGAGATGATTCAAAGAAAAAAAAATTAAGTGCTATACTATTATGCAAAAGAAATGATATTTATATATTATAAGCATGGATTGTTATTCTTGGTCTTTCATGTAATGAAATGCAACTTCCGCTGGAAAACAAAGTTGTTATTAAAATATAACTAACTCTTACCGCAGAGTTTCTACTCTGCAACAGAGGTTTACAATTCCTTAACAGCAATCTATGATCCGAGTCCATGACCAATGTTTTCTTTTCATTAGCATTGTCAGGAACTTCTGAGCTATCAGTCTCATAAAATGCTTTCTCTTCTCCTACTTCACTAGTATCCTAGAGGATTTAAAATCATGTTTAAAATGTATATATATATTATTAAGTTCATTTCAAAACCTGTACAGAAAAACTTAGTAAAATTAAGCAGATTCAAGAGAATGGTAATTTCAAAGCAGTACATTAAATACTCACATATTTGTTCGGATCCACAAACTGTGTCCTTGCATACCTTGTCAACATGTTCATAATAACGACTTGGCCCCACTCTTCTACATCGACCAATAAATTGCAGAGCTTTCGGTAATTCTTATGAATAAGTTCATTTTTTTCTGGACAAACTTCTTCAAAGGCCATAACAGCACTTCCCATAACCAACTGAAGAATAAATAAAAATTTGAATCCAATTTATTATCCAAAAAAATACAATTTAACAACTATTGAAATCAAAATATTTAACATGATTGCAAGTCAGTAGACATAGATTTATGAGCAGCAATTCATAAAATATCATCCCTATAAAACTTAGAGTCATAACATCTCAACCATTGGGGAATTGTATATTCAATTTTATCTATTATTTTACTGAGTCTAAAGGTCAAGAAACACACTACACTGACATGATAATCACATCATGTTGGGGACATTGTAAAATTATGTCATGTCAGTGTAGTGTGACATCGCCTTTAGTCCTGTCATCTCATGCTGTCCTAACATGACAAAAATTTTAATAGAAGTTTTGTTAATAATAAACCACAGATAGTTCAAATTCATTGCCACAGCAATAAAAATCATGGCAATTACTAATATTTTGGTACTATGTGGTCATAATTAAACCAACACTAGTCAGACCTATGCAGCGCCTGTTCTAGACATATTTTGGTAAAACTTGGTATGTAGGTTATATGGGCCATAAGGAAAAGAAAGCTGCAATTAAAAAAAGTTCCATTTTTCACTTGGTGGTCAAAAATTTAACTATTTTTTAATTACAGTTTTCTTTTCTCTATGGTCCATATAGCCCACACAAACCAAGTTTCAACGAAGCATGTCTACCAGAACAAGAGCTACATAGTAGACTATACCACTCTGTATAACCACCTGTACTCATAGTTAGAAAATTTTATCGCAAATGGCAGCACACTACATGTAACAAGCAAACACAGAAACAAACTTCATGGTAGGTTTACAACCCATACATGTACATGCCAGCATGTACCAATTCATTATAATTCCGTGGAAGAATGTGTATGAGGTGCATGTATTGTTAAATAGTAGTATAACCACCTGTAGTAGACAGAGTGGTTATAGACCACCCTGTATTATAAGCAACCCAATATAATAACTATTATACATACAGTAGTTTTGTCTGATAATAACTTTTCTATAACTTCTATGAGCTGATCTTTTTGTTCTGGATCGAGGCTACAAGTGCCAGAAAAGAAAAAAGGAAATCTAAGCATATCTTGATCACATCATGAAATACAAATAAAGTACAATTGGGTCATTACATTACGAAATTGCTTCATTCAGTAAAAGAAAACAAATTGACGAAATTTGTTAGACAAATAATTTCCAATGTTAAGTAAATTAACAAAAACACGAGCATGCTAATTTTCATTCTAAAAATTTTATAATGAAGAAAATCTGTTTCACAGAAATGGATTATTTTAAAACTTTCACGAATGCATCATTTGTTTGAAAATTCTTAACTTCATTTCTACAAGTACAGTGTAATTAAAAATAAATGGTACAAAAAGAAAAATTGTCTGACTTCTATAATGAATTTATTGAATATAACATGAAATATAACATATAATGATGTAATATCAACATAACGTGAAATGCTAATTTCCCAAGTTTCATTTGGCAAAACAGAAAATTGTCATCTCCTAAGTGTTCACTAGAAGTGCTGTTATTCAAAATTAAAGCGATGGATAAACAAAAAGCTTGCAGAATGTTAAAATAGGCAAAAACATATTTTTTCGTATTCTAGCATACCATAAGCTTGTTAGGTCACTTATGCTTCAATTTTGAATAAGAGCACTTCTAGTGAACATTTAGAAAATTATATTTTTCAATTTTGCTGAATAAACATGAATTAATCTTTCACTTTCTGTTGATATGCGAGAGATAAATTCTCATCACATTTTCTTTTTGTACCATTTATTTTGAATAAACCCTGTTTTTAAGTTCAAAAAATCATATCACCTTTTAATTTACAGATATGAATAGATAAACAACCCTAAAATTGTGCACTCTATAACTCTACAATGTGAAACATTTCACCTTCGCTTTGCTTCATTTTTTGAGGAAAATTCCATTTTTAATGACAAATGTTGATAATGAACTAAACAATTTTGCCACGCTACTGCCAAATGAACATTTATGAATGTGAATAAAAAATACAAACCTGTAAAGTTTCGGAATAGCGTGAGCTGCAGTTTTTCGAACATATGGCGACATGTCATTGACAGCATCTTTAATGGCCAGCATCATTATCGGAACTATAACAGGTACTCTGATACTTGAAAGAACTCTGAGTGCACTAGCTCTAATAAGTTGATTTGGATCCTACACGTTTGAGAAGAGAGATAATTTAATTATTTTTCCCATAACTGCTCATTGGTCGAAATAGGCATCATAGTTGGCCAAAAGAAAAGCTTAAGTTAATACTTTTTAATTCATCATAACTCACTTTTAAAGCTCTTTGAAATGTGCTGATTGATAATAAGGCCAGATCCTGTTGCTCCTCAGCATATCTCACAAGGTAGACATAAACTAACTTTTTTACCTGAAAATTATCAAATTCCAAAATATTTGAGGCCTTGAAATCAATAATGATGGTTAATAATGACTATTTAACATTTTCTAGTCGTAATTTCCTGCACATATTCTGCATATGCAAAACTTCACTTTGGGGAAAATAGCTTGAGGAAAGCACATCATCCTATAATTATGAAAATTTCCCTCAATTAATAATGAAATTTTAAGGAATGGATGTGGTTGTTCATGTTTTTTAGAAAAAAATGTTTATTCTATCACTCATAATTGTATGGCATATGATAATCTCTGTAAGCCCAATTTTTAAAAAATTGTCAGTTAAAACACTATCTTAGGGGAAAAACAAAAAACTGCAGCTGTCTATGATCCACCCTAAAAAATTTAATTTTTTTTTTAACATATAGTCCAGCATTTCTCAATTGGAAGTGCCTCGACCCCGAGGGGTCTGCAGCCTTTTTATTGGGGATCGACGGTCTAATTGCAGAATTATAAAACGAAAAAAATAAATGCCAAGAAGTTGAAGAAATAAATTAATTACTTAAAAATAAAAGTTGCAACTAAATTTGCATGCAAAAGCACTGCTGCAATGTTGGTAGACTGCATTAGTGCTATTATTAGATTTGACAAAGATTGTACTTGTGGTAACTTCTCTTGTATTGATAGGAGTATGAAATGTTTTGTTTTTTGCAGTCTGCAAACATCATATTTACTAGTACTGGTTAGAATTTTTGATTGAATGAATTGTTCTACAACATTCTTGATGATAGGTAGCTGTTGTTTCTGCTGTTATAAATCAGGGAGGATGGGTCAATGGCATACACCAAAATTTATGGGGGGTATCTGTGACCAAAAGTATTTGCTAACTGCTTATTTATATATACATATATAATCAATGGATTATACACAGAAAATTGAGGTACATAAAAACACAGTTCAAGATAATCATGGTGCATCAAACACCTTTTATATTTTTACCTCTATGTTTTTCGATACCACGTTTTTAACAACAGCTGGAAAAAGATCGGATGCATCTTTCCCTTTAGCCACCATCTAAAAGCAAATTTTGAACCATATCAATATGTAAAAAATGATAAATGTGTCAATGATACTATAATCTTATTTATATGAGGTGAACTGATGAATTCGGCCTAACAATTCAATTACTTTTTGATCAGTTTACTAGATGCATTATATAGCTTGCCATAGCCTACCAGAGTGCTTAACATTCTCCACCCAATTTCCATATACAGTAGTTTAATTTGCCTCTTCCTTTTTCAATGACCATGGTTAATAATCAAGTGGTCACATTTCTATTAGCTTTCGATAAGATTCGTTGATTTACATCACATTTTTGGCCGAATTTGTATTTTTATTTCATAATTAGTCAGTCTGTAAAGACACTTTCAATTAATTGAAGCGAGAAAATCTATATGAGAAAATCTGATGTCACAATTCAATGAAATATTTGCTGTGAATGCCAGGAAAGTGTCTATAACATTACCGGTCATGGTCCTTTTAGGTAAAACTAAAAATATCTAAGCCAATTTTTTTTAAAGTAATGGTAGTTTAACGGCATAATGCTTTAATATTTTTAAAAAGAGTCATGAAATATCAACCTTTTGAATGATCTCGTTCATTATGAAAATGGAGCAAGAACATCAAAAACAGTTAAAATGACTGACTTGATCCTTTTAGTGCGAGTATAATTTTTATAATACTAGGTGGGGGACAAAGTTATTGCTAGGAAAACAGGATACGGAAAAAGCAAGAAATATCTTTTTGGAAGAAAGTCATAGAACATAATTCCCCAATGATCCCACCAGACAAACAATATGCCACTTTTGTGTGTCCATGTGCATCTCGCGACCTTTTTTTGCCCTGGCATCAGGTAAATTCCAGCTGGAAATCCTCAGGCGAGGGGAATGTCCATAGTAGAAAGTCTCCTACTGCTCTGGCACTTACAGTGGACTCTACTAAGATGTAATTTATCGCAGCTGCAGAACTGGAAGTATTAAGTTTGGATTTTCAGATTTTCAGTGAAACCAAATGATGTGACAAATTTTATATTTTTCAACTAACATTTTAAATGCCCTGTATTACACCTAAAAGTTTTAAATAATGAGCAAAATTTTGCATACTACTAGAGTGCTCTTTAAATTTTCCAAAATGATAATGATTATGCAAATTAGACTGTAAGCACAACTACTACAATTTGTCTGATGCTACCTATCATTTCTGGCAAGACCTCTGTTTCCCCACCTAATATTAATGTGTAACACAGTAAGCTTAGTTTAATTTCTCTACATTACTAAAATTTTATCCTTATTTTACTTGCTCTAATAAATAAATATTTACTACTCACCCCAATAATTCTTTTCATGGCTTCCAATTTTAGACCATCTTTGTTACTGTCCAGCATAGTCTTCAGGTCATCATGTCTATAAAAAAATCATTAAACCATTTGAAGCTCATATTAAATTTTTTAAAGATCTGAATACAATGATAATTTTTTAATTAATTTTAATAATGGAAAAAAAAAACTTACTTTCTAAACTCTGGAGCAAAGAATCCGCCAGCTGCAGGATCACCAGCAAAATCTGCTTCTGTAGCAGCAGCGCCAACGGATGGTCGGTCACCACCAGAGTACGATCCATTGCCACCAGATTTGTAAGATGAGGCCATTGTTTAGTGTATTCCTGAGCTCCCGCTGAATTTGAATGTATAAAATACAATCATGTATTCTATATACACTACAATAAATCACTATGTTGATTGGCTTTTTATTTAATTATTAAGATATCAAAACAGCTACAAGTTTGGAAATGATTTTATAGTGAAACCTCCCAAAATTATAAAAATTCTTATTGATTGGAAATACACATGATAATTGCATGTAATATTTTAAAAAAGATTGTTTTATACATAAAATAAATACTTTATATGATTATAAAATAATTTTTTACTCTCCACAGTATTATTTTGGACAATATTTTTTTTTCTTTTAAATTATACAATTTGAATAGAGCATAGCATAAAAACTGAAGGAAAAACTATGGATAGACTATTTGATATTCTTCAATTCAAGATAATTCCCGACCTAAAATTTCTTCAACTGCTTATATACATATGTGTATGGATATAAACATCTGCCGTACTCTTTTAATAACACATAGTTGTTTTAAAATGCCACATATGTAATATTGATTACATATATGGCAATATATGTAATCGACTGTTAATCAACTATAATATGTAGTCGACTATTAAGCAACTATAATATGTAGTCGACTAATAAGTCATTATTAAATTATATAGATAATCACTGATACTTGAAACAATATCCTTATTGTACATAACATTAGAATATATATAGCAATAAAAATACTAAATTGTAGGATTACAATGTCATTTAATTTCGCAGTGCTGGCTTGTATATGGTGCTTAAGAAATTCCCGAAACTTATCGTTAATACAAAAGTAAGAATAACTAAGTTTTACTATGATATGGTATATTTACCGGCATTTATATAATCAGGCCCGTCACTTGGGGGGGTCAGGTGGGGGCCGTTGCACCCCCCCCCCCGGGTTATGAAAATACACTCAAAATGGTATATATATCTATGCAAATGTATATATATATAATTTTAAATACACTAAATACATGTTCTTTGCACCCCCCCCCCCCTCCCGGAAAAAGTTGAAATGACGGCCCTGTTTATATAATGCAATGTTTTCCCAATTAAAGCTGTATCTAAACATGTAAAACAATGTTTTGGATACACCAAGTCCTGCCAGCGTTTTGATTGAAAATACTCTTTAAAACTCATAATTTATCTATGTGTGTATATACTAATGACATGTCCTGACCAACAGATTCATCATCGCCGAGCTGAAACCACTAGAGTTATGAATATGAAATTTGGTCAGTAGTTTTATTTTATGAAGTAAAGACCTACTAAGAAAGGGTTTTTGAAATCCGACCCCTAAAGGGATCATAAAGGGGTTCAAAGGTTATACAGAGAAAACACGGCGAGCTAAAACCACTGAAGAATTTATGAAATTATGAAATTTGGTCAGTAGTTTTATGATGTAAAGACCGATTCAGAACGGGTTTTACAAAATTTGACCCCTGAGGTCATAAGAGGGTTCAAGGGTGACATAGGGAAATCACACTAAACCGAAACCAGTGAAGCTATATTTATTAAATTTGGTCAGTAGTTTTATTTTATGACGTAAAGACTCAATAAAAAGACATTTTTAAAAATTTGACCCTTAAGGAGATCATGGGGGTTGAAATGCTATGCAGAGAAATCATGCCGAGTGAAAACCCACTGAAACTATAAATTTGAAATCTAGTCAGTATCTCCATTTTATGTAGCGAAGATTCGCTAAGAAGAGATTTCTCAAATTCATTCCCCTAAAGGGATCTCAAGGAAGAATTTTCGGATTATCAAATTCACACAAGCGAAGCTGTGGGTAACAGCTAGTACACTACAACCTAAACAAGAAATTTTTAGGTGAGAATAAATGAGTTTAATTAGTGTATTGACAGAGCTGCTCGAAAATTTTTAATATGAAATAAAATTTTGGGCAGATCAGGAAATTTAAAATATCGCAATATATATATTTTATACTTACTCAGTAATTATAATTCAAAACATAACACAGTTTAATCTACCTGAAAGGAAGTGTTTTGTTATTTAATATATCTATCAGGTTAAAAACTATTTGACAACACTGACAATAAGCTTTGACTGTTTTAATACAGAGTTGATTTCTGAAGATAAACGCCTAACCCTGATCTCTGATCACATTTATTTTGAATGAGCAGCTCTATTTCACATTGTAAATTGAAAACAGATAACCAATATTTTAGATAAAATGAACCATAGAATTACATATTATGTGTTCTAAATTTTTTGTGCGTCAAAAAAAATAAAACTAGCAAATTATAATTGGTATTTAGTTTTAATTATTGTAATAAATCATTGTTTAAAAATAAAGCATTGTAATATGCATGACGTTATATACCTATTGTGTTCAAAACATCATCCAAAAAATTCATCTAGGTTTTTGACCGTTTAACCAGTTTTTGATGCTTGTCATGTCAAAAACATGAAAAACTAACCCTGCTTGGAGGTTACTGTTTTGAAGTGATTCAGTATTTCTGAAGAACAGGTTAAGTTTTTTTGATTGCATGTCAAATTATAATAACCCGACTTATAATTAATAAGAAGCTGTTTTGTAGCATGTGACATTTATTTTGCATTGAAGATGCGTGAATTTTGTGTGAAGATCTTTTATTTGTGATTAGGCACTTTATCATTACGTTCATTCACATTTTTACATGAAGAAAACTATGCTGCTTTTATAGTCCCCCATGGTGACTTGGAGCCAGGAATTTGTCAAGCTCTACTCTATAAGTCACTCTTTTGGCCATTTCCAGGCTTACATAGTTTTGGTTGCTAGCATGCTTGTACATTATCCAAGTCACTGTTTATTTCACTTCCATGCTCATACACTCCCTAGAGGTCTGTTTACATTACAAGAAAAATGAGAAAAGACTGCTTAAAATCAAGTTTAAGAATTTTTTCTAAAACCAACTTAAATGGACCAACATTTAAACCCCACTTTACCTAAGTCGTCAGAGGTTTGCGAGTGCAAAGGATTATGGGAAAAGAAGTTACAACTCTCAAAAATCAGCAAAGAAAGAGGTGGAGAAATGCCTGTTCTAAATTTCTTCTTCACGAAGGAAAAAAGTCAAGTGGGTGCTAGAACATCCAATGCGACTGCAGTATTGCACATGTAAACAGGGCTTCGGCAACTCTTTTGGCTCACTATCTCAATCCCTCTCTATTGGTCATTTGCATGCTTGCAGGGCCGGATTAACCATTAAGCAAAATAAGCACATGGTTAGGGCATCAGGAGAAAAGGGACACCACGAAGTGGTCAGTGTATTTTTTAATGCACCTTTTTTCCCCCAGAATCAACCATCCAGTAAAAAACCCAGAAATTTAAAGATCACTTGATTGCACAGTTAAAAATCTTTATAGAAAGTTTGGCCAGGGCTCACAATCAAGGGAGGATATGTGGTGTGGTACTCCAATAGCTGCACCAGGAAGGGTACTGAGTTTACTCTATTTCCGTTAAAAATTATGAGAAAGGGGGTGCTAAAATAGATTTAGGGGGTGCATAAATTGAGATTTTGCTCAATTTCCATAAATTAAGCCCAGAGCCATCTCAGCAGCATTATATGCCCCCGGGAAAAACAAATTTTTCTGAGGCCTCACCTGCTGCCTGCCTATCAATTTCCAATTTGCATACTTACTCTCTCTCTCAAATTTTAACCAGATCAAATTGTCATAAGGCTTCTACGGCACTTACCTACCCGTAGCATCATAGGCCTCAGGAAAAATGCTTTTTCTGAACCCGTCCCCATAAAAATATCTGCTTATCATTTTACATATGAAAACTGCTAATGACTCCTTAAAATTTTTAAACAGATCTGATTGTTCATGAGACCCAAGGTCATGGGGTAAAAAGGATAGGGGCAACAAAATCATTTGAGTGCTTAGGGTCAGTTCTGTCTTAACGCATGAGCCCACCCGGGCACGGCCCAGGGACCCCAAGAGAAGAGGGGGCCTCAGAAAAAATTCTGCTTCTCATTTTTAAGATTTGGCCATGTAGGGTCTCAGAAAAATCACTTGGCCCAGGGACCCATAATGCTCTTAAGACGGCCCTGCTTAGGGCCTTTATATAGATTAATCCAGCCCTGCATGTGCTTTAGGTCAGTAGTCACTCTTTTAGTTGCTCATATGCTTGCAAAATATCTAAGTCACTCACTGATATAGTCCCTAGTCCCTCGCTATCTAGTCAGAGGTGGATTCATAGCTTTACCACCTGTGGGCTATACAATTTTCTTGCCCACTCATTCATAGAATTTGCCACTCCACCAAACGCACTGCTTGAGCTATAGCCCACTAAACCCTGCCCCCTTCTCTATGAATACGTCACTGGGTATATCAGTGGCAACGAACTGGAAAACCAACTTCAATCATCAAGCAACTAAAATTAAGGTCAGCTAATGAATTGTGTACACAGTGGCGTACGTGGGATTTTCCTCAACGTTCGGGGTGGGGGATAATGGTTCAAATTTTCTTTTCTTCCCGGTGAGATTACGTTTTTTACTACAAAAATAAAACATAATCTCGGCTATTGGGGGTGGGGGGGGGGGTTCAACCCCTTCTACTTTGCGAACGCCAATGCGTGTATGTACATCATTGGGGTTGAAATCACTGAGATAATAATCACGATAATGATAATAAAAATTGGCTTAATACCTTAATTATATCAGCGAGATTCTTTAAAACATTGCATTAAATGTCACCACGGCTTAAAGAGTTTTGACCCGTCATTACTATTATTATTATTTTAATTTATCGGCCACTGTGGGATGGTTCGTGTCTCTTTACACACCCTTAACATTATACAAGGCTTTGGCAGATAGGGTCATTTTCATGCTCCTGATATCAGAGAGAGAAAGTAACGTTGAATTTTGATAATTAAAATCCAAAAATTAGCAATCAAAAAATTTAAAAATAAATTATATATTTAAATGAAATTGAAGTACTTAAAAGTATTCTTTAAAAAAAAAGTCTTCATCAATGACTCGATCTTTTGTTCTTGATCGTTGGCAACACCAAAACAATAACAAAACAAATAAACAAACCCTTTATAGGTATTTCGGTCATGGCTGTCACAGGAGTGTTGCCTTTCGTGAGAGGAGTTGATTTCTCGCGAAATGACTTCCAGGTACACAAATTACTAGAGATATCTCCGAATTTATTGCTCGTGTTATTATATGTAGACAAATCTAAAACTGGATTATGTGTAGTGGTGAAGCCCATGACCCCCAGGGGACGGGGTTCCCATATATCGATTTCGTAGGTTCATTTTTTTAAGGTGTTGAGAAATTTGCATACATGTGTAAGGTTTCCCACAAACAAACTATTGACACGTCGCGAGCCACATTTCGCATTTTACTGAAACCACTCAGCTATACTTGACATTACCGAAGAGCTCGGGGGGGGGGGGCAGGGCATGCGTTGAAGACCCCACTGCCCGCAAACTCCCTCCCTCCTTTGCACGGTTATGCTCCTTTCCTCGGAGGTCTTTTTTAACACACATGCGTTGTATTTTTTTTGCTAAGAAAGTTTATTAGACATCAGTAATCATGTTTCCCGTGAAGACAAATTCCGCAAAGAAATGCAGTTATCAAATTGAATCAGTCATACCGAAGGCCCCTTAGAATGGATCTCTCATTAAATTCATGGTATAAAAATTAAAATGGGGTTGACAATTAGGCTTCCCTTCTCTCTATACTAGAGCTTCAGAGAGTCAGCCTCCCCTCTTCAGAGAAAGCTATGGTGATATCAATGTGTGAAATTTCACCCCAAATACATTCAATGGTAGATCGTGTTTAAACTGTGATTCTTTTTTTCTTTTTTTTTACTTTTCCGTTATAACCATTCATTTGGTTCATTTTTTATCATGGCAACCACTTATATATTCTGGCGCCATTTTTGTCTTATCAAATTTGCACTGACAGTTTGGCTCATCTTTCCTGGGACGTTTTCAGTTTCGTTGTCTCAAGCATCCACCTTTTGTTACTCTTCAGTTGAAACCGTATGGGGTTTTCCCTCCGACAATGTAGCTTATCTCTGTTGCAACCTTGAAGGTGTGGTTGATCCCCAATATGGTACACCTTTTTGTCGCCAAGTTGTTGATCATGGGTGGGAATAAAGAATTATTTGGAGTTTGCTAGTTGCCATCTTGGTCCATATCAGTTTTTCTCACAGTTATTTTTTTTTCTTTTTTTTTGTGCATTTTGCCACCCTCTTTTAATGTTGGAGAGTTTAAAAGATGATATTTGCATTGTTGTCCCCCTCTGGTGCAGCATCCATGGCACTAGACCCGCCTGATCCCCTCTAGTGGTAACCCTGTCAACTAATCGATTATTATAACATTACAGTATGAACATAATCATATATTTTGATATAATCATATATTTTTATATAATCAATTGTATAATTACCATAATCAATTACAGAACATATTGTTTTACATGTCACAGCCTTTGATCATGCAAGATTCCTGAGGTGTAGTGCAAGTCCCTTTGATGTATCAACTATGTTTGGATCCTCCAAAATAGTTGTTTTGTTGCTTGTCTGGTTCCAATTATAAGCAAGCTCATCAAACCACTCAAGAACAACACATGATGTCCATATTAAACATGAAATGTCCTATGATAGGGTATCCCAGTTCATGGGCTCGACTGGACACACGGCCCAGAGGCCTCAGTTCTATGGGTGTGCACATTGGTGTATGCAAAGGGGGGGGGGCTTTTGGGAGTTCTAACCCCCCCCCCCCCCAAGCCGAGATCATAGTGTTATTTTGCGGGGAAAAATGTAAAAACCCCACCCTTGAGAAGGAAAAAAATTTAAACCCCCCCCCCCTCTTGAGAAAATTCTGTGTATGCCTATGGGTGTGCAGGTGATTTTTGAGAATAATTACTAAACTGGCACTTTCATGCAAGATTTGTCAAGCTATGATAACGGTTTTTGGAATTTTTTCATTATTAAACCAAATAACGTGTCATATTTTCTTCCCCCATCCCCTCTATTCAAAATTGAACTTGTTTAAGTTAAATTTTGTTTATAGGATAGTTTTTTAATGTCAGAAATTAAATTTTCTAACAGTTTTTTTTTTTCCCAGAAATATTACATATTTTCATTTCTTAGAACTAAGATGCATTAAATGAGAGTAATATTATGAATGTTTAAAACATATTTTGTAGGAAGATTATTTTCCAAAAGCGGTTGCTGAGATGACTGGTCTGCGATGGCTGAAACTGAACAAAACCTGTATTGACTGGATTCCAGATGAGTTATGCAGTCTCCAAAAGCTGGTAAATTGAATATTTTCTTCATTCACTAGCTTGTTTATTTCTTTTATTACATTTTTAATGTAAAGCCTGCACGATAGATAAAGCAATGGTTGCTATAGAGTCTTTATTTTTATTGAATGAGCATTTTACTAAATTTTATTGTTTAATTTTTCATCTAGGAAACGCTATCTTTGACTCGAAATAATCTTGTAACGATACATGAAGAGGTTTCTACTTTGCCGTGCCTGCGTTATATCAACTGTCGTTACAATAAATTGAAATTGTTTAATTTTTCATCTAGGAAACGCTATCTTTGACTCGAAATAATCTTGTAACGATACATGGAGAGGTTTCTACTTTGCCGTGCCTGCGTTATATCAACTGTCGTTACAATAAATTGAAAAATTCTGGCATACCATCAGACATATTCGATCTAGAGGATCTCGCAGTTGTGGTATGCTTTCAATTACTGATTTTTAATTTTGAGATTTGGTCTTCTGTTATGTGGATTCTCTTTTATTTCCCTATAACTGTGTGTTAACCTCTATGGCAAATATCTGTGATTGAACCTCTCTAAGTTGATATCATTGTAACTGAAAGCACAATATTCAGCTAAATCAAAATACTGTAAAATAGCTTTATCAAATTTGTTCAGGGTGTACAAAATCACAAATTTTCTTTTACAATTACACTTTCCACGCTCATTGAACATAGCACTGGGCATAAAAAATATTCAGGGTCCACTTAAAGAAGTGTTATTTGCATTTCGCTCAAAGAGTTTATACCGAGTTTAAAAACTCGGTATAAACGAATATCTATACGTGTGAATCTGTTTCATACACTAAAATGCTATTTAGCTTCTCATACAATAGTGCTCTGAATCCCAAGTGTAATTTGTTCATAAAAGTTTCATGTATCGCTGCAAGAAATTGTAATTTCAGCACTTTTCCCCCATTCTTTATGATCATTTAAAATCTCTAACTTGCTTCTCAACCAATCAGAATAAACAAAAATTGGCATGGTACAATACCGGTGTATTTTCTCTCTCGTTAAAGAAGAAAAAGTTTCGTGCAACACAAACACATTTGCAGTATAATGATCACCAAGGCTAGGATTTTTATGCCCTAAAAACTGGCAGAATATGCTCTATAAAAAATTCATTTATGCCCTAAAAACTGAAAATATGCTGTAAAAACCTACAAGCACGCTTTTATAAATGGGCTGGTCATATTTTCCTCATGAAAAATACGAGAAATCACCAATCATTATAAAAATGTATGCCAAAGGTACACAAATAAAATTGCTAATAGGTGCTAATATCGTCGAAAAATCACCAATTATTTGTCTAAAACGATGTCAAAAGTAAGAAAAATTATGAATTATTGTTAAAATCACTAATTTTGGGGAATGAAGCTAGGGAAGGGAAAGCGCGGATCCCTCTTAATTTTTATGCTTAAATATGCTATATAATGCTCTAAAATATGAAAATATGCCTTAAATTACAGAGATCATGAAAAATTCCCTAAAATCATGAAAAAATGCTCTATCACATAAAAATAGTGAAATATTTAAAATGATGACTTGACTATTTATTTTCATCCCCAGAATATAGATAGTTACAGTAGTCTGATAGTATAGGCCAGTCATAGACAAACTCTAGCCTGTGAACTAAATACGACCTGCTTCGAGGTTCTATCCCGCCTGCAGCAGAATATGCATTGCTTTACTTCTAAGCATAAAAACTCCAATTACGAATCAATGTCCAAACATATCCAGCCCACTAAAATTTTTTCTTTTCATTTTTTGGCCTGCTCCTAAAAAGGTTTTCCCTTCACTGATGTAGGCCTATTCATTTTCCGTAAGAATTAAGTTATGGAAGTTATGAATTAACATTTTACTTTGCCAGAAGTAGCTGTATTGATTTGTGAATAACATAAGTTGTCTTATTTTTGTAGGATTTTAGCCACAATTGCTTGAAAGAAGTGCCTCGAGACTTGGAGCATGCTAAAGGATTACTAGTGTTGAACCTTAGCTTTAATATGTAAGTTGATTCGTCATTAACACTTATCCTCAATCTAGCCCTATATCATCTATGTATATAATCATAATAACCATGTGAATGCACTATCATTGAATGATTGCTTGATGCAATATAGGAATGATTGGAAAATGAGCCGTTGAGTGCAAGAATGGTGGTGTAAGTCAAAAAATGTGCTTTCAAGATAATTTGTCCTTTATGAGCAGTTCTGTAAAAAACTTTTGAGTTATTGAATGAAATACTGTTTCTTTTATTCACAGTCATGTCAGTACTGAACATGTCTAACTATTTAGGCACATTTCAGTGATACTCATTCATCATTGAATGAATATCATAGTAAATTGTCTTGCACCACCTTTGCAGAAAAAATTACCTGTGAAAAATGACACACCATTCATGCATGACTTACACCACTTTTGCATGTAATGAAATTTAATTTTTGTCAGTCTCGTTAAAAAAGGGCTTAAATAAAATTAGTTTTTTTGTAGTGTTTCATTATATTCATTTATTTTTTAAATAAGCGTCCATAAAGAGGAAAAAGTCTTCAATTAGGACTGGACAAATTGCATGCACCAGGTTGCCATGAGGACTAAAAAATTGGTATTAACGCCCAAAATTTTCCTTGAGTAGTTACTAAATTACACTCTGGAGCAGCACAAAATTTTTAGAATTTATAGCAGCATATCTGCGAACATGAAAGAGGAGTGATGTAAAAAGCCAAAAGAAGCGTTATTGTAGACCTTGTTCTTCAGGTAAAATAATTTTGCCACCTAGATTTTTTTGCAATTTGTCCGGCCCTGTCTTCAATCATGCCTTCTTTCGGGCAGGTCTAGGGGATGTTTCTGCAATTGCACTGTCTTCACTTTTGTCATCATCATAGTCAAGCAGTCTAATGTCATCCGTTTTAATAGAAGTTTTTAGAGCTACAATGAAGAGGTGATGGATGGGGGTTGTAAAAGAAAACAAATCCGTCTTTTTTTGTTTTTGGCTTTGGTAATGGGCCTTGTTGCGATATACAATGGTTGTTGCTTGATTTGTGCAAAAGATTGTGCAGATCCTTTTTGCAGGTGGCAGTCGGAGTGTGTGAAACTTCTCTAGATCATTTTTTGTATATTTATAGTGCATAACGTGGGCAGTTCTGTCTGAATTTCATCCAACTCATCTTGAGCCATCTTACTGACTTATTACCTTTACATATTTCCTTTCTTAATCCAACTGTGCTTTTGGTTTTAAGTCTTGCTGGCGCATTATTTGCTCATGGAAACTATTCTTCTTCCGGGTGGAGTGGATAGTTTCAAACCATTCAGAAGGTGTGTAATGCACTTTATTTCTTTCTGCAATTTCAATGTTTCCAAAGTATTAGTTGTTCCTCATAAAACTGTAGCCTGATACAAAATATTTGTGATCAACTATCACAATAATATTATTTGTGCCCATGACAATTTTCTTCTATGTTAAAGCTAATTTTTTAAATTATGATTTTGTCCAGTGCAACTGTCACTGAGCGCTACTAGGTGTGTTTTTACTGCTTCTTCTAGTTCAAGATGCTTTGTGAGACAAGAATCTATTTCCTGAGACTCCTTGAAACAATCGTCTCATCCCACACATACATCCAGGCCTTATCTCGTGCCTCATTGATTCCCCCACTTGGGATAGGACTTACACTTTTTGCACAAAACATTTTCATCATTTCATTTGCTGCTAATTAACTTTTACTGCAATGTGGCGATAGCCATACAGTCAAACCATGTGTGCACACAACAGATTGAAGGTAAAGCTACCCACGTATGGTATTAGTCATGATTTCACAAAAAATGACTTGCACCACTCCACTCTTGCACCCAGCGGCTGAAATGGTATATGATAAAAGTACAAATGCATTTGGAAGCAGTCTCATCTGCATCATTTTAACTCTACACAAACCTTGAAGGAATATTTTTTGTAGAAGAAAGTGATGTGTGTGTGTAATTATTCTGTGATCACATCAGTTTGCATTTGTACATTTTTTTTTACTGAATTTAATCATTTAAGTTTTTGTTTCCCACTGACACAAGAACTTTGATTTATTTTAACCTTAGTTATATCGTGCATGTCAGGAGAAAGAAAACAAAGAGATATAATGAATTATATGACTTATCTACATTCTAATTTTACTTGAATTTTCATCAGTGTGTCTGAGGCTCAAAATACCTGAATACGAATTTCAATGAGGGGCAACCAGATCAGGCTTTTACAAAAATCATCCGAGTCATTGTGTTTTTATAATTGTCCATTTCTGTTGTAATTTCAAGCATCCAATGATCTATTATAGTGTTTGTTGATGGAAAATTCCATTCAAAGATTGAAAAAACTGATAGGAAAAAAACAAATCATCAAATGTCATCCATGTTGATAAAAAATTGGAATCTGGTGTAATCAAAACTGTTTGTAAGAACTGTTTGAAATCTTTGTTTCAGGATAGAGAATATACCCAATCAGTTGTTTGTGAATCTCACCGATTTGCTGCATCTTGATCTAAGTGATAACAAATTAGGTAAGAATATTTTTTCTCGTTGTGTAATTATGCAATTCTGACTGCAGTTCTTTTTGTACAAACGAAAAAATATGTTTAGCAAAAAATTAATGTCTTTATTTTATTATTATTTGAAACATACACTTAACACTGATTGACACTAATTCTAAAATAAAATTAAACAAAAACAACGCTATGCCAATATCTAATACATTACTATAAAGGGTGTCTGGAAAATATTGGGATGAACATTTATGGGAGATAAATCTATGGTGTTTAATCAGAACATGATATCTCCAAAAGTGGCTTTCTGATCTATAACGCCTCCTAATTGTAACTAATTAAAAAGGAAATACATGCACAAATACGTAGGTACGGCTAAACAACATGCTGATGTATGATATTTTCATTTGTATTTGCATGTATGCTTTATTTTTGATTTTTAAATGATAGTGAAAATGCTTCTATATCAAAAATGTCATTTTGGAATTATCATGTGCTGACCAAACACCACAGAAATATCATCTAAAAGAAATGAGATTTGCATAAGGAACTCGTATCCACTCATACAAACAGAAACGTTACCATTTCCTCATTCGAGCACAAGTCGCCCTGCACCTTGAGGCTTAGCTGAGCTACTCAATATCCATGTACACACTTAGTAGTCAAAAATAGAGCACAAAATTGAAAAAAGAAAATTTCGGAGAACCTGCAAATTCTTTTTTGCTTAGGTGATCTGTAAATTTGCCGCAAGACTCTTAAGTCATCTGTAATAATGCCACAGCTCTCTCGCTTAAATAATCTAGAGTCACTTAACCACTGGTTATTATTAAAATTAAAGTTAAATTAATCACTGGTCACTTAAGTGATCTGTAAATATGCTGCGAACTGCGTGTGTGATCTGAAACTGTGCCACAAATCACTCATCATCTTTAAGTATGCTGCGGGTCACTTAAGCGATGTGGAAAAATGTACTGCAGGCCATTTAAGTAATGTAGAACTTCACAGTGAATCACAAGTGATCTGTAAATGTGCCGCTAAGCTCATATTCACAAAATTAGGGTTTGAGATGTCAGGCCTCATCATATTATTCTCAGGGCCATATTAGGCCCATGGGTCATGAGTTGAACACATGTCTTGTGGCCATGTTTACATCCAAATGATTGAAATCTACATAATCGTAATTCCTAAATGCAATTTTTACAGGGTATTTAATGAAAAAGTTTATCAAGTGCTTGCGAGCATAATATCTACATGAGCATTGAGCATTTCTGCTTCAGAGAGCACCAGGTTGAAAATGACGACTTTAAATAGCATTTGCCTCCCCTCAACATTTATTCCAATATTTTTGAAACGCCCTGTGTATTGGTGTATGAGTAATTTTAAAATACTTTTCTGCTAAAAGAGATCTGTATCATCATGTATATAACCATCATATATTTATTGTTTTATGTTTATCATGGTAACAATAAGGTTATAAGTGATTATAGCTTGTTTAACAAGAGTGATTAAAAGCATGAGATAAATGGTGAAAAGTTTGAATCTGAATTTCAACAATGTGAAAATTGTTCCTGTTTCAGTGATATGAACCAGCATATCACTTATTGCCATGATATAAATTCAAATATGATATCTTAAATTTATTTTCCATTTAGTGACACTTTCTAATGATGTTTTGTGATCTCAAACGAGTTTGAAAATTATTTCCAGAATCATTACCACCGCAGATGAGGAGACTCGTTAATCTCTTGACTCTGAAACTAAACAACAACCCTCTTGGTCATAACCAACTTAGGTCAGTATTTTTCTTTGTATTAAAATTGCCAGGCATTCACTTCTTATTTTTACAGATTTTGCAATCTGGAAATTTGCATTATAATTTAAATATAACATTATCAAAGTTATATTTAGTTTAGTTTTCTTTTGTGTGAAAAAAAAATCATCAACATTTGATTATTTCTTTCCCCTTTTCAGGCAACTTCCTGCTTTAGTGTCGTTACAGACCCTACATATGGCAAACACTCAACGAAATATTACAAATATACCAACATCATTGGACAGCTTAGTGAATCTCCAAGGTAAGCTTGATACATGTGACAGACAGAATTACAATATTAATATCGTTTGCATTCAAATATATCAAACAGTTGAAAAAAAATCTTTTTTGGTATTATAATGATGCAATTATGAAACTTTTTTTCATCAGAAATTGTCAAATTGAATTTTTTCCAATTTCAAACTTAAATCAAGTTTTCAGTTCTAATTGATTATTTTCAGATGTTGATCTCTCTGAAAATGCTTTGCCGAAAGTGCCAGATGCTGTGTATACTCTCCCTAATCTGAAAAGGTTAAATCTAAGTGACAATTGTATCATCGATGTTGCATCAGATATTGGAGGTAACAATCTGAAATTTTCAATTTATTCATCTTCATTAATGATGAATGGCAAGGTTTAATTTTTTTCTGTAACTGTTTTTTGGCTTTATTTTTTAATTCTGTTGATGCTATTGTTATGTACTATGCATACTCCTGCGTATAAAATACTAATAGGATTGTGTTGCATTTCAATAGCTTGGACTGATGTTCTGTTAATTCAAATAAAAATTTTATGCTGGCTGCATTTATTCATATACTCTGTTAAGCATAAATATTATTTTGCAATGAATGTTTTGTATAAATTTATTCATGTAATTAGATGCAGTGTAACCTTCTAATACATACCTCAATGTATTTTACTACCTATAAGCAGACACTCCCCCTTCAGCAGACAAAATTATTTTCATGTGAGGGTGTCTATTAGCAAGATGGTTTTACTTGCTGTTCACATTGCTATTCATTGAGCATTGCCATGGTAAATCAGACTTCCACATACAATCAATGACAATCAAGTTTGTATTTCGAAAATGAACATTTCATTTTCATTGAGCCAGAATGATATTATGGTAAAACTTTCACTTTTTTGCTGCTCCACCTGAACAGTTTGATATCACAAAATATATGATAGGACAGGGTTTTTCAAACACCTCGCACACTGGTGTGCCCTAAGAGGATCATAGGTGTGCTGTGACAATTTTCGAAAGAAATTGACTGAATTATTTCTAACGGGGTTCAAACATCATTTTATTATTTTTGTTTCACTAATTTTTGTAGTAATAAAAGTCAGCTTTCAGGAAAAAACTTAACAAAATGAACATTTTTATACTAAACTTTTATGAAAAAAAAAACTATTGCTATTAAATAGTGGGCGTATGGTCACTCTTGGTGTTTAGCAACATCATTGCAAAAAAGTGAGAGATTATAAAGTAAACATGCAACTGAAACTAACCATGATTGCCACAGCTACTAGTTAATTAAATTAAGACCCAAATGTATTTGAAAAAGAGGTAAGCATTAAAATTTCCATGCTATTTCTAGATTGTGAAATCAAATTTGTATATTGGGTTTTTAACTCTGAACTTTATAATTTTTCAAAAAATTTAAAATGAATCATATTTTCTGAATTTATATTTCCAGATGTATGGAAAAATCTAGTGACACTTAATCTCTCCAGAAACAAGTTAAAAGCTTTACCTGTGAGTTTTTTTTCTGTATATACTTATGCTTGTAGTAAATACACATGAAACATTTCACTGTTTGTTTAACTACACATTAAATACAAAGGATATACCGCTATGCTCTACAGGTTCCAAGACTTATTTTATGATGGAAGAATGAATACAGATAGAACCTGTTTATTTGGTGTTGCCTTTGAAGAACTGCCCTGTGCAATTATGAGTTTTTGCCATTGTTCATACAAAGATGTAAATGCGGATTGCAAGTCTTTTTTGTTATATCTTCCACTGCCTTTGTGTACTCTCTTCATTTTTCAGAATCTGAGAATTGCCCCTCAATAAAAATCTTCGTCTGAGGAAAAAGGGGAAAATGTCACATGGGGCAAGATCTGGGGAGGAATAAGCTAGTTGTTGAAGTATTGGAATGTGATGTTTTGACATCTAAATCTTACACCAGGAGGGACCCGTGAGCCCTTAAACGTCTGTATTTGAAGATGCAAGCAACCAGATCTTTGAAAGGCCAAGTCATGGGTGTTCTATGACAATGTGCCAGCTCATAGGTCCCTCCTCTTGTCAGATTACCTGTCAAAGCATCACATTCCGATACTTTTATGACCATCTATTCTCCCCCCCCCCCCCCATCTCGCTCCATGTTACTCTTTCCTCAGATAAAGAATTTAGCTTTAAGGGCAATGATTCTCGGGTTTCAAAAAATAGAGTGACGAAGGCACTAAAGGATGTAACAAAAAGTGCTTGCAATCCACATTTACATCTTTGTATGAACAATGACAAAAATGCATAATCACACAGAGTAGTTACTTCAAAGGAAACATCAAATAAACAAGTTCTATCTATATTCATTCTTCCATAATAAGGTAAGTCTCAGAACTTTTTGAATGTAAGTAGTATGTATGTATGACAAAAATAGTTGCCAAGAAAATTGTTCATATGAATCCAATATATCAAAGCCAGTTGTTGATTGTGGTTTTTTTTTTTCAGGCATCTATTTGTAAACTGACAAAGTTACGTAGATTGTATATCAATGACAATACACTCGATTTCGAAGGTATACCTTCTGGGATTGGGAAGCTGTATAACTTGGAAGTTTTTATGGCATCAAATAATAACTTGGAAATGATCCCTGAAGGAGTCGTTAGGTGATTGATAATTTATTTGTCTGAGATTTAAGTATGTTGTTTTTAAGTATGATACTCTTTGATTGTGCAATAAGAAAATTCTCTTCATTGATTGTGCAATAAGAAAATTCTCTTCATTGATTGTGCAATAAGAAAATTCTCTTCATTGATTGTGCAATAAGAAAATTCTCTTCATTGATTGTGCAATAAGAAAATTCTCTTCATTGATTGTGCAATAAGAAAATTCTCTTCATTGATTGTGCAATAGGAAAATTCTCTTCATTGATCATCATTTCTTATTCAATAAATGTTTTGTTTAATACTGTATCTTTATGTATGTAAAAATTTTCAATGGACTGAAGAACCAGTCAGGACCTTGGCTCTGTCTCGCTAGGGATATCAGTTATTTACTCAGTTGCATTGGGCCATGCTGGGGGAAATTTTCAAGGAACTGAATAGAATTATATGTATAAGGGATATATATATATATATCATTATGGATGAAATCTAATAGAATGTACGTTATCACTGAGAAAAATTCTCTCTGGATCAGAGTATTATCATTCATGCAAGATTATTGCTATAGATTATAAGGTTGTATGAGACAGCTTTAGAAGTTTAAATTTCAATTTTAGTGAAGAGATTTTTTTTTTGTTATCTATCAGAATCTCAACAGCTGCATTTCTCAAGTGAAGTTTTCAAACATTGTTTACAGTTTCTATGAAAAATACTGTATAAATGAACAGCAGTGGCAAACACCAGTTCTTTTAATTTTTCCGAGAATCCCATGCACAATAAATGTTCTCTAGAACGGGGCTAGTATTTCAAGGGCTGTGCAAGATTGAAAAGCACTGCTCTACTGTCTTGTCCCTTCTCTCCAGAGAGAGAAGTGCCTTCAACATGGTACTTACATGGCATGAATATTCAGACATTTGCTATTTTCACTTCAAAATATGGAAGACAGATTGCTACACCAGTGTAACATGGAACAAGCATTAGCCTGACAATATCAATACGTTAAGACCACACACATATACAAACACACAACACACTCCTACCTATACTAATTCATTTGAAATTTCTCGGCAAAATGTTTACAAAGTGCATGCAGAGTTAAGTAGACAGTAATCTGCTATCCAGCAGAAGGCCAAGATCAGATTCAGTGTTTTGGTTTAAAAGTAGTGTCCTGCTCTGTTTTGGTTCATTGAGTTGCTACTGCACTCTATGTGTAATTCCTTTCAATAAAAAATAGAGAGAAATATTTGAAGAAATAATTCTTGTTATTTTTTTCTGAATAATTGCAGCCATACAATCAGATGCAGATCTGAAGGTGACATGTGAGATTGTCCCTCTCAAGAGCAGAATGATATGGAAGAAAATAGTAGTCTGTCTTATACAATATAGGACCATCTGACAAACCTAGAAAATAAATTGTCCCTCCAAACACATTGCCCTAGATCAGCATCTGATCATAGTGAATATTAATGTATGAATGGAGTACTTTTCAAAAAAAATTTTGATATGAATTATTACTCGCTCTGTTGTATTTAACTTTGAAAACTTGCATATTCTCTCTCTAGGTGTGGGAGATTAAAGAAATTGGTCTTGGCCAATAACCGTCTCATAACACTTCCTGAAGCAATTCATTTACTAACAGACCTAGAAGTTCTGGATCTTCATGGCAACCCAGATCTGATCATGCCCCCGAAACCTACCGAGATGCAAAGAGGCAGTGGAATGGAATTTTATAACATAGATTTCTCCTTGAGCACTCAGTTAAGGCTTGCTGGAGGCACTGCTAATACTCCTGCTGTTGCGCCGAGTAAGACATTTTTTCCCCCTCTCTATGTTACTTGTTTTCTTTTTCCAGTCCTCTAGATCATTTTGAATTGTAAGTTTTGTATGTTTATGTACTGTGAGACTACCTTAAATAAATTTCCTCTGACAGATGATTATGAAAATATTATTACCGAATGTTTGCGACATCTAGAACTAATTTTGAGGTCTCTGTTATAATTTCAAATTCAGGGGAAATTTTATTTTAAGTGTTTTTTAGGGTCTCACACAGGCACTGAGTAAGTTATACATGAATTGTGGTTTTCAATCAGATGTATGCATGAAACACAAGGATTTAAAACATAGGTAGTAGTCCCATAAATCAGTGGTTCTGAAAAAGTTTGTTGCCAACAGATGTTATGGTCGTTTTTGTGAGCTGTCGATATTGATGTGTACCTGTTCACTGTTTTGTAGTGATTCTTTGTTAGAAGAGTCTAAGGGGACTGCGGGTAAACATTGACTATAGCAAGGAAGTCAGGGGTGGCAAAAGTTTGACAACCACTGGCATAAGTGACAAAACAAAAAGTAATTTTTTTGGTTGGTTTTTTTTTCGATGTAATATGTAGGAAGAGATTAAGTATATCTTTGACAAAAACACCATACACATCAAAGTCAAACTTTGGAAACAAAATAAAGCATTATTAGTTAAAAAATCTGTGAAATCGCTGACCACTGTTGTGGCCACCCACTAAAAAGGGTTGTTTGAACCTTCTTTTTTTTTTTTTCTATGTGTTTTTTCTATAACAGTGATTCCCAATGTGGGCGTTAATGCCCCTGGGGGCATTGAAATGCTCCGGGGGGAGGTAGAAGCTACGGGTATAACATAGGGTCCTGTGGGTTGGATTGCATTAGGGGGCGTTGGGAGAAAAAATTTCTTAAGAAAGGGGGCGATGGGACAAAAAGGTTGGGAAACTGTGTGTTATAAGAATTTATTTTCTTTTTTTCACCATATATTTTTGTGTACCGGAAAGTGGTGTTTTCTTTTGAATTTTGAAGAAAGAATTGAAGTACAATTAGATTTTTTCTTCTTCCAGCTCATAGTAAAGATCCAATAGCACGTAAACAAAGACTCAGGAGAAAAAAAGATGATGAGATGGATAGCGAGCAGGCTAAAGTTTTGAAAGGCATGAGCGATTTAGCCAAAGACAAGAATAAAGATATTAAGCTTGATGAGCAAATAGTTTCATTAAAGTAAGTAGAGAGTCTTATATCCTGTTTTGTGACTTGGTTATCAAATTTTATAGTTCCCTAACATTTTTGTATGTGTGTACATGCATATTTAAAATTAGAAATATCCTATTGAATTTAAATTTTTCAACTTATGATTGAAATTTAGTGTATGATTTTTTTTCACAATAATTTAGACCAAAGAGATGGGATGAAGCTCTTGAAAAACCACCGCTTGACTATAGTGACTTTTTTGATGATGAGACTGGACAAATACCAGGTGTGTTTGTGTGTTCATAGCAGATGCTTTATGTTAGAACCAGATATAATGCTATCATTCAGATATTTTTAAGATACAAAGTAAGAGCCAGACAAATACTGAAACATGAGAAAAACTTTGGTCATATATATGCAGGGGAACCTGTATGAAATTGATCATCAAGCAACTGAAATAATATTTAGTTTTAGACAGTTTTCCATTTCATAAAAGTCCACATCAAGGCACTAATCATTGATGTGATTATCTTTTGATTCTGTTTAAAACAGGTTTGTATCTCATACAGTGTCTGTCTTAGACAGGTTTCACTGTATCTGTCAGTTATTTTGATCCATATTTTTCGTCTCAATTCACTTTTTCATGTGCAATCATTGTTTTGTTTATATTTTGGAGCTAAATTGTTTTCTTTCTCATTTAAATTGCCATTTTTAGTATGTGAACCATAGGAAACCCCCTCCTGCTCCCCCCCCCCCCCATTAAAAACTACTCTTCTCTATCTTTGTTCAGTTTTTTACTTACTCAAAGACCATCAAAGCAGATGCCCTTATTTATGTTTATGTTTCACAAGAACAAAACATTCATGAAACTTTTACTTAATAAGTAAAGAACGTATTTGTGTTGATCATAGATCTTCATTTCAGTCATAAACATAACATTAAAATGGTCAAGTCAAGACAGCATTAATAGTCACTAACTGCTCCTGACACTCAACAATGAGACCAAAAGTGGGCAAAGCTTTCAATTATTTATCTTTCTTTCCTATGATTAATCCAATTCTTTCTAAACTGGTTTGATAGAAGCCTCCCAAACATTAGCTCATAGATGCACGCACAAATTATAGATATCCATAACATCAGTGTAACTTTCATAAAGATAACAGATTAGTGATCAAATGAGCATTCTTACCAAAATAACAGGATGAACAAAAAATATGAAAAAATAAGATGTCATCCCCCTCTCATGCCAGAAGCACAAATTGCGCAATGTCCTTGGGAAAAAAAAGAGCATGGTAAATGATGTCTGAATGTTTACTCTATGGGACTTATTGTCCAAAAGTGTTTTGTAACATGTGTTTCAATAGGAATACACATTTGCGTTTCATGCAAAACTTAGATAGCAGTATAAGGTATTCAACCAGATTAAAAAAAGTGGATGTATTGTCACCTTTCTTAGAGTTTCATGTATTTTTCAGATATTATCTCTCTTATGCCGGAAACATGAATGTGCAGATTTCAAGAACTTGTAAAATGCTGTTTGAATGTTTACCCATGTTACTTGATGGAGTTTGTTTTCCTAAAATATTTTGTAAAATGTGTTCCAATAGGGGATACACATTCACTTCTCTGTCAAATTTTAGGTAGCAAAAGTGAGATACAACCATTTGACAATCCAAAAAGTAAAAATTTGCACATTCATGTCTTTGGCATAAGGGGGATGATGTTACTCATATTATCAGTCCATTATTATCAAAAAACTCAAACGTCTCATGTGATCAGGGTTATTTGTTTTGATGATTCGTAAAAATTTCCTATTGAAAAGAGAGAAGAGCGTTTCCTATTTTTTAAAAAATGAAAATTAAGTTTATGTCTATCATCAAGTGTTTCAAATCATTTTCTTCTCTCTGTTTTTAGGTCTTACTTGCTGGGAAATAGAGAACTTCCTCCCTAATCAGATAGATGAAGGTAAAAATTATATTTTTAAATCGTTTACCTTCTCACAATTGATGCTACTTTATTAGTTTGTTGGGAAAGTATTCAAAATATTGAATTTCATTGATATGTGTGACTTCATTCTTCTAGCATTTATTGGAAAATTCTATGAAGGTGACTGCTACATCATACTAAAGACATATTTTGATGAAAACCAGAGCTTGAATTGGCAAATTTATTTTTGGATTGGATCACAGACTACTGTAAGTCAAGTTTTTTTTGTAATTTTCTTTCTGCTAAATACCAGAAAAATTCAGTTCATACCTCATATTTATAACATACAAAGTTTTATCATTTTATTCGAACTACTAAGAATATTCTGTTTCATTCCAATAATTCTGAAAACCCAAATTGTTGTGTTTGATAATTAAAATGATTAGTTATCATTACATCTCTGTAATTTGATGGAAATAAATTTAGACAGATCTCTTGATTAGTTGAACATGCAGTGAAAACTGTGAATCATTGTTTCTTTGACACTCATTGGTTTTGGGGTAATAAGAAAATTATCTTTTAAAATTACTTTGCCATTTACGAGTATGATATTTGGAAAAAATGTAAAACTACTAGACATGAAAAAATTGTCAATGATGAATTATTGTAATGCTTAATTATTGAAGGAAAAAGCGTGGGTGTATACGCACAATATATTTGCATGAATTAAATTTACAAATGAAAGAAACCATATTTCTATAAAATAAGTTGAGTAATTTTTCATAGTATTTTGCTTTTTTAACGTTTGAAGAGAGTCTTGCAGGAATAATATTCTTGCTTTTCGAAATTCTTGATATGTTGTGTGTAGGGATACTTGCATTACTTTTCTAGTACAAACTTTTTCTTGGGATTCGGATTGCTTCCCATATCATCTATAATTTGTTTGTTTTTTTTTCAAATCCGAAACTTTCACTTTGACCATTTCAAAAAAATCTACACAAATGAAGATTTGTTCTGATGCATTCACTAGAAGTGGGCAAAAGTGAAATGTCAATATTTAGATGAGACATGCAACAGAAGATTTATTACTTCACCACACACCAACTCTGGTCATATCACCTTACAGCAGTTTATTACTGATGAAGTTGGGTTGGAATGAAGGCACAATCTATCATAGTTACCTTAAGCTCATTGTGGAAAAGAACTTGTTATATATGTTTTCCCCAGGATTAAAACTTCTACTCGCAGACCTTGACGGGAACTTTCATGTTGGAAGACAAGCCTCTTGCTCTATGGTATAATCCATTTATATCACTCTGATTTGTGCTTCTAAAACATTACTATTCATTACGCTAAAGAAAACAAAAATATGTCAGCTTCAACCTGTTGATCTTGGTCTAAATAAAGCATATGTATAAAATTACCATTCTCAACAAGAATGAATGTATCGTCTTTTCTGGTATCTGTCACTGTTCATGTTAAACTATGTGTTATTTCTATCAATATTTTCATGATCTCTGTCTCATTTTAGCTTGACAAGAAGGCCTGTGCAGCAATTCATGCGGTAAATCTTCGTAACTTTCTTGGAGCACAATGTAGAACTATCCGGGAAGAACAGGGTGATGAGAGTGATGAATTTCTCGAACTCTTCCAGTCAGATATTATTTACATTGAAGGTGGACGCACATCAAGTGGCTTCTTCACTGTAGAAGAGGCGGTAAGTCTGAATTCCAGTGAATCTGTCAGTTCTGTATTGATAGAGATGAAAATAGATTACTGCAATTCTCATAACTTCATCTTCATGTTTTTTTTTCTTCTCTTATGCAGGAATACATTGCCAGGTTGTACAGACTTCACACAAATAATAGGTCTTTACATATTGAGTCGGTAAGATTCTGTGGTGAAAATTTTTAGTGTGAAAATGTGCATATTTCTGTGCACAATATAAGTTATGTGTAAATTACTTTCTAGTGAACCTTCTTTTTCTTTTTATTTCCCAGGTGCCAATTGGGTATGATTCCTTGGATCCACGTTATGTGTTTGTCTTAGATGCTGGATCGAAGCTATATATATGGTATGGAAAAAAATCTAGAAATACCATCAAATCCAAAGCAAGGTAAGCATACATGCAGACTATGTTTCAATTTGTTGCATTGAAAAGTACTACTCATATAAATAATTGCTTGTGAGTGAGACTTATGCTCTGATGCATCTAATTCCACAGGCTACTGGCAGAAAAAATTAATAAAAATGAAAGAAAGAATCTTTCTGAGATCATAACGTGTACTCAAGGTGATGAAACAGCAGAATTTCTGAAAGAGTTGAATTGCGGATCTGATTTTATTCCAACAGAATTAGTGGAATATGTTCCGGATGATTTCTATTTTGTGATACCAAGATTATATCAAGTTGGCCTTGGTATGGGATATCTCGAACTTCCTCAAGGTAAATCTTTTTTTTTCCATGTTAAAGCTCTCTTAAACCATGTTAAATTATGTCATGTCATAAATTAAACAGTTTGTTCATTTTGTTTTTGTTCATCCCATTTCAGTGGAAATGAGACAGAATAGATTAGAGAAAAAACTTCTGGAAACCAAAAGTGTTTATATTTTGGATTGTTCAGCCGATATATTTGTATGGTATGGATTGCTCTCAGATTACTTATGCTAAATATGCATTCTTTCTCTTTATTTATGTGTACATTTTTTGATCCCTTAAACCAGGAGTACACAACCTCCGAACCACAAAAGTTGTTTCGGTAGAAAAAGCATCAATACACACAACACAATAAATACCTAGGCTGATCATATTTCTTTCAAAAAAAATACTGGATATCTCCAAAAAGTTATCAAAGCAAGTAAAGTTGCTAGTTACAGTCAAGTTTCCCCTTTGTAACCGAAAAATTTTCTAAGGTGAAGTAAAGTTACCAACTATCGCTATAATTGCTGAAAAATTGTCATAATCATGGATAATAATTGGTACTGTAAGTTAAATTGTAACTCGTCAAATAACTTAAACCATATACGTGTGACAGAAATGAAGATTTATATATTTGTATGACTAATAATTAGTGATAACTTTAGGGTCATAATTATCATAATATAATTTATAACTCAAGAAAGCACACACACAACACGAGGGACCTTTGTTAAATAAAATGTCATCACTCTAACGAGAGTAAATTGTGATTCTAGCTGCAGAAACCACACTGATGGATTTGTTCGCCAAAATTGAGATGGTTTGATTGCAACATGATTAACATTAGTAATTTCTTGAGCCATTTTCAGGTTTGGGGTGAATAAAAAATATGATAGCCAACATAGTATATAAAAAATATATATATATATACAGACATTAGCGGGACAAAAAATTTGTCCATAAAAGAAAGGTGTTCGTTAATGATGGGTTTGAAATGCATACTTTTGTTAAGTGGGGGAAATTATTATTTAGCTGTAAAAAGAGTGGTGACCACATCTGAGGGTGTACATTAATAGGGGTTTTACTGTATGATGAATTCACATCTGCTGTAACTAATTATAGGTGCAATGAAGGAAGGAGTGACATCTTGTGCAAAAAGTATTTAATTTATCAAAATATTATATGATATAAATAAGACTATAAAAACAATGTTCTGACAACAACAATCATGACCATTCACAAGTGCATTCGAAAACCAACTAATTCCACATTAGCGACAACCATGTCTCTGTGATCAGCTTTGACCGATTGCACACAATCTTCATTTATAAATGTTCCACGATTTTGTGATTGCTTTCTTTTTTGCTTCATTACTGAGTTTTGCTTATTTTTTATTTCATTAGGCGGATGCAGTTGTTTCTATTACATTGCATATGTTCTATTTTAACATAATGTGTAGATCAGGAGTCTTTAACACATGGTCCACTGAGCTCTTTGGTAAAGTATGTAGTATAACTTAGTGACTCATGGGCCTCAATGAAATGTCAAATGCAGCCCGTGTTATGTCAACAGTTGAGGGTGTCTGATGTAGATGCACAAAACACATGTAGTCAAGGACTTTTCAGTTTGCTAATGTATCAGTTTGTGTCAATTCTTTCTGCCTGTCGCCTTACTATATTTTTCATTAATAAATAGAAATATGTTGTAATTAAGTAAGTTTTTTAATAAGAAATTGATTTATGTGAATCATGATCCAGATATGTGAAATGATATGTAACATGATTTCAATATAGATTAGCATTTTTTCCCTATGATTTCTGCAGTACTGGAACAAACTTCAACCAAGGAAAACAAGTATGAAGCTTTTATAACATGCTGTTCTTGCTTTTTTTTATAGGTTAGGCCAAAAATCCACTCGATTGGTGCGAGCAGCTGCATTGAAGCTTTCGCAGGAACTGTGTAGCATGATCAAAAGGCCTGCACATGCAGTTGTCACAAGAGTATTGGAAGGGTAAATACAAATGTGCATTTGTATCTGATAATCTGTTATTGCATTTCAAATACAAATACAACGCCACAACAGACAAAATGCCCAACGAGAACTGATAAGAGATGGCTGATAAAAAGATGCCCATAAAAATATGGTTGTCATATATTTCAAAACTACAGCAACCCAATTAAAAATGCAATTAACACAAATTATAAACAATATATATACACATGATAAAATATTATGCAACGCCCATAAAGAATACTTATGGTTGTCTTATTCTAAGAATGGATAACTTCTCGATTTACCCCAACATATTTAAACGTGTCAATTGTGTTACAATTTACTACCTCCGGGGGTAAGCTATTCCATTTATTAACAACCCTATTAGAGAAAAATTCCCTGCGACACCATAACCTTGCATTGTCCCTCACCAATTGATACTGGTGTCCTTTTGTAAAAGCAGTCGATTGGCGGTGTACTAAAAGTTCATGCTCCATCCTATCCATCCCATTGAAAATTTTGAACACTTTGATCATATCTCCTCTACACCTGCGTTCATCCAATGTAAACATATTCAAAAAATGAAGTCTCTCTTCATAACTCAAGCCCTGTGTGCCAATAAGGACACGCGTAGCTCTTCTCTGCACCCCTTCAACCAAGTCTATGTCCCTCTGTAGGTATAGTCTCCAAAATCTTACAGCATACTCCAGTCTAGGACGAACTAAGCCTCGAAAAAGCGGAAGAATGACTTCAGGAGAACGCGAAGAGTCCTTTTTGAAAATGAGGCCAAGCATTTTATTCGCTTTTTTGACCACCGCTGAACAATGTTCAGAAAACTTAAGTCGCTCGTCAATGAGAATTCCCAAATCAGTGACCCTAGTTGCATCCGGGATAGTGACACCATTCAACTCGTAAGAGAACCGTGGGTTGTTTGAGCCAAAATGAGCGACCATGTACTTATCTACGCTAAACGTCATGCTCCATTTATTTGCCCATGCTGCAATCCTGTTTAAGTTGGTCTGGAGCAACTCCCTATCGCTTTCATTCCCGATTACCCCTGTTAGCTTAACATCATCTGCGAATTTTCTAGTAATCCCATCGATACCCTGATCGAGTTTGTCGATAAAAGTTAAAAAAGTATGGGGGCCAAGGACACTTCCCTGAGGAACTCCACTTGTAACGTCTGTCCAACCAGAGAATTCCCCGTCCACCATAACTCATTGCGACCTATCTCTTAACCACGATTATATCCAATTCAGCAAGTTGCCCCCTATTCCAATCTCATGTAAACGCTTCAAGAGTTTGCCATGTTGGACCCGATCGAATGCCTTCTGGAAATCAAGGTAAACAACGTCGACATTTTTGCTCTTACCCAAAGCCTTAGTCACGTAATCATAGAAGCAAAGGAGGTTAGTTACACATGACTTCCCCTTCCTGAACCCATGCTGATTATCTGACAATACATTATTCTCGTTTATACACTTCACAAACTGCCTTTTGATGATAATTTTCAAAATTTTCGAGAGGGAGCTCGTCAAACTCACTGGACGATAATTTGATACCGCTTCTCTACTACCCTTCTTAAATATCGGAACAACGTTAGCCAGTTTCCAATCTCTCGGGACAATACCCTCAGCAACACTACTCCTGTATATCTGTGCTACTGGCCCCAACAATTCATTAGCATATTCACTGAGAATCCTGGGATAGATATCATCTGGTCCTGGTGCTTTGCTTGCACATACATTCCTTAGAAGATTTAGGACGTCCACGTCTTCTACTTGAATATCGTTGAGGGTTTTATTACCCCATGCAACACCCGTATATCGAATATCAGCCTCCTATCGAGAGGGGGGGGCAACTGTCCCCTTACATCCATTATTGACGTATCGAAAAAATTATTTTGGGTCAGAGCCAATGTTATCTGCCAACCTAGATTCAACTTCCTTTTTACTATCCCTTATCGCTTCATGTTCACTTCGCAACTTCATAGTTCATATTTTCTGCCATATTATAGTCATAGTGAATTGTTGTGTCGTAAGTATATTTATGAAATTTTTCAATTACCAACCCATTTTCATTTTGTTTCCAACCACTTTTCATTCTTTTTCCAACAACCGAAAGGTAGTGATCAGATAGAGTTTTTGGTAATTGAAAATTTTTTTCCCGTTTACCTCTTCTCATTGGTTGCCAGACAATTGATTTTAGCATTGCATTTATTACTTCCTTGAAAATGTAGAATTTATGAAAGATAATATACATTAAGAAATAAAAAGTAAAATGCTCTAAATTAAAAAGTTTCTACTGAGGTAATCAATTCATAAAAATCATAATGAGGATTTGCATAAAAAATACTAGATTCTGTGTTGTAAATTTTTTTGCTTTCTATTACGTTTTGTAAAAAATTTTGTTGTTATGATCACATTTTACAATTTGATGACAAAAAATAATGTGACTTGCAAAAAAAAAACTTGTCATATTACTTGGCAAGTTTAATGTAAATTTAATTCCTTTTTCTTATCTATATATATATATATATATATATATGTGTGTGTGTGTGTGTGTCACTGCCGAAGCCCGAAATTGGCCAGTTCGTTCAGCCAATATCCAAATTTCAGGCTTTTGTCAGGTCCCAATATATCTATCCCTAAACTACCGATATTCCCATTCCTTTGATTATTAGGGCAGCCATAGTGAACCATAATTATAAATGGTCGTAATTATCACTAAAAAATACTTCAATCTTATAATCTCGAATCATAGATATATAGAGGCTATCGAAGCCTAAAATTTAGATTTTGGATAGATCAACTGGTGTGACAATCCATGTTTGTCACATATCCAAAATAAAAAGAGTGTCATGAGCAAACACAACAAGAGTCGAAAATATAAATTCTAAATCATTTAATCTAAATTTAACAGTATTTATGGATTTAAATTTACAAATTAGAATTTTTGACAATAAAATATATCACACCGCACATCATGTCGTTTCTCAATCTGTCACTCTTCACATCCAATCATGGAGAATAGTTTATCCAAGCTATGGTTTGGAAATCATTTGTGCTCTCCAGAACCAAACCAACTTTTCCTTTCCATCCTTTGACCTTACTTGTAGAAGCGGCACGTGTGGATTTGGGAGCAACAGTGAAGGGAGAGCTAAGCCATAGCTCGAAGACGCTGAGTCTCCAGGTGGAGATCGACCCGACAAGTGATTAGGCAGTGAAGTTGAGAGAATGTAAGCCAGTGATGTGATGATCTCATCACTTCTTTATGTACTAGCAATCGCTGAGGAAGTGGCCAATCATTGCCGATCACATGTTGAATTTGTATATCTTCCCGATTCTTTTCTTTGCAATGTGGCAACAGCAGCCGTGACGTCATATCAATCCAATGTAAGCAACCAGTGGGTGTCTCCAGATGCAGCACGCACTGCAATTGACGATCTCAGACTGATGCTGGATGATCTGCGGTATCATGGTGAGAAAAGTGAATTCTTAAAATATTCTAAATTATAAGCACTCATTACTGATGGGTAGTCCCTTTCTGACCCGCCTTGGGTCTGTACCATTACACTGCAATTTTAGGCTTTGGCAGTTACATATATATTCAGTCAAACTCTCATATCATTGTATCAATACTACAACTTGATAACTCGAAAATTTGTGATTTTCAGGTGTAAAAAAAAATACTTATCTGAGCATGCACTCTGATATGCTACTACCAGACATGTATTACTGTGTAATACAAGTCTAAGCAAAGCTATTCTTGTTTGTTTCTATGTAATATAATGCATAGATGCACTTCACACATTCAGTGTTTAAATATGTTTTCCTCAAAACATCCAAAATCAAGTTAAATCTAGTTGCAGAGTATTAACACGACAACATTATATGATAATAACCTACAGGCATAACTTATATTACTCTTCAATCCCAATACATATTCAATAGTGTTAACATGTTCCATTTACAACAATAAATCTTGTATAATGATGCTTTTCTCTGGTCCCATTATATAGGCGTTTCATTGTCTTCTTTTTTTCAGAACGGAACCTCAACTGTTCAAATCTAAATTTTTTGGCTGGGATGATGTCATTGCTGTTGATTTCACAAGAACAGCCCAGTCAGTCTCAAGGACTGGAGCAGATCTTAAGGTATGCATGTGTATTTTTCACTTTTAATAAATTTTGAAATTATTGAGAATGAAATTTAATGAAAAAAATTTGATATAAATTCATTTAAAATCATTAAAAGTTTTCATTTCATCATATGTATTTTTTACTTTTATTTTTTTCTTTTACACTTGGATATTTTATCTTCTAGAAATGGATGAGTAAGCAAGAAACGAAGGCAGATCTTTCAGCTCTGTTTATGAACAGGCAGCCTCCAATGAGCAAAGAAGAAGCTGTAAATATGCTTATAGATTTTATTTGAAATGCTTTATTATAGTTTTGAAATTAATGTTTTTTTTCATGGCAAACTTCATAAGTTAATTATGAAAATATGTTTTTAAAATCTATATAATATATGGTAAACATCATCAAAATACAGTTGACACTTATAATGGAATAACATTACCTCTACTCCATAGAAAACTGACATTGTACTGAGAAGTCAAAAGTTTGAAAAAAAATTAGTTTGTGAAAAGCTTATGTTGGAATGGTGTAATTGAAATTCATTTTATTAGTTTTGTAATAATGTAAGCCATTGCAATTAAAATGCATCAGGTTAAAAAGTAATATCTAAATTGTAATAATTAATTGTATGCACAATTTTTACATACCAAATTTTCCAATGTCAAGGTCAAATGCGCAGGACAATTTTTTTCATTTCCTTACATAAAAGTAGCTGGGCAGAACTGAATATGGATATTGTATTGAATTTAATAGTCTTCATGGGTCGTTATACTGGATTAAAATGACGCGGAAGGAAAATTTTTGGACTTACCAGGTTGTTTTAATGGAGCGAGCGCAATAATGCATGGTCATTATAATGATTGTCAACTGTATATTGGAATGAAAAATAACCTTTCAAATACTCTTTTATACTAATTGAAAGATTATGAAATGGGCAAAAAGTTCTGTGGTAATTAGTGTTTATTTTTCATGTCTAGACATTTTTTTCCTTCGGTTTCTTGAAGTGTTTTATGTTTTTTAGCAATAGTGTTTCTGGAATTATTTTCCATTAATGTCTCTTCTCACCAGAATATGAAACTCAAATGCTGTGGAACTGTCAATTTGAATCACTTTGAGTTTCTTATTTTGTTTTTTAAACATCTGTGACTGTGAAATGTAATGGAAACATAATGTTTTAGAAGAAAAGTATTTAAATTTTTTATAATTTCTATTAACACATTAAAATCTCTTTGATACTTATCTTTTTTCTTCATCAAATTTCTTTTATTAAGAAAACATTAATGGAAGAGTGGAACGAAGATTTAGAGGCCATGGAATCATTCGTATTGGAGGGAAAGAAGTTTGTTAGATTGCCTGAAGAAGAGCTAGGTACTATATATACAAAATAATGTTATTTTTTCTTTTGTTTCAAAAAAAAATATTTCTGTTCCTTTCATATTTCATCAAATTTTAAGGTTTGATTGCAGTTCTCACTCACTTTTTATTACCAAAATCGTCATATGTAAGCTGGTTTTTTCAAACAAATATTTGCTTCATGAATATTAATGCTCAACATATTTGATCATTGTATTTAAAAAATTAAAAAAATGTTAGAAAACCAGCATGGATAGAAACTTTGGTATAATGATAGCAGCGCATATCATTCCCCTTCATACTAGAAGCACGAATGTGAGAATTGTCTTTTTTTTTTATCAGCTGGTTGAAGCTAGTACTTTATTTTGCTATCTAAGTTTTACCTGAAACATGAATGTGTAATTATTATTAAAACACATGCCACAAAACATTTCACATATTACAAAGCATTTTAGGAAATGTTTTACTTCCATAGAGTAAGAGAAACTTTCCCCTTCTTCTTATAGAACATAGGTCCTCTGCTATACTTTTAATGTGATTTCAGGACAAAATAACTGGGTTCACAACTTCAAAGTACACAAACACGTTATTTTGTTCTTATTCTCCAAATCCCCTGAGAAAAACCTTCATGTCTCCTCCAGTTCAAACTTCAGAACACCCCCCCCCCCCCCTCTTTTTCGAATGCTTCTATCCTCATCTCTTGATCTTTATTTTCTCCTGAGCTTTCTTCTGCCTCTTTTCTCCCCAGCCTTTTTCTACTTCTTTTCTCCTGAACCTTACAGAGTGACATGAGTAGAATAAACATTCAAACATTGTTTCTCACATTCTTTTTTTCTATGGACATTACATATTTGTGCATCTAGCATGAGGAGGTGGGGGCGATATAGGAACAATGAAATTAATCCTTTTATTCTCATGCACGAGGACTTGTAATTCTTGATTGAGTTCAGTAGACCAATTACATTTTTAAGTTGACAATTAATGATTCATTTATATTCATTCACTAAAATCATATATACCCTCTATAATGATAATTGCTTATATAATTAATGTTACTTATATAATTAATATTACTTATATAATCGATATTACTCTGTGATCCTGATGCACTTCCTAATGTGGTAGTATGTTCCACCCATAACAATGACTCCTTTATATTATGATACTTTTCTCCAGCCCCTTAAGTATCACTATATAGGTGTTTTACTGTATTTTATTTCAACTGTTTTTTGTTTCTATCTAATCAAACATGATTTGATTGAATTTTCACAGGTCATTTCTACAGCGAAGACTGCTACGTGTTCCTCTGCCGTTATTGGGTTCCTTTAGATGCACCTGAAAATGAAGAAAATGCTGAAGAAGAGGAAGTTCAAGAAGATGGCTATCAGTGTGTCGTATATTTCTGGCAAGGAAGAAATGCTGGTAACATGGGATGGCTTACATTC